>NW_027362763.1:818883433-819573433 GCF_046119375.1 Phyllobates terribilis
GTAGCTTAACAAGATGGTTTTAACGCCCCTTGAAAAAGTGGTGTAGGTCACAGTGGAAAAAAAAGACAATATCAATGCCCCGTGGAAGAGACGTGGAGGTCACAGTAGCTTAACAAGAAGGTTTTAATGCCCTTTGGAAGAGTGGTGGAGGTCGCAGTGGAAGAAAAAGTCAATATCAATGCCCCGTGGAAGAGATGTGGAGGTCACAGTAGCTTATCAAGACGGTTTTATTGCCTCTTGGAAGAATGGTGGAGGTCGCAGTGGAATAAAAAAACTATCAATTGCCCGTGGAACAGACGTGGAGGTCAAAGTATTTTAACAAGATGGTTTTAATGCTCCTTGGAAGAGTGGTGGAGGTTACAGTGGAATAAAAAGACAATATCAATGTAACGTGGAAGAGACGTGGAGATCACAGTAGCTTAACAAGATGGTTTTAATGCTCCTTGGAAGAGCTGTGGAGTTCAGAGTGGTTTAACAAGACAGTTTTAATGCCCCTTGGAGAAGATGTGGTGTTTCCAGTAGCCAAACAAGATGGTTTTAATTTCCCTTGGAAGAGTGGTGGAGGTCGCAGTGGAATAAAAAGACTATCAATGCCCCTTGGAAGAGTGGTGGAGGTTACAATGGAATAAAATTAAAATATCAATGCCCCGTGGAAGTGACGTGGAGATCAAAGTAGCTTAACAATACGGTTTTAATGCTCCTGGGAAGAGTGGTGGAGTTCGCAGAGGAATAAAAAGACAATATCAATGCCTTTTGGAAGAGTGTTGGAGGTCGCAGTGGAATAAAAAGACAATATCAATGCCCCGTGTAGGTCACATTAGTTTAACAAGACGGTTTTAACGCCCCTTGTCAGAGTGGTGGAGGTCGCAGTGAATAAAAAGACAATAGCAATGCCCCATGGAAGAGACGTTGAGGTCACAGTAGCTTAAGAAGACGGTTTTAATGCCCCTTGGAAGAGCTATGGAGTTCAGAGTGGTTTAACAAGACGGTTATAATGCCACTTTGAGAAGACGTGGAGATCCCAGTAGCTAAACAAAACGGTTTAAATGCCCCTTGGAAGAGTGGTGGAGTTCGCAGTGGAATAAAAAGACAATATCAATGCCCCTTGGAAGAGTGGTGGAGGTCGCAGTGGAATAAAAATGTAATATCAATGCCCTTTGGAAGGGTCTTGGAGGTAGCAGTGGAATAAAAAGACGATATCAATGCCCCGTGGAAGAGACGTGGAGATCCCAGTAGCTAAACAAAACATTTTTAACGCCCCTTGGAAGAGTGGAGGAGTTAGCAGAGGAATAAAAAGACAATATCAATGCCCCTTGGAAGGGTCTTGAAGGTCGCAGTGGAATAAAAAGACGATATCAATGCCCCATGGAAGAGACGTGGAGGTCACAGTAGCTTAACAAGAAGGTTTTAATGCCCCTTGGAAGAGTGGTGGAGGTCGCAGTGGAATAAAAAGACAATATCAATGCCCCGTGGAAGAGATGTGGAGGTCACAGTAGCTTAACAAGACGGTTTTATTGCCCCTTGGAAGAGTGGTGGAGGTCGCAGTGGAATAAAAAGACAATATCAATGCCACGTGGAAGAGACGTGGATATCACGGTACTTAACAAGACGGTTTTAATGCCCCTTGGAAGAGCTGTGGAGTTCAGAGTGGTTTAACAAGACAGTTTTAATGCCCCTTAGAGAAGACGTGGAGATCCCATTAGCTAAACAAGACAGTTTTAATGCCCCTTGGAAGAGTGGTGGAGGACGCTGTGGAATAAAAAGACAATATCAATGCCCCCTGGAAGAGTGGTGGAGGTTACAGTGGAATAAAAAGACAATATCAATGCCTTTTGGAAGAGTGGTGCAGGTCGCAGTGGAATAAAAAGACAATATCAATGCCCCGTGTAGGTCACAGTAGCTTAACACGATGGTTTTAACTCCCCTTGGAAGAGTGGTGGAGGTCGCAGTGGAATAAAAAGACAATAGTAATGCCCCGGGGAAGAGACCTTGAGGTCACAGTAGCTTAACAAGACGGTTTAATGCCCCTCGGAAGAGCTGTGGAGTTCAGAGTGGTTTAACAAGACGGTTTTAATGCCCCTTGGAGAAGACGTGGAGATCCCAGTAGCTAAACAAAATGATTTTAATGCCCCTTGGAAGAGTGGTGGACGTCGCAGTGGAATAAAAAGACAATATCAATGCCCCGTGGAAGATACGTGGAGGTCTCAGTAGCTTAACAAAACGGTTTTAACTCCCCTTGGAAGCGTGGTGGAGGTCTCAGTGAAATAAAAAGACAATATCAATGCCCCGTGGAAGAGACATGGAGGTCACAGTAGTTTAACAAGACCGTTTTAATGCCGGTTGGAAAAGCTGTGGAGTTCAGAGTGGTTTAAGAAGACTGTTTTAATGCCCCTTGGAAGAGACGTGGAGGTCACAGTAGTTTAACAAGATGGTTATAATGCCTCTTGGAAAAGTGGTGGATGTTACAGTGGAATAAAAAGACAATATCAATGCCCAATGTAAGAGACATGGAGGTCACAGTAGCTTAACAAGATGGTTTTAATGCCCCTTGGAAGAGTGGTGGAGTATGCAGTGGAATAAAAAGACAATATCAATGCCTTTTGGTAGAGTGGTGGAGGTCGCAGTGGAATAAAAAGACAATATCAATGCCCCGTGGAGGTCACAGTAGCTTAACAAGACGGTTTTAACTCCCCTTGGAAGAGTGGTGGAGGTCGCAGTGGAATAAAAAGACAATAGCAATGCCCCGTGGAAGAGATGTTGAGGTCAAAGTAGCTTAACAAGACAGTTTTAATGCCCCTTGGAAGAGCTGTGGAGTTCAGAGTGGTTAAACAAGACGTAGCTTAACAAGACAGTTTTAATGCCCCTTGGAAGAGCTGTGGAGTTCAGAGTGGTTAAACAAGACGGTTTTAATGCCCCTTGTAGAAGACGTGCAGATCCCAGTTGCTAAGCAAAATGGTTTTAATGCCCCTTGGAAGAGTGGTGGAGGTCGCAGTGGAATAAAAAGACAATATCAATGCCCCTTGGAAGAGTGGTGGAGGTTGCAGTGGAATAAAAAGACAATATCAATGCCCCGTGGAAGATACGTGGAGGTCACAGTAGCTTAACAAGACGGTTTTAATGCCCATTGGAAGAGCTGTGGAGTTCAGAGTGGTTTAACAAGACAGTTTTAATGTCCCTTGGAAGAGACGTGGAGGTCGCAGTAACTTAACAAGACGGTTTTAATGCCCTTTGCAAATGTTGTGGAGGTTACAGTGGAGTAAGAAGACAATATTAATGCCCCATGAAAGAGATGTGGAGGTCACAGTAGCTTAACAAGATGGTTTTAATGCCCCTTGGAAGAGTGGTGGAGCTAACAAGAGCCCTACAGTACAGCATCTTAAAAATATTATTTCCATTATTGGGGAATGGGTCTCCCACAGTCTTTGCTTATGCCTTAAAAGCAAAAGCTGACAAAAATAAGGATGGAAGAACTTTCAATAATGCCAACACAGACCATGGTCACCCTGGTGGTATAGTGGTATAGGCTGAGGATAAGGAGAAGAACATAAAACTGCCGAAATGAAGAAGCGTATACCAATGTGTGGGTGTGAAGCGGTGCATGTGAATACACCTCCCGAAATAACACAGTAGATTTGACTTTGTTACTCTGCTGTCATTTGGTGGTGATGAGAAGTCTGGCCTAATCCAGCCCTTGTTCATTTTTATAAGGGTCAGCTTGTCAGCATTGTCAGTTGACAAGCGAGTGCGCTTATCAGTTATAATTTCCCCAGCAGCACTAAAAACATGCTCTGATAACATGCTAGCGGCAGGGCAGGCCATGACCTCCAAGGCGTACAGAGCGAGTACACTCCAAGTGTCCAGCTTGGATACCCAATAATTAAAAGGCACAGAGGAATCACGGAGGACGCTGGTACGGTCGGCAAGGTACTCCCTCACCATCTTTTGAAACTTTCCACTCCTTGTGAGAGTACCCCACGCCTCAGGGTCTGTCCAAAGGGAGGATCTGAGAAAACTGTCCCAGAACGTTGACAGTGTTCCCCTGCCTCTGCTGGATTGGAGTTTCATCTCTCTCGCATGTACGCCTTGGTTGGGCAACGAACTGTGACCTCTGCTGCTAGCGTGTTCAGATGGGAATTTTTTTAACAGTTCTGCAGCAAGGGCCTTCTGGTACTGCCCCATTTTTGTAGGCCTCTCCACCTCAGGAATAAGAGAGTGAAAGTTCTCCTTGTAGCGGGGGTCTAAAAGTGTCACCAACCAGTAATGACTGTCACCCAACATTTTGACAACGCAAGGGTCACAGTTAAGGCAGCGTAACATAAAGTCAGCCATGCGTGCTAGACTGGTAATGGGCAAGACTTACGTGTCCTCACCAAGATGACGACTGACCATGCTCTCCTCCTCCCCCTCCTCCTCCTCCTCCCTGTCCTCAGGCCACCCACGCTGAACCGACGGCATGACAGTTGTACAGATACTACCGTCTACAGCGCATAATACAAGCTCCTGTTCTTCCTCCTCCTCATCCTCCTCTTCTCCCTCATTGTCCCCCAATGCACGTTGGGATGAGATGAGGCTGGGCTGTGTGTAATCGACCGCTACGGCTTCTTGATCCATCTCATCATACTCTGGCTTCAATGCCTCCTCTTTAATTCTCTGCAGAGAGCATTGCAAAAGACAGACAAGTGGAATGCTGACACTAATGATGGCATCATTGCCACTCACCATCTTGGTGGACTCCTCAAAGTTTGTCAAGATGGTACATATGTCAGACATCCAGGTCCACTCCTGAGTCTTATGTGTGGAGTCTGACCTGATTATCGACGGCCTTGTTGCAGCTGGTACTCCACAACTGCTCACAAATCCTTTGCAACATGTGGAGGGGAGAGTTCCAATGTGTGGGGACAACATACACCAGTCGGTGTGACGGAAGCTGCAAACACTGCTGCAACACAGCAAGGGCGGGGGAGGCTGTAGCTAACTTGCGAAAATGAGCTGACAGGCGGTTTACTTTGACCAGCAGATCTGGCAACTCGGGGTATGATTTAAGAAACCGCTGAACCACGAGGTTAAGCACATGAGCCAGGCATGGTACTTGTGTGATCTTGCCTCGCCTCAGAGCCGCCACCAGGTTATGGCCATTGTCACACACGACCATGCCTGGATGTATGCTCAGCAGTCTCAGCCACAGATCTGCCTGCTCGTTCACAGATGTCCACAACTCACAAGCAGTGTGAGGTTTCTCACTTAAGCTTATGAGTTACAGCACACCCTGTTGCCGCTTGGCGGAGGCAGTACTGCAGTGCTTCCAGCTTGTAACTGATGTGGTGATATCTGAGAAGGAGGATGAACATGAGGAGGAGGAGGAGGATGATGCGCAAGAGCTGTACACTGTGGGGGCAACTCTGACTGACATAGGGCCCGCAATCCTCGGTGTGGGGAGGATGTGTTCCGTCCCAAGGTCCGACTGGGTCCCAGTTTCCACTATGTTTACCCAGTGTGCCGTCAGGGAGATGTACCGTCCCAGGCCACAAGCACTTGTCCACGTGTCCGTTGTCAGGTGGACTCTCCCAGTAACTGCATTGTTGAGGGCACAGCAGATGTTTTGGGACACGTGCTTGTGTAGTGCGGGGATGGCACACTGGGCAAAATAGTGTCGGCTGGGGACCGAGTACCGAGGGCCGGCCACCGCTATAAGGTTGCGGAAGGATTCTGTCTCCACCAGCCTAAAAGGCAGCATTTCCAACGGAAGCAGTCGTGAAATGTGCGAATTTAGGACTGTGGCCTGTGGGGCGTTAGTTGCGAATTTCCGCTTTCGTTCAAAGGTCTGGGATATGGACAATTGAATGCTGCGGTGGGACGTGGACGTGGACGTTGATGCTGTTTCTTTAGAAACTGCCATAACAAGTGAAGACTGAGAGGAAGGGGCATCTTTGCATGCAGTATGGACAGGGGATTGCCTTGCACACACAACAGGGGGTTCTATTGCATGCACAACACCTGTAGAAGCAGTGGTGACACCTGCTGACACTGGTCTTGGAACCTGGGGTTCACCCCACAAAGTCGGGTGCTTTGCTGCCATGTGCCTGATCATGCTGGTGGTGGTCAGGCTGGTAGTTTTGTCACCCCTGCTGATTCTGGCATGGCAGGTGGTACAAATGGCCTCTTGGGGGTTATCAGCAGAGTCTTTAAAAAACTTCCAGACTCCGGAAGACCTACAGGTTGTACTTGCAACGTCCCTCGTGTTGGTGTTACGGGGAACTGTTGCCTGCCTTCTGTGTGCGGCCATCACACTGCTTCTTCCTGCCTGTTGGGGTACTCTGCCTCCCTCACCCTGTGTGCCGCTGGCCTCGCTCTGCATGTCCTCCTGCCACGTTGGGTCAGTTACTAGATCATCCACCACCTCCTCCTCTTCCACTTGCGCACCATGATCCTCCTCCTCACTTCCTGGCAATGGTGTCTCACCATCATCCACCTCTTGTGACAAATTGCCAGCGTCGACTTCCTGTGGCTGTGGCAGTTCAAATATTTGGGCATCGCTACATGGGATCTCCTCTTCCACCACTTCAAGCGGAGCAGGCGAGGGGCACAAATCTGGAAATGGACCAGTGAACAGCTCTTCAGAGTGTCCAAGTGTGGGATCAGTTGCTGTCTGACGACACTCGGCATGGTGGGAGGAAGGAGCATCAGGGTGAGGAGGAGTATGCGGTGGAAACTCAAGGCTACTAAGATTTGACCGTGTGGAAGACAGACCGGAGGTGGTGGTGCCCAGATAACTGGAAGTATTATCTGCTATCCAATTAATAACCTGTTCACACTGATCAGTTCACAATACTGGTGTTGTTCTGTGCTTCCCTGGTAAATCGGTCAAGAAGTGGGAGTGAGAAGATGTGGCTGTTGGTTTTGGCACATTTTCACCTTGGCCACGGCCCCGTCCTCTGCACTCACAATCACCAGAACGTCCGGTTCCACGTCCCTTACCATGCGCCTTGCCCATTGTAAAGGAAATAAAATATCTTACACTCGCAATATCAATGGAAAAAGGGTAATAAAAAGTAGATTAGATCCGTGGAAGAGGAAAACCACAGTTCTATTTCTCTGGCCTACACCCGACTAATTTAAACAATCTAAACAATCAGGGAGAAACTATTACTGTTTTTCTTTATAAAAAAAAATACCAAAAGCTGAATAATACAGATTTTTTACCGTGGAATGGCAAAACCACAGTTATTGTTTACTGGGGTATACCAGACAATTTTAAATAGATGTATTTGCGGCTGAACAGTGAGAGCGACACACTCAAACTGTTTTTTTTAAGGCAAAAATGGCCCAAAGGTGGATAATACAGAGGATTGAACTGTGGAACTGCCAAACCACACTTCTATTTATCTGGCCTTCACCAGACTATTTTAAACAGATATATTTGTGTCTGAACAATCAGGAGCCACTATTACTGTTTTTCTTTACGGAAAAAATACCAAAAGCTGGATAATAGAGATTTTTTACTGTGGGAGGCAAAAACACAGTTATAATTTACTGGTGTATACCAGACTCTTTTAAACAGATATATTGGTGTCTGAACAATCAGGAGACACTATTACTGTTTTTCTTTACGGAAAAAATACCAAAAGCTGGATAATAGAGATTTTTTAATGTGGAACGGAAAAACCACAGTTATAATTTACTGGTGTATACCAGACTCTTTTAAACAGATATATTGGTGTCTGAACAATCAAGAGACAATATTACTGTTTTTCTTTATGGAAAAAATACTAAAAGCTGGATAATAGATATTTTTAATGTGGAACGGCAAAACTACAGTTTTAATTTACTAGTGTATACCATACTCTTTTAAACAGATATATTGGTGTCTGAACAATCAGGAGACACTATTACTGTTTTTCTTTACGGCAAAAAATGCCAAAAGCAGGATAATACAGAGATTTGACTGGTGGAACTGCAAAACCACACTTCTATATCTCTGGCCTGCACCAGACTATTTTCAACAGATATATTTGTGTCTGAACAATCAGGAGACACTATTACGGCTTTTCTTTACAGCAAAAAATGGCAAAAGCAGCACAATACAGAGATTTGACCCGTGGAACTGCAAAACCACACTTCTATTTCTTGGGCCTACACCAGACTATTTTCAACAGATATATTTGTGTCTGAACAATAAGGGAGACACTATTACTGATTTTCTTTATGGCAAAAAATGGCAAAAGCAGGATAATACTGAGATTTGACCCGTGGAACTGCAAAACCACACTTCTATTTCTCGGGCCTACACCAGACTATTTTCAACAGATATCTTGGTGTCTGAACAATCAGGAGACACTATTACTGTTTTTCTTTATGGAAAAAATATCAAAAGCTGGATAATAGAGAGTTTTACCGTGGGAAGGCAAAACCACAGTTATAATGTACTGGTGTATACCAGACTCTTTTAAACAGATATATTAGTGTCTGAACAATCAGCAGACACTATTACTGTTTTTCCTTACGGCAAAAAATACCAAAAGCAGGATAATACAGAGATTTGACTCATGGAACTGCAAAACCACACTTCTATATCTCGAGCCTACACCAGACTATTTTCAACAGATATATTTGTGTCTGAACAATCAGGAGACACTATTATGGTTTTTCTTTACGGCAAAAAATGGCAAAAGCAGAACAATACAGAAATTTGACCCGTGGAACTGCAAAACCACACTTCTATTTCTTGGGCCTACACCAGACTATTTTCAAGAGATATATTTGTGTCTGAACAATCAGGGAGACACTATTACAGTTTTTTTTACGGCAAAAAATGACAAAAGCAGGATAATAGAGATTTTTTACCGTGGAATCGCAAAACCACAGTTATAATGTACTGGTGTATACCAGACTCTTTTAAACAGATATATTAGTGTCTGAACAATCAGCAGACACTATTACTGTTTTACTTTATGGCAAAAAATACCAAAAGCAGGATAATACAGAGATTTGACTCGTGGAACTGCAAAATCACACTTCTATATCTCGGGCCTACACCAGACTAATTTCAACAGATATATTTGTGTCTGAACAATCAGGAGACACTATTACTGTTTTCATTTACGGCAAAAAATGGCAAAAGCAGGACAATACAGAGATTTGACCCGTGGAACTGCAACTGCAAAACAACACTTCTATTTCTCTGGCCTACACCAGACTATTTTCAACAGATATATTTGTGTCTGAACAATCAGGGAGACACGATTACAGTTTTTTTTTTTACGGCAAAAAATGACAAAAGCAGGATAATAGAGATTTTTTTACCGTGGAAGGCAGAACCACAGTTATAATTTACTGGTGTATACCAGACTCTTTTAAACAGATATATTGGTGTCTGAACAATCAGGAGACACTATTACTGTTTTTCTTTACAGCAAAAAATGGCAAAAGCAGGATAATACAGAGATTTGACCCGTGGAACTGCAAAACCACACTTCGATTTCTCGGGCCTACAACAGACTATGTTCAACAGATTTATTTCTGTCTGAACAATCAGGAGAAACTATTACTCTTTTTCTTTATGGCAAAAAATGGCAAAAGCAGGATAATACAGAGATTTGACCCGTGGTACTGCAGAACCACACTTCTATTTCTTCGGCCTACACCAGACTATTTTCAACAGATATATTTGTGTCTGAACAATAAGGGAGACACTATTACAGTTTTTTTACGGCAAAAAATGACAAAAGCAGGATAATAGAGATTTTTTACCGTGGAACTGCAAAACCACAGTTCTATTTCTCGGGCCTACACCAGACTATTTTCAACAGATATATTGGTGTCTGAACAATCAGGAGACACTTTTACTGTTTTTCTTTATGGAAAAAATATCAAAAGCTGGATAATAGAGAGTTTTACCGTGGGAAGGCAAAACAACAGTTATAATGTACTGGTGTATACCAGACTCTTTTAAACAGATATATTAGTGTCTGAACAATCAGCAGACACTATTACTGTTTTTCTTTACGGCAAAAAATACCAAAAGCAGGATAATACAGAGATTTGACTCGTGGAACTGCAAAACCACACTTCTATATCTCGGGCCTACACCAGACTATTTTCAACAGATATATTTGTGTCTGAACAATCAGGAGACACTATTATGGTTTTTCTTTACGGCAAAAAATGGCAAAAGCAGAACAATACAGAGATTTGAGCCGTGGAACTGCAAAACCACACTTCTATTTCTTGGGCCTACACCAGACTATTTTCAACAGATATATTTGTGTCTGAACAATCAGGGAGACACTATTACAGTTTTATTTTTACGGCAAAAAATGACAAAAGCAGGATAATAGAGATTTTTTCCAGTGGAATGTCAAAACCACAGTTAAAATTTACTGGTGTATACCAGGCTCTTTTAAACAGATATATTGGTGTCTGAGCAATCAGGAGACACTATTACTGTTTTTCTTTACGGAAAAAATAACAAAAGCTGGATAATAGAGATTTTTCACTGTGAGATGGCAAAACCACATTTATAATTTACTGGTGTATACCAGACTCTTTTAAACAGATATATTGGTGTCTGAACAATCAGGAGACACTATTACTATATTTCTTTATGGCAAAAAATGCCAAAAGCAGGATAATATAGAGATTTGACCCATGGAACTGCAAAACCACAGTTCTATTTCTCGGGTCTGCACCAGACTATTTTCAACAGATATATTTGTGTCTGAACAATCAGGGAGACACTATTACTGATTTTCTTTATGGCAAAAAATGGCAAAAGCAGGATAATACTGAGATTTGACCCGTGGAACTGCAAAACCACACTTCTATTTCTCGGGCCTACACCAGACTATTTTCAACAGATATATTGGTGTCTGAACAATCAGGAGACACTATTACTGTTTTTCTTTATGGAAAAGATATCAAAAGCTGGATAATAGAGAGTTTTACCGTGGGAAGGCAAAAGCAGAGTTATAATGTACTGGTGTATACCAGACTCTTTTAAACAGATATATTAGTGTCTAAACAATCAGCAGACACTATTACTGATTTTCTTTATGGCAAAAAATACCAAAAGCAGGATAATACAGAGATTTGACTCATGGAACTGCAAAACCACACTTCTATATCTCGGGCCTACAAAAGACTATTTTCAACAGATATATTTGTGTCTGAACAATCAGGGACACACTATTACAGTTTTATTTTTACGGCAAAAAATGACAAAAGCAGGATAATAGAGATTTTTTACTGTGGATGGCAAAACCACATTTATAATTTACTGGTGTATACCAGACTCTTTTAAACAGATATATTGGTGTCTGAACAATCAGGTGACACTCTTACTGTATTTCTTTATGTCAAAAAATGCCAAAAGCAGGATAATACAGAGATTTGACCCATGGAACTGCAAAACCACAGTTCTATTTCTCGGGCCTGCACCAGACTTTTTTCAACAGATATATTTGTGTCTGAACAATCAGGGAGACACTATTATTGATTTTCTTTAAGGCAAAAAATGCCAAAAGCAGGATAATACAGAGATTTGACCCATGGAACTGCAAAACCACAGTTCTATTTCTCGGGCCTGCACCAGACTTTTTTCAACAGATATATTGGTGTCTGAACAATCAGGAGACACTTTTACTGTTTTTCTTTATGGAAAACTTATCAAAAGCTGGATAATAGAGAGTTTTACCGTGGGAAGGCAAAACCACAGTTATAATGTACTGGTGTATACCAGACTCTTTTAAACAGATATATTAGTGTCTGAACAATCAGTAGACACTATTACTGTTTTTCTTTATGGCAAAAAATACCGAAAGCAGGATAATACAGAGATTTGACTCGTGGAACTGCAAAACCACACTTCTATATCTCGGGCCTACACCAGACTATTTTCAACAGATATATTTGTGTCTGAACAATCAGGAGACACTATTACTGTTTTTATTTATGGCAAAAAATGCCAAAAGCAGGATAATACTGAGATTTGACCCGTGGAACTGCAAAACCACACTTCTATTTCTCGGGCCTACACCAGACTATTTTCAAGAGATATATTGGTGTCTGAACAATCAGGAGACACTATTACTGTTTTGCTTTATGGAAAAAATATCAAAAGCAGGATAATAGAGATTTTTTACCGTGGAACGGCAAAACCACAGTTATAATTTACTGGTGTATACCAGACTCTTTTAAACAGATATATTGGTGACTGAACAGTCAGGAGACACTATTACTGTTTTTCTTTATGGCAAAAATGCCAAAAGCAGGATTATACAGAGATTTGACTCGTGAAACTGCAAAACCACAGTTCTATTTCTCGGGCTTACACCAGACTATTTTCAACAGATATATTTGTGTCTGAACAATCAGGAGACACTATTACTGTTTTTCTTTACGGAAAAAATACCAAAAGCTGGATAACAGAGATTTTTCACTGTGGGATGGAAAAACCAGTTATAATTTACTGGTGTATACCAGACTCTTTTAAACAGCTATATTGGTGTCTGAACAATCAGGAGACACTATTACTGTTATTCTTTATGGCAAAAATGCCAAAAGCAGGATAATACAGAGATTTGACCCGTGGAACTGCAAAACCACACTTCTATTTCTCGGGCCTACACCAGACTATTTTCAACAGATATATTTGTATATGAACAATCAGGAGACATTACTACTGTTTTTCTTTACAGGAAAATATGGCAAAATTAGGATAATACAGAGATTTTTTACTGTGGACAGCAAAAACCACAGTTATAATTTACTGGTGTATACCAGACCTTTTTAAATGTATATATTTGCGGCTGAACAGTGAGCGACACACTCACACTGTTTTTTAGGTACAAATGGCCCAAAAGTGGATAATACAGAGGTTTGAAACGTGGAATTGCAAAATCGCACTTCTGTTTCTCTGGCCTACACAAGACTCATTTAAACAGATATATTTGTGTCTGAACAATCAGGGAGAGACTATTACTGTTTTTCTTTACGGAAAAAATACCAAAAGCTGGATAATAGAGATTTTTTACCGTGGGACAGCAAAACCACAGCTATAATTTACTGGTGTATACCAGACTCTTTTAAACAGATATATTGTTGTATGAACAATCAGGAGACTCTATTACTGTTTTTCTTTACTGCAAAAAATACCAAAAGCAGGATAATACAGAAATTTGACCAGTGGAACTGCAAAACCACAGTTCTATTTCTCGATCATACACCAGACTATTTCAACAGATATATTTGTGTCTCAACAATCAGGGACACACTATTACAGTTTTTTTTTACGGCAAAAAATGACAAAACCAGGATAATAGAGATTTTTTACAGTGGAACGGCAAAACCACAGCTATAAATTACTAGTGTATACCAGACTCTTTTAAACAGATATATTGGTGTCTGAACAATCAGGAGACACTATTACTGTTTTTCTTTACGGAAAAAATACCAAAAGCTGGATAATAGAGATTTTTTACTGTGGGATGGCAAAACCACAGTTATAATTTACTGGTGTATACCAGACTCTTTCAACCAGATATATTGGTGTCTGAACAATGAGGAGACACTTTTACTGTTTTTCTTTACGGCTAAAAATGGCAAAAGCAAGATAATACAGAGATTTTTTACGGTGGAACAACAAAACCACAGTTATAATTTACTGGTGTATACCAGACTTTTTTAAACATATATATTTGCGGCTGAACAGTGAGCAACACACTCAAACTGTTTTTTTTTAGGTACAAATGGCCCAAAAGTGGATAATACAGAGGTTTGAACCGTGGAACTGCAAAACCACACTTCTGTTTCTCTGGCCTACACCAGACTATTTTAAACAGATATATTTGTGTCTGAACAATCAGGAGGCACTATTACTGCTTTTATTTATGACAAAAAATGGCAAAAGCAGGATAACAGAGGTTTGAACAGTGGAACTCCAAAACAACACTTCTCTTTCTCTGGCCTACACCAGACTATTTTAAACAGAAATATTTGTGTCTGAACAATCAGGGAGACACTATTACTGTTTTTCTTTACAGAAAAAATGCCAAAAGCTGGATAGTAAAGATTTTTAACCATGGGACGGCAAAACCACAGTTATAATTTACTGGTGTATATCAGATTCTTTTAAACAGATATATTGGTGTCTGAACAATCAGGAGACACTATTACTGTTTTTCTTTATGGCTACGAATGGCAAAAGCAGGATAATACAGAGATTTGACCCGTGGAACAGCAAAACCACAGTTCTATTTCTCGGGCCTACACCAGACTATTTTCAACAGATATATTTGTGTCTGAACAATCAGGAGACATTATTACTGTTTTTCTTTACGGCAAAATATGGCAAAAGCAGGATAATACTACGATTTTTTACTGTGGAACTGCAAAACCACAGTTATAATTTACTGGTGTATACCAGACTTTTTTAAAGATATATATTTGCGGCTGAACAGTGAGCGACACACTCAAACTATTTTTTTTTTAGGTATAAATGGCCAAAAAGTGGATAAAACAGAGGTTTGAACCATGGAACTGCAAAACCACACTTCTGTTTCTCTGGCCTACACCAGACTATTTTAAACAGATATATTTGTGTCTAAACAATCAGGAGACACTATTCCAGTTCTTTTTTTACGGCAAAAAATGCCAAAAGCAGGATAATAGAGATTTTTTACCGTGGAACAGCACAACCACAGTTATAATTTACTGGTGTATACCAGACTTTTTTCAATATATATATTTGCGGCTGAACAGTGAGCGACACACTCAAACTGTTTTTTTTTTTAGGTATAAATTGCCCAAAAGTGGATAATACAGAGGTTTGGCCCGTGGAACTGTAAAACCACACTTCTCTTTCTCTGTCCTACACAAGACTATTTTAAACAGATATATGTGTCTGAACAATCAGGAGACACTATTACTGCTTTTCTTTACGACAAAAAATGGCAAAAGCAGGATAACAGAGGTGTGAATAGTGGAACTGCAAAACCACACTTCTGTTTCTCTGGCCTATACCAGACTATTTTAAACAGAAATATTTGTGTCTGAACAATCAGGGAGACACTATTACTGTTTTTCTTTACGGAAAAAATACCAAAAGCTGGATAGTAAAGATTTTTTACCTTGGAATGGCAAAACCACAGTTATAAATTACTAGTGTATACCAGACTCTTTTAAACAGATATATTGGTGTCTGAACAATCAGGAGACACTATTACTGTTTTTCTTTACGCAAAAAATACCAAAAGCTGGATAATAGAGATTTTTTACTGTGGAATGGCAAAACCACAGTTATAATTTACGGGTGTATACCAGACTCTTTCAACCAGATATATTGGTGTCCGAACAATGAGGAGACACTTTTACTGTTTTTCTTTACGGCTAAAAATGGCAAAAGCAAGATAATACAGAGATTTTTTACGGTGGAACAACAAAACCACAGTTATAATTTACTGGTGTATACCAGACTTTTTTAAACATATATATTTGCGGCTGAACAGTGAGCAACACACTCAAACTGTTTTTTTTTAGGTACAAATGGCCCAAAAGTGGATAATACAGAGGTTTGAACCGTGGAACTGCAAAACCACACTTCTGTTTCTCTGGCCTACACCAGACTATTTTAAACAGATATATTTGTGTCTTAACAATCAGGAGGCACTATTACTGCTTTTATTTATGACAAAAAATGGCAAAAGCAGGATAACAGAGGTTTGAACAGTGGAACTCCAAAACAACACTTCTCTTTCTCTGGCCTACACCAGACTATTTTAAACAGAAATCTTTGTGTCTGAACAATCAGGGAGACACTATTACTGTTTTTCTTTACAGAAAAAATGCCAAAAGCTGGATAGTAAAGATTTTTTACCATGGGACGGCAAAACCACAGTTATAATTTACTGGTGTATATCAGATTCTTTTAAACAGATATATTGGTGTCTGAACAATCAGGAGACACTATTACTGTTTTTCTTTATGGCTACGAATGGCAAAAGCAGGATAATACAGAGATTTGACCCGTGGAACAGCAAAACCACAGTTCTATTTCTCGGGCCTACACCAGACTATTTTCAACAGATATATTTGTGTCTGAACAATCAGGAGACATTATTACTGTTTTTCTTTACGGCAAAATATGGCAAAAGCAGGATAATACTAAGATTTTTTACTGTGGAACTGCAAAACCACAGTTATAATTTACTGGTGTATATCAGACTATTTTAAACAGATATATTGGTGTCTGAACAATCAGGAGATACTATTACTTTTTTTCTTTACAGAAAAAATAACAAAAGCTGGATAATAGAGATTTTTTACCGTGGCACGGCAAAACCACAGTTATAATTTACTGGTGTATACCAGACTCTTTTAAACAGATATATTGTTGTCTGAAGAATCAGGAGACACTATTACTGTTTTTCTTTATGGCTACAAACGGCAAAAGCAGGATAATACAGAGATTTTTTACCGTGGAACAGCACAACCACAGTTATAATTTACTGGTGTATGCCAGACTTTTTTCAATATATATATTTGCGGATGAACAGTGAGCGAGACACTCAAACTTTTTTTTTTTAGGTATAAATGGCTCAAAAGTGGATAATACAGAGGTTTGAACCGTGGAACTGCAAAACCACACATCTCTTACTCTGTCCTACACAAGACTATTTTAAACAGATATATGTGTGTCTGAATAATCAGGAGACACTATTACTGATTTTCTTTATGACAAAAAATGGCAAAAGCATGATAACAGAGGTTTGAACAGTGGAACTGCAAAACCACACTTCTGTTTCTCTGGCCTACACCAGACTACTTTAAATAGAAATATTTGTGTCTGAACAATCAGGGAGACACTATTACTGTTTTTTGTATGGAAAAAATACCAAAAGCTGGATAGTAAAGATTTTTTAACGTGGATCTGCAAAACCAAACTTCTCTTTCTCTATCCTACACAAGACTATTTTAAACAGATATATTTGTGTCTGAACAATCAGGAGACACTATTACTGTTTTTCTTTATGGCAAAATATGGCAAAAGCAGGATAATACAGAGATTTGACCCATGGAACTGCTAAACCACACTTCTATTTCTCGGGCCTACACCAGACTCTTTTAAACAAATATATTGATTTCCGAACAATCAGGAGACACTATTACTGTTTTTCTTAACGGAAAAAATACCAAAAGCTGGATAATAAAGATTTTTTACCGTGGGACGGCAAAACCACAGTTATCATTTACTGGTGTATATCAGATTCTTTTAAACAGATATATTGGTGTCTGAACAATCAGGAGACACTATTAATGTTTTTCTTTATGGAAAAAATACCAAAAGCTGGATAACAGAGACTTTTTACCATGAAACAGCATAACCGCAGTTATAGTTTACTGGTGTATACCAGATTCTTTTAAACAGATATATTTGTGTCTGAACAATCAGGAGACACTATTACTGTTTTTCTTTACTGCTAAAAATGGCAAAAGCAGGATAATACAGAGATTTTTTACTGTGGAACAGCAAAACCACAGTTATAATTTACTGGTGTATACCAGACTTTTTTAAATATATATGTTGGCGGCTGAACAGTGAGTGACACACTCAAACTGTTTTTTTTAGGTACAAATGGCCCAAAAGTGGATAATACAGAGGTTTGAACCATGGAACTGCAAAACCACACTTCTGTTTCTCTGGCCTACACCAGACTATTTTAAACAGATATATTTGTGTCTGCACAATCATGAGACACTATTCCAGTTCTTTTTTTACGGCAAAAAATGCCAAAAGCAGGATAATAGAGATTTTTTACCGTGGAACAGCACAACCACAGTTATAATTTATTGGTGTATACCAGACTTTTTTCAATATATATATTTGCGGCTGAACAGTGAGTGACACACTCAAACTGTTTTTTTTTAGGTATAAGTGGCCCAAAGGTGGATAATACAGAGGTTTGAACCGAGGAACTGCAAAACCACACTTCTCTTTCTCTGTCCTACACAAGACTATTTTAAACAGATATATTTGTGTCTGAACAATCAGGAGACACTATTACTGTTTTTCTTTATGACAAAAAATGGCAAAAGCATAATAACAGAGGTTTGAACAGTGGAACTGCAAAACCACACTTCTGTTTCTCTGGCCTACACCAGACTATTTTAAACAGAAATATTTGTGTCTGAACAATCAGGGAGATACTACTACTGTTTTTCTTTACGGAAAAAATACCAAAAGCTGGATAGTAAAGATTTTTTACCGTGGGACGGCAAAACCACAGTTATAATTTACTGGTGTATATCAGACTCTTTTAAACAGATGTATTAGTGTCTGAACAATCAGGAGATACTATTAGTTTTTTTCCTTTACGGAAAAAATAACAAAAGCTGGATAATAGAGATTTTTTACCGTGGAACGGCAAAACCACAGTTATAATTTACTGGTGTATACCAGACTCTTTAAACAGATATATTGGTGACTGAAAAATCAGGAGACACTATTACAGTTTTTCTTTACGACAAAAAATGGCAAAAGCAGGATAACAGAGGTTTGAACAGTGGAACTGCAAAACCACACTTCTGTTTCTCTGGCCTACACCAGACTATTTTAAACATAAATATTTCTGTCTGAACAATCAGGGAGACACTATTACTGTTTTTCTTTACGGAAAAAATACCAAAAGCTGGATAGTAAAGATTTTTTACTGTGGAACTGCAAAACCCCACTTCTCTTTCTCTGTCCTACACAAGACTATTTTAAACAGATATATTTGTGTCTGAACAATCAGGAGACACTATTGCTGTTTTTCTTTATGGCAAAATATGGCAAAAGCAGGATAATACAGAGATTTGACCCGTGGAACTGCTAAACCACAGTTATAATTTACTGGTGTATACCAGACTCTTTAAACAGATATATTTGTGTCTGAACAATCAGGAGACCCTATTACTGTTTTTCTTTACGGAAAAAATACCAAAAGCTGGATAATAAAGATTTTTTACCGTGGGACGGCAAAACCACAGTTAAAATTTACTGGTGTATACCAGAATCTTTTAAACAGATATATTGGTGTCTGAACAATCAGGAGACACTATTAATGTTTTCTTTATGGAAAAAATACCAAAAGCTGGATAATAGAGATTTTTTACCATGAAACAGCAAAGCCACAGTTATAATTTACTGGTGTATACCAGACTCTTTTAAACAGATATATTGGTGTCTGAACAAGCAGGAGACACTATTACTGTTTTTCTTTACGGCTAAAAATGGCAAAAGCAGGATAATACAGAGATTTTTTACTCTGGAACAGCAAAACCACAGTTAAAATTTACTGGTGTATACAAGACTTTTTTAAATATATATATTTGCGACTGAACAGTGAGCGAGACACTCAAACTGCTTTTTTTAAGGTAAAAATGACCCAAAATTGGATAATACAGAGGTTTGAACCGTGGAACTGCAAAACCACACTTCTGTTTCTCTGGCCTACACCAGACTATTTTAAACAGATATATTTGTGTCTGAACAATCAGGGAGACACTATTACAGTTTTTTTTACGGCAAAAAATGCCAAAAGCAGGATAATAGAGATTTTTTACCGTGGAACAGCACAACCACAGTTATAATTTACTGGTGTATAACAAACTTTTTTCAATATATATATTTGCGGCTGAACTGTGAGCGACACACTCAAACTGTTTTTTTTTTTAGGTACAAATAACCCAAAAGAGGATAATACAGAGGTTTGAACCGTGGAACTGCAAAACCACACTTCTGATTCTCTGGCCTACACCAGACTATTTTAAACAGATATATTTGTGGCTGAACAATCAGGGAGACACTATTGCTGTTTTTCTTTAAGGAAAAAATACCAAAAGCTGGGTAATAGAGATTTTTAAACGTGAAATGGCAAAACCACAGTTATCATTTACTGTTGTATACCAGACTATTTTAAACAGATATATTTGTGTCTGAACAATCAGGAGACACTATTACTGTTTTTCTTTACGGCAAAAAATGCCAAAAGCAGGATAATACAGAGATTTGACCCGTGGAACGGCAAAACCACAGTTCTATTTCTCGGGCCTACACCAGACTATTTTCAACAGATATATTTGTGTCTGAACAATCAGGAGACACTATTACTGTTTTTCTTTACGGCAAAAGATGGCAAAAGCAGGATAATAGTAAGATTTTTTACTGTGGAACAGCAAAACCACAGTTATAATTTCCTGGTGTATATCAGACTCTTTTAAACAGATATATTGGTGTCTGAACAATCAGGAGATACTATTTCTTTTTTTCTTTATGGAAAAAATAACAAAAGCTGGATAATAGAGATCTTTTACCGTGGAACGGCAAAACCACAGTTATAATTTACTGGTGTATACCAGACTTTTTTAAATATATATATTTGCGGCTGAACAGTGAGGGACACACTCAAACTGGTTTTTTTTAGGTAGAAATGGCCCAAAAGTGGATAATACAGAGGTTTGGACCATGGAACTGCAAAACCACACTTCTGTATCTCTGGCCTACACCAGACTATTTTAAACAGATATATTTGTGTCTGAACAATCAGGAGACACTATTACTGTTTTTCTTTATAGCAAAATATGGCAAAAGCAGGATAATACAGAGATTTGACCCGTGGAACTGCGAAACCACACTTCTATTTCTCGGGCCTACACCAGACTATTTTAAACAGATATATTTGTGTCTGAACAATCAGGAGACACTATTACTGTTTTTCTTTACGGAAAAAATACCAAAAGCTGGATAATAAAGATTTTTTACCGTGGGACGGCAAAACCACAGTTATCATTTACTGGTGTATATCAGATTCTTTTAAACAGATATATTGGTGTCTGAACAATCAGGAGACACTATTACTGTTTTTCTTTACGGAAAAAATACCAAAAGCTGGATAATAAAGATTTTTTACCGTGGGACGGCAAAACCACAGTTATAATTTACTGGTGTATATCAGATTCTTTTAAACAGATATACTGGTGTCTGAACAATCAGGAGACACAATTACTCTTTTTCTTTACGGCAAAAAATGCCAAAAGCAGGATAATACAGAGATTTGACCCATGGAACGGCAAAACCACAGTTCTATTTCTTGAGCCTACACCAGACTATTTTCAACAGATATATCGGTGTGTGAACAATCAGGAGACACTATTACTGTTTTTATATACGGCAAAATATGGCAAAAGCAGGATAATACAGAGAATTTTTACTGTGGAACAGCAGAACCACAGTTATAATTTACTGGTGTATACCAGAAGTTTTTAAATAAATATATTTGCGGCTGAACAGTGAGCGACACACTCAAACTGTTTTTTTTTAGGTACAAATGGCCCAAAAGTGGATAATACAGAGGTTTGAACCGTGGAACAGCGAAACCACACTTCTATTTCTCGGGCCAACACCAGACTACTTTAAACAGATATATTTGTGTCTGAACAATCAGGAGACACTATTACTGTCTTTCTTTACGGCAAAAAATGCCAAAAGCAGGATAATACAGGGATTTGACCCGTGGAACTACTAAACCAGACTTCTATTTCTCAAGCCTACACCAGACTATTTTAAACAGATATATATGTGTCTGAACAATAAGGGAGACACTATTACTGTTTTTCTTTAAGGAAAAAATACCAAAAGCTAGATAATAGAGACTTTTTAACGTGGAATGGCAAAACCACAGTTATAATTTACTGGTGTATACCAGACTCTTTTAAACAGATATATTGGTGTCTGAACAATCAGGAGACACTATTACTGTTTTTCTTTACGGAAAAAATACCAAAAGCTGGATAATACAGAGATTTTTTACGGTGGAACAGCAGAACCACCGTTATAATTTACTGGTGTATACCAGACTTTTTTAAACATATACAGTACAGACCAAAAGTTTGGACACACCTTCTCATTTAAAGATTTTTCTGTATTTTCATGACTATGAAAATTGTACATTCACACTGAAGGCATCAAAACTATGAATTAGCACATGTGGAATTATATACTTAACAAAAAATTGTGAAACAATTGAAAATATGTCTTATATTCTAGGTTCTTCAAAGTAGCCACCTTTTGCTTTGATGACTGCTTTGCACACTCTTGGCATTCTCTTGATGAGCTTCAAGAGGTAGTCACTGGAAATGGTCTTCCAACAATCTTGAAGGAGTTCCCAGAGATGCTTAGCACTTGTTGGCCCTTTTACCTTCATTCTGCGGTCCAGCTCACCCCAAACCATCTCGATTGGGTTCAGGTCTGGTGACTGTGGAGGCCAGGTCATGTGGCGTAGCACCCCATCACTCTCCTTCTTGGTAAAATAGCTCTTACACAGCTTGGAGGTGTGTTTGGGGTCATTGTCCTGATGAAAAATAAATGATGATCCAACTAAACGCAAACCGGATGGAATAGCATACCGCTGCAAGATGCTGTGGTAGCCATGCTGGTTCAGTATGACTTCAATTTTGAATAAATCCCCAACAGTGTCACCAGCAAAGCACCCCCACACCATCACACCATCACACCTCCTCCTCCATGCTTCACGGTGGGAACCAGGCATGTAGAGTCCATCCGTTCACCTTTTCTGCATCGCACAAAGACACGGTGGTTGGAACCAAAGATCTCAAATTTGGACTCATCAGACCAAAGCACAGATTTCCACTGGTCTAATGTCCATTCCTTGTGTTCTTTAGCCCAAACAAATCTCTTCTGCTTGTTGCATGTCCTTAGCAGTGGTTTCCTAGCAGCTATTTTACCATGAAGGCCTGCTGCACAAAGTCTCCTCTGTTGTTGTAGAGATGTGTCTGCTGCTAGAACTCTGTGTGGCATTGACCTGGTCTCTAATCTGAGCTGCTGTTAACCTGCCATTTCTGAGGCTGGTGACTCGGATAAACTTATACTCAGAAGCAGAGGTGACTCTTGGTCTTCCTTTCCTGGGGCGGTCGCCATGTGAGCCAGTTTCTTTGTAGCGCTTGATGGTTTTTGCAACTGCACTTGGGGACACTTTCAAAGTTTTCCCAATTTTTCGGACTGACTGACTTAATTTCTTAAAGTAATGATGGCCACTCGTTTTTCTTTACTTAGCTGCTTTTTTCTTGCCATAATACAAATTCTAACAGTCTATTCAGTAGGACTATCAGCTGTGTGTCCACCTGACGTCTACACAACACAACTGATGGTCCCAACCCCATTTATAAGGCAAGAAATCCCACTTATTAAACCTGACAGGGCACACCTGTGAAGTGAAGACCATTTCCGGTGACTACCTCTTGAAGCTCATCAAGAGAATGCCAAGAGTGTGCAAAGCAGTCATCAAAGCAAAAGGTGGCTACTTTGAAGAACCTAGAATATAAGACATATTTTCAATTGTTTCACACTTTTTTGTTAAGTATATAATTCCATAGTTTTGATGCCTTCAGTGTGAATGTACAATTTTCATAGTCATGAAAATACAGAAAAATCTTTAAATGAGAAGGTGTGTCCAAACTTTTGTTCTGTACTGTATATTTGTGGCTGAACAGTGAGTGACACACTCAAACTGTTTTTTTTTTAGGTACAAATGGCCCAAAAGTGGATAATACACAGGTTTGAACCGTGGAACTGCAAAATCACACTTCTATTCCTCGGGCCTACACCAGACTATTTTAAACAGATATATTTGTGTCTGAACAATCAGGGAGACACTATTACTGTTTTTCTTTAAGGAAAAAATACCAAAAGCTGGATAATAGAGATTTTTTAACGTGGAACGTGAATACCACAGTTATAATTTACTGGTGTATACCAGACTCTTTTAAACAGATATATTGGTGTCTGAACAATCAGGAGACACTATTACTGTTTTTCTTTACGGCTACAAATGGCAAAAGCAGGATAATACAGAGATTTTTTTACTGTGGAACAGCACAACCAAAGTTATAATTTACTGGCGTATACCAGACTTTTTTCAATATATATATTTGCGGCTGAACAGTGAGCGACACACTCAAACTGTTTTTTTTAGGTAAAAATGGCCCAAAAGTGGATAATACAGAGGTTTGAACCATGGAACTGCAAAACCACACTTTTGTTTCTCTGTCCTACACCAGACTATTTTACACAGATATATTTGTGTCTGAACTGTCACAGACACACTTTTTTTTTTTTTTTTTTGAAGGAGGGGGACACTAAAAGGTTAATAAGACGGGTATTTGTACGGTGTGAAGGAGGGAAAAAAAAAGAGGATTTAGATGAGAAAAAAAGGATTTTTCCTGGCCCCTAGGAACTGGAGCTAAGTCCAGAAATTTCAGCAACAGGAGCACACAGGACTGTAATGCAACGTTTTCTGCTTTAACCTCTGCGTCTCCTATACAGCCTGCCTGCCTGCCTGCCTGCCTGACATTTGGGATGGATATTAGTCCTGAGAAGGACTGTTTGTTTGATTTGGCAGCCTTTACAGACCCTAAACTAACTATTTCGCAGTATAAATCTCTCCCTAGCTCAGCAGTGCTTTCCCTACACTGGCTAATCCAGAGCGACTGTGTCCAAGATGGCGGAGCCCGGTTTTAAATACTCGAGGTGACGCTGTGCAGAAAGCCAATCAATGTAATGCCCGCAACCAACATGGCTGCGGCATTACAGTGACTGGCTGGCAATCCCTGCATGATCATTGGCTCTGTAAAGATGCCAAACATGCAGGGCGGAGACCCGAGCTCCCGCCCGAGTAACCTGGAAACGCTCGGTGCTCGCCGAACATCCCGAGGGGTGTGATGCTCGGGCGAGTACCGAGCAGTGTCGAGCATATTTGCTCAACACTACTACTGTGACCTCCACGTCTCTTCCACGGGGCATTTATATTGTCTTTTTATTCCAGTGCGACCTCCACCACTCTTCCAAGGGGCAAGAAAACCGTCTTGTTAAGCTACTGTGACCTACACATCTCTTCCACGCAGCATTGATACTGTCTTTTTATTCCACTGCGACCTCCTCCACTCTTGCAAGGGGCATTGATATTGTCTTTTTATTCCACTGGGACCTCCACCACTCTTCCAAGGGGCATTAAAACCATCTTGTTAAGCTACTGTGGACTCCACGTCTCTTCCACGGGGCATTGATATTGTCTTTTTATACCACTGTAACCTCCACCACTTTTCCAAGGGGCATTAAAACCATTTTGTTAAGCTACTGTGACCTCACTTCTCTTCTAAGGGGCATTAAAACCATCTTGTTAAGCGACTCTGAAATCCACAGCTCTTCCAGATTGCATCGAAACCGTCTTCTCAAGCTACTGTGACTTCCACGTCTCTTCCACGGGGCATTGATATTGTCCATTTTATCCACTGCAACTTCAACCACTCTTCCAAGGGGCAATAAAACCATCTTGTTAAGCTACTGTGACCTCCACATCTCTTCCACGGAGCATTGATATTGTATTTTAATTCCACTGCGACCTCCTCCACTCTTCCAGGGGGCATTGATATTGTCTTTTGATTCCACTGCGATCTCCACCACTCTTCCAAGGGGCATTAAAACCATCTTGTTAAACCACTTTGAACTCCACAGCTCTTCCAAGGGGCATTAAAAGCGTCTTGTTAAGCTACTGTGACCTCCACGTCTCTTCCACGGGGCATTGATATTGTCTTTTTATTCCACTGCAACCTCCATCACACTTCCAAGGGGCATTAAAACTGTCTTGATAAGCTACTGTAACCTCCACGTCTCTTCCACGGGACATTGATATTGTCTTTTTATTCCATTGCGACCTTCACCACTTTTCCAAGGGACATTGATATTATCTTTTTATTCCACTGCGACCTCCACCACTCTTCCAAAGGGCACTGATATTGTCTTTTTATTCCACTGCAACCTCCACCATTCTTTCAAGGGGCACTAAAACCATATTATTAAGCTACTGTGACCTCGACGTCTCTTCCACAGGGCATTGATATTGTCTTTTTATTTCACTGTAACCACCACCTCTCTTCCACTGGGCATTAAAACCGTTTTGTTAAGCTAATTTGACCTACACGTCTCTTCCAAGGGGCATTAAAACCATCTTGTTAAACCACTCTGAACTCCACAGCTCTCCCACAGGGGAATAAAACCGTCTTGTTAAGCTACTGTGATCTCCACATCTTTTCCATGGGGCATTGATATTGTCTTTTTATTCTACTGTAACCTCCACCGCTCTTCCAAGGGGCATTAAAAGCCACTTGTTAAGCTACTTTGACCTCCATATCTCTTCCAAGGGGCATTAAAACCATCTTGTTAAAACACTCTGAACTCCACAGCTCTTCCAAGGGGCATTAAAACCGCCTTGTTAAGCTACTGTTATCTACACGTCTCTTCCACGGGGTATTGATATTGTTTTTTATTCCACTGCAACCTCCACCACTCTTCCAAGGTGCATTGATATTGTCTTTTTTTTTCCACTGCGACCTCAACCACTCTTCCATGGGGCATTGATATTGTCTTTTTATTCCACTGCGACCTCCACCACTCTTCCAATGGGCATTAAAACAATCTTGCTTAGGTACTGTGACCTCCACGTCTCTTCCACAGGGCATTGATATTGTCTTTTTATTCCACTCTAACCTCCACCACTGTTCCAAGGTGCATTAAAACCATCTTCTTAAACAACTCTGAACTCCACTGCTCTTCCAAGGGCATTGAAATCGTCTTGTTAACCTATTGGGACCTCCTCGTCTTTTCTACTGGGCATTGATATTGTCTTATTATTCCACTGCGACCTCCACCACTATTCCAAGGGGCATTAAAGACTTCTTGCTAAGCTACTGTGACCTCCATGTCTCTTCCAAGGGGCATTGATATTTTCTTTTTATTCCACTGCGACCTCCACCACTCTTACAAGGGGCATTAATATTGTCTTTTTATGCCACTGCGACCTCCACCACTCTTCCAAGGGGCATCAAAACCGTCTGGTTTAGCTACTGTGTCCTCCATGTCTCTTTCACGGGGCATTGATATTGTCTGTTTGTTCAACTGTAACCTACACCACTCTTCCAAGGGGCATTAAAACCATCTTGTAAAGCTACTGTGACCTCCTCGTCTCTTCCAAGAGGCATTAAAACTGTCTTGTTAAACCACTCTGAACTCCACAGCTCTTCCAAGGGGCATTAAATCCATTTTGTTAAGCTACTGTGACCTCCACGTCTCTTTCGCGGGGCATTGAAATTGTCTTTTTGTTTCACTGCAACCTCCACTACTCTTACAAGGGGCATTAAAACTGTCTTCTTAAGCTTCTGGGACCTGCACGTCTCTTCAGTGGGGCATTGATATTGTCTTTTTATTTCACTGCGACCTCCACCTCTCTTCCAAGGACATTGATATTGTCTTTTTATTCCACTGCGGCCTCCACCACTCTTTCAAGGGGCATTAAAACCATCTTGTAAAGCTACAGTGACCTCCACGTCTCTTCCACGGGGCATTGATATTGTCTCTTTAATCCTCTGTAGACTCCACCACTATTCCAAGGGGCATTACAACCATTTGGATAAGCTACAGTGACCTCCATGTTTCTTCTAAGGGGCATTAAAACCGTCTTGTTAAGCTACTGTGACCTCCATGTCTCTTCCACGGGGCATTGATATAGTTTTTTTATTCCACTGCGACTTCCACCACTCTTCCAAGGGGCATTAAACCATATTGTTAAGTAACTGTGGCCTCCTTGTCTCTTCCACGGGGCATTGATATTGTTCTTTTATAAAACTTCGACCTCCACCACTCTTCCAAGGGGCAATAAAGCCGTCTTTTTAAGCTACTGTGACCTTCACGTCTCTTCCACGGGTCATTGATATTGTCCTGTTATTCCACGGGAAACTCCACCACTCTTTCAAAGGGCATTAAAACTGTCTTGTTAAGCTACTGTGACCTCCACGTCTCTTCCAAGGGGCATTAAAACCATCTTGTTAAGCTACTGTGATCTCCAAGTCTCTTCCACGGGGCATTGATATGGTCTTTTTGTTCCACTGCGACCTGCACTACTCTTCCAAAGTGCAATAAAACGTCTTATTAGGCTACAGTGACCTCCACGTCTCTTCGATGGGGAAATTGATATTGTCTTTTTATTCCACTACGACCTCCACCACTCTACCAAGGGGCATTAAAACAGTCTTGTTAAGCTACTGTGACCTCCACATCTCTTCAAGGGGCATTGTTATTGTCCTTTTATTCCACTGCGACCTCCACCACTATGCCAAGGGGCATATATATTGTTTTTTTATTCCACTGCGACCTCCACCACTCTTCCAAGTGGCAATAAGACCATCTTGTTAAGCTACTGTGACCTCCACATCTCTTTCACGGGCCATTGATATTGTCTTTTTATTCCACTGCGACCTCCACCACTATTCCAAGGGGTATTAAAACCGTCTTGTTAAGCTACTGTGACCTCCAAGTCTCTTCCAGGGGCATTGTTATTGAATTTTTATTCCACTGCGACCTCCACCACTATGCCAAGCGGCACAGATATTGTTTTTTGATTCCACTGCGACCTCCACCACTCTTCCAAGTGGCATTACGACCGTCTTATTAAGCTACTGTGACCTCCACATCTCTTTCACGGGCCATTGATATTGTTTTTTTATTCCACTGCGACCTCCACCACTAATCCAAGGGGCATAAAAACTGTCTTGTTAAGCTACTGTGACCTCCACGTCTTATCCACAGGGCATTGATGTTGTCATTTTATTGCACTGCGACTTCCACCACTCTTCCAAGGGGCATTGATATTGTAATTTTATTCCACTGCGACCTCCACCACTCTTCCAAGGGGCATTGATATTGTCTTTTTATTCCACTGCAACCTGAACCACTCCTCCAAGGGGCACTAAAACCATCTTGTTAAGGTACTGTGACCTTCACGTCACTTCCACGGGGCATTAATATTGTCTTTTTATTCCACTGTAACCTCCTCCACTCTTCGAAGGAGCGTTAAAACAGTCTTACTAAGCTACCGTGACCTCCACGTCTCTTCTAAGGATCATTAAAACCATCTTGTTAAACCACTCTGAACTCCACAGCTCTTCCAATATGGCATTGATATTCTCTTTTGATTCCACAGCGACCTCCACCATTCTTCCAAGGGGCATTAAAACCATCTTGGTAAGCTACTATGACCTCCATGTCTCTTCCACGTGGCATTGATAGTCTTTTTATTCCACTGCGACCTCCACCACTCTTCCAAGGGGCATTAAAACCATATTGTTAAGCTACTGTGACCTCCACATCTATTCCACAGGTCATTGATATTGTCTTTTTATTCCTCTGCAACCTCCAACAGTCTTCCAAGTGGCATTAAAACCATATTGTTAAGCTACTGTGACCTCCACGTCTCTTCCAAGGGGCATTAAAACTGTCATGTTAAGCTACTGTGACCTCCAATTGTCTTCCACGGGGCATTGATATGGTTCTTTTATTCCACAGCGACCTTCACCTCTCTTCCAGGGGCAATAAAAACGTCTTGTTAAGCTAATGTGACCTCCAAGTGTCTTCCACAGGGCATTGATATTGTCTATTTATTCCACTGCGACCTTCACCACTCTTCCAAGGGGCATTGATATTGTCTTTTTATTCCGCTGCGACCTCCAGCACTCTTCCAAATAGCATTAAAACCCTCTTGTTAAGCTACTGTAATTTCCATTTCTGTTCCACGGGGCATTGATATTGTCTTTTTATTCCACTGCGACCTCCATCACTCTTCCAAGGGGCATTAAAACTGTTTTGACAAGCTAATGTGACCTCCACTTCTCTTCCATGGGACATTGATATTGTATTTTTATTCCACTGCGACCTCCACCACTTTTCCAAGGGACATTGATATTATCTTTTTATTCCACTGCGACCTCCACCACTATTCCAAAGGGCACTGATATTGTCTTTTTATTCCACTGCAACCTCCACCATTCATTCAAGGGGCAATAAAACCATATTATTAAGCTACTGTGACCTCGACGTCTCTTCCACAGGGCATTGATATTGTCTTTTTATTCCACTGTAACCACCACCTCTCTTCCACTGGGCATTAAAACAGTCTTGTTAAGCTAATGTGACCTACACGTCTCTTCCAAGGGGCATTAAAACCATCTTGTTAAACCACTCTGAACTCCACAGCTTTCCCATGGGGCAATAAAACCGTCTTGTTAAACTACTGTTACCTCCACGTCTCTACCACGGGGCATTGATATTGTCTTTTTTTTCCACTGCGACCTCCATCACTCTTCCAAGGGCCATTAAAAACGTCTTGATAAGCTACTGTGACCTCCAAATCTCTTCCACGGGGCATTGATATTGTCTTTTTATTCCACTGCGACCTCCACCACTCTTTCATGGGGCATTGATATTGTCTTTTTATTCCTCTGCGACCTCCACCACTCTTCCAAGGGGCATTAAAAATATGTTGTTAAGCTACTGTGATCTCCACATCTTTTCCATGGGGCATTGATATTGTCTTTTTATTCCACTGTAACCTCCACCACTCTTCCAAGGGGCATTAAAACCATCTTGTTAAGATACTTTGACCTCCATGTCTCTTCCAAGGGGCATTAAAACCATCTTGTTAAAACACTCTGAACTCCACAGCTCTTACAAGGGGCAATAAAACCCTCTTGTTAAGCTACAGTGATCTCCACGTCTCTTCCACGGGGTATTGATATTGCTTTTTAATCCACTGCAACCTCCACCACTCTTCCAAGGGCATTGATATTGTCTTTTTTTTTCCACTGCGACCTCAACCACTCTTCCATGGGGCATTGATATTGTCTTTTTATTCCACTGCGACCTCCACCACTGTTCCAAGGGGCATTAAAACCATTTTCTTAAACAACTCTAAACTCGACAGCTCTTCCAAGGGTATTGAAACCGTCTTGTTAACCTACTGAAACCTCTTAGTCTCTTCTACTGGGCATTGGTATTGTCTTATTATTCCACTGCGACCTCCACCACTATTCCAAGGGGCATTAAAGCCTTCTTGCTAAGCTACTGTGACCTCCACGTCTCTTCCAAGCGGCATTGATATTTTCTTTTTATTCCACTGCGACCTCCACCACTCTTCCAAGGGGCATTGATATTGTCTTTTTATTCCACTGCGACCTCCACCACTCTTCCAAGGGGCATCAAAACAGTCTGGTTTAGCTCCTGTGTCCTCCATGTCTCTTTCACGGGGCATTGATATAGTCTGTTTATTCCACTGTAACCTACACCTCTCTTCCAAGGGGCATTAAAATCATCTTGTTAAGTACTGTGACCTCCACTTCTCTTCAAAGGGGCATTAAAACTGTCTTGTTAAACCACTCTGAACTCCACAGCTCTTCCAAGGGGCATTAAACCGTCTTGTTAAGCTACTGTGACCTCTAAGTCTCTTAAACGGGTCACTGATATTGTCTTTTTATTCCACTGCGACCTCCACCACTCTTCCAAGGGGCATTAAATCCATCTTGCTAAGCTACTGTGACCTCAATGTCTCTTTCGCAGGGCATTGGTATTATCTTTTTATTTCACTGCAACCTCCACTACTCTTACAAGGGGCATTAAAACTGTCTTGTTAAGCTTCTGGGACCTGCACGTCTCTTCTTTGGGGCATTGATATTGTCTTTTTATTCCACTGCGACCTCCACCTCTCTTCCAAGGGCATTGATATTGTCTTTTTATTCCACTGCAACCTCCACCACTCTTTCAAGGGGCATTAAAACTATCTTGTAAAGCTACAGTGACCTCCACGTCTCTTCCACGGGGCATTGTTATTGTCTCTTTATTCCACTGTAAACTCCACCACTCTTCCAAGGGGCATTAAAACCGTTTGGATAAGCTACAGTGACCTCCATGTTTCTTCTAAGGGGCATTAAAACCGTCTTGTTAAGCTACTGTGACCTCCATGTCTCTTCTTCCACGGTGCATTGATATAGTTTTTTTTTTCCACTGTGACTTCCACCACTCTTCCAAGGGGCATTAAACCATCTTGTTAAGTTACTGTGGCCTCCTCGTCTCTTCCATGGGGCATTGATATTGTTCCTTTATTCCACTGCGACCTCCACCACTCTTCCACGGGGCAATAAAGCCGTCTTTTAAAGCCACTGTGACCTTCACATCTCTTCCACGGGTTATTGATATTGTCCTGTTATTCCAAGGGAAACTCGACCCCTCTTCCAAAGGGCATTAAAACTGTCTTGTTAAGCTACTGTGGCCTCCACGTCTCTTCCAAGGGTCATGAAAACCGTCTCGTTAAACCACTCTGAACTCCACAGCTTTTCCAAGGGGCATTAAAACCATCTTGTTAAGCTACTGTGATCTCCAAGTCTCTTCCACAGGGCATTAATATTGTCTTTTTATTCCACTGCGACCTGCACTACTCTTTTAAAGTGCAATAAAACATCTTGTTAGGCTACTGTGACCTCCACGTCTCTTCGACAGGGGAAATTTATATTGTCTTTTTATTCCACTACGACCTCCACCACTCTACCAAGGGGCATCAAAACCGTCTTGTTAAGCTACTGTGACCTCCACGTCTCTTCAAGGGGCATTGTTATTGTCCTTTTATTCCACTGCGAGCTCCACCACTATGCCAAGGGGCATATATATTGTTTTTTTACTCCACTGCGACCTCCACCACTCTTCCAAGTGTCAATAAGACCGTCTTGTTAAGCTACTGTGACCTCCACATCTCTTTCACAGGCCATTGATATTGTCTTTTTATTCCACTGCGACCTCCACCACTATTCCAAGGGGCATTAAAACCATCTTGTTAAGCTACTGTGACCTCCAAGTCTCTTCCAGGGGCATTGTTATTGTATTTTTATTCCACTGCGACCTCCACCACTATGCCAAGGGGCAAAGATATTGTTTTTTGATTCCACTGCGACCTCCACCACTCTTCCAAGTGGCATTAAGACCGTCTTATTAAGCTACTGTGACCTCCACATCTCTTTCACGGGCCATTGATATTGTTTTTTAATTCCACTGCGACCTCCACCACTATTCCAAGGGGCATTGATATTGTAATTTTATTCCACTGCGACCTCCACCACTCTTCCAAGGGGCATTGATATTGTTTTTTTATTCCACTGTGACCTGAACCACTCTTCCAAGGGGCAGTAAAACCATCTTGTTAAGCTACTGTGATCTCCACGTCACTTCCACGGGGCATTAATATTGTCTTTTTATTCCACTCTAACCTCCACCACTCTTCGAAGGAGCATTAAAACCGTCTTATTAAGCTACCGTGACCTCCACATCTCTTCCAAGGGTCATTAAAACCATCTTGTTAAACCACTCTGAACTCCACAGCTCTTCCAATGGGCATTGATATTGTCTTTTTATTCCACTGCGACCTCCACCAGTCTTCCAAGTGGCATTAAAACCATATTGTTAAGCTACTGTGACCTCCACGTCACTTCCAAGGGGCATTAAAACTGTCTTGTTAAGCTACTGTGACCAATTGTCTTCCACGGGGCATTGATATGGCTTTTTTATTCCACTGTGACTTCCACCACTCTTCCAAGGGACATAAACCGTCTTGTTAAGCTACTGTGGCCTCCAGGTCTCTTCCACAGGGCATTGATATTGTCTTTTTATTCCACAGCGACCTCCACCTCTCTTCCAGGGGCAATAAAAATGTCTTCTTAAGCTACTTTGACCTCCAAGTGTCTTCGAAGGGGCATTCATATTGTCGTTTTATTCCACTGCGACCTCCATCACTCTAGCAAGGCGCATTGATATTGTCTTTTTATTCCACTGCCACCTTCAGCACTCTTCCAAGGGGCATTGATATTGTCTTTTTATTCCACTGCGACCTCCAGCACTCTTCCAAGGGGCATTAAAACCATCTTGTTAAGATACTGTGATTTCCATTTCTGTTCCACGGAGCATTGATATTGTCTTTTTATTCCACCGCGACCTCCACCACACTTGCAAGAGACATTGACATTGTCTTTTTATTCCACTGCGACCTCCACCAATCTTCCAAGGGGCATTAAAACCATCTTCTTAAGCTACTGTGACCTCCACGTTTCTTCCTCGGGACATTGATATTGTCTTTTTATACCGCTGTAACCTCCACCACTCTTCCAAGGGGCACTAAAACCGTCTTGTTAAGCTACTGTGACCTCCACGTCTCTTCAACGGGGCATTGATATTGTCTTTTTATTCCACTGTAACCTACACCACTCTTCCACGGGGCATTAAAACTGTCTTGTTAAGCTGCTGTGACCTCCACGTTTCTTCCAAGGAGCATTAAAACCATCTTGTTAAACCACTCTGAACTCCACAGCTCTTCCAAGGGGCATTAAAGCCGTCTTTTTACGCTACTGTTACCTCCAAGTCTCTTTCACGGGGCATTGATATTGTCTTTTTATTCTACTGCGACCTCCACCACTCTTCCAAGGGCATTGATACTATCTTTTTAATCCAGTGTGACCTGCACCACTCTTCCAAGGGGCAGTAAACTGTCTAGTTGAGCTACTATGACCTCCACGTCTCTTCCAAGGGGCATTAAAACCGTCTTGTTAAACCACTCTGAACTCCACAGCTCTTCCAATAGGCATTAAAACCATCTTGTTAAGCTGCTGTTACCTCCAAGTCTCTTCCACGGAGCATTGATATTGTCTTTTTATTCTACTGCGACCTCCACCACTCTTCCAAGGGGCAGTAAACTGTCTAGTTGAGCTACTATGACCTCCACGTCTCTTCCAAGGGGCATTAAAACCGTCTTGTTAAACCACTATGAACTCCAAAGCTCTTCCAAGGAGCATTAAAACTGTCTTGTAAAGCTACAGTGACCTCCACCTCTCTTCCACGGGGCATTGATATTGTATTTTTATTCCACTGTAACCTTCACCACTCTTCCAAGGGCCATTAAAAACGTCTTGTTAAGCTGCTGTGACCTCCATGTCTCATCCAAGGGGAATTAAAACCGTCTTGTTAAACCACTCTGCACTAAACAGCTCTATCAAAGGGCATTAAAACAGTCTAGTTAAGCTACTGTGATCTCCACATCTCTTCCACGGGGCATTGATATTGCCTTTTTATTCAACTGTGACCTCCAACACTCTTTCAAGGAGCATTAAAACTATCTTGCAAAGCTACTTTGACCTCCACTTCTTTTCCACGGGGCATTGATATTGTCTTTTTATTCCATTACTACCAACACCACTCTTCCAAGGGGCATTTATATTGTCTTTTTATTCCACTGAGACCTCCACCACTCTTCCTAGGGGCATTAAAACCATCTTGTGAAGTTGATTTGACCTCCACGTCTCTTCCTCGGGGCATTGATATTAGCTTTTTATCCCACTGTAACCTCCACCACTTTTCCAAGGGGCATTAAAACTGTCTTGTTAAGCTATTGTGACCTCCACATCTATTCCAAGGGGCATTAAAACGGTCTTGTTAAACCACTCTGAACTCCATAGCTCTACCAAAGGGCATTAAAACCGTCTTCTTAAGCTTCTGTGACCTCCACTTCGTTTCCACGTGGCATTGATATTGTCTTTTTATTCCACTGCGACCTCCACCACTCTTCCAAGGGGCATTAAAAACGTCTTGTTAAGCTACTGTGACTTCCACATCTCTTCCACTGGGCATTGATATTGTCTTTTTATTCCACTGTGACCTCCACCACTCTTCTAAGGGGCATTATAACCATCTTATCAAGCTACTGTGACCTTCACGTCTTTTCCAAGTGACAATTAAACCATAATGTTAAACCACTGTGAACTGCAAAGCTCTTCCAAGGGGAATTAAAACCGTCTTGTTAAGCTACTTTGTCCTCTATATCTCATCGAAGGGACATTAAAACCGTCTTGTTAAACCACTCTGAACTCCACAGCTCTTCCAAGGGGCATTAAAACCGTCTTTTTAAGCTACTGTTACCTCCAAGTCTCTTTCACGGGGCATTGATATTGTCTTTTTATTCTACTGCGACCTCCACCACTCTTCCAAGGGCATTAATACTGTCTTTTTAATCCACTGTGACCTGCACCACTATTCCAAGGGGCAGTAAACTGTCTAGTTGAGCTACTATGACCTCCACGTTTCTTCCAAGGAGCATTAAAACCGTCTTGTTAAACCACTATGAACTCCAAAGTTCTTCCAAGGAGCATTAAAACTGTCTTGTAAAGCTACAGTGACCTCCACCTCTCTTCCACGGGGCATTGATATTGTATTTTTATTCCACTGCAACCTCCACCACTCTTCCAAGGGCCATTAAAAACGTCTTGTTAAACCACTCTGCACTCCACAGCTCTATCAAGGGGCATTAAAACAGTCTAGTTAAGCTACTGTGACCTCCACTTCTCTTTCAAGGGGCATTGATATTGTCTTTTTATTCCACTGCGACCTTCACCACTCTTCCACAGGGCATTAAAACCGTCTTTTTAAGCTACTGTGAACTCCACGTCTCTTCCATGGGGCATTGATATTTTCTTCTTATTCCACTGTAACCTTCACCACTCTTCCAAGGGGCATTAAAAACGTCTTGTTAAGCTACTGTGACCTACACTTCTCTTCCAAGGGGCATTAAAACCATCTTGATAAACTACTCTGAACTCCATAGCTCTTCCAAGGGGCATTAAAACCATCTTGTTAAGCTACTGTGACCTCCACATCTCTTCCACGGGTCATTGATAATGTCTTTTTATTCCACTGCGACCTCCACCACTCTTCCAAGGGGCATTAAAACCGTCTTGTTAAGCTACTGTGACCTCCACGTATTTTCCATGGGGGATTGATAATATCTTATTCCACTGCGACCTCCAGCACTCTTCCAAGGGGCAATAGAACAAACTTGTTAAGCTACTGTGACCTCCACGTCTCTTCCACCTGCTATTGATATTGTCTGTTTTTTCCAAAGCGACCTCCACCACTCTCCCAAGGGTCACTAAAACCGTTTTGTTAAGCTACTGTGACCCCCACGTCTATTCCACCGGGCATTGAATTTGCCTTTTTATTCCACTGCGACCTCCACCAGTCTATCAAGGTGCATTGATATTGTCTTTTTATTCCACTGCGACCTCCACCACTCTTCGAAGGGGCATTAAAACCGTCTTGTTAAGCTACTGTAATCTCCAAGCCTCTTCCACGGGGCATTGATATTGTCTTTTTATTCCACTGTAACCTCCACCAATCTTCCAAGGGGCATTAAAGCCGTTTTTTTAAGCCACTGTGACCTTAACGCCTCTTCCAAGGGGCATTAATCCCATCTTGTTAAACCACTCTGAACTCCACAGCTCTTCCAAGGGGCATTAAAACCGTCTTCTTAAGCAACTGAGACCTCCACGTCTATTCCACGGGAAATTGATATCGTCTTTTTATTTCATTGTGATCTCCACCACTCTCCCAAGGGGCATTAAAACCGTCTAGTAAAGCTGCTGTGACCTCCACGTCTCTTCCACGGGGCATTGATATTGTCTTTTTATTCCACTGCGACCTCCACCACTCTTCCAAGGGACATTGATGTAGTCTATTTCTTCCACTGTAACCTCCACCACTCTTCTAAGGGGCATGAAAACCGTCTTGTTAAGCAACTGCGACCTCCACCACTCTTCCAAGGGGCATTGATGTTTTCTTTTTATTCCACTGTAACCTACACCACTCTTCTAAGGGACATGAAAACCGGCTTCATAAGCTACTGTGACCTCCACATCTCTTCCACGAGGCATTAAAACCATCTTGTTAAACCACTCTGAACTCCACAGCTCTTCCAAGGGGCATTAAAACCGTCTTGTTAACCTACTGTGACCTCCACCTCTCTTTCAAGGGGCATTAAAACCGTCTTGTTAAGCAACTGCGACCTCCACCACTCTACCACGGGGCATTGATATTGTTTTTTTATTCCACTGCAACCTCCAGCACTCTTCCAAGGGGCATTAAAACCATCTTGTTAAGCTACTGTGACCTCCACGTATATTCCACGGAGCATTGATATTGTCTATTTTTTCCACTGCGACCTCCACCACTCTTCCAAGGGGCACTAAAACCGTCTTGTTAAGCTACTGTGATCCCCACGTCACTTCCACAGGGCATTGATATTGTCTTTTTATTCCACTGTAACCTCCACCACTCTTCCAAAGGGGATTAAAACTGTCTTTTTGAGCTACTGTGACCACCACGTCTCTTCCACGGGACATTGATGTTGCCTTTTTATTCCACTGCGACCTCCACCAGTCTTCCAAGGGGCATTGATATTGTCTTTTTATTCCACTGCGACCTCCACCACTCTTCCAAGGGGCATTAAAACCGTCTTGTTTAGCTACTGTGACCTCCACGTCTCTTCCACGGGGCACTGATATTGTCTTTTTATTCCACTGTAACCTCCACCAATCTTCCAAGGGTCATTAAAACCGTTTTGTAAAGCCAATGTGACCTTCACGCCTCTTCCAAGGGGCATTAATCCCGTCTTGTTAAACCACTCTGAACTCCACAGCTTTTACAAGGGGCATTAAAACCGTCTTGTGCAGCTACTATGACCTCCATTCCTTTTCCACGGGGCATTTTTATTCTCTTTTTATTCCACTGCGACCTCCACCAGTCTTTCAAGTGGCATTGATATTGTCTTTTTATTCCACTGCGACCTCCACCACTCTTCCAAGGGGCATTAAAACTGTCTTGTTAAGCTAATTTGACCTCCACGTCTCTTCCACGTGCATTTGAACCGTCTTGTTAAACCACTCTGTACTCCACAGCTCTTCCAAAGGGCATTAAAACAGTCTTGTTAAGCTACTGTGACCCCCATATCTCTACCAAGGGGAAATAAAACCGTTTTATTAAACCACTCTTCATTCCACAGCTCTTCCAAGGGGCATTAAAACCGTCTTTTTAAGCTCCTGAGACCTCCACATCTCTTCCACGGGGCATTGATAATGTCTTATTATGCCACTGCGACCTCCACCACTCTTCCAAGGGAAAATAAAAGAGTCTTGTTAAGCTATTGTGACCACCACGTCTCTTCCACGGGTCATTGATATTGTCTTTTTATTCCACTGCGAACTCCACTATTCTTCCAAGGGGCATTGATATTGTCATTTTATTCCTCTGCAACCTCCACCACTCTTCCAAGGGGCATTAAAAACGTCTTGTTAAGCTAATGTGAATTCCAAGTCTCTACCATGGGGCATTGATATTGTCTTTTTATTCCACTGTAACCTCCACCACTTTTTCAAGGTTCATTAAAATTGTCTTGTTAAGCTACTGTGACCTCCACTTCTCATCCAGGGGGCATTAAGACCGTCTTGTTAAACCACTTTGCACTCCACACCTCTTCCAAGGGGCATTGTAGCAGTCTTGTTAAGCTACTGTGACCTTCACATATCATCCAAGGGCCATCAAAACAGACTTGTTAGACTATTCTGAACTCCACACCTCTTCCAAGGGGCATTAAATCCCTCTTGTTAAGCTTCTGTGAACTCCACGTTTCTTCCAAGGGGCATTAATATTGTCTTTTTATTGCACTGCGACCTCCACCACTCTTCCAAGGGGCATTAAAACCATCTTAATAAGCTACTGTGACCTCCACGTCTCTATCACGGGGCATTGATATTGTCTTTTTATTCCCTTGTAACCTCCACCACTCAACCAAGGGGCATTAAAACCGTCTTGTTAAGCTACTGTGACCTCGACGTCTCTTCCAAGGGGCATTAAAAAAATCTTATTAAACCACTCTGAACTCCACCACTCTTCCAAGGTTCATTAAAACCATCCTGTAAAGCTACTATGACCTCCATGTCTCTTCCACGGGGCATTGATATTGTTTTTTTATTCCACTGCGACCTCCATCACTCTTCCAAGGGGCATTGATATTGTATTGTTATTGCACTGCGACCTCCACCACTTTTCCAAGGAGCATTAAAACCATCTTATTAAGCTACTGTTACCTCCAAGTCTCTTCCAAGGGACATTGATATTGTCTTTTCATTCCACTGCGACCTCCACCACTCTTCCAAGGGGCACTGATATTGCCTTTTTATTCCACTGCGTCCTCTACCACGCTTCCAAGAGGCATTAAAACCGGCTTGTTAAGCTACTGTGACCTCCATGTCTCTTCCACGGTGCATTGATATTGTCTTTATATTCCACTGTAACCTCCACCACTCTTCCAAGGGGCATTAAAACCGTTTTGTTAAGCTACTGTGAACTCGTCGTCTCTTCCAAGGGGCATTAAAACCATCTTGTTAAACCACTCTGAACTCCACAGCTCTTCCAAGGGGCATTAAAACCATCTTGTGCAGCTACTATGACCTCCACGCCTTTTCCATGGGGCATTGATATTGTCTTTTTATTCCACTGCGACCTCCACCACTCTTCCAAGGGGCATTGATATTGTCTTCTTATTCCACTGCGACGTCCACCACTCTTCCAAGGGGCAGTAAAACCGTCTTGTTGAGCTACAGTGACAACCACGTCTCTACGACGAGGCATTGATATTGTCTTTTAATTCCACTGTGACCTCCACCACTCTTCCAAGGAGAATTAAAACCATCTTGTTAAGCTGCTGTGACCTACAAGTTTCTTCCAAGGGGCAATGATATTTTCTTTTTATTCCACTGCGACCTCCACCACTCTTCTAAGGGGCAATAAAACCGTCTTGTTAAGATACTGTGACCTCCATGTCTCTTCCACGGGGCATTGATATTGTCTTTTTATTTCACTGCGACCTCCAACACTCTTCCATGGGGCATTAAAATCGTCTTTTTAAGATACTGTGACCTGCACGTCTCTTCCACTGGGCATTGATATTGTTTTTTTATTTCATTGCGACCTCCACCACTCTTCCAAGGGGCATTAAAACCATCTTGTTAAGCTACTGTCACCTACACGTCTCTTCCAAGGGCATTATAACCATCTTAATAAACCACTCTGAAATCCACAGCTCTTCCAAGGGGCATTAAAAGCATCTTGTTAATCTACTGTGAACTCCACGTCTCTACAATGGAGCATTGATATTGTCTTTTTATTCCACTGCGACCTCCACAACTCTTCCAAGGGGCATTCATATTGTCTTTTCATTCCACTGCGACCTCCACCACTCTTCCATGGGGCATTAAAATCGCCTTTTTAAGCTACTGTGACCTCCACGTCTCTTCCACGGGGCATTGATATTGTCTTTTTATTCCACTGCGACCGCCAACACTCTTCCATTGGGCATTAAAACCATCTTGTTAAGCTACTGTGACCTCCACGTCTCTTCCAAGGAGCATCAAAACCATCTTGTTAAGCTACTGTGACCTCCACGTCTATTCCATGGGGCATTGCTATTGTGTTTTTATTCCACTGCGACCTCCACAACTCTTCCAAGGGGCATTCATATTGTCTTTTAATTCCAATGCGACCTTCACCACTCTTCCAAGGGGCATTAAAACCGTCTTGTTAAGCCACGGTGATCTCCACGTCTCCACCACGGGGCATTGATATTGTCTTTTTATTCCACTGTAACCTCCACCACTCTTCCAAGGTGCATTAAAACCATCTTGTTAAACCACTCTGAACTCCACAGCTCTTTCAATGGGCATTAATAGCGCCTATTTAAGCTACTGTGACCTCCACGTGTCTTCCACGGGGCATTGATATTGTCTTTTTATATCTCAGCAACCTCCACCACTCTTCCAAGGGGCATTAAAACCGTCTTGCTAAGGTACTGTGACCTCCACGTCTCTTCCAAGTGGAATTGATATTGTCTTTTAATTCCAATGCTACCTTCACCACTCTTCCAAGGAGCATTAAAACCGTCTTGTTAAGTCACTGTGATCTCCACGTCTCTTAAACGGGGCAATGATATTGTCTTTTTATACCACAGCGACTTCCACCTCTCTTCCAAGGGGCAATAAAACCATATTGTTAAGGTACTGTGACCTCCATGTCTCTTCCCCTTGGCATTGATATTGTCTTTTTATTCCACTGCGACCTCCACCACTCTTCCAAGGGGCATTGATATTGTCTTTTTATTCCACTGCGACGTCCACCACTCTTCCAAGGGGCATTAAGAGTGTCTTGTTTAGCTACTGTGACCTCCACTTCTCTTTCAAGGGGCATTGATATTGTCTTTTTATTCCACTGCGACCTTCACCACTCTTCCAAAGGGCATTAAAACCGTCTTTTTAAGCAACTGTGAACTCCACGTCTCTTCCATGGGGCATTGATATTTTCTTCTTATTCCACTGTAACCTTCACCACTCTTCCAAGGGGCATTAAAAACGTCTTGTTAAGCTACTGTGACCTACACTTCTCTTCCAAGGGGCATTAAAACCATCTTGATAAACTACTCTGAACTCCATAGCTCTTCCAAACGGCATTAAAACCATCTTGTTAAGCTACTGTGACCTCCACGTCTCTTCCACGGGTCATTGATATTGTCTTTTTATTCCACTGCGACCTCCACCACTCTTACAATGGGCATTGATATTGTCCTTTTATTCCACTGCGACCTTCTCCTCTCTTCCAAGGGGCAGTAAAACCATCTTTTAAAGCTACTGTGACCTCCACCTCTTTTCCACCGAGCATTGATATTATTATTTTTTATTCCACTGTTTCCTCCACCACTTTTCCAAGGGACATTAAAACCGTCTTGCTAAGCTACTGTGACCTCCACGTCTCTCCCAAGGGGCATTGATAATGTCTTTTTATTCCACTGCGACCTCCACCACTCATCCATGGGGCATTAGAAGTGTCTTGTTAAGCTACTGTGACCTCCACGTCTCTTCCACGGGGCATTGATATTGTCTTTTTTATACCACAGCAACCTCCACCACTCTTCCAAGGGTCATTAAAACCGTCTTGTAAAGCTACTGTGACCTTCACGTCTTCTCCCCGGGGCATTGATATTGTCTTTTCATTCCACTGCGTCCTCCACCACTCTTCCATGGGGCATTGATATTGTCTTTATATTCCACTGCGACCTTCACCACTCTTCCACGGGGCATTGGTATTGTCTTTTTATTCCACAGCTACCTCCAACACTCTTCCAAGGGGCATTAAAACCGACTTGTTAAGCTACTTTGACCTCCACGTATCTTCAACGGGGAAATTATATCATCTCTTTATTCCACTGCGACCTCCACCACTCTTCCAATGTTCATTGATATTGTCTTTTTATTCCACTCCGACCTCCACCACTCTTCCAATGGGCATTAAAACCGTCTTGTTAAGCTACTGTGACCTCCACTTCTCTCCCACGGGGCATTGATACGGTCCTTTTCTTCCATTGCGACCTTCATCACTCTTCCAAGGGGCATTAATATTCTCTTTTTATTCCACTGCGACCTCCACCACTCTTCCAAGGGGCACTAAAACCGTCTTGTTAAGCTACTGTGATCCCCACATCACTTGCAAAGGGCATTGATATTGTCTTTTTATTCCACTGTAACCTCCACCACTCTTCCAAAGGGGATTAAAACTGTCTTGTTGAGCTACTGTGACCAACACGTCTCTTCCACGGGACATTGATGTTGCCTTTTTTTTCCACTGCGACCTCCACCAGTCTTCCAAGGGGCATTGATATTGTCTTTTTATTCCACTGCGACCTCCACCACTCTTCCAAAGGGCATTAAAACCGTCTTGTTTAGCTACTGTGTCCTCCACGTCTCTTCCACGGGGCACTGATATTGTCTGTTTATTCCACTGTAACCTCCACCAATCTTCCAAGGGTCAATAAACCGTTTTGTTAAGCCACTGTGACCTTCACGCCTCTTCCAAGGGGCATTATTCCCGTCTTGTTAAACGACTCTGAACTCCACAGCTTTTCCAAGGGGCATTAAAACCGTCTTGTGCAGCTACTATGACCTCCATTCCTTTTCCACGGGGCATTTTTATTGTCTTTTTATTCCACTGCGACCTCCACCAGTCTTCCAAGGGGCATTGATATTGTCTTTTTATTCCACTGCGACCTCCACCACTCTTCCAAGGGGCATTAAAACTGTCTTGTTAAGCTAATTTGACCTCCACGTCTCTTCCACGTGCATTTGAACCGTCTTGTTAAACCACTCTGTACTCCACAGCTCTTCCAAAGGGCATTAAAACAGTCTTGTTAAACTACTGTGACCCCCACGTCTCTTCCAAGGGGCAATAAAACCGTTTTATTAAACCACTCTTCACTCCACAACTCTTCCAAGGTGCATTAAAACCGTCTTGTTAAGCTACTGAGACCTCCACATCTCTTCCACGGTGCATTGATAATGTCTTATTATGCCACTGCGACCTCCACCACTCTTCCAAGGGGAAATAAAAGAGTCTTGTTAAGCTACTGTGACCACCACGTCTCTTCCACGGGTCATTGATATTGTCTTTTTATTCCACTGCGAACTCCACTATTCTTCCAAGGGGCATTGATATTGTCTTTTTATTACTCTGCGACCTCCACCACTCTTCCAAGGGGCATTAAAAACGTCTTGTTAAGCTAATGTGAATTCCAAGTCTCTACCATGGGGCATTGATATTGTCTTTTTATTCCACTGTAACCTCCACCACTTTTTCAAGGTTCATTAAAACCGTCTTGTTAAGCTACTGTGACCTCCACTTCTCATGCAGGGGGCATTAAAACCGTCTTGTTAAACCACTTTTCACTCCACACCTCTTCCAAGTCACATTGAAGCAGTCTTGTTAAGCTACAGTGACCTTCACATCTCATCCAAGGGCCATCAAAACAGACTTGTTAGACTATTCTGAACTCCACACCTCTTCCAAGGGGCATTAAATCCCTCTTGTTAAGCTTCTGTGAACTCCACGTTTCTTCCAAGGGGCATTGATACTGTCCTTTTATTCCACTGCGACCTCTATCACTCTTCCAAGGGGCATTAATATTGTCTTTTTATTGCACTGCGACCTCCACCACTCAACCAAGGGGCATTAAAACCGTCTTGTTAAGCCAGTGTGACCTCGAAGTCTCTTCCAAGGGCCATTAAAACCATCTTATTAAACCACTCTGAACTCCACCACTCTTCCAAGGTTCATTAAAACCATTCTGTAAAGCTACTATGACCTCCATGTCTCTTCCACGGGGCATTGATATTGTTTTTTTATTCCACTGCGACCTCCATCACTCTTCCAAGGGGCATTGATATTGTATTGTTATTGCACTGCGACCTCCACCACTTTTCCAAGGAGCATTAAAACCATCTTATTAAGCTACTGTTACCTCCAAGTCTCTTCCAAGGGACATTGATATTGTCTTTTTATTCCACTGCGACCTCCAACACTCTTCCAAGGGGCACTGATATTGCCTTTTTATTCCACTGCGTCCTCTACCACGCTTCCAACAGGCATTAAAACCGGCTTGTTAAGCTACTTTGACCTCCATGTCTCTTCCAAGGTGCATTGATATTGTCTTTTTATTCCACTGTAACATCCACCACTCTTCCAAGGGGCATTAAAACCGTCCTGTTAAGCTACTGTGAACTCGTCTCTTCCAAGGGGCATTAAAACCATCTTGTTAAACCACTCTGAACTCCACAGCTCTTCCAAGGGGCATTAAAACCATCTTGTGCAGCTACTATGACCTCCACGCCTTTTCCACGGGGCATTTATATTGTCTTTTTATTCCACTGAGACCTCCACCACTCTTCCAAGGGGCATTGATATTGTCTTCTTATTCCACTGCGACGTCCACCACTCTTCCAAGGGGCTGTAAAACCGTCTTGTTGAGCTACATTGACAACCACGTCTCTACGACGGGGCATTGATATTGTCTTTTAATTCCACTGTGACCTCCACCACTCTTCCAAGGGGAATTAAAACCATCTTGTTAAGCTGCTGTGACCTACAAGTTTCTTCCAAGGGGCAATGAAATTTTCTTTTTATTCCACTGCGACCTCCAGCACTCTTCTAAGGGGCAATAAAACGGTCTTGTTAAGCTACGGTGACCTAAACTTCTCTTCCAAGGCACATTAAAACCATCTTGATAATGCACTCTGAACTCCACAGATCTTTCAAGGGGTATTAAAACCATCAATTTAAGATACTGTGACCTCCACGTCTCTTCCAGGGGGCATTGATATTGTCTTTTTATTCCACTGCGACCTCCAACACTCTTCCATGGGGCATTAAAATCGTCTTTTTAAGATACTGTGACCTCCACGTCTCTTCCACGGGGCATTGATATTGTTTTTTTATTCCACTGCGACCTCCACCACTCTTCCAAGTCGCATTAAAACCATCTTGTTAAGCTACTGTCACCTACAAGTCTCTTCCAAGGGCATTAAAACCATCTTAATAAACCACTCTGAAATCCACAGCTCTTCCAAGGGGCATTAAAAGCATCTTGTTAATCTACTGTGAACTCCACGTCTCTACAACAGAGCATTGATAGTCTTTTTATTCTACTGCGACCTCCACAACTCTTCCAAGGGGCATTCATATTGTCTTTTCATTCCACTGCGACCTCCACCACTCTTCCAAGGGGCATTGAAATCGTCTTTTTAAGCTACTGTGGCCTCCATGTCTCTTCCACGGGGTATTGATATTATCTTTTTATTCCACTGCGACCGCCATCACTCTTCCATGGGGCATTAAAACCATCTTGTTAAGCTACTGTGACCTCCACGTCTCTTCCAAGGGGCATCAAAACCATCTTGTTAAGCTACTGTGACCTCCACGTCTATTCCATGGGGCATTGTTATTGTGTTTTTATTCCACTGCGACCTCCACCACTCTTCCAATGGGCATTGATATTGTCTTTTTATTCCACTGTGAGCTCCACCACTCTTCCAAGGGAAATTAAAACCGTCTTGTTAAGCTACTGTGACCTCCACGTCTTTTCCAAGGGGCATTGATATTGTCTTGTTATTCCACTGCGACCTCAACAGATCTTTCAATGGGCTTTCATATCGCCTATTTAAGCTATTGTTACCTCCACGTCTCTTCCACGGGGCTTTGGTATTGTCTTTTTATTCCACAGAGACATTCACCTCTCTTCAAAGGGGCATTAAAACTGTCTTGTTAAGCTACTGTGAACTCCATATCTCTTCCAAGTGACATTGATATTGTCTTTTAATTCCAATGCGACCTCCAACACTCTTCCAAGGGGCATTAAAACCATCTTGTTAAGATATTGTGACCTCCAAGTCTCTTGCACGGGGCTTTGATATTGTCTTTTTATTCCACTGCGACCTCCACCACTCTTCCAAGAGGCATTGATATTGTCTTTTTATTACACTGCGACCTCCACCACTCTTCCAAGGGGCATTAAAACCGTCTCGTTAAGCTACTGTGATCTCCATCTCTCTTCCACGGGGCACTGATATTGTCTTTCTATTCCACAGTAACCTCCACCACTCTTCCAATGTACATTAAAACCATCTTGTTAAGCTACTGTGACCTCCACGTCTCTTTCACGGGGCATTGATATTGTCTTTTTATTCCACTGCGACCTCCACCACTCTTCCAATGGGCATTGATATTGTCTTTTTATTCCACTGTGACCTCCAGAACTCTTCCAAGGGGCATTAAAACCCTGTTGTTAAGCTACTATGACCTCCACGACTTTTCCACGGGGCATTGATATTGTCTTTTTATTCCACTACAACCTCCACCACTCTTCAAAGGGGAATTAAAACCATCTTGTTAAACCTCTCTGAACTCCACAGCTCTTTCAAGGGGCATTAATAGTGCCTATTTAAGCTACTGTGACCTCCACGTCTCTTCCACGGGGCATTGATATTGTCTTTTTATTTCTCAGCGACCTCCACCACTCTTCCAAGGGGCATTAAAACCGTTTTGCTAAGCTACTGTGACCTCCACGTCTCTTCCAAGTGGAATTGATATTGTCTTTTAGTTCCAATGCAACCTTCACCACTCTTCCAAGGGGCATTAAAACCGTCTTGTTAAGCCACTGTGATCTCCAAGTCTCCACCACGGGGCATTGGTATTGTCTTTTTATTCCACTGTAACCTCCACCACTCTTCCAAGGGGCATTAAAACCATCTTGTTAAACCACTCTGAACTCCACAGCTCTTTCAATGGGCATTAATAGCGCCTATTTAAGCTACTGTGACCTCCACGTCTCTTCCACGGGGCATTGATATTGTCTTTTTATTTCTCAGCGACCTCCACCACTCTTCCAAGGGGCATTAAAACTGTCTTGCTAAGCTACTGTGACCTCCACGTCTCTTCCAAGTGGAATTCATATTGTCTTTTATTTCCAATGCGACCTTCACCACTCTTCCAAGGGGCATTAAAACCGTCTTATTAAGTCACTGTGATCTCCACGTCTCTTACACGGGGCATTGATATTGTCTTTTTATACCACAGCGACTTCCACCTCTCTTCCAAGGGGCAATAAAACCATATTGTTAAGGTACTGTTACCTCCATGTCTCTTCCCCTTGGCATTGATATTGTCTTTTTATTCCACTGCGACCTCCACCACTCTTCCAAGGGGCATTGATATTATATTTTTATTCCATTGCGACCTCCACCACTCTTCCAAGGGGTATTAAGAGTTTATTGTTTAGCTACTGTGACCTCCACTTCTCTTTTAAGGGGCATTGATATTGTCTTTTTATTCCACTGCGACCTTCACCACTCTTCCAATGGGCATTAAAACCGTCTTTTTAAGCTACTGTGAACTCCACGTCTCTTCCATGGGGCATTGATATTTTCTTCTTATTCCACTGTAACCTTCACCACTCTTCCAAGGGGCATTAAAAACGTCTTGTTAAGCTACTGTGACCTACACGTCTCTTCCAAGGGGCATTAAAACCATCTTGATAAACTACTCTGAACTCCATAGCTCTTCCAAGGGGCATTAAAACCGTCTTGTTAAGCTACTGTGACCTCCACGTCTCTTCCACGGGTCATTGATATTGTCTTTTTATTCCACTGCGACCTCCACCACTCTTACAATGGGCATTGATATTGTCCTTTTATCCACTGCGACCTCCTCCTGTCTTCCAAGGGGCAGTAAAACCGTCTTTTAAAGCTACTGTGACCTCGACCTCTTTTCCACCGGGCATTGATATTGTCTTTTTATTCCACTGTTTCCTCCACCACTTTTCCAAGGGACATTAAAACCGTCTTGTTAAGCTACTGTGACCTCCACGTCTCTCCCAAGGGGCATTGATAATGTCTTTTTATTCCACTGCGACCTCCACCACTCATCCATGGGGCATTAGAAGTGTTTTGTTAAGCTACTGTGACCTCCACGTCTCTTCCACGGGGCATTGATATTGTCTTTTTAATACCACAGCAACCTCCACCTCTCTTCCAAGGGTCATTAAAACCGTCTTGTAAAGCTACTGTGACCTTCACGTCTTCTCCCCGGGGAAATTATATCATCTTTTTATTCCACTGCGACCTCCACCACTCTTCCAATGTTCATTGATATTGTCTTTTTATTCCACTCCGACCTCCACCACTCTTCCAATGGGCTTTAAAACTGTCTTGTTAAGCTACTGTGACCTCCACGTATCTTCCAACGGGCATTAAAACCGTCTTGTTAAGCTACTGTGACCTCCACTTCTCTCCCACAGGGCATTGATACTGTCCTTTTCTTCCACTGCGACCTTCATCACTCTTCCAAGGGGCATTAATATTGTCTTTTTATTCCACTGCGACCTCCACCATTCTTCCAAGGGGCATTAAAGCCATCTTCTTAAGCTACTGTGACCACCATGTCTCTTCCACGGGGTATTGATATTGTCTTTTTATTCCACTGTAACCTCCACCACTCTTCCAAGGGACATTAAAACCGTCTTGTAAGCTACTGTGACCTCGACGTCTCTTCAAAGGGGCATTGATATTGTATTTTTATTCCACATAACCTCCACCACTCATTCAAGGGGCATTAAAACCGTCTTGTTAAGCTACTGTGACCTCCACGTCTCTTCCAACGTGCATAAATACCATCTTGTTAAACCACTCTGAACTCCACAGCTATTTCAAAGGGCATTAAAACCGTCTATTTAAACTACTGTGACCTCCACGTCTCTTCCATGGGGCATTGATACTGTCCTTTTATTCAACACCTACCTCCAACACTCTTCCAAGGGGCATTAAAACCGACTTGTTAAGCTATTGTCACCTCCACGTCTCTTCCACGGGGTATTGATATTGTCAGTTTATGCCACTGCGACCTCCACCACTCGTCCAAGGGGCATTAAAACCATCTTGTTAAGCTACTGTGACCTCCACGTCTCTTCAACGGGGAATTGATATCATCTTTTTATTCCACTGCGACCTCCACCACTCTTCCAATGTTCATTGATATTGTCTTTTTATTCCACTCTGACCTCCACCACTCTTCCAACGGGCATTAAAACCGTCTTGTTAAGCTACTGTGACCTCCACGTATCTTCCAACGGGCATTAAAACCGTCTTGCTAAGCTACTGTGACCTCCACATCTCTCCCACGGGGCATTGATACTGTCCTTTTCTTCCACTGCGACCTTCATCACTCTTCCAAGGGGCATCAATATTGTCTTTTTATTCCACTGCGACCTCCACCACTCTTCCTAGGGGCATTAAAGCCATCTTGTTAAGCTACTGTGACGTCCATGTCTCTTCCACGGGGAATTGATATTGTCTTTTTATTCCACTGTAACCTCCACCACTCTTCCAAGGGACATTAAAACCATCTTGTAAGCTACTGTGACCTCGACGTCTCTTCAAAGGGGCATTGATATTGTATTTTTATTCCACAAAACCTCCACCACTCATCCAAGGGGCATTAAAACCGTATTGTTAAGCTGCTGAGAACTGCACGTCTCTTCCAAGGGGCATTAAAACCATCTTGTTTAACCACTCTGAACTCCACAGCTATTCCAAGGGGCATTAAAACCGTCTATTTAAGCTACTGTGACCTCAACGTCTCTTCCTCGGGGCATTGATAATGTCTTTTTAATCCACAGCGACCTCCACCAATTTTCCAAGGGGCATTAAAACCATCTTGTTAAGCTACAGTGACCTCCACTTCTCTTCCACAGGGCATTAATACTGTCCGTATATTACACTGTGACCTCCACGTTTCATGCGCGGGACATTGATATTGTCTTTTTATTCCACTGCGACCTCCACCACTTTTCCAAGGGGCATTGATATTGTCTTTTTATTCCACTGCGACCTCCACCACTTTTCCAAGGGGCATTGATATTGTCTTTTTATTCCACTGTGACCTCCACCACTCTTCCAAGGGGCATTAAAACTGCCTTGTTAAGCTACTGTGACGTCCACGTCTCTTCCAAGGGTCATTGATATTGTCTATTTATTCCACTGTAGCCTCCACCACTCTTCCAAGGGGCATTAAAACCTCCTTGTTAATCTACTGGGACCTCGACGTCTCTTCCAAGGGGCATTGATATTGTCTTTTTATTCCACTATAACCTCCACCACTCATCCAAGGGGCATTAAAACCGTCTTGTTACGCTGCTGTGACTTCCATGTCTCTTCCAAGGGGCATTAAAACAATCTTGTTAAACCAATCTGAAATCCACAGCTATTCCAAGGGGCATTAAAACCGTCTTGTTAAGCTACTGTTACCTCCATGTCTCTTCCACGGGGCAGTAATACTGTCCTTTTATTCAACTGCAACCTCCATCACTCTTCCAAGGGGCATTAATATTGTCCTTTTATTCCACTGCGACCTCCACCACTCTTCCAGTGGGAATTGATATTGTCTTTTTATTCCACTGCGACCTCCACCACTCTTCCAAGGGGCATTAAAATCGTCTTGTTAAGCTACTGTGACCTACATGTCTCCTCCAAGGGGCATTAAAACCGTCTTCTTAAAACACTCTGCACTCCACATCTCTTCCAAGGGAAATTGATATTGTCTTTTTATTCCACTGTGACCTCCACCACTCTTCCAAAGGGCATTAAAACCGTCTTGGTAAGGTACAGTTGCGTCAACGTCTCTTCCATGGGGCATTGATATTGTCTTTATATTCCACTGTAACCTCCACCACTCTTCCAAGGGGCATTAAAACCATCTTGTTAAGCTACTGTGACTTCCACGTCTCTTCCAAGAGGCATTAAAACCATCTTGTTAAGCTACTGTGACTTCCACGTCTCTTCCAAGAGGCATTAAAACCATCTTGTTAAGCCACTATGAAATCCACATCTCTTCCAAGGAACAATAAAACCATTTATTTAAGCTACTGTGACCTCCACGTCTCTTCCACGGGGTTTTGTTATTATCTTTTTATTCCACAGCGACCTCCACCACTCTTCCAAGGGTCATTAAAACCATCTTGTCAAGCTACTGTGACCTCCACGTCTCTTCCACGGGACATTGATATTGTATATTTATTCCACTGCGACCTCCATCACTCATCCAAGGGGCATTAAAACTGTCTTGTTAAGCTACTGTGACCTTCATGTCTCTTCCACGGGGCATTGATATTGTCTTTTTATTCCACTGTAACCTCCACCACTCTTCCAAGGGACATTAAAACCGTCTTATAAGCTATTTTGACCTCGATGTCTCTTCGTAGGGGCATTGATATTGTCTTTTTATTCCACTGTAACCTCCACCACTCATCCAAGGGGCATTAAAACCGTCTTGTTAAGCTACTGTGACCTCTAATTCTCTTCCAAGGTGCATAAAAACCATCTTGTTAAACCTCTCTGAGCTCCACAGCTATTCAAAGGGGCATTCAAACCGTCTATTTAAGCTACTGTGACCTCCACGTCTTTCCCACGGTGATTTGAAATTGTCTTTTTATTCCACAGCGACCTCTACCACTCTTCCAAGGGGCATTAAAACCATCTTGTTAAGCTACTCTGACCTCCACGTCTCTTCCACGGGGCTTTGATACTGCCCTTTTATTCAACTGCGACCTCTATCACTCTTCCAAGGGGCATTCATATTGTCTTTTTATTCCACTGCGACCTCCACCACTCTTCCAAGGGGCATTAAAACCATATTGTTAAGCTACTGTGACCTGCACATCTCTTACATGGGACATTGATATTGTCTTTTTATTCCACTGCGACCTCCACCACTCTTACAAGGGGTCATTGATATTGCTTTTTATTCCACTGCGACCTCCAATACTCTTCCAAGGGGCATTGATATTGTTTTTTCATTCCACTGCGACCTCCACCACTCTGCCTAGGGGCATTAAAACCATCTTTTAAAGCTACTGTGACCTCCACGTCTCTTCCAAGGAGCATTGATATTGTCTTTATTCCATTGCGACCTCCATCATTCTTCCAAGGGGCATTAATATTGTCTTTTTATTCCAATGCGACCTCAACCACTCTTCCAAGGGGCATTAAAGCCATCTTGTTAAGCTACTGTGACCTCCATGTCTCTTCCACGGGGCATTGATATTGTCTTTTTATTCCACTGTAACCTCCACCACTCTTCCAAGGGACATTAAAACCGTCTTGTAAGCTACTGTGACCTCGACGTCTCTTCAAAGGGGCATTGATATTGTATTTTTATTCTACATAACCTCCACCACTCATCCAAGGGGCATTAAAACCATCTTGTTAAGCTACTGTGACCTCCACGTCTCTTCGAAGGTGCATAAAAATCATCTTGTTAAACCACTCTGAACTCCACAGCTATTCCAAAGGGCATTAAAACCATCTATTTAAGCTACTGTGACCTCCACGTCTCTTCCACGGGGCTTTGATAGTCTTTTCATTCCACAGTGACCTCCACCACTCTTCCAAGATGCATTAAAACCATCTTGTTAAGCTGCGGTGACCTTCACGTCTCTTCCACGGGGCATTGATATCATCTTTTTATTCCACTGCGACCTCCACCACTCTTCCAAGGGGTCATTGATATTGTCTTTTTATTCCACTGTGACCTCCACCACTCTTCCAAGGGGTGTTGATATTGTCTTTTTATTCAAATGCGACCTCCACCACTCTTCCAAGGGGCATTAAAACCATCTTGTTAAGCTACTGTGACCTCCTTGTCAAGGGGCATAAAAACCGTCTTATTACACGACTCTGAACTCCACCACTCTTCCAAGGTGCATTAAAACCATCTTGTTCACCTACTATGACCTCCATGTCTCTTCCACGGGGCATTGATATTGAGTTTTTATTAAACTGTATCCACCACCCCTCTTCCAAGGGGCATTGATATCATCTTTTTATTCCACTGCGACCTCCACCACTCTTCCAAGGGGTCATTGATATTGTCTTTTTATTCCACTGTGACCTCCACCACTCTTCCAAAGGGCAGTGACATTGTCTTTTTATTCCACTGCGACCTCCACCACTCTGCCTAGGGGCATTAAAACCATCTTGTTAAGATACTATGACCTCCACATCTCTTCCTTGGGACATTGATATTGTCTTTTTATTCAAATGCGACCTCCACAACTCTTCCAAGGGGCATTAAAACCATCTTGTTAAGCTACTGTGACCTCCATGTCTCTTCCAAGGGGCATTAAAACCATCTTGTTAAGCTGCTGTGACCTTCACGTCTCTTCCACGGGGCATTGATACTATCCTATTATTCAACTGCGATCTCTCTCACTCTTCCAAGGGGCATTAATATTGTGTTTTTCTACCACTATGACCTCCACCACTCCTCCAAGTGGTATTAAAACCGTCTTATTAAGCTACTGTGACCTCCACGTCACTTCCACGGGACATTGATATTGTCTTTTTATTCCACTGCGACCTCCACCACTCTTCCAAGGGGCATTAAAACGGTCTTGCTAAGCTATTGTGACCTCCATGTCTCTTCCACGGGGCATTGATATTGTCTTTTTATTCCACTGTAACCTCCACCACTCATCCAAGGGTCAATAAAACCGTCTTCTTCAGCTACTGTGAGCTCGAAGTCTCTTCCAAGGGGCATAAAAACCGTCTTATTAAACCACTCTGAACTCCACCACTCTTCCAAGGTGCATTAAAGCCATCTTGTTCACCTACTATGACCTCCATGTCTCTTCCACGGGGCATTGATTTTGAGTTTTTATTAAACTGTATCCACCACCCCTCTTCCAAGGGGCATTGATATCATCTTTTTATTCCACTGCGACCTCCACCACTCTTCCAAGGGGTCATTGATATTGTCTTTTTATTCCACTGTGACCTCCACCACTCTTCCAAGGGGCATTGATATTGTCTTTTTATTCCACTGCGACCTCCACCACTCTGCCTAGGGGCATTAAAACCATCTTGTTAAGCTACTATGACCTCCACGTCTCTTCCTCGGGACATTGATATTGTCTTTTTATTCCACTGCGACCTCCACAACTCTTCCAAGCGTTGTTGATATTGTCTTTTTATTCCAATGCGACCTCCACCACTCTTCCAAGGGGCATTAAAACCATCTTGTTAAGCTACTGTGACCTCCACGTCTCTTCCAAGGGGCATTAAAACCATCTTGTTAAACCAATAGGAACTCAACAGCTCTTCCAAGCCGCAATAAAACCAATTATTTAAGCTGCTGTGACCTCCCCGTCTCTTCCACGGAGCTTCAATATTGTCTTTTTATTCCACAGCGACCTCCACCGCTATTACAAGGGGCATTAAAACCGTCTTGTTAAGCTACTGTGACCTCCACGAGTCTTCCACAGGGCATTGATATTGTCTTTTTATTGCACTGTAACCACCACCCCTCTTCCACGGGGCATTGATATTGTCTTTTTATTCCACTGCGACCTCCACCACTCATCCAAGGGGCATTAAAACCGTCTTGTTCGGCTGCTGAGAACTCCACGTCTCTTCCAAGGGGCATTAAAACCATCTTGTTAAACCACTCTGAACTCCACAGCTATTACAAGGGGCATTAAAACCGTCTATTTAAGCTACTGTGACCTCAACATCTCTTCCTCGGGGCATTGATTATGTCTTTTTATTCCACAGCGACCTCCACCAATTTTCCAAGGGGCATTAAAACCATCTTGTTAAGCTACAGCGACCTCCACTTCTCTCCACGGGGCATTGATACTGTCCGTATATTACACTGTGACCTCCACGTTTCATGCACGAGACATTGATATTGTCTTTTTATTCCACTGTGACCTCCACCACTCTTCCAAGGGGCATTGATATTGTCGTTTTATTCCACTGAGACCGCCACCACTCTTCCAAGGGGCATTAAAACTGCCTTGTTAAGCTACTGTGACCTCCACGTCTCTTCCAAGGGGCATTGATATTGTCTATTTATTCCACTGTAGCCTCCACCACTCTTCCAAGGGGCATTAAAACCTTCTTGTTAATCTACTGGGACCTCGACGTCTCTTCCAAGGGGCATTGATATTGTATTTTTATTCCACTATAACCTCCACCACTCATCCAAGGGGAATTAAAACTGTCTTGTTACGCTGCTGTGACCTCCACCTCTCTTCCAAGGGGCATTAAAACAATCTTGTTAAACCACTCTAAAATCCACAGCTATTCCAAGGGGCTTTAAAACCGTCTATTTAAACTACTGTGACATCCACGTCTCTTCCACGGGGCTTTGATTTTCTCTTTTTATTCCACTATAAACTCCACCACTCATCCAAGGGGCATTAAAACCGTCTTGTTAAGCTACTGTGACATCCACGTCTCTTCCACGGGGCATTGATATTGTCTTTTTATTCCACAGCGACCTCCACCACTCTTCCAAGGGGCATTAAAACCATCTTGTTAAGCTACTGTGACCTCCATGTCTCTTCCACGGGGCACTAATACTGTCCTTTTATTCAACTGCGACCTCCATCACTCTTCCAAGGGGCATTAATATTGTCCTTTTATTCTACTGCGACCTCCACCACTCTTCCAATGGGAATTGATATTGTCTTTTTATTTCACTGCGACCTGCACCACTCTTCCAAGGGGCATTAAAACCGTCTTGTTAAGCTACTGTGACCTACATGTCTCCTCCAAGGGGCATTAAAACCTTCTTATTAAAACACTCTGCACTCCACATCTCTTCCAAGGGAAATTTATATTGTCTTTTTATTCCACTGTGACCTCCACCACTCTTCCAAAGGGCATTAAAACCGTCTTGATAAGCTACAGTTACGTCAACGTCTCTTCCACGGGGCATTGACATTGTCTTTTTATTCCACTGTAACCTCCACCACTCTTCCAAGGGGCATTAAAACCATCTTGTTAAGCTACTGTGACTTCCACGTCTCTTCCAAGAGGCATTAAAACCATCTTGTTAAAACACTATGAAATCCACATCTCTTCCAAGGAGCAATAAAACCATTTATTTAAACTACTGTGACCTCCACGTCTCTTCCACGGGGTTTTGTTATTATCTTTTTATTCCACAGCTACCTCCACCACTCATCCAAGGGGAATTAAAACTGTCTTGTTAAGCTACTGTGACCTCCATGTCTCTTCCACGGGGCATTGATATTGTCTTTTTATACCACTGCAACCTCCACCACTCTTCCAAGGGACATTAAAACCGTCTTGTAAGCTACTTTTACCTCGATGTCTCTTCGTAGGGGCATTGATATTGTCTTTCTATTCCACTGTAAACTCCACCACTCATCCAAGGGGCATTAAAACCGTCTTGTTAAGCTACTGTAACCTCCAATTCTCTTCCAAGGTGCATAAAAACCATCTTGTTAAACCACTCTGAACTCCACAGCTATTCCAAGGGGCATTCAAACCATCTATTTAAGCTACTGTGACCTCCACATCTTTCCCACGGTGCTTTGAAATTGTCTTTTTATTCCACAGCGACCTCCACCACTCTTCCAAGGGGCATTAAAACCATCTTGTTAAGCTACTGTGACCTCCACGTCTCTTCTACGGGGCTTTGATACTGCCCTTTTATTCAACTGCGACCTCTATCACTCTTCCAAGGGGCATTCATATTGTCTTTTTATTCCACTCCGACCTCCACCACTCTTCCAAGGGGTCTTTGATATTGCTTTTTATTCCACTTCGACCTCCAATACTCTTTCAAGGGGCATTGATATTGTCTTTTCATTCCACTGCGACCTCCACCACTCTGCCTAGGGGCAATAAAACCATCTTTTAAAGCTACTGTGACCTCCACGTCTTTTCCACGGGGCATTGATATTGTATTTTTATTCCACTGTAACGTCCACCACTCTTCCGAGTGGCATTAAAACCATCTTGTTAAGCTACTTTGAACTCTACATCTCTTCCAAGGGGCATTGATATTGTCTTTTTATTCCACTGCGACCTCCACCACTCTTACGAGGTTCATTCATATTGTCTTTTTATTACACTGCGACCTCCACCATTCTTCCAAGGTGCATTAAAACGTCTTGTTAAGCTACTGTGACCTCCACGTCTCTTCCAAGGGGTATTGATATTCTCTTTATTCCATTGCGACCTCCATCACTCTTCCAAGGGGCATTAATATTGTCTTTTTATTCCACTGCGACCTCAACCACTCTTCCAAGGGGCATTAAAACCATCTTGTTAAGCTACTGTGACCTCCACATCTCTTACATGGGACATTGATATTGTCTTTTTATTCCATTGCGACCTCCACCAATCTTACAAGGGGCATTGATATGGTCTTTTTATTCCACTGCGTCCTCCACCACTCTTCCAAGGGGCATTAAAACCATATTGTTAAGCTACTGTGACCTCCATGTTTCTTCCACAGTGCATTGATATTGTCTTTTTATTCCACTGTAAACTCCACCACTCATCCAAGGGGCATTAAAACCCTCTTGTTAAGCTACTGTGACCTCCATGTCTCTTCCAAGGGGCATTAAAACCATCTTGTTAAACCACTCTGAAATCCACAGCTATTCCAAGGGGCATTAAAACCGTCTTATTAAGCTACTGTGACCTCCACATCTCTTCCACGGGACATTGATATTGTATTTTTATTCCACTGCGACCTCCACCACTCTTCCAATGGGCATTGAAATTGTCTTTTTATTCCACTGCGATCTCCACCACTCTTCCAAGGGGCATTAAAACCATGTTGTTTAGTTACAGTGACCTCCACGTCTCTTCCAAGGTGCATTAAAACCACCTTGTTAAACCACTCTGAACTCCACCACTCTTCCAAGGGGCATCAAAACCGTCTTGTTCAGCTACTATGACCTCCCCATCTCTTCCACGGGGCATTGATATTGTGTTTTTCTTCCACTGTTACCACCACCCCTCTTCCAAGGTGCATTGATATTGTCTTTTTATTAAACTGTGACATCCACCACTCATCCAAGGGGCATTAAAACTGTCTTGTTAAGCTACTGTGACCTCCACTTCTCTTCCAAGGTACATAAAAACCATCTTGTTAAACTACTCTGAACTCAACAGCTATTCCAAGGTGCATTAAAACCATCTATTTAAGCTACTGTGACCTCCACGTCTCTTCCTCGGAGCTTTGATATTGTCTTTTTATTCCACAGTGACCTCCACCAATCATCCAGGGGCATTAAACCGTCTTGTTAGGCTACTGTGACCTCCATGTCTCTTCCACGGGGCATTGATATTGTCTTTTTATTCCACTGTAACCACCACCCCTCTTCCAAGGGGCATTGATATTGTCTTTTTATTCCACTGCGACATCCACCAGTCATCCAAGGGACATTAAAACCGTCTTGTTCAGCTACTATGACCTCCACGTATCTTCCACGGGGCATTGATATTGTCTTTTTATTCCACTGTAACCACCACCCCTCTTCCAAGGGGCATTGATATTGTCTTTTAATTCCACTGCGACATCCACCAGTCATCCAAGGGGCATTAAAACTGTCTTGTTAAGCTAATTTTACCTCCATGTCTCTTCCATGGGGCATTGATATTGTCTTTTTATTCCACTGTAACCTCCACCACTCTTCCAAGGGACATTAAAACCATCTTGTAAGCTACTGTGACCTCGACGTCTCTTCGTAGGGGCATTGATATAGTCTTTTTATTCCACTGTAACCTCCACCACTCATCCAAGGGGCATTAAAACTGTCTTGTTAAGCTACTGTGACCTCCAATTCTCTTCCAAGGTGCATAAAAACCATCTTGTTAAACCACTCTGAACTCCACAGCTATTCCAAGGGGCATTCAAACTGTCTATTTAAGCTACTGTGACCTCCTCGTCTTTTCTACGGTCCCTTGATATTGTTTTTTTATTCCACAGCGACCTCCACCACTCTTCCAATGGGCATTAAAACCATCTTTTTAAGCTACTGTGACCTCAAAGTCTCTTCCACGGGGCTTTGATATTGTCTTTTTATTACACTGTAACCTCCACCACTCTTCTAAGGGGCATTAAAACTGTCTTGTTCTGCTACTGTGACCTCGACGTCTCTACCAAGCGGCTTTAAAACCGTCTTATTAAACCACTCTGTACTCCACCACTCTTCCAAGGGGCATTAAAACCATTTTGTTCAGCTACTATGACCTCCATGTCTCTTCCACGGGGCATTGATATTGAGTTTTTATTCCACTGTAACTACCACCCCTCTTCCAAGGGGCATTGATATCGTCTTTTTATTCCACTGCGATCTCCACCACTCTTCCAAGGGGTCATTGATATTGTCTTTTTATTCCACTGCAACATCCAACACTCTTCCAAGGGGCATTGATATTGTCTTTTTATTCCACTGCGACCTCCACCACTCTGCCTAGGGGCATTAAAACCATCTTTTAGCCCCTTAAGCCCCGGAACATTTTCCGTTTTTGCATTTTCGTTTTTGCTCCCTTTGCTCCCAGAGCAATAGCGTTTTTATTTTTTGGTCAATATGGCCAAGTGAGGGCTTATTTTTTGCGAGACGAGTTGTACTTTTCAACACCATTACTAGTTTTACCATATCCTGTACGGGAAAACGGTAAAAAAATTCCAAGTGCGGTAAAATTGCAAAAAAAGTGCAATACCACAGTTGTTTTTTATTTTATTTTTTTTACCACGTTCGCTGAATGCTAAAACTGACCTGCCCTTCTTATTCTACAGGTCATTACGAGTTCATAGACACCAAACATGTATAGGTTCTTTTATATTTAAGTGGTGAAAAAAAATTCCAAAATTTGGTAAAAAAAAAAATAAAAAAATAGCGCCATTTTCTAAGACCTGTAGCGTCTCCATTTTTCGTGATCTGGGGCTGGTTGATGGCTTATTTTTTGCGAACAGGGCTGACGTTTTTATTGATAACATTTGGGGTAGATCCAATGTTTTGATCGCCCGTTATTGCATTTTATTTCAATTTTGCGGCGACCAAAAAAAGTAATTCTGGCGTTTAGAATTTTTTTCTCGTTACGCCGTTTACCGATCGGATTAATTTTTTTTTTATATTGATAGATCGGACGATTCTGAACGCGGCGATACCAAATATGTGTATGTGGTTTTTTTTTTTTATATATATATATATTTTATTTTGAATGGGGCGAAAGGGGGGTGATTTAAACTTTTACATTTTTTTATTTTTTTTTATATTTTTAAAAACTTTTTTTTTTTACTTTTTGCATGCTTCTATAGTCTCCATAGGAGACTAGAAGCAGCAACTATCCGATCGCCTCTGCTACATACAGGGGACGAGCAGATCCCCTGCATGCAGCAGAAATGGTCCTGTGCTATGAGCGCCGACCACTAGGTGGCGCTCATAGCGACAAGATCATGACAACCACAGGCGTCTGCTGCAGACCCTGGGTTGTCATGCACGCCCATCGGCGACCCGCGATCACGTGACGGGGTCGCCGGTGGGCGTGGCTTATGACGCGCTACCCGGAAGCGACCGTTAAATGCTGCTGTCAGAGATTGACAGCGGCATTTAACATGTTAACAGCCGCGGGTGGATCGCGATTCCACCCGCGGCTGTTGCGGGCACATGTCAGCTGTAAGAATCAGCTGACATGTGCTCCGTTCAGTGAGGGCTCAGCGCAGCCAAGGGGCATTAAAATCAATCTTCCAAGGGGCATTAAAATCATCTTGTTAAGCTACTGTGACCTTCATGTCTCTTCCAAGGGGCATTGATATTGTCTTTTTTATTCCACTGTAACCTCCACCACTCATCTGTAGCGCCGGCGTCCCAGCCCTCTGCTAGGCAGGGACGCTGTTCCCCTCACCTCTCTGCTCCGTGCCCGGCGTCCTCCTCCCGCTCTGCTGGCAGCGCGCGCTCCTTCCCGGCCACTGTGCTTAGGGCGCGCGCGCGCGCTCTCCCTCCCTCTTAAAGGGGCCGCGCGCGCCGTCCTAAGGAGTCCCCGGCCAATGGCCGGAGGACTTCACCATATATAAGGCACCTCCTCCAAAATGGAGGTGCCCGAGCAATGTTGTTGCACTGTTCACTACTCTGCTTCAGCCCTCAGGTCCCGTTGCCAGTTACCTGCCAGATACCTGCCAGATTCCTGCCAGCTTGCTGTCTTATTCCTGCCTGATTATCTGCTACCTGCCTGCTAGTCTGAGGTCCGACGGTCTGCCTGTCAGTCTGTCTAAGGACCAGCCTGTCCGCTCACCTGGGAGCGCACATCAACCACCTGCCTGCTTGCCTGAGGTCCGACGGTCTGCCTTCCAACTCCTGTCAGTCTGTCTATGGACCAGCTTGCCCGCTCACCTGGGAGCACACATCTGCTACCTGCCTGCTAGCCTACCTGGAGGCTCCGCCGTCACGTGCTGTGACCACCTGCCTGTCCAGTGACTCCTGCCCGCTCACCTGGGAGCGCTCATCTGCTGCCTGTCTGCTAGCCTACCTGGAGGCTCTGCCGTCACGTGCTGTGACCACCCGCCTGTCCAGAGACTTCTGCCCGCTCACCTGGGAGCGCTCATCTGCCGCCTGTCTGTTGGTCTTCCTGGAGGCTCCGCCGTCACATGCTGTGACCACCCGTTCATCCAGAGACTCTCGCCTGCTCACCTGGGAGTTCACGTCTATCATCAGCCGCCACAGGTCGTACCAACCCTTTACCCAGAGACTGCCCCGGTCACTTGCCGTGACCATCTGCCCGTTCATCCAGAGACTGCCCCGGTCACTTGCCGTGACCATCTGCCCGTTCATTCAGAGACTGCCCCGGTCACTTGCCGTGACCATCAGCCCGTTCATCCAGAGACTGCCCCGGTCACTTGCCGTGACCTCCAGCCCGTTCACTCAGAGACTGTCCCGGTCACCTGCTGTGACTTCCTGCCCGTCTTCCCTGGTCGCCACCCGCTCCCTTACAAGGACCGCCCCCTTGTATAGTAGCTCAGAGGTTCCGCCTCCCAGACCCGTTACATCATCCAAGGGGCATTAAAACAGTCTTGTTAAGCTACTGTGACCTCAACGTCTCTTCCAAGGGGCATTAAAACCATCTTGTTAAACCACTCTGAAATCCAATGCTATTCCAAGGGGCATTAAAACCGTCTATTTAAGCTACTGTGACCTAAACGTCTCTTCCACGGGGCTTTGATATTGTATTTTTCTTTCACAGCGACCTCCACCACTCTTCCAAGGGTTATTAAAACCGTCTTATTAAGCTACTGTTACCTCCACATCTCTTCCACGGGACATTGATATTGTATTTTTATTCCACTGCGACCTCCACCACTCTTCCAATGGGCATTGAAATTGTCTTTTTATTCCACTGCGACCTCCATCACTCTTTCAAGGGGCATTAATATTGTCTTTTTATTCCACTGCGACCTCCACCACTCTTCCAAGGGGCATTGGTATTGTCTTTATATTCCACTGCAAACTCCACCACTCTTCCAAGGGGCATTAAAACTGTCTTGTTAAGCTACTGTGACCTCCATGTCTCTTCCACGGGGCATTGATATTGTCTTTTTATTCCACTGTAACCTCCACCACTCTTCCAAGGTACATTAAAACCGTCTTGTAAGCTACTGTGACCTCGACGTCTCTTCGTAGGGGCATTGATATAGTCTTTTTATTCCACTGTAACCTCCACCACTCATCCAAGGGGTATTAAAACTGTCTTGTTAAACTACTGTGAACTCCACTTCTCTTCCAAGGTGCATAAAAACCATCTTGTTAAACCACTCTGAACTCCACAGCTATTCCAAGGGGCATTCAAACCGTCAATTTAAGCTACTGTGACCTCCACGTCTTTTCCACAGTGCTTTGATATTGTCTTTTTTTTCCACAGAGACCTCCACCACTCTTCCAAGGGGCATTAAAACCATATTTTTAAGCTACTGTGACCTCCACGTCTCTTCCACGGGGCTTTGGTACAGTCCTTTTATTCAACTGCGACCTCTATCACTCTTCCAAGGGGCATTCATATTGTCTTTTTATTCCACTGCGACCTCCACCACTCTTCCAAGGGGCATTAAAACCGTCTTGTTATGATACTGTGACCTTCATGTCTCTTCCAAGGGGCATTGATATTGTCTTTTTATTACACTGTAACCTCCACCACTCTTCTAAGGGGCATTAAAACAGTCTTGTTCTGCTACTGTGACCTCAACATCTCTTCCAACGGCATTAAAACCGTCTTATTAAACCACTCTGTACTCCACCACTCTTCCAAGGGGCATTAAAACCATTTTGTTCAGCTACTATGAACTCCATGTCTCTTCCAAGGGGCATTGATATTGTCTTTTTATTCCACTGTAACCTCCACCACTCTTCCGAGGGGTATTAAAACCGTCTTGTTAAGCTACTGTGAACTCTACTTCTCTTCCAAGGGGTATTGATATTGTCTTTTCATTACACTGCGAACTCCACCATTCTTCCAAGGGGCATTAAAACCGTCTTGTTAAGCTACTGTGACCTCCACGTCTCTTCCAAGGGGCATTGATATTGTCTTTATTCCACTGCGACCTCCATCACTCTTCCAAGGGGCATTAAATCCATCTTGTTAAGCTACTGTGACCTCCACGTCTCTTCCAAGGAGCATTAAAACCATCTTGTTAAACCACTCTGAACTCCACAGCTCTTGCAAGGGGCGTTAAAACCGTCTTGCTAAGCTACTGTGTCCTTCACGTCTTTTCCACGGGGCATTGATATTGTCTTTTTATTCCACAGCGAACTCCACCACTCTTCCAAGGGGCATTAAAACCGTCTTCTTAAGCTACTGTGACATCCACGTCTTCCCCGGGGCATTGATATTGTCTTTTTATTCCGCTGCGACCACCACTACTCTTCCAAGGGACATTAAAATCGTCTTTTTAAGCTACTGTGACCTCGACGTCTCTTCCAAGTAGCAATGATACTGTCCTTTCATTCCAATGCGACCTCCATCACTTTCCAAGGGGCATTAATATTGTCTTTTTATTCCACTGCGACCTACACAACTCATCCAAGGGGGATTAAAACAGTCTTGATAAGCTACTGTGACCTCCACGTCTCTTCCAAGTGGCATTGATATTGTCTTTTTATTCCAAAGCGACCTCCACCACTCTTCAAAGGGGCATTAAAACCATATTATTAAGCTACTGTGACCTCCACCTCTCTTCCATGGGTCATTGATATTGTCTTTTTATTCCACTGCGACATCCACCACTCTTCCATGGGGCATTGATATTGTCTTTCTATTCCACTGTAACCTCCACCACTCTTCCAATGGTCATTAAAACCATCTTGTTAAGCTAATGTGACCTACACGTATCTTCCAAGGGGCATTAAAACCATCTCAATAAACCTCTCTGAACTCAACGTTTCTTCCAAGGAGCATTAAAAGCGTCTTGTTAAGCTCCTTTGACCTCCACCTTTCTTCCACGGGGCATTGATATTGTCTTTTTATACCACACCAACCTCCATCCCTCTTCCAAGGGGCAATAAAACCATCTTGTTAAGCTACTGTGAGCACGACGTCTCTTCGAAGGGGCATTGGTATTGACTTTTTATTCCACTGCGACCTCTACCACGTTTCCAAGGTACATTAATACTGTCTTGGTAAGCTGCTTTGACCTCCACGTCTCTTCCTCGGGTCATTGATATTGTCATTTTATACCACAGCAACCACCACCACTCTTACAAGGAGCAATAAAACCATGTTGCTAAGCTACTGTGACATCCACGTCTCTTCCCCGGGGCATTGATATTGTCTTTTTATTCCACTGCGACCACCACTACTCTTCCAAGGGACATTAAAATCGTCTTTTTAAGCTACTGTGACCTCGACGTCTCTTCCAAGTAGCAATGATACTGTCCTTTTATTCCAATGCGACCTCCATCACTCTTCCAAGGGGCATTAATATTGTCTTTTTATTCCACTGCGACCTACACCACTCATCCAAGGGGGATTAAAACAGTCTTGATAAGCTACTGTGACCTCCACGTCTCTTTCAAGTGGCATTGATATTGTCTTTTTATTCCAATGCAACCTCCACCACTCTTCAAAGGGGCATTAAAACCATACTGTTAAGCTACTGTGACCTCCACCGCTCTTCCACGGGTCATTGATATTGTCTTTTTATTCCACTGCGACATCCACCACTCTTCCATGGGGCATTGATATTGTCTTTTTATTCCACTGTAACTTCCACCACTCTTCTAAGGGGCATTAAAACCATCTTGTTAAACCACTCTGAGCTCCACAGCTCTACCAAGGGGCATCAAAACCATATTGTTAAGCTACTGTGACTACCACGTCTCTTCCACGGGGCATTGATATTGTCTTTTTATTCCACTGCAACCTCCACCACTCTTCCAAGGGGCAATAAAACCATCTTCTTAAGCTACTGTGACCTCGACGTCTCTTCCTCGTGGCATTGATATTGTCTTTTTATTCCACTGCCACCTCCACCACTCTTCCAAGGGGCAATAAGAGCTTCTTGTTAAGCTACTGTGACCTACATGTCTCTTCCAAGGGGCAATAAAACCATCTTGTTAAACCACTCTGAACTCCACAGCTCTACCAAGGGGCATTAAAGCCATCTTGTTAAGCTACTGTGGCTACCACGTCTCTTCCACGGGGCATTGATATTGTCTTTTTATTCCACTGCGACCTCCACCACTCTTCCATTGGCCATTGATATTGTCTTTTTATTCCACTGCGACCTCCACCACTCTTTCAAGGTACATTTAAACCGTCTTGTTAAGCTACTGTGACCTCCACATCTCTTCCCCGGGGCATTGATATTGTCTTTTTATTCCACTGCGACCTCCACCACTCTTTCAAGGTACATTTAAACCGTCTTGTTAAGCTACTGTGACCTCCACGTCTCTTCTCCGGGGCATTGATATTGTCTTTTTATTTCACTGCGACCTCCACTACTCTTCCAAGGGGCAATAAAACCGTCTTGTTAAGCTACTGTGACCTCCACGTCTCTACCAAGGGGCATTGATACTGTCCTTTTATTACACTGCGATCTCCATCACTCTTCCAATGGGCATTAATTTTGTCTTTTTATTCCACTGCGACCTCCACCACTCATCCAAGGGGCATTACAACCATCTTCTTAAGCTACTGTGACTTCATCGTCTCTTCCAAATGGCATTGATATTGTCTTTTTCTTCCACTGCGACCTCCAAAATTCTTCCAAGGGCATTAAAACCATCTTGTTAAGCTACTGTGACGTCCACGTCTCTTCCAAGGGGCATTAAAACCATCTTGTTAAACCAATATGAACTCCACCACTCTTCCAAGGGGCAATAAAACCATTTATTTAAGCTACTGTGACCTCCACGTCTCTTCGACGGGTCTTTAATATTGTCTTTTTATTCCACTACAACCTCCACACTCTTCCAAGGGGCATTAAAACCGTCTTGTTAAGCTACTAGGAGATCCACGTCTCTTCCACGAGGCATTCATATTGTCTTTTTATTCCACTGCAAACTCCAACACTCTTCCAAGGGGCATTAAAAACATCTTGTTAAGCTACTGTGACCTACACGTCTCTTCCAAGGGGCATTAAGACCATCTTGATAAACCTCTCTGTACTCAACGTCTCTTCCAAGGGGCATTAAAAGTGTCTTGTTAAGCTACTGTGACATCCACGTTTCTTCCACGGGACATTGATATTGTCTTTTTATACCACAGCAACCTCCACCACTCTTCCAAGGGGCAATAAAACCATCTTCTTAAGCTACTTTGACCACCACGTCTCTTCCAACGGGCATTGATATTGTCTTTTTATTCCACTGCGACCTTCACCACTCTTCTAATGTGCAGTAAAACCGTCTTGTTAAGCTACTGTGAGATCCACGTCTCTTCCAAGGGGCATTGATATTGTCTTTATTCCACTGCGACCTCCATCACTCTTCCAAGGCGCATAAAAACCATCTAGTTAAGCAACCGTGACCTCCACTTTTCTTCCAAGGGGCATTAAAACCATCTTGTTAAACCACTCTGAACTCCACACCTCTTGCAAGGGGCATTAAAACCGTCTTATTAAGCTACTGTGACCTCCTCGTCTCTTCCACGGGGCATTGCTATTGTCTTTTTATTCCACAGCGACCTCCAAAACTCTTTCAAGGGGCATTAAAACTGTCTTGTTAAGCTACTGTGACCTCCACGTATTTTCAACGGGGCATTAATATTGTCTTTTTATTCCACTGCGACCTCCAACACTCTTCCAAGAGGCATTAAAACTGTCTATTTAAGCTACTGTGACCGCCACGTCTCTTTCTCGGGGCTTTGGTATTGTCTGTTTATTCCACAGCGGCCTCCAGCACTCTTCTAAGGGGCATTAAAACCGTCTTGTTAAGCTACTGCGACCTCCATGTCTCCTCCACGGGGCATTGATACTGTCATTTGTTTCCACTGCGATCTCCATCACTCTTCCAAGGGGCATTAAAACCGTCTTATTAATCTACTGTGACCTCCACTTCTCTTCCACGGGACATTGATATTGTCTTTTTGTTCCAATGCGACCTCCACCACTCTACCAAGGGGCATTGATATTGTCTTTTTTTATTCCACTGCGACCTCCACCACTCTTCCAAGGGGCATTAAAAACGTCTTTTTAAGCTACTGTGACCTCCACGTCTCATCCACGCGGCATTGATATTGTCTTTTTATTCCACTGCGACCTCCACCACTCTTCCAATGGGCATTAAAACCGTCTTCTTATGCTACTGTGAACTTGACGTCTCTTCCAAGGGGCATTAAAACCATCTTGATAAACCACGCTGAACTCCACATCTCTTTCAAGGGGCATTAATACCATCTATTTAAGCTACTGTGACATCCACGTCTCTTTCACGGGGCTTTGATATTGTCTTTTTATTCCACTGCGACCTCCACCACTCTTCCAAGGGGCATTAAAACTGACTTGTTTAGCTACTGTGATCTCCACGTCTCTTCCACGGGGCATTGATATTGTCTTTTTATTCCACTGTACCCTCCACCACTCTTCCAAGGGGCATTAAAACCATCTTGTTAAGCTACTGTAACCTACACGTCTCTACCACGGGGAATTAAAACCGTCTTGCTAAACCTCTCTGAACTCCACAGCTCTTCCAAGGGGCATTAAAACCAATATTGTTAAGCTACTGTGACCTCCACTTCTCTTTCACAGGGCATTCAAATTGTCTTTCTATTCCACTGCGACCTCCACCACTCTACCAAGGGGCATTAAAACCATCTTGTTAAGCTACTATGAACTCCACGTCTCTTCCACGAGGCATTGATATTGTCTTTTTATTCCACTGTAACCTCCACCACTCTTCCAATGGGCATTAAAACCATCTTGTTAAGCTAATGTGACCTACACGTATCTTCCAAGGGGCATTAAGACCATCTCAATAAACCTCTCTGAACTCAACGTCTCTTCCAAGGAGCATTAAAAGCGTCTTGTTAAGCTCCTTTGACGTCCACGTTTCTTCCACGGGGCATTGGTATTGTCTTTTTATACCACACCAACCTCCACCACTCTTCCAAGGGGCAACAAAACCATCTTGTTAAGCTACTGTGAGCACCACGTCTCTTCGAATGGGCATTGGTATTGTCTTTTTATTCCACTGCGACCTCCACCACTCTTCCAAGGGGCATTAAAACTGACTTGTTTAGCTACTGTGATCTCCACGTCTCTTCCACGGGGCATTGATATTGTCTTTTTATTCCACTGTAACCTCCACCACTCTTCCAAGGGGCATTAAAACCATCTTGTTAAGCTACTGTAACCTACACGTCTCTACCACGGGGCATTAAAACCATCTTGTTAAACCTCTCTGAACTCCACAGCTCTTCCAAGGGGCATTAAAACCAATATTGTTAAGCTACTGTGACCTCCACTTCTCTTTCACAGGGCATTCAAATTGTCTTTCTATTCCACTGCGACCTCCACCACTCTACCAAGGGGCATTAAAACCGTCTTGTTAAGCTACTATGAACTCCACGTCTCTTCCACGAGGCATTGATATTGTCTTTTTATTCCACTGTAACCTCCACCACTCTTCCAATGGGCATTAAAACCATCTTGTTAAGCTAATGTGTGACCTACACGTATCTTCCAAGGGGCATTAAAACCATCTCAATAAACCTCTCTGAACTCAACGTCTCTTCCAAGGAGCATTAAAAGCGTCTTGTTAAGCTCCTTTGCCCTCCACGTTTCTTCCACGGGGCATTGATATTGTCTTTTTATACCACACCAACCTCCACCACTCTTCCAAGGGGCAATAAAACCATCTTGTTAAGCTACTGTGAGCACGACGTCTCTTCGAAGGGGCATTGGTATTGTCTTTTTATTCCACTGCGACCTCTACCACGTTTCCAAGGTACATTAATACTGTCTTGGTAAGCTGCTTTGACCTCCACGTCTCTTCCTCGGGTCATTGATATTGTCATTTTATACCACAGCAACCACCACCACTCTTACAAGGAGCAATAAAACCATCTTGCTAAGCTACTGTGACATCCACGTCTCTTCCCTGGGGCATTGATATTGTCTTTTTATTCCACTGCGACCACCACTACTCTTCCAAGGGACATTAAAATCGTCTTTTTAAGCTACTGTGACCTCTACGTCTCTTCCAAGTAGCAATGATACTGTCCTTTTATTCCAATGCGACCTCCATCACTCTTCCAAGGGGCATTAATATTGTCTTTTTATTCCACTGCGACCTACACCAATCATCCAAGGGGGATTAAAACAGTCTTGATAAGCTACTGTGACCTCCACGTCTCTTCCAAGTGGCATTGATATTGTCTTTTTATTCCATTGAGACCTTCACCACTCTTCAAAGGGGCATTAAAACCATATTGTTAAGCTACTTTGACCTCCACCTCTCTTCCATAGGGCATTGATATTGTCTTTTTATTCCACTGCGACATCCACCAGTCTTCCATGGGGCATTGATATTGTCTTTTTATTCCACTGTAACCTCCACCACTCTTCTAAGGGGCATTAAAACCATCTTGTTAAACCACTCTGAACTCCACAGCTCTACCAAGGGGCATTAAAGCCATCTTGTTAAGCTACTGTGACTTCCACGTCTCTTTTTATTCCACTGCGACCTCCACCACTCTTCGAAGGGGCCATAAAACCATCTTCTTAAGCTACTGTGACCTCGACGTCTCTTCCCCGTGGCATTGATATTGTCTTTTTATTCCACTGCCACCTCCACCACTCTTCCAAGGGGCATTAAGAGCTTCTTGTTAAGCTACTGTGACCTACATGTCTCTTCCAAAGGGCAATAAAACCATCTTGATAAACCACTCTGAACTCCACAGCTCTACCAAGGGGCATTAAAGCCATCTTGTTAAGCTACTGTGACTTCCACGTCTCTTCCACGGGCCATTGATATTGTCTTTTTAATCCACTGCGACCTCCACCACTCTTCCATTGGCCATTGATATTGTCTTTTTATTCCACTGTCTTTTAAAGCTACTGTGACCTCCACGTCTCTTCCAAGGGGCATTGATATTGTCTTTTTATTCCATTACGACCTCCACCACTCATCCAATGGGCATTAAGAAAGTTTTGTTAAGCTACTGTGACCTACACGTGTCTTCCAAGGGGAATTAAAGCCATCTTGTTAAACCACTCTGAACTCCACAGCTATTCCAAGGGGCATTAAAACCGTCTATTTAAGCTACTGTGACCTCCACGTCTCTTACACGGGGCATTAATATTGTCTTTTTATTCTACTGCGACCTCCATCACTCTTCCAAGGGGCATTAAAACCATCTTGTTAAGCTACTGTGACCTCCATGTCTCTTCTTGGGGCATTGATATTGTCTTTTTATTCCAGCGTAACCTCCACCACTTTTCCAAGGGGCATTAAAACCGTCTTGTTAAGCTACTGTGACCTCCATGTCTCTTCCAAGGGGCATTAAAACCATCTTGATAAACCACTCTGAACTCCACAGCTCTTCCAAGGGGCATTAAAACCATCTTGTTAAGCTCCTGGGACCTCCACGTCTCTTCCACGGGGCATTGATATTGCCTTTTTATTCCACTGCGACCTCCACAACTCTTCCAATGGGCATTGATATTGTCTTTTTATTCCACTGCGACCTCCACCACTCTTGCAAGGGACATTAAAACTGTCTTTTTAAGCTACTGTGACCTCCACGTCTCTTCCAAGGGGCATTAATATTGTCTTTTTATTCCACTGCGATGTCGACCACTCACTCAAGGGGCATTAAAACCGTCTTGTTAAGCTACTGTGAACTCCACGTATCTTCCAAGGGGCATTAAAACAATCTTGTTAAACCACTCTGAACTCCACAGCTATTCCAAGGGGCATTAAAACCATCGATTTAAGCTACTGTGTCCTCCACGTCTCTTCCACGGGGCTTTTATATTGTCTTTTATTTCCACAGCGACCTCCACCACTCTTCCAATGGGCATTAAAAACATCTTGTTAAGCTACTGTGACGTCCACGTCTCTTCCAAGGGGCATTGATATTGTCTTTTTATACCACAGCGACCTACACCTCTCTTCCAAGGGGCATAAAACCATCTTATTAAGCTACTGTGACCTCCACGTCTCTTCCCCGTGGCATTGATACTGTCTCTTTATTCCACTGTGACCTCCACCACTCTTCCAAGGGGCATTGGTATTGTCTTTTTATTCCACTGCGACCTCCAACACTCTTCCAAGGGGCATTAAGACCGTCTTTTTAAGATACTGTGAACTCCACGTCTATTCCATGGGGCATTGATATTGTCTTTTTATTCCACTGTAACCTTCACAACTCTTCCAAGTGGCATTAAAACCATCGTGATAAACCACTCTGAACTCCACAGCTCTTCCAAGAAGCATTAAAACCATCTTGTTAAGCTACTGTGACCTCCACGTCTCTTCCACGGGGCATTGATATTGTCTTTTTATTCCACTGCGACCTCCACCACTCTTCCAATGGACATTGATATTGTATTTTTATTCCTCTGTGACCTCCACCACTCTGCCTAGGGGCATTAAAACCGTCTTGTTAAGATACTGTGACCTCCACGTCTCTTCCACGGGGCATTGATATTGTCTTTTTATTCCACTGTAATCCCCACCACTCTTCCAAGGGGAATTAAAATCGTCTTTTTTTAAGCTACTGTGACCTCCACGTCTCTTGCAAGGGGCATTAAAACCGTCTTATGAAACCACACTGAACTTCACCACTCTTCCATGGGTCATTAAAACCATCTTGTTCAGCTACTATGACCTCCACGTCTCTACCACGGGGCATTGATATTGTCTTTTTATTCCACCTTTTCCTCCACCCCTCTTCCAAGGGGCACTGATATTGTCATTTTATACTACTGCGACCTCCACCACTCTTCCAAGGGGTCACTTATATTGTCTTTTTATTCAACTGCAACCTCCACAATTCTTCCAAGGGGCATTGATATTGTATTTTTATTCCACTGCGACCTCCACCACTCTGCCTAGGGGCATTAAAATCGTCTTGTTAAGCTACTGTGACCTCCACGTCTGTTCCATAGGGCATTGATATTGTCTTTTTATTCCACTGTAACCCCCACCACTCTTCCAAGGGGAATTAAAACCGTCTTTTGTTAAGCTACTGTGACCTCCACGTCTCTTCCACGGGTCATTGATATTGTCTTTTTATTCCACTGCGACATCCACCACTCTTCCATGGGGCATTGATATTGTCTTTTTATTCCACTGTAACCTCCACCACTCTTCTGAGGGGCATTAAAACCATCTTGTTAAACCACTCTGATATCCACAGCTCTACCAAGGGGCATTAAAGCCATCTTGTTAAGCTACTGTGACTACCACGTCTCTTCCACGGGGCATTGATATTGTCTTTTTATTCCACTGCGACTTCCACCACTTTTCCATTGGCCATTGATAATGTCTTTTTATTCCACTGCCACCTCAACAACTCTTCCAAGGGGCATTAAAACTGTCTTTTAAAGCTACTGTGACCTCTACGTCTCTTCCAAGGGGCATTGATATTGTCTTTTTATTCCATTACGACCTCCACCACTCATCCAATGGGCATTAAGAAAGTTTTGTTAAGCTACTGTGACCTACACGTGTCTTCCAAGGGGAATTAAAGCCATCTTGTTAAAACACTCTGAACTCCACAGCTATTCCAAGGGGCATTAAAACCGTCTATTTAAGCTACTGTGACCTCCACGTCTCTTCCAAGGGGCACTAATATTGTCTTTTTATTCTACCTCGACCTCCACCACTCTTCCAAGGGGAATTAAAATAGTCTTTTGTTAAGCTACTGTGACCTCCACGTCTCTTGCAAGGGGCATTAAAACCGTCTTATTAAACCACACTGAACTTCACGACTCGTCCATGGGTCATTAAAACCATCTTGTTCAGCTACTATGACCTCCTCGTCTCTACCACGGGGCATTGATATTGTCTTTTTATTCCACCTTTACCTCCACCCCTCTTCCAAGGGGCACTGATATTGTCTTTTTATACTACTGCGACCTCCACCACTCTTTCAAGGGGTCACTGATATTGCCTTTTTATTCAACTGTAACCTCCACAATTCTTCCAAGGGGCATTGATATTGTATTTTTATTCCACTGCGACCTCCACCACTCTGCCTAAGGGCATTAAAACCGTCTTGTTAAGCTAATGTGACCTCCACGTCTCTTCCATAGGGCATTGATATTGTCTTTTTATTCCACTGTAACCCCCACCACTCTTCCAAGGAGAATTAAAACCGTCTTTTGTTAAGCTACTGTGACCTCCACGTCTCTTCCACGGGTCATTGATATTGTGTTTTTATTCCACTGCGACATCTACCACTCTTCCATGGGGCATTGATATTGTCTTTTTATTCCACTGTAACCTCCACCACTCTTCTAAGGGGCATTAAAACCATCTTGTTAAACCACTCTGAAATCCACAGCTCTACCAAGGGGCATTAAAGCCATCTTGTTAAGCTACTGTGACTACCACGTTTCTTCCACGGGGCATTGATATTGTCTTTTTATTCCACTGCGACCTCCACCACTCTTCCAAGGGGCATTAAGAGCTTCTTGTTAAGCTACTGTGACCTACATGTCTCTTCCAAGGGGCAATAAAACAATCTTGATAAACCACTATGAACTCCACAGCTCTACCAAGGGGCATTAAAGCTATCTTGTTAAGCTACTATGACTTCCACGTCTCTTCCACGGGGCATTAATATTGTCTTTTTATTCCACTGCGACCTCCACCACTCTTCCATTGGCCATTGATATTGTCTTTTTATTCCACTGCCACCTCCACCACTCTTCCAAGAGGCATTAAAACTGTCTTTTAAAGCTACTGTGACCTCTACGTCTCTTCCAAGGGGCATTGATATTGTCTTTTTATTCCATTACGACCTCCACCACTCATCCAATGGGCATTAAGAAAGTTTTGTTAAGCTACTGTGACCTACACGTGTCTTCCAAGGGGAATTAAAGCCATCTTGTTAAAACACTCTGAACTCCACAGCTATTCCAAGGGGCATTAAAACCGTCTATTTAAGCTACTGTGACCCCCACGTCTCTTCCACGGGGCACTAATATTGTCTTTTTATTCTACCTCGACATCCACCACTCTTCCAAGGGGCATTAAAACCGTCTTGTTAAGCTACTGTGACCTCCATGTCTCTTCCTTGGGGCATTGATATTGTCTTTTTATTCCACCGTAACCTCCACCACTTTTCCAAGGGGTATTAAATCTGTCTTGTTAAGCTACTGTGACCTCCACGTTTCTTCCAAGGGGCATTAAAACCATCTTGATAAACCACTCTGAACTCCACAGCTCTTCCAAGGGGCATTAAAACCATCTTGTTAAGCTCCTGGGACCTCCACGTCTCTTCGACGGGGCATTGATATTGTCTTTTTATTCCACTGCGACCTCCATAACTCTTCCAATGGGCATTGATATTGTCTTTTTATTCCACTGCGACCTCCACCACTCTTGCAAGGGACATTAAAAACATCTTGTTAAGCTACTGTGACGTCCACGTCTCTTCCAAGGGGCATTGATATTGTCTTTTTATACCACAGCGACCTCTACCACTCTTCCAACGGGCATTAAAAACATCTTGTTAAGCTAATGTGACGTCCACGTCTCTTCCACGGGGCATTGCTATTGTCTTTTCATTCCAGTGCGACCTCCACCAATCTTCCAATGGGTATTGATATTGTCTTTTTATTCCTTTGTGACCTGCACCACTCTTCCAAGGGGCATTTAAACCATCTTGTTAAGCTACTGTGACCTCCACGTCTCTTCCACGAGGAATTGATATTGTCTTTTTATACCACAGCGACCTACACCTCTCTTCCAAGGGGCATAAAACCATCTTATTAAGCTACTGTGACCTCCAAGTTTCTTCCCCGTGGCATTGATATTGTCTTTTTATTCCAATGTGACCTCCACCACTCTTCCAAGGGGCATTGATATTGTCTTTTTATTCCACTGCGACCTCTACCACTCTTCCAAGGGGTATTAAGAACGTCTTGTTAAGCTACTGTGACCTCCACGTCTCTTTCTCGGGGCATTGATATTGTCTTTTTATTCCACTGCGACCTCCAACACTCTTCCAAGGGGCATTAAAACCGTCTTTTTAAGCTACTGTGAACTCCATGTCTATTCCATGGGGCATTGATATTGTCTTTTTATTCCACTGTAACCTTCACAACTCTTCCAAGGGGCATTAAAACCATCGTAATAAACCACTCTGAACTCCACAGCTCTTCCAAGAAGCATTAAAACCATCTTGTTAAGCTTCTATGACCTCCATGTCTCTTCCACGGGGCATTGATATTGTCTTTTTATTCCACTGCGACCTCCACCACTCTTCCAATGGACATTGATATTGTCTTATTATTCCTCTGCGACCTCCACCACTGTTACAAGGGCATTAAAACTGTGTTTTAAAGCTACTCTGACCTCCACGTCTTTTCCACGGGGCATTGATATTGTCTTTTTATTCCACTGTAACCACCACCATTCTTCCAAGAGACATTAAAACCATCTTGTTAAGCTACTGTGACATCCACGTCTCTTCCAAGGGGCATTTATATTGTCTTTTTATTCCACTGCGACCTCCACCACTCATCCAAGGGGAATTAAAACCGTCTTGTTAAGCTACTGTGACCTCCACGTCTCTTCCACGGGGCACTGATATTGTCTTTTTATTCCACGGTAACCTCCACCCCTCTTCCAAGGTGCATTGATATTGTCTTTTTATTCCACTGCGACCTCCACCACTCTTCCAAAGGGTCATTGATATTGTCTTTTTATTCCACTGCGACCTCCACCACTCTTCCAAGGGGTCATTGATAATGTATTTTTATTCCTCTGTGACCTCCACCACTCTGCCTAGGGGCATTAAAACCGTCTTGTTAAGCTACTGTGACCTCCACGTCTCTTCCACGGGGCATTGATATTGTCTTTTTATTACACTGTAACCCCCACCACTCTTCCAAGGGGAATTAAAAATGTCTTTTGTTAAGCTACTGTGACATCCACGTCTCTTGCAAGGGGCATTAAAACCGTCTTATTAAACCACACTGAACTTCACCACTCTTCCATGGGTCATTAAAACCATCTTGTTCAGCTACTATGAACCCAACGTCTCTACCACGGGGCATTGATATTGTCTTTTTATTCCACCTTTACCTCCACCCCTCTTCCAAGGGGCATTGATATTGTCTTTTTATACTACTGCGACCTCCACCACTCTTCCAAGGGGTCACTGATATTGTCTTTTTATTCAACTGCGACCTCCACCATTCTTCCAAGGGGCATTGATATTGGATTTTTATTCCACTGCGACCTCCACCACTCTGCCTAGGGGCATTAAAACCGTCTTGTTAAGCTACTGTGACCTCCACGTCTCTTCCATAGGGCATTGATATTGTCTTTATATTCCACTGTAACACCCACCACTCTTCCAATGGGTATTAAAACCGTCTTTTGTTAAGCTACTGTGACCTTCCCGTCTCTTCCTACAGGCATTAAAACCGTCTTATTGAACCACACTGAACTCCACCATTCTTCCATGGGGAATTAAAACCATCTTGTTCAGCTACTATGACCTCGACGTCTCTTCCACGGGGCATTGATATTGTCTTTTTATTCCACTTTAACCTTCACCCCTCTTCCAAGGGGCATTGATATTGTCTTTTTATACCACTGCGACCTCCACCACTCTTCCAAGGGGTCACTGATATTGCCTATTTGTTCAACTGCGACCTCTTCCACTCTTCCAAGGTGCATTGATAATGTATTTTTATTCCACTGCGACCTCCACCACTCTGCCTAGAGGCATTAAAACAGTCTTGTTAAGCTACTGTGACCTCCACGTCTCTTCCACGGGGCATTGATATTATCTTTTTATTTCACTGCGACCTCCACCACTCTACCAAGGGGCATTGATATTGTCTTTTTATTTCACTGTGACCCCACCACTCATCCAAGGGGAATTAAAACCGTCTTGTTAAGCTAAAGTGACCTCCACTTCTCTTCCACGGGGCATTGATATTGTCTTTTTATTCCACTGTAATCTCCACCAATCTTCCAAGGGGCATTAAAACCGTCTTTTGCTAAGCTACTGTGACCTGCCTGTCTCTTCCAAGGGGCATTAAAAGCGTTTATCTAAGCTACTATGACCTCCACGTCTCTTTAACAGGGCATTGATATTGTCTTTTTATTCCACTGCGACCTCCAGCACTTTTCCAATGGGCATTGATATTGTCTTTTTGTTCCACTGCGACTTCAACCACTCTTCCAAGGGGCATTAAAACTGTCTTTTTAAGCAACTCTGACCTCCACGTCTCTTCCACAGAGTATTAAATCCATCTTGTTAAACCACTCTGAACTTCACAGCTCTTTCAAGGGGCATTAATAAGGTCTATTTAAGCTACTGTGACCTCCACGTCTCTTCCACGGGGCTTTGATATTGTCTTTCTATTCCACAGCGAGCTCCACCACTCTTCCAAGGGGCATTAAAACCGTCTTGTTAACCTACTGTGACCTACACGTCTCTTCCAATGGGCATTAGAACCATCTTGTCAAAGCACTCTGAACTCCACAGCTCTTCCAAGGAGCATTAAAACCACCTTGTTAAGCTACTGTGACCTCCACGTCTCTTCCACGGGGCATTGATATTGTCTTTTTATACCACAGCGACCTCCACCACTCTTCCAAGGGGCAATAAAACCATCTTATTAAGCTACTGTGACCTCCACGTGTCTTCCCTGTGGCATTGATATTGTCTTTTTATTCCACTGCGACCTCCACCACTCTTCCAAGGGGCATTGATATTGTCTTTTATTCCACTGCAACCTCCACCACTCTTCCAAGGGGCATTAAAACCGTTTTTTTAATCTAATTTGAACTCCACGTTTTTTCCACGGGGCATTGATATTGTCTTTTTATTCCACTGTAACCTCCACCACTCTTCCAAGGGGCATTAAAACTGCCTTGTTAAGCTACTGTGACCTACACGTCTCTTCCAAGGTGCATTAAAACCATCTTGATAAACCACTCTGAACTCCAAAGCTCTTCCAAGGGGCATTAAAACCATCTTTTTAAGCTACTTTGACCTCCACGTCTCTTCCAAGTGGCATTGATATTGTCTTTTTATTCCAATGCGACTTCCACCACTCTTCCAAGGGGCAATAAAACCATCTTATTAAGCTACTGTGACCTCCACATCTCTTCCACAGGGCATTGGTATTGTTTTTTTATTCCACTGCGACCTCCACTACTCTTCCAAGGGGCATTAATATTGTCTTTTTATTCTACTGTGACCTCCACCACTCTTCCAAGGGGCATTAAAACCGACTTGTTAAGCTACTGTGATCTCCACGTCTCTTCCATGGGGCATTGATATTGTTTTTTTATTCTACTGTAACCTCCACCGCTCTTCCAATACGCATTAAAACCGTCTTGCTAAGCTACTCTAACCTACACTTCTCTTCTAAGGGGCATTAAAACCATCTTGATAAACCACTTAGAACTTCACAGTTCTTCCAAGTGTCATTAAAACCGTCTTGTTAAGCTACAGTGACCTCTACGTCTCTTCCACGGGGAATTGATATTGTCTTTTTATTCCACTGCGACCTCCACCACTCATTCAAGGGGCATTAAAACCGTGTTATTAAGCTACTGTGACCTCCACGTCTCTTCCACGGGACATTGATATTGTCTTTTTATTCCACTGCGACCTCCACCACTCTTCCAAGGGGCATTGATATCGTCTTTTTATTCCACTGCAACCTCCACCACTCTTCCAAGGGGCATTAAGACCTTCTTGTTAAGCTACTGTATACTCCACGTCTCTTCCACGGGGCATTGATATTGTCTTTTTATTCCACTGTAACCTCCACCACTATTCCAAGGGGCATTAAAACTATTTTGCTAAGCTTCTGTGACCTCCACGTCTCTTCCACGGGTCAATGGAATTGTATTTTTATTCCACTGCGACCTCCACCGCTCATCCAAGTGGCATTAAAACCATCTTGTTAAGCTACAGTGACTTCCACGTCTCTTCCACAGGGCAATAAATCCATCTTGTTAAACCACTCTGACCTCCACAGCTATTCCAAGGGGCATTAAGACCGTCTATTTAAGCTACTATGACCTCCACGTCTCTTCCACGGGGAATTGATATTGTGTTTTTATTCCACTGCGACCTCCACCACTCATCCAAGGGGCATTAAAACCGTGCTATTAAGCTACTGTGACCTCCACGTCTCTTCCACGGGACATTGATATTGTCTTTTTATTCCACTGCGACCTCCACCACTCTTCCAAGGGGCATTGATATCGTCTTTTTATTCCACTGCGACCTCAACAACTCTTCCAAGGGGCATTAAAACCATCTTGTTAAGCTGCTGTAACCTCCATGTCTCTTCCACGGGGCATTGATATTGTCTTTTTATTCCACTGTAACCTCCACCACTCTTCCAAGTGGCATTAAAACCATCTTTTGTTGAGCTACTGGGACCTTGACGTCTATTTCAAGGGGCATTAAAACCATCTTATTAAGCCACTCTGAAATCCACCACTCTTCCAAGGGGCATTAAAACCATCTTGTTCATCTACTGTGACCTCCATGTCTCTTCCACGTGGCAGTGATATTGTCTTTTCATTTCACTGTAACCTCCACCACTCTTCCAAGGGACATTAAAACCGTCTTGTTAAGCTACTCTGACCTCCACTTCTCTTCCAAGGGTCATTAAAACCATCTTGATAACCACTCTGAACTCTACAGCTCTTTCAAGGGGCATTAAAACCATCTATTTAAGCTACTGTGACCTCCACGTCTCTCCCACAGGGCTTTGATATTGTTTTTTTTTTCCACAGCAGCCTCCACCACTCTTCCAACGTGCATTAAAACCATCTTGTTAAGCTACTGTGACCTGCACCTCTCTTCCAAGGGGCATTGATATTGTCTTTTTATTCCAATGCGATCTCCACCACTCTTCCAATGGGCATTAAAACCATGTTGTTAGGCTACTGTGTTCTCCAAGTCTCTTCCACGGGGCATTGATATCGTCTTTTTAATTCCACTGTAACCTCCACCACTCTTCCAAGGGGCATTAAAATTGTCTTGTTAAGCTACTGTGTTCTCCACGTCTCTTCCACGGGGCATTGATATAGTCTTTTTATTCCACTGCGACATGCACCACTCTTCCAAGGGGCATTGATATTGTATTTTTATTCCACTGTAACCTCCACCACTCTTTCAAATAGCATTAAAACCATCTTGTTAAGCTACTGTGTTCTCCAAGTCTCTTCCACAGGACATTGATATCGTGTTTTTATTCCACTGTGACATCCAGCACTCTTCCAAGGGGCATGAAAACCGTCTTGTTAAGCTACTGTGACCTCCACCTCTCTTCCACGGGGAATTGAAATTGTCTTTTTATTCCACTGTAACCTCCCCCACTCTTTCAAGGGACATTAAAACCATCTTGTTAAGCTACTGTGACCTCCACGTCTCTTCCAAGGGGCATTAAAACCATCTTGTTAGAACACTCTGAACTCCATGTCTCTTCCAAGGGGCATTAAAACCGTCTTGTTAAACCACTCTGAACTCAACGTCTCTTCCAAGGGGCATTAAAATCGACTTGTTAAACCACACTTAACTCCACGTCTCTTCTAAACGGCACTAAAACTGTCTTTTTAGGCTACTGTGACCTCCACGTCTCTTCCAAGGGGCATTAAAACCTTCTTGTTAAACCACTCTGAATTCAACGTCTCTTCCAAGGGGCATTAAAATCGACTTGTTAAACCACACTTAACTCCACGTCTCTTCTAAACGGCACTAAAACCGTCTTTTTAGGCTACTGTGACCTCCAAGTCTCTTCCAAGGGGCATTAAAACCGTCTTGTTGAACCACTCTGAACTCCATGTCTCTTCCAATGCGCATTAAAACAGTCTTGTTAAGCTACTATGTCCTCCACCTTTCTTCCAAGGGGAATTAAAAGCGTCTTGCTAAACCACTTTGAACTCCACGTCTCTTCCAAGGGGCATTGATATTTTCTCCTTATTCTATTGTGACCTCCACGTCTCTTCCAAGGGGCATTAAAACCGTCTTGTTAAACCACTCTGAACTCCACGTCTCTTCCAAGTGGCATTAAAATTGTCTTGTTAAGCTACTATGACCTCCACGTCTCTTCCAAGGGGCATTAAAACCATCTTGTTAAACCATTCTGAACTCCACGTCTCTTACAAGGGGCATTAAAACCGTCTTGTTAAACCACTCTGAACACCAAGTCTCTTCCAAGAGGCATTAAAACCATCTTGTTAAGCTACTGTGACCTCCACGTCTCTTCCAAGGGGCATTAAAAACGTCTTGTTAAACCACTCTGAACTCCACGTCTCTTCCAAGGGGCATTAAAACCGTCTTGTTAAGCTACTGTGACCTCCACGTCTCTTCCAAGGGGCATTAAAAACGTCTTGTTAAACCACTCTGGACTCCACGTCTCTTTCAAAGTGCATTAAAATTGTCTTTTTAGCTACAGTGACCTCCATGTCTCTTCCAAGGGGCTTTAAAACCGTCTTGTTAAGCTACTATGACCTCCACGTCTCTTCCAAGGGTCATTAAAACCGTTTTGCTAAACCACTCTGAACTCAACCTCTCTTCCAAGGGGCATTGATATTGTATCTTTATTCCACTGCAACCTTCACCACTCTTCCAAGTGGCATTGATATTGTCTCTTTCTATTCCACTGCGACCTCCACCACTCTACCAAGGGGCATTAAAACCATCTTGTTAAGCTACTATGAACTCCACGTCTCTTCCACGAGGCATTGATATTGTCTTTTTATTCCACTGTAACCTCCACCACTCTTCCAATGGGCATTAAAACCATCTTGTTAAGCTAATGTGTGACCTACACGTATCTTCCAAGGGGCATTAAAACCATCTCAATAAACCTCTCTGAACTCAACGTCTCTTCCAAGGAGCATTAAAAGCGTCTTGTTAAGCTCCTTTGCCCTCCACGTTTCTTCCACGGGGCATTGATATTGTCTTTTTATACCACACCAACCTCCACCACTCTTCCAAGGGGCAATAAAACCATCTTGTTAAGCTACTGTGAGCACGACGTCTCTTCGAAGGGGCATTGGTATTGTCTTTTTATTCCACTGCGACCTCTACCACGTTTCCAAGGTACATTAATACTGTCTTGGTAAGCTGCTTTGACCTCCACGTCTCTTCCTCGGGTCATTGATATTGTCATTTTATACCACAGCAACCACCACCACTCTTACAAGGAGCAATAAAACCATCTTGCTAAGCTACTGTGACATCCACGTCTCTTCCCTGGGGCATTGATATTGTCTTTTTATTCCACTGCGACCACCACTACTCTTCCAAGGGACATTAAAATCGTCTTTTTAAGCTACTGTGACCTCTACGTCTCTTCCAAGTAGCAATGATACTGTCCTTTTATTCCAATGCGACCTCCATCACTCTTCCAAGGGGCATTAATATTGTCTTTTTATTCCACTGCGACCTACACCAATCATCCAAGGGGGATTAAAACAGTCTTGATAAGCTACTGTGACCTCCACGTCTCTTCCAAGTGGCATTGATATTGTCTTTTTATTCCATTGAGACCTTCACCACTCTTCAAAGGGGCATTAAAACCATATTGTTAAGCTACTTTGACCTCCACCTCTCTTCCATAGGGCATTGATATTGTCTTTTTATTCCACTGCGACATCCACCAGTCTTCCATGGGGCATTGATATTGTCTTTTTATTCCACTGTAACCTCCACCACTCTTCTAAGGGGAATTAAAACCATCTTGTTAAACCACTCTGAACTCCACAGCTCTACCAAGGGGCATTAAAGCCATCTTGTTAAGCTACTGTGACTTCCACGTCTCTTTTTATTCCACTGCGACCTCCACCACTCTTCGAAGGGGCCATAAAACCATCTTCTTAAGCTACTGTGACCTCGACGTCTCTTCCCCGTGGCATTGATATTGTCTTTTTATTCCACTGCCACCTCCACCACTCTTCCAAGGGGCATTAAGAGCTTCTTGTTAAGCTACTGTGACCTACATGTCTCTTCCAAAGGGCAATAAAACCATCTTGATAAACCACTCTGAACTCCACAGCTCTACCAAGGGGCATTAAAGCCATCTTGTTAAGCTACTGTGACTTCCACGTCTCTTCCACGGGCCATTGATATTGTCTTTTTAATCCACTGCGACCTCCACCACTCTTCCATTGGCCATTGATATTGTCTTTTTATTCCACTGTCTTTTAAAGCTACTGTGACCTCCACGTCTCTTCCAAGGGGCATTGATATTGTCTTTTTATTCCATTACGACCTCCACCACTCATCCAATGGGCATTAAGAAAGTTTTGTTAAGCTACTGTGACCTACACGTGTCTTCCAAGGGGAATTAAAGCCATCTTGTTAAACCACTCTGAACTCCACAGCTATTCCAAGGGGCATTAAAACCGTCTATTTAAGCTACTGTGACCTCCACGTCTCTTACACGGGGCATTAATATTGTCTTTTTATTCTACTGCGACCTCCATCACTCTTCCAAGGGGCATTAAAACCATCTTGTTAAGCTACTGTGACCTCCATGTCTCTTCTTGGGGCATTGATATTGTCTTTTTATTCCAGCGTAACCTCCACCACTTTTCCAAGGGGCATTAAAACCGTCTTGTTAAGCTACTGTGACCTCCACGTCTCTTCCAAGGGGCATTAAAACCATCTTGATAAACCACTCTGAACTCCACAGCTCTTCCAAGGGGCATTAAAACCATCTTGTTAAGCTCCTGGGACCTCCACGTCTCTTCCACGGGGCATTGATATTGCCTTTTTATTCCACTGCGACCTCCACAACTCTTCCAATGGGCATTGATATTGTCTTTTTATTCCACTGCGACCTCCACCACTCTTGCAAGGGACATTAAAACTGTCTTTTTAAGCTACTGTGACCTCCACGTCTCTTCCAAGGGGCATTAATATTGTCTTTTTATTCCACTGCGATGTCGACCACTCACTCAAGGGGCATTAAAACCGTCTTGTTAAGCTACTGTGAACTCCACGTATCTTCCAAGGGGCATTAAAACAATCTTGTTAAACCACTCTGAACTCCACAGCTATTCCAAGGGGCATTAAAACCATCGATTTAAGCTACTGTGTCCTCCACGTCTCTTCCACGGGGCTTTTATATTGTCTTTTATTTCCACAGCGACCTCCACCACTCTTCCAATGGGCATTAAAAACATCTTGTTAAGCTACTGTGACGTCCACGTCTCTTCCAAGGGGCATTGATATTGTCTTTTTATACCACAGCGACCTACACCTCTCTTCCAAGGGGCATAAAACCATCTTATTAAGCTACTGTGACCTCCACGTCTCTTCCCCGTGGCATTGATACTGTCTCTTTATTCCACTGTGACCTCCACCACTCTTCCAAGGGGCATTGGTATTGTCTTTTTATTCCACTGCGACCTCCAACACTCTTCCAAGGGGCATTAAGACCGTCTTTTTAAGATACTGTGAACTCCACGTCTATTCCATGGGGCATTGATATTGTCTTTTTATTCCACTGTAACCTTCACAACTCTTCCAAGGGGCATTAAAACCATCGTGATAAACCACTCTGAACTCCACAGCTCTTCCAAGAAGCATTAAAACCATCTTGTTAAGCTACTGTGACCTCCACGTCTCTTCCACGGGGCATTGATATTGTCTTTTTATTCCACTGCGACCTCCACCACTCTTCCAATGGACATTGATATTGTATTTTTATTCCTCTGTGACCTCCACCACTCTGCCTAGGGGCATTAAAACCGTCTTGTTAAGATACTGTGACCTCCACGTCTCTTCCACGGGGCATTGATATTGTCTTTTTATTCCACTGTAATCCCCACCACTCTTCCAAGGGGCATTAAAACTGTCTTTTAAAGCTACTGTGACCTCTACGTCTCTTCCAAGGGGCATTGATATTGTCTTTTTATTCCATTACGACCTCCACCACTCATCCAATGGGCATTAAGAAAGTTTTGTTAAGCTACTGTGACCTACACGTGTCTTCCAAGGGGAATTAAAGCCATCTTGTTAAAACACTCTGAACTCCACAGCTATTCCAAGGGGCATTAAAACCGTCTATTTAAGCTACTGTGACCTCCACGTCTCTTCCACGGGGCACTAATATTGTCTTTTTATTCTACCTCGACCTCCACCACTCTTCCAAGGGGAATTAAAATAGTCTTTTGTTAAGCTACTGTGACCTCCACGTCTCTTGCAAGGGGCATTAAAACCGTCTTATTAAACCACACTGAACTTCACGACTCGTCCATGGGTCATTAAAACCATCTTGTTCAGCTACTATGACCTCCTCGTCTCTACCACGGGGCATTGATATTGTCTTTTTATTCCACCTTTACCTCCACCCCTCTTCCAAGGGGCACTGATATTGTCTTTTTATACTACTGCGACCTCCACCACTCTTTCAAGGGGTCACTGATATTGCCTTTTTATTCAACTGTAACCTCCACAATTCTTCCAAGGGGCATTGATATTGTATTTTTATTCCACTGCGACCTCCACCACTCTGCCTAAGGGCATTAAAACCGTCTTGTTAAGCTAATGTGACCTCCACGTCTCTTCCATAGGGCATTGATATTGTCTTTTTATTCCACTGTAACCCCCACCACTCTTCCAAGGAGAATTAAAACCGTCTTTTGTTAAGCTACTGTGACCTCCACGTCTCTTCCACGGGTCATTGATATTGTGTTTTTATTCCACTGCGACATCTACCACTCTTCCATGGGGCATTGATATTGTCTTTTTATTCCACTGTAACCTCCACCACTCTTCTAAGGGGCATTAAAACCATCTTGTTAAACCACTCTGAAATCCACAGCTCTACCAAGGGGCATTAAAGCCATCTTGTTAAGCTACTGTGACTACCACGTTTCTTCCACGGGGCATTGATATTGTCTTTTTATTCCACTGCGACCTCCACCACTCTTCCAAGGGGCATTAAGAGCTTCTTGTTAAGCTACTGTGACCTACATGTCTCTTCCAAGGGGCAATAAAACAATCTTGATAAACCACTATGAACTCCACAGCTCTACCAAGGGGCATTAAAGCTATCTTGTTAAGCTACTATGACTTCCACGTCTCTTCCACGGGGCATTAATATTGTCTTTTTATTCCACTGCGACCTCCACCACTCTTCCATTGGCCATTGATATTGTCTTTTTATTCCACTGCCACCTCCACCACTCTTCCAAGAGGCATTAAAACTGTCTTTTAAAGCTACTGTGACCTCTACGTCTCTTCCAAGGGGCATTGATATTGTCTTTTTATTCCATTACGACCTCCACCACTCATCCAATGGGCATTAAGAAAGTTTTGTTAAGCTACTGTGACCTACACGTGTCTTCCAAGGGGAATTAAAGCCATCTTGTTAAAACACTCTGAACTCCACAGCTATTCCAAGGGGCATTAAAACCGTCTATTTAAGCTACTGTGACCCCCACGTCTCTTCCACGGGGCACTAATATTGTCTTTTTATTCTACCTCGACATCCACCACTCTTCCAAGGGGCATTAAAACCGTCTTGTTAAGCTACTGTGACCTCCATGTCTCTTCCTTGGGGCATTGATATTGTCTTTTTATTCCACCGTAACCTCCACCACTTTTCCAAGGGGTATTAAATCTGTCTTGTTAAGCTACTGTGACCTCCACGTTTCTTCCAAGGGGCATTAAAACCATCTTGATAAACCACTCTGAACTCCACAGCTCTTCCAAGGGGCATTAAAACCATCTTGTTAAGCTCCTGGGACCTCCACGTCTCTTCGACGGGGCATTGATATTGTCTTTTTATTCCACTGCGACCTCCATAACTCTTCCAATGGGCATTGATATTGTCTTTTTATTCCACTGCGACCTCCACCACTCTTGCAAGGGACATTAAAACCATCATTTTAAGCTACTGTGACCTCCACGTCTCTTCCAAGGGGCATTAATATTGTCTTTTTATTCCACTGCGATGTCCACCACTCATTCAAGGGGCATTAAAACCGTCTTGTTAAGCTACTGTGAACTCCACGTATCTTCCAAGGGGCATTAAAACAATCTTGTTAAACCACTCTGAACTCCACAGCTATTCCAAGGGGCATTAAAACCATCGATTTAAGCTACTGTGTCCTCCACGTCTCTTCCACGGGGCTTTTATATTGTCTATTATTTCCACAGCGACCTTCACCACTCTTCCAATGGGCATTAAAAACATCTTGTTAAGCTACTGTGACGTCCACGTCTCTTCCAAGGGGCATTGATATTGTCTTTTTATACCACAGCGACCTCTACCACTCTTCCAATGGGCATTAAAAACATCTTGTTAAGCTAATGTGACGTCCACGTCTCTTCCACGGGGCATTGCTATTGTCTTTTCATTCCAGTGCGACCTCCACCAATCTTCCAATGGGTATTGATATTGTCTTTTTATTCCTTTGTGACCTGCACCACTCTTCCAAGGGGCATTTAAACCATCTTGTTAAGCTACTGTGACCTCCACGTCTCTTCCACGAGGAATTGATATTGTCTTTTTATACCACAGCGACCTACACCTCTCTTCCAAGGGGCATAAAACCATCTTATTAAGCTACTGTGACCTCCAAGTTTCTTCCCCGTGGCATTGATATTGTCTTTTTATTCCAATGTGACCTCCACCACTCTTCCAAGGGGCATTGATATTGTCTTTTTATTCCACTGCGACCTCTACCACTCTTCCAAGGGGTATTAAGAACGTCTTGTTAAGCTACTGTGACCTCCACGTCTCTTTCTCGGGGCATTGATATTGTCTTTTTATTCCACTGCGACTTCCAACACTCTTCCAAGGGGCATTAAAACCGTCTTTTTAAGCTACTGTGAACTCCATGTCTATTCCATGGGGCATTGATATTGTCTTTTTATTCCACTGTAACCTTCACAACTCTTCCAAGGGGCATTAAAACCATCGTAATAAACCACTCTGAACTCCACAGCTCTTCCAAGAAGCATTAAAACCATCTTGTTAAGCTTCTATGACCTCCATGTCTCTTCCACGGGGCATTGATATTGTCTTTTTATTCCACTGCGACCTCCACCACTCTTCCAATGGACATTGATATTGTCTTATTATTCCTCTGCGACCTCCACCACTGTTACAAGGGCATTAAAACTGTGTTTTAAAGCTACTCTGACCTCCACGTCTTTTCCACGGGGCATTGATATTGTCTTTTTATTCCACTGTAACCACCACCATTCTTCCAAGAGACATTAAAACCATCTTGTTAAGCTACTGTGACATCCACGTCTCTTCCAAGGGGCATTTATATTGTCTTTTTATTCCACTGCGACCTCCACCACTCATCCAAGGGGAATTAAAACCGTCTTGTTAAGCTACTGTGACCTCCACGTCTCTTCCACGGGGCACTGATATTGTCTTTTTATTCCACGGTAACCTCCACCCCTCTTCCAAGGTGCATTGATATTGTCTTTTTATTGCACTGCGACCTCCACCACTCTTCCAAAGGGTCATTGATATTGTCTTTTTATTCCACTGCGACCTCCACCACTCTTCCAAGGGGTCATTGATAATGTATTTTTATTCCTCTGTGACCTCCACCACTCTGCCTAGGGGCATTAAAACCGTCTTGTTAAGCTACTGTGACCTCCACGTCTCTTCCACGGGGCATTGATATTGTCTTTTTATTACACTGTAACCCCCACCACTCTTCCAAGGGGAATTAAAAATGTCTTTTGTTAAGCTACTGTGACATCCACGTCTCTTGCAAGGGGCATTAAAACCGTCTTATTAAACCACACTGAACTTCACCACTCTTCCATGGGTCATTAAAACCATCTTGTTCAGCTACTATGAACCCAACGTCTCTACCACGGGGCATTGATATTGTCTTTTTATTCCACCTTTACCTCCACCCCTCTTCCAAGGGGCATTGATATTGTCTTTTTATACTACTGCGACCTCCACCACTCTTCCAAGGGGTCACTGATATTGTCTTTTTATTCAACTGCGACCTCCACCATTCTTCCAAGGGGCATTGATATTGGATTTTTATTCCACTGCGACCTCCACCACTCTGCCTAGGGGCATTAAAACCGTCTTGTTAAGCTACTGTGACCTCCACGTCTCTTCCATAGGGCATTGATATTGTCTTTATATTCCACTGTAACACCCACCACTCTTCCAATGGGTATTAAAACCGTCTTTTGTTAAGCTACTGTGACCTTCCCGTCTCTTCCTACAGGCATTAAAACCGTCTTATTGAACCACACTGAACTCCACCATTCTTCCATGGGGAATTAAAACCATCTTGTTCAGCTACTATGACCTCGACGTCTCTTCCACGGGGCATTGATATTGTCTTTTTATTCCACTTTAACCTTCACCCCTCTTCCAAGGGGCATTGATATTGTCTTTTTATACCACTGCGACCTCCACCACTCTTCCAAGGGGTCACTGATATTGCCTATTTGTTCAACTGCGACCTCTTCCACTCTTCCAAGGTGCATTGATAATGTATTTTTATTCCACTGCGACCTCCACCACTCTGCCTAGAGGCATTAAAACAGTCTTGTTAAGCTACTGTGACCTCCACGTCTCTTCCACGGGGCATTGATATTATCTTTTTATTTCACTGCGACCTCCACCACTCTACCAAGGGGCATTGATATTGTCTTTTTATTTCACTGTGACCCCACCACTCATCCAAGGGGAATTAAAACCGTCTTGTTAAGCTAAAGTGACCTCCACTTCTCTTCCACGGGGCATTGATATTGTCTTTTTATTCCACTGTAATCTCCACCAATCTTCCAAGGGGCATTAAAACCGTCTTTTGCTAAGCTACTGTGACCTGCCTGTCTCTTCCAAGGGGCATTAAAAGCGTTTATCTAAGCTACTATGACCTCCACGTCTCTTTAACAGGGCATTGATATTGTCTTTTTATTCCACTGCGACCTCCAGCACTTTTCCAATGGGCATTGATATTGTCTTTTTGTTCCACTGCGACTTCAACCACTCTTCCAAGGGGCATTAAAACTGTCTTTTTAAGCAACTCTGACCTCCACGTCTCTTCCACAGAGTATTAAATCCATCTTGTTAAACCACTCTGAACTTCACAGCTCTTTCAAGGGGCATTAATAAGGTCTATTTAAGCTACTGTGACCTCCACGTCTCTTCCACGGGGCTTTGATATTGTCTTTCTATTCCACAGCGAGCTCCACCACTCTTCCAAGGGGCATTAAAACCGTCTTGTTAACCTACTGTGACCTACACGTCTCTTCCAATGGGCATTAGAACCATCTTGTCAAAGCACTCTGAACTCCACAGCTCTTCCAAGGAGCATTAAAACCACCTTGTTAAGCTACTGTGACCTCCACGTCTCTTCCACGGGGCATTGATATTGTCTTTTTATACCACAGCGACCTCCACCACTCTTCCAAGGGGCAATAAAACCATCTTATTAAGCTACTGTGACCTCCACGTGTCTTCCCTGTGGCATTGATATTGTCTTTTTATTCCACTGCGACCTCCACCACTCTTCCAAGGGGCATTGATATTGTCTTTTTATTCCACTGCAACCTCCACCACTCTTCCAAGGGGCATTAAAACCGTTTTTTTAATCTAATTTGAACTCCACGTTTTTTCCACGGGGCATTGATATTGTCTTTTTATTCCACTGTAACCTCCACCACTCTTCCAAGGGGCATTAAAACTGCCTTGTTAAGCTACTGTGACCTACACGTCTCTTCCAAGGTGCATTAAAACCATCTTGATAAACCACTCTGAACTCCAAAGCTCTTCCAAGGGGCATTAAAACCATCTTTTTAAGCTACTTTGACCTCCACGTCTCTTCCAAGTGGCATTGATATTGTCTTTTTATTCCAATGCGACTTCCACCACTCTTCTAAGGGGCAATAAAACCATCTTATTAAGCTACTGTGACCTCCACATCTCTTCCACAGGGCATTGGTATTGTTTTTTTATTCCACTGCGACCTCCACTACTCTTCCAAGGGGCATTAATATTGTCTTTTTATTCTACTGTGACCTCCACCACTCTTCCAAGGGGCATTAAAACCGACTTGTTAAGCTACTGTGATCTCCACGTCTCTTCCATGGGGCATTGATATTGTTTTTTTATTCTACTGTAACCTCCACCGCTCTTCCAATACGCATTAAAACCGTCTTGCTAAGCTACTCTAACCTACACTTCTCTTCTAAGGGGCATTAAAACCATCTTGATAAACCACTTAGAACTTCACAGTTCTTCCAAGTGTCATTAAAACCATCTTGTTAAGCTACAGTGACCTCTACGTCTCTTCCACGGGGAATTGATATTGTCTTTTTATTCCACTGCGACCTCCACCACTCATTCAAGGGGCATTAAAACCGTGTTATTAAGCTACTGTGACCTCCACGTCTCTTCCACGGGACATTGATATTGTCTTTTTATTCCACTGCGACCTCCACCACTCTTCCAAGGGGCATTGATATCGTCTTTTTATTCCACTGCAACCTCCACCACTCTTCCAAGGGGCATTAAGACCTTCTTGTTAAGCTACTGTATACTCCACGTCTCTTCCACGGGGCATTGATATTGTCTTTTTATTCCACTGTAACCTCCACCACTATTCCAAGGGGCATTAAAACTATTTTGCTAAGCTTCTGTGACCTCCACGTCTCTTCCACGGGTCAATGGAATTGTATTTTTATTCCACTGCGACCTCCACCGCTCATCCAAGTGGCATTAAAACCATCTTGTTAAGCTACAGTGACTTCCACGTCTCTTCCACAGGGCAATAAATCCATCTTGTTAAACCACTCTGACCTCCACAGCTATTCCAAGGGGCATTAAGACCGTCTATTTAAGCTACTATGACCTCCACGTCTCTTCCACGGGGAATTGATATTGTGTTTTTATTCCACTGCGACCTCCACCACTCATCCAAGGGGCATTAAAACCGTGTTATTAAGCTACTGTGACCTCCACGTCTCTTCCACGGGACATTGATATTGTCTTTTTATTCCACTGCGACCTCCACCACTCTTCCAAGGGGCATTGATATCGTCTTTTTATTCCACTGCGACCTCAACAACTCTTCCAAGGGGCATTAAAACCATCTTGTTAAGCTGCTGTAACCTCCATGTCTCTTCCACGGGGCATTGATATTGTCTTTTTATTCCACTGTAACCTCCACCACTCTTCCAAGTGGCATTAAAACCATCTTTTGTTGAGCTACTGGGACCTTGACGTCTATTTCAAGGGGCATTAAAACCATCTTATTAAGCCACTCTGAAATCCACCACTCTTCCAAGGGGCATTAAAACCATCTTGTTCATCTACTGTGACCTCCATGTCTCTTCCACGTGGCAGTGATATTGTCTTTTCATTTCACTGTAACCTCCACCACTCTTCCAAGGGACATTAAAACCGTCTTGTTAAGCTACTCTGACCTCCACTTCTCTTCCAAGGGTCATTAAAACCATCTTGATAACCACTCTGAACTCTACAGCTCTTTCAAGGGGCATTAAAACCATCTATTTAAGCTACTGTGACCTCCACGTCTCTCCCACAGGGCTTTGATATTGTTTTTTTTTTCCACAGCAGCCTCCACCACTCTTCCAACGTGCATTAAAACCATCTTGTTAAGCTACTGTGACCTGCACCTCTCTTCCAAGGGGCATTGATATTGTCTTTTTATTCCAATGCGATCTCCACCACTCTTCCAATGGGCATTAAAACCATGTTGTTAGGCTACTGTGTTCTCCAAGTCTCTTCCACGGGGCATTGATATCGTCTTTTTAATTCCACTGTAACCTCCACCACTCTTCCAAGGGGCATTAAAATTGTCTTGTTAAGCTACTGTGTTCTCCACGTCTCTTCCACGGGGCATTGATATAGTCTTTTTATTCCACTGCGACATGCACCACTCTTCCAAGGGGCATTGATATTGTATTTTTATTCCACTGTAACCTCCACCACTCTTTCAAATAGCATTAAAACCATCTTGTTAAGCTACTGTGTTCTCCAAGTCTCTTCCACAGGACATTGATATCGTGTTTTTATTCCACTGTGACATCCAGCACTCTTCCAAGGGGCATGAAAACCGTCTTGTTAAGCTACTGTGACCTCCACCTCTCTTCCACGGGGAATTGAAATTGTCTTTTTATTCCACTGTAACCTCCCCCACTCTTTCAAGGGACATTAAAACCATCTTGTTAAGCTACTGTGACCTCCACGTCTCTTCCAAGGGGCATTAAAACCATCTTGTTAGAACACTCTGAACTCCATGTCTCTTCCAAGGGGCATTAAAACCGTCTTGTTAAACCACTCTGAACTCAACGTCTCTTCCAAGGGGCATTAAAATCGACTTGTTAAACCACACTTAACTCCACGTCTCTTCTAAACGGCACTAAAACTGTCTTTTTAGGCTACTGTGACCTCCACGTCTCTTCCAAGGGGCATTAAAACCTTCTTGTTAAACCACTCTGAATTCAACGTCTCTTCCAAGGGGCATTAAAATCGACTTGTTAAACCACACTTAACTCCACGTCTCTTCTAAACGGCACTAAAACCGTCTTTTTAGGCTACTGTGACCTCCAAGTCTCTTCCAAGGGGCATTAAAACCGTCTTGTTGAACCACTCTGAACTCCATGTCTCTTCCAATGCGCATTAAAACAGTCTTGTTAAGCTACTATGTCCTCCACCTTTCTTCCAAAGGGAATTAAAAGCGTCTTGCTAAACCACTTTGAACTCCACGTCTCTTCCAAGGGGCATTGATATTTTCTCCTTATTCTATTGTGACCTCCACGTCTCTTCCAAGGGGCATTAAAACCGTCTTGTTAAACCACTCTGAACTCCACGTCTCTTCCAAGTGGCATTAAAATTGTCTTGTTAAGCTACTATGACCTCCACGTCTCTTCCAAGGGGCATTAAAACCATCTTGTTAAACCATTCTGAACTCCACGTCTCTTACAAGGGGCATTAAAACCGTCTTGTTAAACCACTCTGAACACCAAGTCTCTTCCAAGAGGCATTAAAACCATCTTGTTAAGCTACTGTGACCTCCACGTCTCTTCCAAGGGGCATTAAAAACGTCTTGTTAAACCACTCTGAACTCCACGTCTCTTCCAAGGGGCATTAAAACCGTCTTGTTAAGCTACTGTGACCTCCACGTCTCTTCCAAGGGGCATTAAAAACGTCTTGTTAAACCACTCTGGACTCCACGTCTCTTTCAAAGTGCATTAAAATTGTCTTTTTAGCTACAGTGACCTCCATGTCTCTTCCAAGGGGCTTTAAAACCGTCTTGTTAAGCTACTATGACCTCCACGTCTCTTCCAAGGGTCATTAAAACCGTTTTGCTAAACCACTCTGAACTCAACCTCTCTTCCAAGGGGCATTGATATTGTATCTTTATTCCACTGCAACCTTCACCACTCTTCCAAGTGGCATTGATATTGTCTCTTTATTCCACTGTGACCTCCACGTCTCTTCCAAGGGGCATTAAAACCGTCTTGTTAAGCCACTCTGAAATCCACGTCTCTTCCAAGGGCTGTTAAAACCATCTTGTTAAACCACTCTGAACTACACCACTCTTCCAAGGGGCATTAAAACCGTCTTGTTCAGCTACTATGACCTCCCCGTCTCTTTCACTGGGCATTGATATTGTCTTTTTATTTCACTGCGACCTCCACCACTCTACCAAGGGGCATTGATATTGTCTTTTTATTCCACTTCGACCTCCACCACTCATCCAAGGGGCATTAAAACCGTCTTGTTAAGCTACTCTGACCTCCACGTCTCTTCCACAGGGTCTTAAAACCATCTTGTTAGACCACTCTGAACTCCATGTCTCTTCCAAGGGGCATTAAAACCGTCTTGCTAAGCCACTGTGACCTCCACGTCTCTTCCAAGGGGCATTAAAACCTTCTTGTTAAACCACTCTGAACTAAACGTCTCTTCCAAGGGGCATTAAAATCGACTTGTTAAACCACTCTTAACTCCACGTCCCTTCTAAACGGCACTAAAACCATCTTTTTAGGCTACTGTGACCTCCACGTCTCTTCCAAGGGGCATTAAAACCGTCTTGTTAAGCTACTGTGACCTCCACGTATTTTCCAAGGGGCATTAAAACCGTCTTGTTGAACCACTCTGAACTCCACGTCTCTTCCAAGGGGCATTAAAACCATCTTGTTAAGCTACTATGTCCTCCATGTCTCTTCCAAGGGGCATTAAAACCGTCTTGCTAAACCACTCTGAACTCCACGTCTCTTCCAAGGGGCTTTGATATTGTATCTTTATTCCACTGTAACCTCCACCACTCTTCCAAGGGGCATTGATATTGTCTCTTTATTCTACTGTGACCTCCACGTCTCTTACAATGGACATTAAAAACGTTTTGTTAAACCACTCTGAACTCCACTTCTCTTCCAAGGGGCATTAAAACCGTCTTGTTAAGCTACTGTGACCTCCACGTCGCTTCCAAGGGGCATTAAAAACGTCTTGTTAAACCACTCTGAACTCCATGTCTCTTCCAAGGGGCATTAAAACCGTCTTGTTAAGCTACTGTGACCTCCACGTCTCCTCCAAGGGGCATTAAAAACGTCTTGTTAAACCACTCGGAACTCCACGTCTCTTTCAAAGTGCATTAAAATCATCTTTTTAAGCTACAGTGACCTCCATGTCTCTTCCAAGGGGCTTTAAAACCGTCTTGTTAAGCTACTATGACCTCCACGTCTCTTCCAAGGGGCACTAAAACCGTGTTGCTAAACCACTCTGAACTCAACCTCTCTTCCAAGGGGCATTGCTATTGTATCTTTATTCCACTGTAACCTCCACCACTCTTCCAAGGGGCATTGATATTGTCTCTTTATTCCACTGTGACCTCCATGTCTCTTCTAAGGGGCATTAAAACCGTCTTGTTAAACCACTCTGAAATCCACGTCTCTTCCAAGGGCCGTTAAAACCATCTTGTTAAACCACTCTGAACTCCACGTCTCTTCCAAGGGGCATTAAAACTGTCTTATTAAACCAATCTGGACTCCACGTTTCTTACAAGGAGTAATAAAACCGTCTTGTTAAACCACTCTGAACTCCAAGTCTCTTCCAAGAGGCATCAAAATTGTCTTGTTAAGCTACTGTGACCTCCACGTCTCTTCCAAGGGTCATTAAAAACGTCTTTTTAAACCACTCTGAACTCCACGTCTCTTCCAAGGGGCATTAAAACCGTCTTGTTAAGCTACTGTGACCTCCACGTCTCTTCCAAGGGGCATTAAAAACGTCTTGTTAAACCACTCTGAACTCCACGTCTCTTCCAAAGTGCATTAAAATCATCTTGTTAAGCTACAGTGACCTCCATGTCTCTTCCAAGGGGCATTGATATTGTCTTTTTATTCCACTGCGACCTCCACCACACTTTTAGTCAGCTTTTGCTTTTCAATGCATAAGTGAACACTAAGGGAGACCCACTCCCCAATAATGGGTAGAAGGTTTTTAGTACGCTGTAATCCACGTCTGTTTCAAGGGGCATTGCAGTTCCTCATAATTTTTGGAAAGCCTTCCATTCACTGCTTAGGCCAACAGTGTACAGGAGACCCAGTTGCTATAAATGGAAAAAACGGTTTAGTTAAGGCCCTCTGACCTCCATGTCACTTCCAAGGGGCATTGGAGTGCCTCAAAATTTTTGGTAGGCATTGCACTCACTGTATGCCCTATAACTGTGTAGCCAAACCTCTCCTTTTGGTACAGAAACATATCCTACAAGACATGTGTGGTTGACTGACCTGACATTGGTGTGAATGGTTCCTGTTCCTCCTGCTCTTTCTCCTTTGCCACCACCTCATCCATCATTCATCACATCAAGCTTTGTTTAAACGGGAGTCATAGAACAGGGATAGTAGCAGGAAAACATCCAGCAATCCTCGTAGGAGGTAGGATATGCGCCAAAACGCTGACCACCTCAGGCCTAGCTGCTACTACATACATGCGCTTGCATTCCAAGGAACAGAAAGCTAAGGAGATGGATGGCCTCATGATCATGAATAATTTACTCGTTGTGTAGAAGGCCGACCACTGCTGCTGTCTACCTTCGGAACTTTGTCAGTCAACATAACTGACCAATAGAGTCATGCAGAAATTTAGTAGGATGGACCCAAACGTGACGCTGTTCAATGTCAACTAGTAAGTATATCAAATAGAAAAAAGACGTAAACTGAATATTATCCAAAAAATACAAAGAATTCTTTATTAGTAATATTTAAAATCAGACAAAAACACAATGTTTAAAAAAAGGCAGTAAGTATTAATAATTAACCAAAAAAAAAAAGAAAAGAGCACCATAATAGATACCCACATGAGCATGAATTACAGTAGTACAGGTCAAACAATGAAAAATAGAAAAAATCTTTATAAAACTTGTTCAAGCCAAGTCACTAAGCAAATCATCAATCTAGATCATATGAGGATCTGTACCTCACCTCACCTCACCTCATATGATCTAGATTGATGATTTGCTTAGTGCGCATGTGGGAGACCTCGTTTCTGAAACTCTATGACATGTACCATTGCTATCACTGTTCCAAAAAGCCCATTTTTGATGTCTTTCAAATGGCTGCTGAGTTTCAGTGAAAATACGCGTGCGACTTTCAGTGAAAATACAGCAGATAGTCCTACTGAAAGACTGTTAGAATTTGTATTATGGCAAGAAAAAAGCAGCTAAGTAAAGAAAAACGAGTGGCCATCATTACTTAAAGAAATGAAGGTCAGTCTGTCCGCAAAATTGGGCAAACTTTGAAAGTGCAGTTGCAAAAACCATCAAGCGCTACAAAGAAACTGGCTCACATGAGGACCTCCCCAGGAAAGGAAGACCAAGAGTCACCTCTGCTTCTGAGGATAAGTTTATCCGAGTCACCAGCCTCAGAAATCACAGGTTAACAGCAGCTCAGATTAGAGACCAGGTCAATGCCACACAGAGTTCTAGCAGCAGACACATCTCTTCAACAACTGTGAAGAGGAGACTTTGTGCAGCAGGCCTTCATGGTAAAATAGCTGCTAGGAAACCACTGCTAAGGACAGGCAACAAGCAGAAGAGACTTGTTTGGGCTAAAGAACACAAGGAATGGACATCAGAACAGTGGAAATCTGTGCTTTGGTCTGATGAGTCCAAATTGAGATTTTTGGTTCCAACCATCGTGTCTTTGTGCGACGCAGAAAAGGTGAACGGATGGACTCTCAATGCCGGGTTCCCACCGTCAAGCATGGAGAAGGAAGTGTGATGGTGTGGGGGTGCTTTACTGGTGACACTGTTGGGGATTTATTCAAAATTGAAGGCATACTGAACCAGCATGGCTACCACAGCATCTTGCAGCGGCATGCTATTCCATCTGGTTTGCGTTTAGTTGGACCATCATTTATTTTTCAACAGGACAATGACACCAATCATACCCCCAGGCTGTGTAAGGGCTATTTGACAAGAAGGAGAGTGATGGGGTGAAACGCCAGATGACCTGGCCTCCACAGTCACCAGACCTGAACCCAATTTAGATGGTTTGGGGTGAGCTGGACTGAGTGAAGGTAAAAGGGCCAAAAAGTGCTAAGCATCTCTGGGAACTCCTTCAAGATTGTTGGAAGACCATTTCCGATGACTACCTCTTGAAGCTCATCAAGAGAATGCCAAGAGTGTGCAAAGCAGTCATCAAAGCAAAAGGTGGCTATTTTGAAGAACCTAGAATATAAGACATATTTTCAGTTGTTTCACACTTTTTTGTTAGGTATATAATTCCACATGTGTTAATTCATAGTTTTGATGCCTTCAGTGTGAATGTACAATTTTCATAGTCATGAAAATACAGAAAAATCTTTAAATGAGAAGGTGTGTCCAAACTTTTGGTCTGTACTGTAAATATTCTGTTTTGTATATTATAGTGACTGTCGGGGGCGCTCTTTTACACCTCTCCCCGTGGAGCTCCGCACACTCTTCACTATGTCGGGGCTGTGGACAAATGGAAAAAGTCACATTCTGGCAAAACTGAATAATCAGTGCTGAGTGTAATTTTTTATATTGCAAAAAGTGACAATGCAAGTTTTATTAATCTGGAAAAAAAAGAATTTTGCCCAAACACAAAGTATAAGAGTGTAAAAATAGAAAAAATATATAACAGTGCATAAAAAAATCCTGTTTGACCTGTGATGTTTGCTCCATTAAAAACATGAGCAATTCCATAAAAAAGCATTAAAACTACAATAAAAAGCCAGAAGAGGCATCTAGATTGCAGAGTGTATGAGAAGCTCCTGGAATCAACTACGATCTAGTGGTGTCAGTGCTGAACTGTCTACATTGGAGTTGTTCTCTTGAGGCCCTCACTCCAGCAACTCCGATCTAGTCACCTCAACACTGAAGCATCTAGAGTGGAACTGTTAAAACGGTTAACACAAAAGATAAACTCCAATCTAGACACCTCAGCACTGAAAGCACTAGATCGAAGAGGAGAATGTGAGAACCTCAAAAGATAAACTCCGATCTAGACGCCTCAGCACTGAAAGCACTAGATCGAAGAGGAGCATGTGAGAACCTCAAAAGATCAACTCCGATCTAGAAAGTTCAGCAGTGAGGCGTCTAGAATGGAGTGGCTAAAGTGAGGACCACAAAAAATCAACTGCGATCTAGACGCAACCGTGTAATGAGACAAGGATCTGACAATTGGCCACTTCCTGTTTCATTAGTTGCAATGGAATCTGAGCAAAAGGACCTGCATGACTCACTTCTGGTCATGTGATCAGGTCACATGATCGCAAACACGGAAGTAACAAGCACAAATGTGTATGTCGCCACCCGGTGTCATGTTATTGGATCTGCAATAACCCAGATCCAAATAGAAAAGAAAAAAATAGGTAAAGGCAGTTAAAATGAATGGGGAATATATATATAATAGAATCACAGGTGTTCATAAAGCGTAGACCTCTGGCTACCAATGGTATTAGTAAGAAAAATATAGTAATACATGTTTAAGGGATAAACTAGACCAAGGGAAAAAAAATATAAGGAAAAATAATTTAGGGAAATATACTGATCACTACCCAATGTAGTATTAGATTGAAATAAAAGAAAAGAAAGGAAGAGAAGAAAATAGAGAGGAGTAGGTGATATCTAGCATTAATCAACAGACAACATCATCACCCACAGGAGTGAATAAAGTTCTATGAGAAGAAATGTGATTTCATGCAGTTCCAGAGAAAGGAATCAAGTAGTACGTGTCTGAAACAGAAAAACAATAATTAATACATTTACAGAAAGCTAGATAACTCATACTCTCTATTTAAATCCCGAGGTTACAACGTATCCAACGTATGGATCTAAAAAGCTTCACGACGTTTTAATGCCTGAATCCTATTATCCCCACATATTAATGGTGGTACATGTTCCAGAACCTGAAAATTGACTTGTTCTACGGAGTGCTTCTTTAAATTAAAATGGTAAGATAAGGAGAGATAAGTCTTCCCATATCTTATACTCGACTTGTTTTGAGATATGCGGTCTCGTATAGGTTAGGTTGTCTCACCAACATATATGAGACCATCAAGGACATTTGATCGCATACACTACAAAAGAAGAATCACAAGTAAAAAAACCTTGAATTCTAATCCCGGTATGGGGATGGAAAAAAGTATCACCCCGCTGTATATTGCTACATTGCGGGCAGCGTAGGCATGGGTATGTACCTTTTTTCTGAGTTCATAGAAAGGTTTGTATTGGCGTCTTTCTCAAGGAATGCCAATACAAACAAGATGAAAGAGTACTTGTTTAAAATTTGCTCGAATCTTTTACAAAAATTGTCATTATCTTTAAACATTGTTGGTTGAAAGTTTACCCTCAAGCCATGTGGTATTCTTTGTGCCAAATCACTGGGAATTCAGACATTGGAAATAATTTCAGCTACTTCATTTGTAGTATAAGAAAAGGTTTCACTAGACATGCAGTTAGGTCCATATATATTTGGACAGAGACAACATTTTTCTAACTTTGGTTCTAGACATTACCACAATGAATTTTAAACAAAACAATTTAGATGCAGTTGAAGTTCAGACTTTCAGCTTTCATTTGAAGCTTATCTGTGTCACCCTGACCTGGATGCCACAAGTGTAATTAAAGCTGTGTCTGAGAGCAAGGGGGAGGTTCTCTAGTCAGGGGAACATTAGCATGCAATGCCTCCTGTCTCAGGCCAGTAGGGGGAGCTGGCTGCCCCTATAAAAGCTGGTACTGAGGGCAGGGTTAGAGAGAACTGGATTGCCTGTCTCAGCACTGAGACGTGTCCCAGAGTGGAGCAGGGACAGAAAGTTGATTGCACCTAAGAGGAAGTGTGGCAGTAGGAGAGCCACAAGTCAGAGACAAGAGGCGAAGAGAGCCTGTCTTGGCAGAGAAAAGACTTAACTTTACCAGACTTTGGTGTCTGAGGCTGGAAGGATTCCACATCCCCCAGCAGAGAACCAGTCCGCAAGGGACTGTACATTCCTTGGCCTAAGAAGCCTGGAGGCCCTGCCACAACCGAAGGGACCAGTAAAGCCGTACAAGGCTGGGAGCAGAAAGGAACCCACGTCGCAGGCCATACAGGCGAGAATACACGGAGAGCTCGGAAACGTGGGCTGTTATCCTATCAGGAGGAGACAGCCAGAAGGAGCGCAGAAAGCACGGTAGGCCTACACCCTCACCCTGACCAGGGCCAATTTCCCCGTTGCTCTCAGACATCCAGGTCCCCTCCTAGCCGGGACTGTTTGTGGGTCAATTTACCTGTTTTAGTAAAGACCCTGGACTGCAACCTGTTGTCTGTGTGCTCCTTGTTCCTCCAGCACTACCAGCACTGGGACTCTCACTACCATCACTCCCACCATCCACTATACTGCCCTGGGGCCGCACTCTTCCCGTGGGGAGTCACACTACCCTAGCTGCACACCTCATCAGCCCCAGCGGTCTGCATGCAGCGGCGGTTCCTAATAACCGCAATCCACGGGTGGCGTAGTCGGACATAAACATCAGTACATAACGGACTACCACTGGCCTGACCACCCTGAGCCACGGAACCGAGTTGCCACTACTACTCCCACCGTTTCCCTATTGCCCGGATCCGAGTGCCCCACGGCCCAGGGGGCGAGTCAGCTTTGGCGTAGGCGGCAGGATTTCGTGCCCACAACCACCGGGTACTGCGTGCCTGAAAAAGACTTTTGTAACTTACCTGTGGAGTCGTTTCCCGCCATCCGGAGCCGATTCCCGCCATTAGACGCCATCTTGGACCGTTTCCCGCCGTCCGGAGTCGTTTCCCGCCATCCGGAGCCGATTCCCGCCATCAGACGCCATCTTGGACCGTTTCCCACCGTCTTCGGCCGTCTTCCCGCCATCCGCGGCTGCTTCCCGCCATCGGACGCCATCTTCAGGACGCCGCGCGGGAAGAAGAGGGGCGTGGACGTCAAAACCGCGCGAGATCCGAAGCTCCGCCCCACGCACCAACGCTGCGCAAGGTCCTGGAAGGGAGAGAGAGCGACGCTGACGTCATCAGGACGCGACGCCAGGTCCTCGTCCATAGCAGCAGCAGCGGAGCCGCAGCCTACAGAAGAGGATCGTCGGAAGGTAGGCCACACTTAACTAGGGGGGAGGAAGATGTCGGACACAGAGGCGCCCACTACCACCAACGCAGCTGCAGCAGCGGTGATGCCCTTTTCCCTGCCCTACATCCCTGGAGTGGCCTGGCTGCCCAAATACTCAGGGGAGCCCCATGCCCTAACTGACTTCAAGGAAAGGCTATACAGTTTGTTCCAGGTTTACCCCCTGAGAGAGGAGCAGAAGGTCAGCATATTAACAGGGCAGTTAACTGGCGCAGCCCAAAGGGAGGTAAAATCATGGCCCACTGAGGAGAAAAGGACTGTGAAGGGTATTCTGGCCCGGCTGCGGGGTACCTTTGATACACGTACCTCCGCTGAGATTAAAATGAGGTTCTATGGATGTAAGCAGCGGGCACAGGACAGCATCAGAGACTATGCCCTAAATCTGCAGGAAGCCTTGAGGGCTATTCAACAAACTGACCCTGGCAGTGTGCAGGAAACCGATAAGCTGCTAACAGAACAATTCATAGAAGGTCTGCTGTCTAGCGCCCACAGGGCCCAACTGCGCCTCATGTTCTTTCAGAACCCCGACCTGACCTTTGCCCAATTTAAGGACAGGGCCATAAGGGTGCTCCGTGAATCTGCAACCAGTGGCATTATAAACCCCCGGCGCCCTGCTATCACCTACCACCAGGAGGCGGCGCCCTCCTCTATGGACTCCGTGGAGGCTGATGCACAGGCCCTGAACCAAGCCCCGTCGAAAGGCCTGCACCACCAAGTCCAGGAGCTGACCAGGAGCGTCGCGGCGTTGACCACGACCGTCCAGGCGTTGCAAGTGGACCAGTCAAGACCCATCGAGCTGGCTTCAAGTCCGGAGGATGTCCCGTGGCGTCGACAGAGGAGGATCCCGTCGTTCCGAGGGAGGCCCACAGACCGCTACGCAGAGGATGGACAGCCCATTTGCCGTCGATGCAACCAGCCTGGACACATTTCCAGGTACTGTAATTTAAACGGGTCCTACCTGGGGCAGAGGGCCGACCCCCAGGCATAAGATCACCAGGCCCTTATAATTGGCGTGATAAGTACATTGGGGGGCGCCCAGTTTTACCCGTGGTGCTGGACGGTATCCCCATGAGCGCCTTGCTGGATACTGGGTCGCAAGTAACCACAATCCCTTATGTACTTTTTAAGCAGTATTGGACTGATGCTGATATCACACGGTATCCAGACAGTAACTTGAGCATCATCGCCAGTAATGGCTTACCCGTGCCGCAGATGCGGTTCAAGGAGATAACCATTAAAATTGGTAAAGTTGAACTGCCGGCACAGGGAGTGATTATTGTGGACATTGACCGTCATGAAAGTCACCCTAAAATAACTGTGGGTACTAACATAATTGAAAATTGTCTTTCAGAGGTAATTGTAATTCAACAACAGGTGGCGGTGAATGCTAGTTCCAGCCAACAGAGGGTCCTCAACAAGGAGATAAAAGCCCTGATGAGACGGCAGCAGGTAGAACTGTCTGGTGGTGAGATCGGTAGCGTAAGACTCAGTGATCCATTCCCCATTTCCATGCCTCCCAAAATTGAAATGATGATCTGGTGTCGGACTGCAGTCGGGTTGAGAGGTAGAGACTACCAAGCCATGGTAGAACCCGTGTACTCAGACAGCAGGCCCACCATTTTGACAGCCCGGGGGGTGGTTGATGTCCGTCATCCTCAACATTGGGGAGAGGGAAGTACACTTACCCAGGTACGCTACACTCGCCAAACTGTTTGTTGTCGAACACCAAGCTATCAGGGCCGTGGAACCCTTGCCTCCATCTCCTCAGGCGGAGGGTAATGGCTCCCAGAAACAAAAAGAAGACTGGTGCCAGAAACTCCACGTGGGTGCTGACTCCACTCCCCTGCACCAAAAACAAGGAGTCTACCGGGTGGTACAGGAGTACGAGAGAGTCTTTAGTAAGCACCCGCTAGACTTCGGCAGAGTAAAAGGGATAGAACACAACATCTCCACAGGGAGCCACCCACCAATAAAAGAGAGGCACAAACCTGTACCCCCTGCACATTATCAGAACGCCAAGGGTATGCTGCGGGAAATGAAAGAAGCTGGGGTCATTAGAGATAGCTGTAGCCCCTGGGCAGCCCCCTTAGTTCTGGTGAAAAAGAAAGACGGCACCATGAGAATGTGCGTGGACTATAGACAAATCAACCGTATCACCCACAAAGACGCATATCCGCTGCCTAGAATAGAAGAGTCTTTAGCCGCACTAAAATCTGCTAACTTCTTTTCTACTTTGGACCTTACTAGCGGGTACTGGCAGGTTCCTGTGGCAGAGGCTGACAAGGAGAAGACCGCCTTCACCACCCCGATGGTACTGAGCGAATTCAACTGTATGCCTTTCGGGCTCTGCAACGCACCAGGGACCTTCCAGCGGCTGATGGAATGCTGTCTAGGTGTCACGGGTGTGTTGCCACGAAGATCGTCACGAGTACACAGCCTGACTTCTCGCAGCTGACTTGTTGGTGCTTTGTGTTTCTCGGCAGTGAGGGAGTTAATTCTCTCTCTCTCTTTGGGCTAGATGAGGTCCAGCCTCGCCCAGCTGCAATCAATACTTCTGTAGTGAGACTCCTTCATATACCTGCTGGTCTGTTTGGGAGGTGTCGGTGAAAGCATTTCATTCAGACTGACAGAGCGGATCGTGGTGTTTGGAGTTGCTGAGATAAGTGTATTTGGAAGTGTTTTTTCCCTTTCCTCGCTTTATCATTTATCTCCTTTCCCGTTGGTTTTCCCTCTGTTGTAGTTGAGTAGTTGTTTGTATGCAAGGTGGTTTTGGTTTTTCCCTTGTACTGTCTCGTTCGTCTAAATACTGTGTTTGGGCATATTATTTCTTGTTCCCTTTGGTTGTGATCGGGGTCCTTCTCAGGACTAGATTACTGAGGTGCAGGGATCTTCAGGAGGTAGGGGTTACGCTGGCGGCCTGGACCTCTGTACCTTTAACAGTACCTCCAGGTTGAGGGATTAGTCAGGGCCCCAGCTTAGGGTCAGCTTAGGCCCCCTACCTCCAGTATACAGAGACAGCGTGACATTTTCACCGACCCTCTCCCGTGTCTCTGGAAGCCGCTATGGCCCTCGCTATTCGCGTGGACAGACGGCTTCGGGAGAGGTGCGGGATAACTCTACCCCCTGTGATGACTCCACCTCCTACAAGGTCCCCTCATATGGTGGTTCCCCTGGTCAGTCCAGAGGAGCCTATGCAATTAGGAGGGACATCATTTCGGGGGAGGGGACCGGTGGTGCGCCATAAGGCAGGAAGGTGTTTCTTCTGCGGGAGAAAGGGACATTTTATTGGGGGGTGTCCATCCCGTCCCTTGCAGAGTGAAGAGTCGTCGGAAAACTGTTGATCCCAGGTTGTGTGGTGGACGGCAATCTGGGAGTAGGTATTTCGTCCCTAGGTTCGTCTCAGTTTCTCGTACCGGCGGAGGTGGTGGTGGGTACGAGAACTGAGAGGATATCTGTTCTTCTGGATAGTGGGGCCGGGGCTAATCTGGTTGATGCTCGGTTTGCCCGGGTTCAAGGTATGCGGTTGAGTGAGTTGGCTAAACCCATCCCCATATTCTCGATCGATGCCAGGCCTCTCGGGCAGGGAAGTTTTTTGCAAGTTGTGCATGACGTAAAACTTCAAGTGGGGGCAATACATAAAGAACTGTTGTCTTGCTATGTGTTGGAGGGTCTTCCCACTCCTATTGTGTTGGGCCTTCCTTGGTTAGCTAAGCATAACCCGGTTATTAATTGGCAAACCAGGGAGATAAGCCAATGGAGTAAATTCTGTAATAAAAACTGCATGAACACGGTCATTGGTGCGGTTACTCCTTGGGTCTTACCTCCATTTCTGGCGGACTTTGAGGATGTATTCTCGGAGAAAGGGTGTCAGGAACTACCTCCTCATCGCGTGTATGACTGTTCTGTAAAACTGCTCCCTGAGGCCAAGTTACCTAAAGCTAGGTTGTATAACCTTTCTGGTCCTGAGAGGCAGGCCATGAAGGATTATATCTCAGAAAGTCTGGCTAAGGGGCATATTAGACCTTCATCTTCACCGGTGGCTGCGGGGTTCTTCTTTGTTAAGAAGAAAGATGGAGGCCTACGCCCTTGCCTGGATTTCCGTGAACTTAATCGGATTACGGTCCGAGATCCGTATCCGCTCCCACTTATTCCCGATCTCTTTAATCAGATCGTGGGCGCCAAATGGTTTTCTAAGTTGGATCTCAGGGGGGCGTACAATCTGATTAGGATGAAGGAGGGGGATGAGTGGAAGACGGCGTTTAACACTCCGGAGGGGCATTATGAGAACCTTGTCATGCCATTCGGTCTGACTAATGCCCCGGCGGTGTTTCAACACTTTGTTAATGACATTTTTCGCCGCTTGGTGGGACAGTTTGTTGTCATATATCTGGATGATATCCTAATTTACTCGCCGGATCTGGTGTCTCATCAGGAGCACGTTAGGCAGGTGTTACAGATCTTGCGGGATAATAAACTGTATGCCAAGTGGGAAAAGTGTGTGTTCGCCGTACAGGAACTCCAGTTTTTAGGCTTCCTGGTTTCAGCGTCCGGTTTTCGTATGGACCCTGGGAAAGTGCGGGCAGTTCTTGAGTGGGATCGGCCAGAGAATCTTAAGGCACTACAACGTTTCCTGGGGTTTGCTAATTATTACCGGAAGTTCATTCGTAATTTCTCGTCCATGGTTAAGCCTCTCACTGACATGACTAAAAAGGGGACGGATTTTTCTAGGTGGTCTGACAAGGCTTGTCAAGCATTCTCCTCTTTGAAAAAATGTTTTGCCTCGGCGCCCATACTCATTCAACCTGATGCGTCTCAGCCATTCATTGTAGAGGTAGACGCTTCCGAGGTAGGGGTGGGAGCAGTATTGTCACAGGGTTCGTCCCCTGGTAAGTGGCATCCGTGCGCCTTTTTCTCTAAAAAATTGTCGTCCGCTGAGAGGAATTACGATGTCGGCAATAGGGAACTCTTGGCCATTAAGTTAGCTTTTGAGGAGTGGCGCCATTTTCTGGAGGGGGCTGTTCATCCGGTCACCGTCATCACCGATCACAAGAACCTGCTATATCTGGAGTCCGCGAAACGTCTGAATCCCAGACAAGCTAGGTGGTCATTGTTTTTTACCAGGTTTAATTTTGTCGTTACATATCGTCCTGGGTCAAAAAATGTAAAGGCGGATGCCTTATCTCGTAGTTTCCCGGGGGCCGGGAATACGGACGACCCGATTCCTATCCTTCAGGAGGGGGTGGTGGTTTCGGCAGTATGCTCTGAGCTGGAGGAGGAGGTATTGGAGGCTCAGGGGGACGCCCCTGTTGGACCTCCAGGGAGATTGTTTGTTCCAGATCAGTTGCGACAAAAGGTGATCGAGGCACACCATAACTCAGTTTTTGCAGGACACCCGGGGAGTAAAGCTACTGTGGATCTCCTCTCGCGTCGGTTTTGGTGGCCTAATTTACATAAGGAGGTGGTAACTTTTGTCGCGTCCTGTGGGGTTTGTGCGCGCTCTAAGACCTCACATACCCGTCCGTCTGGGGCCCTCTTACCTTTGAAGATCCCGGAGCGTCCTTGGACTCATCTGTCTATGGACTTTATTACGGACCTCCCTCCGTCTTCGGGTAAAACGGTCATACTCGTTGTAGTGGACAGGTTCAGCAAGATGGCACATTTTATCGCTCTTCCGGCTCTCCCTAATGCTAAAACTCTTGCGCAGGTGTTCATTGGGGAGATTGTGAGGCTTCACGGGGTACCCTCCGAGGTGGTGTCTGATCGGGGGTCTCAGTTTGTGTCTAAGTTCTGGAAGGCGTTTTGTGCACGGCGGGGGATGCAGTTGTCATTCTCATCGGCTTTTCATCCTCAGACCAATGGTCAGACGGAACGTATGAACCAGAGCTTGGAGACATATCTCCGGTGTTTTGTGTCAGAGAACCAGGAGGACTGGGCTTCTTTCTTACCTCTGGCAGAGTTTGCTCTTAATAATAGGCGGAGCGAGTCCACTGGTAAGTCCCCGTTTTTTGGGGCATATGGTTTTCACCCCCAGTTTTGTACTTTCAGTGGGGGGGGCTCTTCGGGGGTTCCTGAGGAGGAACGATTTTCCTCATCACTCGCTTCAGTATGGAGAGGGGTGCTGAAGAATCTGAATACTATGGGGAACCGATACAAACGTATGGCTGATAGGAGGAGAGTGTCTGGTCCGGACCTAAGTGTGAACGATCGGGTATGGTTGTCTACCAGGAATATAAAACTTAAGGTTCCCTCCTGGAAACTGGGTCCCAGGTTCATCGGGCCGTACAGAATCAGTTCTATTATTAATCCGGTGGCATTCCGTCTTGACCTCCCCCCTACGTTTAAAATTCACAACGTGTTTCACAGATCATTGCTTAAGAGGTATGTGGCGCCGGTGGTACCGTCACTTTTATCTCCCCCTCCAGTGGTTGTCAATGGTAACTTGGAGTTCCAGGTATCGAGGGTCATTGATTCACGCTTTAATCGCCGGTCCCTTCAGTACCTGGTTCATTGGAAGGGGTATGGTCCTGAGGAGAGGATGTGGGTTCCTGCGTCGGATATCAACGCAGACCGATTAGTTCGGGCCTTCCACACGACTTACCCGGATAAACCTGGCCCTGAGGGTCTGGAGGCCCCTCGTAGAAGGGGGGGTACTGTCACGGGTGTGTTGCCACGAAGATCGTCACGAGTACACAGCCTGACTTCTCGCAGCTGACTTGTTGGTGCTTTGTGTTTCTCGGCAGTGAGGGAGTTAATTCTCTCTCTCTCTCTGGGCTAGATGAGGTCCAGCCTCGCCCAGCTGCAATCAATACTTCTGTAGTGAGACTCCTTCATATACCTGCTGGTCTGTTTGGGAGGTGTCGGTGAAAGCATTTCATTCAGACTGACAGAGCGGATCGTGGTGTTTGGAGTTGCTGAGATAAGTGTATTTGGAAGTGTTTTTTCCCTTTCCTCGCTTTATCATTTATCTCCTTTCCCGTTGGTTTTCCCTCTGTTGTAGTTGAGTAGTTGTTTGTATGCAAGGTGGTTTTGGTTTTTCCCTTGTACTGTCTCGTTCGTCTAAATACTGTGTTTGGGCATATTATTTCTTGTTCCCTTTGGTTGTGATCGGGGTCCTTCTCAGGACTAGATTACTGAGGTGCAGGGATCTTCAGGAGGTAGGGGTTACGCTGGCGGCCTGGACCTCTGTACCTTTAACAGTACCTCCAGGTTGAGGGATTAGTCAGGGCCCCAGCTTAGGGTCAGCTTAGGCCCCCTACCTCCAGTATACAGAGACAGCGTGACATTAGGGCACCGAAACTTCGAGACGGTCCTCCTTTACCTGGACGACGTGATCGTCTATTCGAAGACCTACGAGGACCATCTCAAGCACCTGGCCGAGGTGTTCGAAGCCCTGGCAGGCTGTGAAGGTGAAACCATCGAAGTGTCACCTGCTGAAACCAAAGGTCCAGTACCTAGGGCACGTGGTAAGTGCGGAAGGAGTAGCCCCCGACCCTGACAAGGTCACGGCAATCAAGAGCTGGCCAAGCCCCTCGAACATCAAAGAGGTGAGACAGTTTCTCGGGTTGGTAGGCTACTACCGAAGGTTCATCCCCGGGTTCACTAAGATGGCAGCTACTATGCAGGACCTCCTGATCGGACAGTCCAAGTCCAGGAGTCAAAAGCCACCCTTCAAGTGGGATAAACCGGAAGAGGAGTCCTTCCGCCAGCTAAAGATGGCCCTCACGGGGGATGAGATCCTGGCCTACCCTGATTACGGCCAGCCTTTCATTCTCCACACAGATGCCAGTAATGTGGGACTGGGAGCCGTACTGTCCCAAAACAAACAGGGCAGAGAACGGGTGATCGCATACGCCAGCCGGAAGCTGAGGCCCACCGAGAGGAACCCAGAGAATTACAGCTCCTTCAAGCTAGAATTCTTGGCGGTGGTGTGGGCCGTGACGGAACGCTTCAAGCATTACCTGGCCTCCGCGAAGTTCACCGTGTACACGGACAACAACCCGTTGACACACCTGGACAATGCAAGACTGGGTGCCCTGGAACAGCGGTGGATGGCCCGTCTCTCCAACTATGACTTCGTGATCAAGTACCGGGCAGGCAAAACCAACGCCAACGCGGACGCCCTATCAAGAATGCCTCACTTACCTGAAGGTGACAAAGACCCAGAAGAGCTGGAGGAGGTAGAACTCCCCGCGTTTCACCGGTATGGAGCCTCTCAACACTCTCACCGCGTGAAGGAGGAGGATCTAACAACTGTGATGATGAATCCCCTACCTCACCACAGCTGGGCCGAGACCCAAGATAGTGACCCTGCAGTCCGCCTGGTGAAAGATCTGCTGACCCGGGAAGACGCCCGCCTAGATCCAGATGCCCCAGAGGAAGCCAAGCAGCTATGGAAGGAGAAGAGCAAGCTGTTCCTCTACGAAGGCAAGTTGTGCAGAAGGATTGTCAACCACCGGACGCACGAGCTGACCTGGCAAGTTGTGGTCCCAAGGCGGGATGCAGCTATGGTCCTGGGGGCTTACCATGACAGAGCGGGACACTTCAGTTGGAAGAAACTGGAGTTCCTACTAAGAGGAAGGTTCTTTTGGGTCGGCATGAGAGGAGCAGTAGAAAAGTGGTGCAGAGACTGTGTCCCTTGTCACCTGAGGAGGAAGGACCGCACCAGCCAGAAGACATCCTTGAGGCCCATCGTCACCACGCAGCCTCTTGAGCTGGTAGCTCTGGACCACGTCAAGTTGGCTCCAAGCCGGTCCGGATACATCTACGCCCTGACAATCGTGGACCACTATTCCCGTTTTCTAGTGGTGGTCCCGGTAAAGGACTTGACAGCCCAAACAGCGGCCAGAGCCTTCCAGCAATACTTCTGCCGTCCACACGGGTATCCGGAACAGGTCCTGACAGACCAGGGTCCAGCGTTCGAGGCTGAAATCTTCCAGGAGTTCTGCAACCTCTAAGGCTGTAAGAAAATTCGTACAACGCCTTACCACCCACAAACCAACGGGATGTGTGAGAAGATGAACAATATAGTCATTGATCTCCTGAAGACGTTGCCCCTGGAGGAACGCAGCCAGTGGCCAGAAAAACTGCCGGACCTGATAGACCTATACAACAATATCCCGGTGAATGCTACAAACTGCACCCCGGCTTATCTAATGCGAGCTAGACCAGGTAAGCTGCCTGTAGACCTGGAGATGGGAGTCCTAATACCTGAGGACACCTCCCCGGATGCAGACTGGGATACGGAAAGGCAACTGCAGTACAAGAAGGTACAGGAGAGTGTGGAGAAGAGCCTGGCCCAGGTGAGAGAGAGGCAAGAAAAACTCTTCAACCAACACGCCCCTGCTGGTCCCCTAGACCCTGGTGAGCAAGTCCTAAAGCGGAAGAGAAGGCTACATAAGTTGGACGACCAGTGGGAAAGGGAACCCTACACCGTACTGCAGTCTGACCACGACAACCCAAAGGTGTGCGTAATCACCAAGGACGGAGGAGAAACCACTAGTGTCGTCTCCAGAGACCACCTCAAAAGGTGCCCCGAGCAACTCCGTAGTGCAGAAGAAGATCAGAGTGACCTTGAACCCGCAGAGGACAAGGAAGAAATGATCAGCACCGTTCTCGGAGAGATCCCTCAGTCCTGGACTCGCATAAATGATGCTATAGTGGTACCCGTCCTGCATTTCCTGCAACCGGCCCAGCAACAACCAACACCAGAGCCGGTAGGTGAAGAGGAGCAAGCGGTTCCAGAGGCAGAAGAGCCTGTTCCAGCAGCCCAGGAGAGTCAACCCTCTGCTGACAGTGAGCCTGCCATGCCTGCGGTAAGCCAAAGGACCCGCAGACAGCTGCCTACCCTACCTGTACACCCAGCTGGTAGCTGTACCCCTAACGCTAGTGGGGAGAGCCAAGTTGGTCCACCACCAGACAGTGGGCTACGTAGGTCAACCAGGAGCACAGAGGGGCAGATACCCGCTCGCTGGAGAATATAGAGTGTGCTAAATTGTAAATAACCCTGTTGCCAAATGTTGAAATGTTTGCCAAGTTACCTGCATGTTTATTAATAGTGTGTTTCAGTTTCTTGCAGCTACCGTAAGGACTCACAGGTTATGGACTTTTTATAACCGGGACCTTGTATCGACTGCATTCTGAGCCTAACCCAGGAATGAACTAAGACTGTGAAGGACTTGGGGTAGGACAGACCCCCACCTGGTTAAGGCTCCCGTTGTTTTGGTGATATGGACACCTGGTCACAGACCACACTGTGACCTTAAGAACTCAATTTGTGCGTCGTCTGTCTATTAATGTTTTATTGTTATGTATATTATCTTTGTTTACTGTTTAGTCCCGGAGTACTAAATTTCACTAGGGGGGAATGTGTCACCCTGACCTGGATGCCACAAGTGTAATTAAAGCTGTGTCTGAGAGCAAGGGGGAGGTTCTCTAGTCAGGGGAACATTAGCATGCAATGCCTCCTGTCTCAGGCCAGTAGGGGGAGCTGGCTGCCCCTATAAAAGCTGGTACTGAGGGCAGGGTTAGAGAGAACTGGATTGCCTGTCTCAGCACTGAGACGTGTCCCAGAGTGGAGCAGGGACAGAAAGTTGATTGCACCTAAGAGGAAGTGTGGCAGTAGGAGAGCCACAAGTCAGAGACAAGAGGCGAAGAGAGCCTGTCTTGGCAGAGAAAAGACTTAACTTTACCAGACTTTGGTGTCTGAGGCTGGAAGGATTCCACATCCCCCAGCAGAGAACCAGTCCGCAAGGGACTGTACATTCCTTGGCCTAAGAAGCCTGGAGGCCCTGCCACAACCGAAGGGACCAGTAAAGCCATACAAGGCTGGGAGCAGAAAGGAACCAACGTCGCAGGCCATACAGGCGAGAATACACGGAGAGCTCGGAAACGTGGGCTGTTATCCTATCAGGAGGAGATAGCCAGAAGGAGCGCAGAAAGCACAGTAGGCCTACACCCTCACCCTGACTAGGGCCAATTTCCCCGTTGCTCTCAGACATCCAGGTCCCCTCCTAGCCGGGACTGTTTGTGGGTCAATTTACCTGTTTTAGTAAAGACCCTGGACTGCAACCTGTTGTCTGTGTGCTCCTTGCTCCTCCAGCACTACCAGCACTGGGACTCTCACTACCATCACTCCCACCATCCACTATACTGCCCTGGGGCCGCACTCTTCCCGTGGGGAGTCACACTACCCTAGCTGCACACCTCATCAGCCCCAGCGGTCTGCATGCAGCAGCGGTTCCTAATAACCGCAATCCACGGGTGGCATAGTCGGACATAAACATCAGTACATAACGGACTACCACTGGCCTGACCACCCTGAGCCACGGAACCGGGTTGCCACTACTACTCCCACCGTTTCCCTATTGCCCGGATTCGAGTGCCCCACGGCCCAGGGGGCGAGTCATATCCACATTAAAATTGGATGAAGGGTTTAGGAGATGCTCGGCGCTCGGTGAGTACTTCCTGGATGCTTGGGCGGGAGCTCAAGTTCCCGCACCCGCATGTTTGGCGCTGTTTAGACAGCAAATAAACATGCGGGGATTGCCTGCCAGTCACTGAAATGCCGCGGCCATGTTGGTTGTGGCGTAACAGTGATTGGCTGGCCGCATAGCGTCATCTGGTCTATAAAAGACTCGATGACCTATGCTCATCACAGTCTACAGTTCAGACAGGCAGAGCTGCAGCTGAGTGAGGGAGAGAATTGGTGGTTTATTTAGTGAGGTATTCCACAACAATAAACATCTAAACTAACAGTCCTCCTAAGGACTAACCCATATGCATATCAATCCTGGTGATAGCAGGAGTTAGGCAGGCATAGTTTGTGGAGAGTGTATAGAACAGAATAGGGTGCATTGCACATTCTGTCTGCTGCTGTTACTGATATCCATAGCCCTATATATCAGGGCTAATATTCTTTTTGGTCTTAATCCTGATTATTTGCTTGAAAAGCAATATAATACATAATTGTTACAGCTCCATTTGCTTGTTAGCAGCATACAGCCAGGTTTGTTTGATTTTAATAGCATTGCTGTATTGTAGAAGCAGAGAAACTTGTCCGTCATCTCAAGTAATCTGATATTACTGTGGTAATAATCCATTTTTGGGAACGTGACAAATATTATACTCCATTGAAAGTCTGCCAGTTGTGTGTTGTTCAAACCTATTCACACTTGGTCCCTTACCAACATAATACTACTAGGTCACTGCCTAAAACCGTGGTCATCAGACGTGATCCGATATTATAGTAATAATGCTGTCATTTTTGGGAGCGTGCCTAATATTACACTCCTTTTAAAGTCTGCCAGTTGTGTGTGGATCAAACCTATTTACACTTGGTCGCTGACCAATACAATACTATTAAGCCAGTGCCCAAAACCGTGGTCATCAGACGTGATCCGATATTATTGTAATAATGCTGACATTTTTGGGAGCGTGCCAAATATTACACTCCATTTAAAGTCTGCCAGTTGTGTAATGTTCAAACCTATTCACACTTGGTCACTGATCAATACAATACTATTAAGCCAGTGCCTAAAACCATGGTCATCAGACGTGATCCGATATTATTGTAATAATGCTGACATTTTTGGGAGCGTTCCAAATATTATACTCCATTTAAAGTCTGCAAGTTGTCTTTTGTTCAAACCTATTCACACTTGGTCGCTGAGCAATACCATACTATAAGGCCGCTGCCTAAAACCGTGGTAACCAAACATGATCCGATATTAGAGCAGTTATAATGCTGACATTTTTGGGACTGTGACAAACATTATACTCCATTTAAAATGGGCAAAGCGCATAGCAAAGGACTGGGAAGTGGACGTGATGGTGATGGTGCACGCAGAGGCTGAAGCCGTGGGCAAGCTGAAATTGTGCCTGCTGAGGGAGCACAATAAGCACCCACATCATGTCACTCTACCTTCCTGTCCATTTTTGTAAGTGGCCGTAGAACACCACTATTGAAGCCAGAGCAGAGTGAAAAGTTGTTGGTTGGATAGCAGATAATGCTTCCAGTAAGTTTGCCACCAAAACTACCTTGTCTTCCACATGGTTTAGTCTCTGTAGCCTTAAGTCTGAACCACATATTCCTCACCCTGATCATTAATCCCACCATGCCGAGTGCCTGGAGACAACTGATCCCACACTTGGACACGCCAAAGAGCTGTTCACTTTTCCATTTATAGATTCGGGCCTCTTGCCCGGTCCGCTTCAAGCTGGGCAAGAGGAGATCACATGTAGCGATGCCCAAGTATTTGAGCAGCCATGGTCACACGAAGACAATGGTGGGAAAGTGCAATTACTGTGGCAAGAGGTGGGTGATGATGATGAGACACAACTGCCAGCAAGTCAGGAGGAGGCTTAGGGTGTGTATGTGGATGACGAGGTGGTGGACGATGAAGTCACTGAGCCAACCTGGCAAGCAAGGAGGGCAGCACAGAGGAGGAGGGAGGTGTAGCACCACAACAGGCAGGAATAAGCAGTGGGGTGGTCACAGACACAAGGCGGGCAGTTGTTCCCCAGAACATCAATATGAGGGAAGTTGCCAGTCCAACTGTTAAGTCTTCCAAAGACTGTCAAGTTAACCACAAAAAGGCCATTTGCAACATGTGCCATGCCAGAATCAGCAGGGGCAGCAAAACTACCAGCCTGACCACAACCAGCATGCTCAGGCACATGACAGCAAAGCACCTGTCTAGTTGGGCCGAATGCCAGGGTCCAGAAACAGTGTCTAAGGGAGACACCACTGCCAGTTCTGCTGTTGAGCATGCACGCCAATCCCCTGTCCATGGTGCAGGCGAAGATGCCTCCTGCCATGCACCTGTCATTGCACATTTATAACCACCATCATCAGCAACCAAGTCCACAATCTTGTCCCAGGGCAGCGCCTCTAAAAATTTTCCCCACGGGCATCATAAACACCCTTAAAAAATTATGTGGCTGTTGCATCTCGGTCACCATAGTGATATGGTGGTGGAGGATGAGGAGAAGGACAAGAAGGACAACATAAAATAGGTATACGCTTCAGGATTTTGTCTGTCTCGGTGTGAAGAGGTTAATGGGAATAGACCCCCACAAAACCCCCACTGGATTTGACTTCATGTTCCGCTGCTATCATCCAGTGGTGTTGAGAAGTCTGGCCCAATCCAGCCTGTGAGGCAGTGACCGGGATCGTATACGAGGGACATTATATATCCCCCAGAATGTGTACAGAGACCTATTAAGTCCATTGGAGTGCATTGCAGTCACAAACTCACCTGCGGCTGCAATGCAGGAATGAAGGTGAGCATTGATCTGGTCAGGCTATCTGGCTAAGGCAGATTAAGTAAAACCTGGCAGGGCCTTCATTTCTTGGGGGAGGCTACAGGAAGGCAGTGGGACGGCCTCCTCCCTCCAACCGGGGTTTTCCAGTAGCTCTTGCCACAGGTCCTTTAAAAACCCTGCACTAAGGATTAGTGTTGTTCTGTATTGGAACCTGCTAGGAGCTTAGCAGGAAAGCTCAGCAGGATTGAGTGTGGCTGAACCCACGCCTGGGAAGGCTCTGCACATGTCAGGCTCTGAGCGGCCCGGCATGGCCGTTGCCCACGGCAACCGTTGTTTAAGGAATCGTGTTAACCCGGCTGCAAACCGGAGGACTTTTCTGTTTCCCCGTGAGTTGCTGAATAAAGCTTGCTTGGATTTGCTTGGGTCACCGTCTCAGTTACATAACGGTGTGAACACTGCCGCCTTACAGCTTGGTGGAGAATGCGGGCATAGTGACTGAGGCATACCCCACCGGCAGCTGCATGACCACAATCCGGCCGGCCATCTTTCCGCCCCACCCCGTTGACAAAATGGAGCAGCTGGTACTTACCCAGCAGCAGCAGCTGCAGTGTCAGTGGCAACAGCAGGAGCAGCACCAGAATCTCCAACAGCAACAGCAGGAGCGGGAACAGCAGCATAAGCAGCAGCAGCTACTGTACCAGCAGCAGCAAAAAACAAATGAACTGTTGCTGCAACAGATTGCTGCCCTGCGGGAGACGCCAACAGCACCAGCCTCAGAACGTCGTGAGGCCCGGGACAAGGTTCGCTCAGCGAAGATGGGACCGGAGGACGATGTGGAAGCCTTCCTGACCAGCCAGTCAGTGGGCAGAAGTGGTGGCTCCGTTTCTGGTCGGCGATTCCCAAAAGGCCTACTTCGACCTCAGTCGGGAGGACGCCCAGGACTACCAGAGGCTCAAAGGTGAGATCCTTGTCCGACTGGGGGTCAATATATATGTGAGGGCTCAGCGTGTATTTACATGGGCCTATGTGGAGACCCGACCCGCCCGTTCTCAGGCTTATGACCTGCTGCAGCTGGTAGAGGTGGCTCCAGCCTGAGACTTTGTCTCCAGCCCAGATGGTGGAGAGGGTGGTGGTTGACCAGCTGCTGAGGACTCTGCCAGCCGCTATCCAACGTTGAGTGGGGCAAGGGGACCCCGGCACACTCGACCAAGTGGTCAGCCTGATCGAGCGCTACTCGGCCACTCAGGACTTTATCTGGGACTCTGCCCCCTCACGGCTGTCACGCCGATCCCTGTCAACCCAGGAACAGGGAAAGGGGTCGCGTCCCTCTGCTGAGGACAGTCAGCACCGTACCCGTGCTGAAGGGGTATCCCGGAATGAGAGTGGTAGGAGACCGGTTCCCTCCCAAACAGTCATAAGACCTAACAGTACCTCCACCATTAGGTGCTGGCGGTGTCAGGGGCCGGGACATGTGATTGCTAACTGCCCCCTGACTACGGAACCCATGGACTGCGGGTTTATCCGCCAGGTCTCAATGTACGCCCAGACTGTCTGCACTGCGAGTGCCGACCCCCCGGACAGTGAACCCCAACTGTGCCAGGTACTGGTTAATGGGTACCACACGGAGGCCCTCTTAGATTCGGGAAGCCTAGTGACTTTGGTACATGGGTCGCTGGTGGCAGGAGACATCCCCAGTGGATGGACAGTCGGGGTTGTGTGTATCCATGGGGACCTCTGAGAGTACCCAACCGTGGAGGTAGTTTTGTCCACGCCTTGTGGAGACATAAAACATGTGGTGGGGGTGGTAAAAACTCTTCCCTATGGGACTGTGTTGAGAAGAGACTTGACCCTGTTCTGGACTCTATGGAAAAACAAAATCCACTCTCCCCCGGTAAAATGTGTTACAGGCGCTGTACCCGATGAACCCGAGTCACGGGTACCTGCCGTAGGGGTGTCCAACCTAGGGACAGAGTGTGACCCCGATAGGTTTCCCCTAGAGGTGCTGGCAGGAGAGGTCGAGGAGACCCCATCGATCCTGGAGCTGGAAGTGTCCCGGGGCACGTTTGGGACAGCTCAGCTACAGGATCCTACTCTGACTCGGAGCTGTGGGAAAGGGTGTTAAAGGTAAATGGCGTAGCTCAACAGCCCGGTGCAGATACTGTATTTCCACGCATGGTAGTCAACGGTGAGTTGCTCTATAGGGTAGACAAAATCAGGGACGAGGTCGTGGAACAGTTAGTGGTACCTCAGTCGTACCGTTCTGGAGTTGGCACACACACACCTTCTGGGTAGACACTTAGGGGTTAAAAAGACGCAAGAGCGTATCTTGCAGCGGTTCTTTTGGCCGGGGATTTACGCGGCGGTCCAAAAGTACTGCGAATCCTGCCCCGAATGTCAGTTGACCACACCCACCGCAAGTTTCCGTAGCCCATTGGTACCTCAGCCAGTAATAGAGGTATTACGAATTGCAATGGACTTGGTAGGGCCCATTGTAAAATCCGCTCGTGGCCACCAACATATACTGGTGGTCGTCGACTATGCCACCCAGTACCCGGAGGCTATACACCGCTACGCCACACTTCGACAAATCTGATTGCATGGGAGCTGTTTGCCATGTTCTGTTGCCTTGGACTACCTAAGGAGATACTGACGGATCAGGGGACCCCTTTTATGTCCAAAGTGACAAGGGAACTGTGCAAACTGCTAAACATTAAACAATTGCGCACCTCGGTGTACCATCCTCAAACCGACGGGCTAGTAGAACGGTTCAATAAAACCCTCAAGTCCATGTTAAAAAAGGTGGTTTCTAAGGACGGAAGGGATTGGGACATGTTGCTACCCTATTTGATGTTCGCCATCCGTGAGGTACCCCAGACTTCCACAGGGTTCTCTCCCTTTGAGTTATTGTACGGCAGACACCCTAGGGGTCTGTTGGACACAGCCAAAGAGATGTGGGAACAAGAGCCGACTCCACATAGGAGTATAATTGAACATGTGGCTAGTATGCAGGACCGGATCGCGGCGGTCATGCCCATCATGAAAGAACATCTGTTAGATGCCCAGGCAGCCCAGAGACACACATATAATAAAAGAGCCAGAGTCAGGTCTTTTAATAAGGGCGATCGGGTGTTAGTACTGGTACCCATAGCTGAGAGTAAGCTCATGGACAAGAGGCAAGGGCCATATGAGGTTTGAGAAAAGATGGGGGAGGTAAATTACCGGGTGTATAAACCCGGAAGGAGGAAACCTGAGCAGCTTTATCATGTAATCCTGCTAAAACCTTGGAAAGATCGAGAGTGTTTAGTTACAGACGTCACTCTGGGCATATCGCCAGAGAGTTCTCTACCTTCAGCCAGGGATGCGTCCGGGGGAGAGGTGAGGATAAGTGATGCTCTCACTAAACAGCAGCGACGGGAGGCTCGCTCACTGGTGCAGCAGAATACCGATATGTTCTCAGAGCTACCGGGTAGGACTACAGTTCTCCAACATGACATTGTCACCGAACCTGGGGTAAAGGTGCGAATGAGACCGTACCGGGTACCCGAAGCCCGGAGGCAAGCCATCACGGCTGAGGTAAAACAAATGCTCCAGTTAGGCGTCATCGAGGAATCACTGAGTGAGTGGGCTAGCCCCAACGTACTGATTTCGAAACCAGACGGATCGTTACGCTTCTGTAACAATTTCCGAAAACTAAATGAAGTGTTGAAGTTTGACCTTTATCCAATGCCCAGGGTGGATGAGCGGATTGAGAGACTGGGGCAGGCCCAGTACTTTACCACGCTCGATCTCACCAAGGGTTACTGGCAGGTGCCTCTCACGAAATCGGCGAAGGATTTGAACGCCTTCATAACTACGGAGGGTCTATATCACTATGTGGTTTTACCTTTTGGGCTACATGGGGCCCCGGCTACATTCCAGTGGTTGATGGACATAGTGCTCAAGTCTCATCAGGTGTACGCGTCCGCGTATCTAGATGATATTATCATCTTTAGCACCGACTGGCATATGCATCTATCCCAGGCACAAGCAGTGCTGGATTCTCTCAGAGCCGCTCGATTAACGTCAACCCCAAAAAAATGTGTGATAGGGCTAGAGAAAGCCTGATATTTGGGGTATGTGATTGGCCGAGGAATTATCAAGTCCCAAATCAATAAAGTTGAGGCCATAAAAAATTGTCCTAAACCGTCAAGTACAAAGCAGGTGAGGGCGCTCCTTGGCATTCTTGGGTATTACCGCCGGTTTATACCTAATTTTGCTGGGAGAATGGTGGCCCTGACCGATCTCTTGAAAGGAAAAAAATCAAGTAATGGTTCGGTGGAACCCTCAGGCAGAAAAAGCCTTTCAGTAAATGAAGTTGGCCCTGTGTGGACAGCCGGTCCTCATCAGCCCCAACTTCAAGGAAACCTTCATTGTACAGACAGATGCCTCGGAGGTAGGCCTAGGGGCGGTATTGTCACAAAAAGTGAATGGTGAAGAGCACCCGGTCACCTACTTGAGTAGAAAACTTGTCCCGGCAGAGAAAAACTATAGCGTGGTAAAGAAAAAGTGTTTGGCTATTAAGAGGGCCTTGGAATCGCTACGTTATTATTTACTCAGGCGTCAGTTCCACTTGGTGACGGACCACTCACCCTTGGTATGGATTAAAAATGCCAAGGAGAGGAATGCGTGAGTCACCGGGTGGTTCGTGTCACTGCAAAATTTCAGGTTCTCTGTAGAACATCGCCCTGGAAAGTCGCAGGCAAACGCGGATGCCCTGTCCCGGGCACCCTGTATGATGTCAAATGTTCAACCCCACAAGTTTGAACAGAGGGGGGGGATATGTGAGGCAGTGACTGGGATCGTATACGAGGGACGTTATATATCCCCCAGAATGTGTACAGAGACCTATTAAATCCATTGGAGTGCATTGCAGTCACAAACTCACCTGCGGCTGCCACCTGGGAAGGCTCTGCACCTGTCAGGCTCTGAGTGGCCTGGCGTGGCCATTGCCCACGGCAACCGTTGTTTAAGGACTCGTGTTAACTCGGCTGCAAACCGGAGGACTTTTCTGTTTACCCGTGAGTTGCTGAATAAAGCTGTTTGTGCTGGACTTGCTTGGGTCACTGCCTCAGTTACTGCATGGTGTGAACACCGCCGCCTTACAAGCCCTTGTTCATTTTTATAAGATGCGCCTATCAGTTATAATGCCCCCGGCAGCACTAAAAACGCGCTCTGACAAAACACTAGCTGCAGGGCTGGGCCTCTAACTCCAAGGCATAGAGTGCCACGTGTCCAGCTTGGATACCCTATAGTTATAAGGCACAGAGGAATCACGGAGGACGTTGGTACGGTCATCAAGGTACTCTTTCAGCATCTTCCAAAACTTTTCCATCCTTGTCAGAGTACCCCGCGCATCAGGGCCTGGGCACTGGTAGGGGCTGAGAAAGCTGTCCCAGACCTTTGACAGTGTTCCCCTGCCTCTGCTTCATCGTATTTGTGTCTCCCTCTCCTGTACTCCTTGGTTGTCCAACAAACTGTGACATCTGCCACCAGCGTTTTGAGATGGGAATTTTAAGAATTCTTCAACAAGAGCCTTCTGGTACTGCAACATTTTATTAGATCTCTCCGCCACGGGAAGAAGAGATAAAAAGTTCTTCTTGTAGCATGGGTCTAGAAGTGTGACCAACCAGTAACTAGTGTTGACCAAAATGCATACAATGCGAGGGTCACGGGAAAGACAACGGAACATAAAGTCAGCCATGTGTGCCAGATTGCCAACAGCCAAGACTTCCCTGTCCTGACCAAGAGGGCGACTGTCCATGCTCTCCTCCTCATCCTTTTCCTGGTCCTCCTCCTCCCTCTCCTCAGGCAATTCACGCTGAACAGACGGTATGACTGTTGTGTGGATAGTACCATCTGTAGTGCAGGAAAACAGCTCCTGTTCCTCCTCCTCATTATCACCCAATTCGCGTTGAGATGAGGCTGGGTTGTGTGGCATCACCCTGTATAGTTCCTTGCTCTATCTCATCGTGCTCTGCCTTTAATGCCTCCTCTTTAATTGTGAGCAGCGAGCGTTTCAGTAGGCAGAGAAGATGGATGGTGACGCTAATTATCGCATCATCACCGCACACCATCTTGGTGGAGTCCTCAAAGTTTTGTAGTGCAGCACAGATGTCAGACATCCATGCCCACTCATCAGCTCTTATGTGCGGAGGCTGACCTGAATACTGACGGGCGTGTTGAAGCTGGTACTCAACAACTGCCCTCTGCTGCTCACTAGTCCTTACCAACATCTGAAACGTTGAGTTCCATCGCGTGGTGACATTGCACACCAGTCGATGAGCTGGAAGGTGCTGAAGCACGGCAAGGTTAAGAGAAGCTGTAGGTGACTTTCTGAAATGTGCACACACGCGGCATACTGTCACAAACTGCTCAGTCAGATCCAGGTAGGTTTTGAGAAACAGCTGAACCACTAAGTTGAGCAGATGGGTCAGGCAAGGTACCTGTGCAAGGTTGCCAAGCCTCAGAGCTGCCATCAGTTTCCGGCCATTGTCACACACGACAATGCCTGGCTGTGGGTTCAGCGGTGACAGCCACAGATGTGTCTGCTCTGTTACAGCTATCTATAACTGTGCAGCGTTGTGCAGTTTGTTACCTAAGCACATTAGCTTCTGCACAGCCTGTTTCCGCTTGGCTGAGGCAGTGCTGCAGTGCTTCCAGCTTCTGACTGATGTGGTCATTTTGTAGATGGAGGCTGAAGAGGAGGAGGAGGTGCAGGAGCTATAGAATATGGAGGCAACTCGGATTGACCCAGGGCCCGCAATCCTTGGCGTCGGGAGGACTTGTTCCGTCCCAGGGTCCGACTGTGTCTCAGCTTCCACAATATAAACCCAGTGTGCCATCAGTGAGATGTACCGTCCCTGGGACTTGTCCACATGTCCGTGGTTAGGTGAACTTTCCCAGTAACTGCGTTGGTGAGGGTATGGCTAATGCTCTTTGACACGTGCGTGTGTAAGGTGGGGACGGCATACCAGGAGAAATAGTGGTGGCTGGGAACCGAGTACCAAGGGACGGCTGCCACCATGAGGTTGCAGAAAGATTCCATCTCCATGAGCCTAAAAGGCAACATTTCAAGTGCAAGCATTTGAGAAATGTGGCAGTTTATTTGCACTTGCGTTCAAATGACTGGGGTAGGGACAATTGAATGCTGCGCTGGAACAAGGACGTGGACGCTGATGGAGGTGGTTGCAAGTGTGCAATGACATGTCACGCATGTCACCTTGTCAGGTTGGGTTAGTGACTTCATCTTCCACCACGTCGTCTTGCACGAATGCACCCTGGGCCTCCTCTTGGCTTGCTGGCAATTGTGTCTCATCATCATCACCCACCTCTTGTGACAGTAACTGCACTTTCCCATCGTCTCCTATGTGTGACTGTGGCTACTATATGCAATCTCCTCTTTCATGGCTTGAAGAGGGCCAGGTGAGAGGCCCTAATCTGTAAATGGAAAAGTGAACAGCACTTCAGACTGCCCAAGTTTGGAATCACTTGTCACTGGGCACTCGGCATGGTGGGAGGAACGAGGATCAGGGTGAGAAATATGTGGTCCAGACTCACGACTACTGAGACTGGACTGTGTGGAAGACAGGGTGGTGGTGGTGGCAAAGAAACTGGAAGCATTATCTGCTATTCAACCAGCAACCTTTTCACACTGCTCTGGCTTCAATAGTGGTGTCCGCGGCCTCCTACAAAGTGGGACAGGAAGATAGAGCGACATGATGTGGGTGCTTGTTGTGCTCCCTCAGCAGGCACAATTTCAGCTTGCCCAAGGCCTCGGCCTTTGCGTGCACCATCACCATCACGTCCACTTTCCAGGCCCTTGCCACACGCCTTGCCCATTTTAAATGGAGTATAATATTTGGCATGCTCCCAAAAATGTCAGGATTATTACCGCAGTAATATCGGATTACGTCTGATTACCACGGTTTTAGGTAGTGGCCTTATTGGCATGGTATTGGTCAGCAACCAAGTGTGAATAGGTTTGAACAACACACAGCAGGCAGACTTTAAATGGAGTATAATACTTGTCACATTTACCAAAAAAGTCAGGATTATTACTGCATTATTATCGGATCACCTGAGATGATGGACAAGTTTCTCTGCTTCCACAATACAGCAATGCTACTAATATCAAACAAATCTGGCTGAATGCTGCTAACAAGCAAATGGAACAGTAAAAATGGTGCATTATATTTCTTTTCAAGCAAATAATTATGATTAAGAGCAAAAAGAATATTAGCCCTGATATCTAGAGCTATGGATATCAGTAATAGCAGCAGACAGAACATGCAATGGACCATATTCTATTCTATACGCTGTCCACAAACTATGCCTGCCTTACTCCTGCTATGACCAGGATTGATATGCATCTGGATTAGTTATTAGAAGGTCTGTCAGTTTAGATACATATTTTTGTGGAATACTTCACTAAATAAACCGCCAATTCTCTCCATCACTCAGCTGCAGCTCTCCCTACTCTGCCTGTCTAAATGGTACACTGTGACGAGCATAGGGTCAGAGGTTCTTATATAGACCTGATGATGCTATCACTGTCATGCCACAACCAACATGGCTGCTGCATTTCAGTGACTGGCAGGCAATCCCCATATGTTTACTTGCTGTTTAAATAGTGTCAAACATCCAGGGCAGGGACTCGAGCTCCCGCCCGAGCATCCAGAAAGTACTCGCCGAGCATTTCAAACAGTGAGATGTCCAGGCGAGTACCGAGCAGTTGTGAGCACGCTCACTCATCACTACTGTAGATGCATCCGCAGTTGGTCCTTCAGGGTTCTGGACTGATTAGCACTAGACCTCTTTAAAAGGTGCTGGCTGACTGCTTACAGAGGCTCTTATTGAAGCTTGATCCATTCCCGGCCGACAACGTAGAGGTTTTTGGCTTTCAGTGGGTGACTGGGACTGCCGTTGTGGAATCCACCTATCTCCTGTGTGGATTGCTGTGGCAAAAAATAAATGCACCTGAAAGATAAGCAAAGCCTGTTTCTTTTGACTTTGGACAAGTTAATAACATTCACAATGAGGCTGAAGAAATCAGAAATCAGTGCATAAAGATTCTACATTAAGTATTTTTATACAGGTTTTTGGATTCCTCAAAACAGACAGAAAGTTCACTAGCTCATCCCTATGAGCACATGAAAGCTCAGCTTCCCTCCAAACTGTTAGAAGAGTTACATGGACTGAATTGTATATAGCAGGCCTCAGTGATCTCCCAAACCATATTCTTGAAGCTTTTTCCACTCAACAACTTGACAAGGTCCTGTCAGCTTCTTGGCATCTGCTCCACCGGCACCTGGATACACATTGGTCTACTTTAGAAATTCTGCGGTTTTTGGGAGAAAAGTTGAAAGATCAAATTGTTTATGCCCATCAATATATTATTATTATTATTTATTATTATAGTGCCATTTATTCCATGGCGCTTTACATGTGATAGGGATATACATAGCAAAAACATTTACATAATCTTAACAAAACGAGTCAGCGACTGGTACAGGAGGAGCGAGGACCCTGCCCGCGAGGGCTAACATTCTACAAGGGATGGGTGAGGATACAGTAGGTGGGGGTAGAGGAGGCCATGCAGTAATGTGGTGGAGTGGTGGTTACTGCAGGTTGTAGGCTTGTCGGAAGAGGTAGGTCTTCAGGTTTCTTTTGAAGGCTTCCATGGTAGGCGAGAGTCTGATGTGTTGGGGTAGAGAGTTCCAGAGTAGGGGGGATGCACGGGAGAAATCTTGTATACGATTGTGGGAAGAGGAGTTAAGAGGGGAGTAGAGAAGGAGATCTTGTGAGGATCAGAGGTTGCGTGCAGGTAAGTACCAGGAGACTAGGTCACAGATGTATGGAGGAGACAGGTTGTGGATGGCTTTGTATGCCATGGTTAGGGTTTTGAAGTAGGATTCTCTGGGCAATGGAGAGCCAGTGAAGGGATTGACAGAGGGGGGGGGTCGGGGAATAGCGGGGGGACAGGTGGATTAGTCGAGCAGCAGAGTTTAGGATAGATTGGAGGGGCGCAAGAGTGTTGGAAGGGAGGCCACAGAGCAGGAGGTTGCAGTAGTCAAGGCGGGAGATGATGAGGGCATGCACTAGTGTTTTTTGCAGAGTCTTTGCTGAGGAATGCACGGATCCGGGAAATATTTTTGAGTTGGAGTTGGCAGGAAGTGGAAAGGGCTTGGATATGTGGTTTGAACGAGAGATCAGAGTCCAGGGTTACCCCAAGGCAGCGAGCTTGTGGGACTGGGGACAGTGAACAGCCATTGATGTTGATGGATAGGTCAGATGGGGGATATGAATGAGAGGGTGGAAAGATGATGAACTCTGTTTTATCCATGTTGAGTTTTAGAAATCTGGCAGAGAAGAAGGATGAGATGGCGGACAGACATTGTTGGATTTTGGTTAGTAGGGAGGAGATATCGGGTCCAGAGAGGTAGATCTGTGTGTCATCAGCATAGAGGTGATACTGAAAGCCGTGAAAGTGTTAAATAGCTGTTTAGAGTTGTGAGTAGTGTTGAGCCACCCCCGTAGTATTCGGGTTCGGTTCGGTTCGTCGAACACCGGGATGTTCGAGGAACTGTTCGTCGAACACCTTAGAACACCGTCGAACACCATTAAAACCAATGGCAGGCAAACAAAAACACATAGAAACACATAAAAAACACCTTCAAAGGTGTCCAAAAGCTGACAAACTGCTCAGAAGACGCTCTCTTTAAAAAAGCCGGCCGGCAATTCAGCAGCGGCATACACCGGTACCCGACAATTTAGACAAGAAGGAATAGAGCATCACACATAGATTAGATAGATAGAAACATGTCAGTCACATATATAAGAAGTACAGTGTCATTGTTGGTTACTGTACTTGTCATTTAGTGTAAAGGATTTATTAAAAAAAATATTAGTGTTTTCGTGCACCGTCTCTTTAAAAAAGCCGGCCGGCAATTCAGCAGCGGTACCCGTCAATTTAGAACAGAAAGAATAGAGCTTCACACATAGATTAGATAGATATAAACATGTCAGTCACATATATAATAAGTACAGTGACAGTGTTGGTTACTGTACTTGTCATTTAGTGTTAAAATAAAGGATTTATTAAAAAAAAAATTGGCGTGGGGTTCCCCATAATTTTAGTCTCTAGCGGAGGTTAAGCAGACGGCTGGGGCAGATGTTTGAAGCCTGGGAAGGGGGTAATACCCACGGAGCTTCCCAGGCTACTAATTTCAGCCCCCAGCTGAATACCTAGCCTTTCCTAGCTATTAAAATGGGGGACCCCCCCCAAAAAAAATGACGTGGGGTCCCCCCTATTTTAATAGCTAGCAAAGGCTAGGCAGACAGCTGGGGGCTGATATTAATAGCCCAGGAAGGGTGCCATGAATATTGGCCCCCTCCCAGGCTAGAAACACCAGCCGTCAGCCATCCCAGAAATGGCGCATCCATAGGATGCGCCAATTCTGGCACTTAGCCTCACTCTTCCCACTGCCCTGTAGCGGTGGCAGTGGGGTAATAGGGCTGGGGTTGATGTCAGCTTATAATGCCAGCTGACATCAAGCCCAGGTTAGTAATGGAGAGGCGTCTATAAGACACCCCCATTACTAACCCCATAGTCAAAGTTAAAAAAAACACAAACACCCAGAATAAAGTCCTTTAATTGAAATAAACACACAATTCTTTATTGTTCTAAATTAAACCATACTTACCATCACGCCCATTCCAGCTGAAGCCAACGATCTCCTGCAATAAAAGTAAAATAATAAAGCAACATCATCCTTACCTTTCCATGGTTCCCACGACAGCTCCAGCTGTGCTACATCGAGATGACAGGCTGGACCGCAGCAGAAAGCTGCTATCCAGTCTGTCATCCCGCAGACACTGAGAAGCGCAGGCATGCTTGCGCTCCTCAGTGTCTGGCTGTGACGGCATCCAGATGAGCCAACAATGAACTCAGCTCACCTCATGCACGTCACTGACAGCGTGGGAAAATTCTCCTGCACTCAGCGCTTCAGCGTGAGAATTTTCCCACTCTGTCAGTGACGTGCATGAGGTGAGCTCATATCCAATGAACTCAGCTCACCTCATGTACGTCACTGACAGCGTGGGAGAATTCTCACGCTGAAGCGCTGAGTGCAGGAGAATTTTCCCACGCTGTCAGTGACGTGCATGAGGTGAGCCGAGTTCATTGGACATGAACTCGTCTCATCTGGATGCCGTCACAGCGAGACACTGAGGAGTGCAAGTATGCCTGCGCTTCTCAGTGTCTGGGGGATGACAGGCTGGATGGCAGCGTTCTGCTGCGGTCCAGCCTGTCATCTCGATGTAGCAGAGCTGAAGCTGTCCTGGGAACCATGGAAAGGTAAGGATGATGTTGCTTTATTATTTTACTTTTATTGCAGGAGATCGTTGGCTTCAGATGGAATGGGCGTGATGGTAAGTATGGTTTCATTTAGAACAATAAAGAATTGTGTGTTTATTTCAATTAAAGGACTTTATTCTGGGTGTTGTGTTTTTTTTTAATACTTTACTAGAAATTCATGGTGGTCATGTCTAATATTGGCGTGACCCCATGAATTTCGGGCTTAGGGCCAGCTGATAATACCAAGCTGGCCCTAACCCCTTTATTACCCAGTGAGCCACCGCACCAGGGCCCTGGATGAGTTGGGTACAGCGCCAGAAGATGGCGCTTCTATGAACGCGCCATTTTCCGTGGTGGCTGCGGACTGCAATTTGCAGTGGGTGGGGCCCAGAAAGCTTGGGCCTCCCAGCGCTGCGGATTCCAGCCCCCAGCTGCCTAGTTGTACCTGGCTGGACACAAAAATAGGGCGAAGCCCCACGTATTTTTTTTTTTATTATTTCATGAAATTCATGAAATAATTAAGAAAAAAAGGGCTTCCCTATATTGTTGTGTCCGGCCAGGTACAAATAGGCAGCTGGTGGTTTGGGGCAGCCCGTTCCTGCCTGCTGTACCTGGCTGGACACAAATATAGTGCGAAGCCCCACATCAATTTTTTTAAATTATTTCAGGAAATTCATGAAATAATTAAAAAAAAATTGACGTGGGGCTTCGCACTATATTTGTGTCCAGCCAGGTACAGCAGGCAGGAACGGGCAGCCCCCAACCACCAGCTGCCTATTTGTATATGGCCGGACACAACAATATAGAGAAGCCCTTTTTTTTAAAATTATCTGCTATATAATTGTCTTATCCCGTCTGTCTGTCTGTCTGTCTGTTTGTCCAGGAAATCCCACGTCGCTCATTGGTCCGGCAGCGGCCAATCAGCGCCGCGGAATTTCTGAAAAAAGATGGCGGCCGTTAGCGGCTCATCTGCGGGAAGGAGCTCAGCAGCAATGCAGCCAGGAGATGAGCAGCGCGAGACGCTCATCTCCCGGCTGGTAACAGCAGAAGGACCCCGACCGCCGGACCCATCTGCGGGACGAAGATGCAGCCGGGAGATGAGCGACGCGAGGCGCTCATCTCCCGGCCGGTAGCAGCGGAAGGACCGCCGGCGTCGCTGACCTCCATGCAGAAGGGAGGACCGGGGAGCGGCGCTGCGGGTCGAGATACTTCTGCTGCGAGCGCCCGCTCATGTCTCGGGTTCTCGCAGCGGAAGTAGCCGCACAGGCAGCGCCGCTCCCCGGTCCTCACCAAGACGATTCGATGATTTTTCGCGGTCTTCGGACCCGACCAATCACTGATCTTACCGCAAAAGTTAAACACCGCTGTGCTGATTGGTCGCGTACGCTGCCCGCGACCAATCACCGATTTGGTCGCCACATTTAAATATCGGCCGCGATCAATCAGCACAGCGGTGTTTAAATGTGGAGCCAAGATCGGTGATTGGTCGCGGCCGATATTTAAATTTGGCGCACAAATCGGTGATTGGTCGCGGGCAGCGTCCGCGACCAATCAGCACAGTAGTGTTTAACTTTGGCTGCAAGATCAGTGATTGGTCGCGGGTCAAGACCACGACCAATCACCGATTTGTGCGGCACATTTAAATAGCGGCTGCGACCAATTGGATGTCAGCGCCGCTCCCCTGTCCTCCCTTCACACCCTAGCTGCATGGATGTCAGCGGCGCTGCCTGTGCGGATACTTCCACTGCGAGAACCAGGGACATGAGCGGGGGCTCACAGCAGAAGTATCCCGACCCGCAGCGCTGCTCCCCGGTCCTCCCTTCACACCCTAGCCGCTGATGTCCCCACAGTATCCGCATGGTGTTACAAAGGTCCAGACATTTGTGTTAAAAATCGCTGATTGGTCGCTGGCGCTGCCCGCGACCAATCACCGATTTGGGCGCCAAATTTAAATATCGGCCGCGACCAATCACCCATCTTGGCTCCACATTTAAACACCGCTGTACTGATTTTTTCGCGGACGCTATTTAAATGTGGCGCCAAAATCGGTGATTGGTCGCGCCCAGCGTCGGCAACCAATCAGCACAGCGGTGTTTAAATGTGGAGCCAAGATCGGTGATTGGTCGCGGCCGATATTTAAATTTGGCGCCCAAATCGGTGATTGGTCGCGGACAGCGCCAGCGACCAATCAGCGATTTTTAACAGAAATGTCCGGATCTTTATAACATCATGCGGATACTGTGGGGACATCAGCGGCTAGGGTGTCAAGGGAGGACCGGGGAACGGCGCTGCGGGTCGGGATACTTCTGCTGCGAGCAGTCGCTCATCTCCCGGCTTCTCGCAGCGGAAGTATCCGCACAGGCAGTGGCGCTCACCGGTCCTCACCAATACGATTCGCTGATTGGTCGCGCTCTCTGCACGCGACCAATCAGTGATCTTGGCGCTAAAGTTAAACACCGCTCTGCTGATTGGTCGCGGATGCCAGCCGCGACTAATCAGCATTATTGGCACCAAATTTAAACACCGCTCTGCTGATTGATCGCGGTCGCTGGCCGAGATCAATCAGCAATATTGCCGCAAAATTTAAACACCGCTCTGCTGATTAGTCGCGATCGCCGTCCGCGACCAATCAGCAGTATTGGCGCCAAATTTAAACCCTGCTCGGCTGACTGGACACGGTTGCAGGCCGCGACCAATCAGCAGTATTGGCGTCAAATTTAAACCCGGCTCTGCTGATTGGTCGCGGCCGCCGGCCGCCACCAATCAGCGATTTTGGCGCCAAATTTAAACCCCACTCTGCTGATTGGTCGCGGTTGCCGGCCGCGACTAATCAGCATTGTTGGCTCCAAATTGCCGGTCGCGACTAATCAATATTATTGCCGCCAAATTTAAACACCGCTCTGCTGAATGGTCGCGGCCGTGACCAATCACCATTGTTGGCGCCAAATTTAAACACCGCTTTGCTGATTGGTCACGTTCGCTGGCCACGACCAATCAGCATTATTGGCGCAAAATTTAAACCCCGCTCTGCTGATTAGTCGCGACCGCCGGCCGTGACCAATCAGCGATATAGTCGCCAAATTTCAACACCGCTTTGCTGATTGGTCGCGGTTGCTGGCCGCGACCAGTCAGTGATTTTGACGCCAAATTTAAACACCGCTCTGCTGATTGCGCCCGGTCTGCCACACACATATTCTAGAATACCCGATGCGTTAGAATCGGGCCACCATCTAGTTTCATGAAATAATTTTAAAAAAATTGACGTGGGGTTTCGCACTATATTTGTGTCCAGCCAGGTACAGCAGGCAGGAACGGGCAGCCCCCAACCACAAGCAGCCTATTTGTACCTGGCTGGACACAACAATATAGGGAAGCCCTTTTTTTCTTAATTATTTCATGAATTTCATGAAATAATTTAAAAAAAAAATACGTGGGGCTTCGCCCTATTTTTGTGTCCAGCCAGGTACAACTAGGCAGCTGGGGGCTGGAATCCGCAGCGCTGGGAGGCCCAAGCTTTCTGGGCCCCACCCGCTGCAAATTGCAGTCCGCAGCCACCCCGGAAAATGAACGCGCGTTCATAGAAACGCCATCTTCTGGCGCTGTACCCAACTCATCCAGGGCCCTGGTGCGGTGGCTCACTGGGTAATAAAGGGGTTAGGGCCAGCTTGGCATTATCAGCTGGCCAGTTCATGGGGTCACGCCAATATTAGACATGACCACCATGAATTTCTAGTAAAGTATTTAAAAAAAACACAACACCCAGAAAAAAGTCCTTTAATTGAAATAAACACACAATTCTTTATTGTTCTAAATTAAACCATACTTACCATCACGCCCATTCCAGCTGAAGCCAACGATCTCCTGCAATAAAAGTAAAACAATAAAGCAAAATCATCCTTACCTTTCCATGGTTCCCACGACAGCTTCAGCTCTGCTACATCGAGATGACAGGCTGGACCGCAGCAGAACGCTGCCATCCAGCCTGTCAACCCCCAGACACTGAGAAGCGCAGGCATTCTTGCGCTCCTCAGTGTCTCGCTGTGACGGCATCCAGATGAGCCGAGTTCATGTCCAATGAACTCGGCTCACCTCATGCACGTCACTGACAGCGTGGGAGAATTCTCATGCTGAAGCGCTGAGTGCAGGAGAATTTTCCCACGCTGTCAGTGACGTGTCTGAGGTGAGCCAAGTTCATTGGACATGAACTCGTCTCATTTTTATGCCATCACAGCGAGACACTGAGGAGCGCAAGCATGCCTGCGCTTCTCAGTGTGTGCGGCATGGCAAGCTAAATGGCAGCGTTCTGCTGCGGTCCAGCCCGTCATCTCGATGTAGCAGAGCTGAAGCTGTCGTGGGAACTATGGAAAGGTAAGGATGATGTTGCTTTATTATTTTACTTTTATTGCAGGAGATCGTTGGCTTCAGCTGGAATGGGCGTGATGGTAAGTATGGTTTAATTTAGAACAATAAAGTATTGTGTCTTTATTTCAATTAAAGGACTTTATTCTGGGTGTTTGTGTTTTCTTTTAACTTTGACTATGGGGTTAGTAATGGGGGTGTCTTGTAGACGCCTCTCCATTACTAACCTGGGCTTGATGTCAACTGGCATTATAAGCTGACATCAACCCCAGCCCTATTACCCCACTGCCACCGCTACAGGGCAGTGGGAAGAGCGAGGCTAAGTGCCAGAATTGGCGCATCCTATGGATGCGCCATTTCTGGGACGGCTGATGGCCGATGTTTCTAGCCTGGGAGGGGGCCAATATTCATGGCACCCTTCCTGGGCTATTAATATCAGCCCCCAGCTGTCTGCCTAGCCTTTGCTAGCTATTAAAATAGGGGGAACCCCACGTCATTTTTTTGGGGGGGTCCCCCATTTTAATAGCTAGTAAAGGCTAGGTATTCAGCTGGGGGCTGATATTAGTAGCCTGGGAAGCTCCGTGGGTATTACCCCCTTCCCAGGCTTCAAACATCTGCCCCAGCCGTCTGCTTAACCTCCGCTAGAGCCTAAAATTATGGGGAACCAAACGCCAATTTTTTTTTAAATAAATCCTTTATTTTAACACTACTTGACAGGTACAGTAATCAACACTGTCACTGTACTTCATATATATGTGACTGACATGTTTCTATCTATCTAATCTATGTGTGATTCTCTATTCCTTCTATTCTAAATTGTCGGGTACTGCTGCTGAATTGCCGGCCGGCTTTTTTAAAGAGATGGTGCATGAAAACACTATTATTTTTTTTAATAAATCCTTTACACTAAATGACAAGTACAGTAAGCAACACTGTCACTGTACTTCATATACTGTATATGTGACTGACATGTTTCTATCTATCTAATCTATTTGTGATTCTCTATTCCTTCTATTCTAAATTGTCAGGTATCGCTGCTGAAATGCCGGCCGGCTTTTTTAAAGAGACGGTGCATGAAAACACTATTATTTTTTTTAATAAATCCTTTACACTAAATGACAAGTACAGTAAGCAACACTGTCACTGTACTTCATATATATGTGACTGACATGTTTCTATCTATCTAATCTATGTGTGATTCTCTATTCTTTCTGTTCTAAATTGTCGGGTACCGGTGTATGCCGCTGCTGAATTGCCGGCTTTTCATGTTTCACTGTGGGCACTGTTCCCATCGATTTGGGCAATCACTGTAATGCCACAACAACCATGGCTGTGGCATTACAGTGAGTGGCAGACAATCCCTGCATGATTGGTGCTCAAAAATAGCGCCAGACATGCAGGACACGCTTTTGGTGCACGAACAGTTATCGAACATAACCTCGAACAGCCGAATTTTTTGCAAATCGTTCGAGCTCGTCCAATACCGCCCAAAACAGCTCAAATTTGAGATTGGCGAACAGTTCTAGTCGAACACCGCTCATCTCTAGTTGTGAGATAGGGAGGATATGAGAGATGAGAAGTAGGATTGTTTTGCTGTAGTGAGTGCGGACTTGAAAATAGTGAGGGATTGTTTGAATGCGATGAAGTGCTCGATGGAGTGAGACCTTTTCCATCTCTGCTCCGCAACCCTGGAGGCCCGTCGCAGTTCTTTAGTAAGTTTGGTGTGCCAGGGTTGCCTGTTGATTGTGCGAGATTTGGTATGTGTGAGAGGGGCGATCGAGTCGAGAGCTGCAGCTATTGTGGTGTTATGTGGTGTTATATGAAGCTGCAGCAACATCTGCATTGTGTAAGGAATTTATGTCTGCAAGAGGGAGGAGGGATTCAGAGAGTGAGTGTAGGTCAAGGTGTTTGAGATTTCTGCGAGCGTGTGTAAGTTTGTGGAGTGGGGATTGTGCACCTGGACAGGAGAGGGTAGAGAATGTGAGGAGGTTATGGTCAGAGAGAGGGAGGGGTGAGTTAGAGAGGTTAGATAGGGAAAAGAGGCGGGTGAAGATGAGGTCCAGTGTGTGGCCATCTTTATGAGTAGCTGCCGAAGACCATTGAGCAAGGCCGAAGGAGGAAGTGAGGAATAGGAGCTTAGAGACAGATGAGTGGGAAGTGTCAATGGGGATGTTGAAGTCACCCATTATGATAGTGGGGATGTCAGTGGAAAGGAAGTGAAGCAGCCAGGTGGTGAAGTGGTCTAAGAAAGTGGTGGCTAGCCCTGGGGGTCGGTAAATGACGGCCAGTTAGAGGTCAGAGGGGGAATAGATGCGCACACAGTGCACCTCAAAAGAGGGGAGTATAACAGAGGGTGGCAGTGATATTTGGGTGAAAACGCAGGTATCTGACAGGAGAAAACCTACGCCTCCGCCATGTTTGCCATTGGGGTGGGGGGTGTGGGTGTGTTAGAGGGGGTGAGCCAGGTTTCGGTGATGGCGAGGAACGAAAGTTTGTTAGTAATGAAAAGGTCGTGGATGTAGGAAAGTTTGTTGCAGACGGAGCGAGCGTTCCATAGAGCTCCTGTTAGAGCAACTAAGGAAGTGGGGATTAGTTGGATGGGTATGAGGTTAGAAGGGTTGCGACAGTTTGTGGAAGGTCGTGGATAGGAGGTAGAAGTAACTGTGGGGATATGGCGAGGAGGACCAGGATTTGGAGAGATATCTCCAGCAGTGAGGAGGAGCAGAGAAGGTGTTAGCAGGTGGGAGCAAGAGAGAGCATGAGGTGGCTGTCTGTGTTTGGAGATCCAGGATTGAATTTTGAGGAATAATTCGGAGGAGGAGGTGAGATGAATGGGGAGGATGGAGGGAGAGATGAAGAGTTTCTTACTAGGTGTAGGGATTTGAGGGGTTACTAGAAAGTGGAGGACTATAGAGGAAAAAGTGAGAGCTAACAGAAACATAGTTAAAAGAGAGTAAGTGGTCAAAGTGTTGGTTACCTGACTCCTGCCCTGACTAACTGCCTCTGAAATAACTGCCACTTATCTCCGAAGCCACTTTGCACAAGAAGACGGTGCACAACCCAGCACGTGTGCACCCCTTAAAGATCTTCTAAATATAGAGGGCACACTAAACCATCAGGTGAGGGGCATTGTGGGAGCTGCTTGTGGCTAAATTAGCAGCTGGTCATCTCACCAGGAGATGGCTGGGTGATCAAACACAGAGCTAGGACTCTGTAGGCTCTGCAGTTTGGCACCTCTAAACATCAGATAAAATCTACAGTGGGGATAGGACAGACATATGTGAGTATTGAGTGGAATGGGACAGATAAAGTAGAAATATCAAGCAGAGAATTCTACCAGTGAGTTGAATCAGGAGAGCAGAGCATTAGATGGCGGCATATACAGCAGGCAGAGGAATTGTGCAGGAGAAGAGCATGTACCTGTGTGAAAAGAGAAGAAGACGGGTGTTAGTCCATGGCCTCTGAAATAACTGCCACTTATCTCCGAAGCCACTTTGCACAAGAAGACGCGTGCACAACCCAATATATCAATCTGATTCGAGAAAACGTAATAAACGTGAGCTTATTAGAGGAGTAAATATTCAAAGGGTTCGTCTCTCTGAAGCATGGAGTAGTCACATGTACAGTTTCTGTCAGTGGCGTACCGCCAATGGCGGCAGACTACGCCACTGCTATGGGGCGCGTGGCTGGAGGGGGCCCGTGAGGGCCCCAAGCAGCGTGGGAGCGAGGAGGATAGGTAAGTAGGAGGTTGCAGCGGCAGAGGAGCGGGTTGCGGCAGTGGAGGAGCGGAGCACACACAGTAGCCGCTGCTGCAGCTACCACGTGTGCCCGCTGCTAAAGGTACATGAATATTCCCTCTTCTCCACTCCCATGGGCGTGGAGAAGACGGAATATTCATTCTCTTTAGTAGCGGGCACGGAGGAGCGCTGAGCCCCGGCTCCTGCTGTCAGTGCCTGCCCGCCGCTAAAGAGAAAGCATATTCAAGCTTCTCCACGCCCATAGTCTCGGCGTGGAGAGGAGTGAATGTGCCAGCAGCAGCAGCAGCTCACCTCAGCTTCTGAGAGCGCGCGCAGCTCAGATGCCGACATGAGCTGCTGGAGCAGAGGTGAGGAAGGAAGGTGAGTATAAGTGTTTATTGTTTTATGTGTGCAGTGATTGAGGGGTTGAGGAGGCCACACATACCAGGATACATGGATTGAGGAGGCCACACATGCCAGGATTTGGGGATTGAGGAGGCCACACATACCAGGATTTGGGGATTGAGGAGGCCACACATACCAGGATTTGGGGATTGAGGAGGCCACACATACCAGGATTTGGGGATTGAGGAGGCCACACATACCAGGATTTGGGGATTGAGGAGGCCACACGTACCAGGATTTGGGGATTGAGGAGGCCACACGTACCAGGATTTGGAGATTGAGGAGGCCACATGTACCAGGATTTGGGGATTGAGGAGGCCACATTTACCAGGATTGGGGGATTGAGGAGGCGACACATACCAGGGATTGTGGGATTGAGGGGGCCACACATACCAGGGATTGTGGGATTGAGGGGGCCACACATACCAGGGATTGTGGGATTGAGGGGGTCACACAAACCAGGGATTGTGGGATTGAGGGGGTCACACATACCAGGGATTGTGGGATTGAGGGGGCCACACATACCAGGGATTGGGGGATTGAGGAGGCTACACATACCAGGGATTGTGGGGGCCACACATACCAGGGATTGTGGGATTGAGGGGGCCACACATACGAGGATGGGGAAATGTACCAGTAGCTGCTGCATTTCTCACTCTTCAGTCTTGCACGCAAGCAGAGGGAAGGAGACCGGGGGCCGTCGGAAGGTGAATATATCTTATTTTTTATTTTATTCTTGTTTTTACAGCTTTTTAATGGTACCTGGGTGTGGAGGAGAGTCTCCTCTCCTCCACACCCGGGTACCATCCGCACATTAGAATGCGCCAATAACGCAAGTACAAATGCAGTCTTGCGGTATTGGCGCGTTCTAATGCAAGTCAATGGCGGCAAAAACGCCGCGTTTCCGAAAAATTAATGGACATGCTGCGGATTTTTGAGCGCAGCATAAACGCTGCAGAAAAATCCGCAGCATGGGTACAGCACATGCGGATTATCATTGGGAACATTGCTGCCCTTCTACCATGCGTTTTTAATGTGTTTCCGCAGCGTTTCCGCAGCTGCAAAAACGCTGCGGAAACGCATTAAAAACGCATTGTGTGCACACAGCCTAAAGGCTGGAAAGTTATGAGAGCTGCTCTTCTGTGACATAGACAAATATTTATTTTTTGTAGGGGGGGGGGCCCAATTAGAGCTTCTGCTATGGGGCCCCATGACTTCTATGTACGCCCCTGCTTTCCGTGTATAAAGGAGACGTGGACTTTATTTATTCTACTTTTTGATCATAGAAGCAAAGGATATTATTCAGAGTTTCTGCACATTAATGAGTACAATATTGCAGCATTACCAATGGAACTCTGTCAATCAAGAAAAGGGACTGACTTTAATTTGAAAATGGTAGGGTGTAATGATCTAAGAAGACATAATTAGCCAAGCCAAGGGTGCACATAAGAGCCCTCATTTGCATCTAAAACATGAAATAATAAATTATAACCTGGGCTATGTCTCCAATAGAAATGTGTAAGCAAATTAATTGGCATTTTGGGAGTGAACCACTCCGTTTAAATGTCCTTTGTACACATGTACTGCTGAGAAGAGTGCTTTTCTTTGTGCACAGGATGATCATGTTAATATTCGTTCTGTGCACATGAAAGCAAAATGACATCCTGTCTAAACAGGTTATTATGGGACTGCCGATTGGCTTCATATAGCAGATCAGCGATCATTTAAAGGCTGAAACTGACCAATGTAAATGCACATTAGATATAAGTACCTGACTCCATGATGATTTTTCCAGAAATAGTACCATTAAAAATGACATTGTCATTATAATGCCACCTGAATACTACCCCTGCTACCCCATTTTCCATACAGAACTCCCTCATGCTATCCCAGTCTCCATACCGAGGCCCCATGCTACCCCATTTATCATAACGAGCCCCATCATGCAACTCTATACTCCTTACCGAGCCCCCTCATGCTACCCCATTCTTCATGCCAAGCCTCCCCATGCTACCACATTCTCCATGACAAACCCCACTATGATATACCTTCTCCATATCAAGCTTTCTCATCTCATACTACCTCTTCTCCATACCAAGCCCCCATGCTACTCTATTCTCCTTACCAAGCCCCTCATGCTACATTATTCTCCACATTGAGGCCCCCACACTACCCCATTCTTCATGCTGAGCCTGCCCATGCTATCTCATTTTCTTTTATGAGCCTCCCATGTTACCCCTTCTCCATACTGAGCCCCCTCATGCTACCCCTTCTCCATAGCGAACACCCTCATGCTACCCTTTCTCTATTATCGAGCCCTCCTCCCTATTCTCATACTAAGCCCCTCACCCCATTCTCCATACTAAGGACCATCACATTCACCATACCAAGGCCCCCACCCCATTCTCCATACCAAGGCACCCCCGAGTATATTTGTCTCTATGAGTCATTACCTGCTGCAGGATTTGGCTTTTCCTTCTTCATGGTGCTCTGCAATGACATCAGTAGGGTGATGAGTTGACCTCATCGCGCTGCAGTGACATCAGCAGCATGAGTACATCTCTGTACATTGGATCAGGGAGCTGATTGGAGCTCAACTAACCCAGTGTCACGCAAGGTGTGGGAAAGACTTAGTGCAAAACAGAGGGAAGAGGGAAAGGGAGCCCAGACACTAGGGAAAGGGGGGAGTGGAGACCTCCTAGTCTGGTCTAGTGTCACCCAGCCTCAACTATCCACCCTGTATTGGCTCTTAACCAATTGCCGCACGCGTTCCTCGCCCTGTCTTTCCCTTGCGTTAGACTCAGGCTAGGGAAGGTAGGAGATGAGCACTAGCCGATCTCCACTGAACTCAAAAGACTAAAAGGAGGGACAAACAGGGCAAATTGCTTAGCTTTTAGATGACTCCAAACAAATATGCACATGTCCTCAAACACCAGAGAAGAGGAAGTACTGCTGTTGCTGAAGTCTTCACTAGGAGTAATGAATATCGCCGGCAACTCCCTCTGAAACACAGAAGGTATTTATACACCCAGGCCAGGTAGCCGCTGGGTCCTAGAGAAAACCTCAAGAAAATGTGTATAATGCCAAATGTAGAGATCTCCTGCGAACAACTGTAGGGCGACTGTCTGTCACCTCTGACACACCCGTGACAGTACCCCTTCCTCTACGAGTGGCCTCCGGACACTCAGGACCGGGTTTCTCAGGATAAGAGGTGTGGAATGATCGAACCAACCTGGGAGCGTTCACCTCTGACGCTGAAACCCACATACTCTCCTCTGGACCATAGCCTTTCCAGTGCACCAAGTATTGTAGAGAATGACGTTGGAGACAAGAATGTACAATCCTTGAAATTTGAAACTCCAGATTGTTGGTATATGCAACAGTTGTGGACTTCTTTGTTTGTGTGAAGGAGGACTTTATGCTGATCTGACAGTAGATGGCGATGTTGTGTAAAGTTTCCTTGTTTACTGTATTGTAAAAAGAAAAAAAATCTCTCTTGTATTTTCTGTTTTGTTCTTACTTCCTGGTGCAGTACTGTGTGACTGTGCGTTTTTTCCTTTACCTCATGTTCTGAGAAGTAATACCTTGTTATCCCAAGTACTCTGCTCTGTGAAGTTTCTACTGCAACTGTGGGTATCCAGAAGCTGTGCAACACAGATTACCATCAACTATTACTGGGGGCGGTGGTAGAGGTGAGGGCTCAAGAGGTTCCATATACTTTTTGAGTAAGGGCCTGTAGAACACATTGTGGACCTTAAGGGCCTGAGGAACTTCAAGACGAAACGCTGCTGGGTTAATGATGGCGGTTTATTTTATAGGGACCAATAAACCTAAGTCCCAGTTTCCAAGAAGGAACTTTCAATCTTATATTCCTGGTAGACAACCACGCAAGGTTATTTACATTCAGGTCCAGACCTGGCAAGCATTTTCTGTTAGCCATACGTTTATACCTGTCTCCCATGATCTTTAAATTACTCAGAACACCCTGCCATACCGAGGAAAGCGACAAAGCATACCATTCCACCTCAGGAACTCCTGAAGCTCCTCCCCCACTAAAGGTACCAAACTGTGGGTGATAAACGTATGCACCGAAGAACGGTGACCTGCCAGCGGATTCTTGACGATGATTATTAATGGCAAATTCTGCCAGCGGTAAGTAAGATGCCCAATCCTCCTGATTTTCGGAGATGAAACACCTGAAGTAGGTCTCCAAATTCTGATTGACACGCTCGCTCTGACCATTCGACTGAGGGTGAAAGGCAGAAGAAAAGGACAGCTGCACCCCCAGTCGAGAACAGAATGCCTTTCAGAACTTGGAAACAAACTGGGTCCCCCAATCTGACACCACATCGGAGGGAACCCCGTGAAGCTTCACAATCTCATTTATGAACATCTGTCTTGGCATTTGGAAGTGCAGGCAATGTGACAAAGGGAATCATTTTACTGAACCTATCTATTACCTCCAAAACCACCGTTTTGACTGCAGAAACTGGTAGGTCAGTAATAAAATCCATGGACAAGTGTGTCCATGACCTACTAGGGATAGGTAGCGGAAGAAAAGTACCAGATGGACGGGTATGCGAAACCTTAGAACGCGCGGAAATACTACAAGCAGCTACGTGTTCAATCACATCCTGATGTAACCCCGGCCACCAATAACGATGAGAGAGGAGGTCCGCGGTTGCCTTACCACCTGGATGCCCAGAAAGCACAGAGTTATAATGCTCTTTAATTACTTTGTGGTGCAGATTTAATGGTACAAATAACCTTCCTGAAGCGCAGGAGGCAGGAGTGTCCCCCTGAGCCTCCAACACCTCACCCTCCAGTTCAGAATACAGTGCCAAAATGACTACCCCTTTCTGTAATGTTGGGACAGGGTTCTCATGTTCACCACCACCAGGAAAGCTCCGGGACAAAGCATCACTCTTGACATTTTTGACCCGTGGATGAAAAGTGACATCAAAATTGAACCTAGTTAAAAAACAGGGACCATCTGACTTGCCTAGGTTTGAGATGTTTAGCTGACTGGAGATATGACAGGGTCTTATGGTCAGTAATAACAGTAACAGGATGGACAGCCCCCTCCAACCAATGTCGCCATTCTTCGAACGCCAATTTGATCGCCAAAAGTTCCCTATTACCCACGTCATAATTTCTCTAAGCCGAAGACAATTTTTTTAGAAAAGAAGGCACATGGACGCCATTTACCAGGGGACGGACCCTGAGACAACACAGCCCCAATCCCGAAATCCGACGCACCAACATCCACATAAAGGGTTGGGAAACATCGGGTTGACTGAGTATAGGTACAGTTCTTTAAAGAAGAAAAAACCTGGACTGAGGCATCCGACCATTTGGAAAAATCAAACCCCTTCTTAGTCATGTCAGTAAGGGGTTTCACAATTACAGAGTAATTTTGGATGAATTTCCAGTAAAAATTAGTAAAGCCCTCAGGTTCTCGGGACGTTCCCAATCAAGGACTGCACGGATCTTCTCCGGATCCATCTGAAAACCTGAAGACGACAACAAGTACCCCAAAAACTGCACCACCTGAACAGCAAAAACACATTTTTCCAGTTTGGCATAAAGTTTGTTGTCCCTTAATATCTGAAGAACCTGCTTAACATGCCCCCGATAAGTTTCAAAATCTGGTGAGTAAACCAAAATATCGTCCAGATAGACCACCACAAACCGCCCCACCAAACAATTAAAAATATCATTTATGAAATGCTGGAATACCGCAGGTGCATTAGTCAAACCAAAAGACATAACCAAACTCCATTCGTCCCCTTCTCTGACTCTAACCAGATTGTAGGCTCCCCTTAGATCCAACTTGGAGAATACCTAAGCTCCCACAACCTGGCTGAACAAATCAGGAATCAGAGGATTCCTGTCCCTTCTTCAGACTCTCCACAATGAAATCCTTCATGACTTATCTCTCAGGGCCAGAAAGATTATACAGTCTGTATTTCGGTAGTTTAGCACCGGGGGTCAGGTAATAGGACAGTTTTAAACACGATGAGGAGGAAAATCCTGACTCCCCCTCTCAGAAAAAACATCCTCAAAACCAGACAGAAAAGCAGGTAATATTTCTGTAGAGACAGTAGCAAGGGAAATATCTAAACAATTTGCATGGCAGTAATCTCCCTATTCAATAATTTCCCCGCTTGCCAGTCCACCAATGGCTTATGCTTAACAAGCCACGGAATACCCAAAACAATCGGTGTAGGAAGATTGTCCAGGACATAGCAAGGAATAATTTCACGATGAACTGACCCCACCCTCAGTTTTACATTATGTACAATCTGAGTAAATGCTTTCTGTGCAAGTGGCGCCGAGTCGATGGCAAAAATGGAAATAGGTTTATCTAAAGTACAGCAAGCAAGACCATGAGTCTTCACAAACTCAGCATCAAGCATGCTGACTCCGGCTCCGCTGTCAACAAACACAGAAATTTTTGTCGGTTTAGCACCACCTCTGCTGTCAGGACAAAGCGGGAACTGCAGTTTGGCCTCAAATGCACCACTTGTTTATCTAACTCCAGACTACCAAGAGTTAATCGAGTCTCCTTTTGTTTAGGAATTGAAGGACAGGTCCCATCAAAATGTCCTTTTTTCCCACAACAAAAACATACACCTTTTATCTTGCGAATCTCCAGGGAGATGTATAATGCAGAGACACCCCCTAACTGCATGGGTTCCTACACCTCCCCCAGTACTGGTTCACCCCAGACTGCTCCCCCCGACAGAGGTACACAACCCCGACAAGAAGGCCACGGAGAAGGTGGTCTCACCTGTCTATCCTGAAGTCGTCTATCAAGATGTATGGCCAACGACATGGCAGCCTCCAAGGACTGAGGGGTTTCATATAATGCCAAGGCATCTTTCAACCTTTCAGTAAGCCCCTCACAAAATTGACTTCTAAGGGCTGAGTCATTCCATTTGGAATCCGTTGCCCATCTACGGAATTCCGAACTGTACGTTTCTACTGACCGATTCCCCTGCAGAAGGCTATATAGCCTAAACTCAGCCAAGGAGACTCGGTAAGGGTCATCATAGATGAGGGCCAAGACCGAGTCCTGCGGTAAAGAAAACCCCCACGTCTGAGGATCTCTCTGCAGTACAGCGATCACAATTCAAACCTGTTGCTCCTCATTTCCGGAGAAGTAAGGATGAAGTTTGAAATACAGTTTGCATGCCTCCTTGAATACAAACAAATTGTCCCTACCTCCTGAAAACCTGTCTAGGAGGGAAACTTTGGGTTTAGGCTGGACAGGCCTACCTGCAGAGACCCCCACATTGGCGACCTGTAACCGCTGATGCTGCTGCTGTACCTCACCGCGGACATCATTCACCTCCAGCGACAGCATGTGCAGCCGCTCTGCGAGCTCTGCAACTGAACCCATACCAAGGGAGAAAGAGAAAAAAAAAGGTCCATGCCCAAAAACACACAGAGAAAAAAAAAAACCAAAGTGTCAGTTTTCTACTTTTTTTTTCTCCTTTCAAAATGTGCTCGGCCGGTGATAATGTCACGCAAGGTGTGGGAAAGACTTAGTGCAACACAGAGGGAAGAGGGAAAGGGAGCCCAGACACTAGGGAAAGGGGGGAGTGGAGACCTCCTAGTTTGGTCTAGTGTCACCCTGCCTCAAATATCGACCCTATATTGGCTCTTAACCAATAGTGTTCCTGGCCCTGTTTTTCCCTGGCGTTAAAAACAAAGAGCCCAGCCAGAACAGTAAACAGATTTTTTTAAAAATTCCAAAATCAAATTAGAAAACAGGAAAAGGCAGTGGTAGTTACCAGCCATGATGTCAAGGAAAATGCAGAACAGGACGCAGCAGGCCCCCTTTTGTTAGAAGGAGGTAACACAGGTGCAGAATGCTAATGAACAATCACTCTCATCCTCTCATCCTGATTGCCTAGCACTAAAACTGCACACAGATGAAACTTGGAATAGGGTGCAGGTCACATACATGTGGCATCGTGCCTAGCCAGCATCCTATTAGACGCCCCTACTATTCGATTAGGTTGGATGCCCGGCACCCTATCCGTGTATCACAGAGGTGCCAGCCCCTAATTCACAAGGTCACCATTAATGGGCCTGGCTGTGTCCTGTCAGATAAAAAAGTGCAAAAATATCATATGAGGTATTAGTTAATATTTTGGCCAAAATACGTAAGGTCGCAATCCCCGTCAAGGGTCCCCACGATTTTGCGAGTCCCTACTTTATCGTTATCTTCATTCTGCACCTGTGTTACCTCCTTCTAACAAAAAGGGGCCCGCTGCGTCCTGTTGTGCATGTTCCTTGACATCCTGTCTGGTAACTACCATTGCCTTTTTGCTGTTTCCCCCTTTCCCTGGCGTTAGACTAAGGGTAGGGAAGGGAGGAGAGGAGCACTAGTCAATCTCCACTGAACTCTACAGACAAAAAGGAATGACAAACAGGGGAAATTTCTTAGCTTTTAGACGACTCCAGAAAAATGTGCACATGTCCTCAAACACCAGAAAGGAGGAGTTACTGCTCTTACTGAAGACTTCACTAGGAGTAATGAATATCGCCGGCAACTCCCTCTGAAACACAGCATTGGTCCTAGAGACAGTCTCAAGAAGATAGTAACAACTAGTGTGGGATATATAAATCCAAACCACCACAAAGAGTAACTAAGGTTTAAAATATATTATATTTATTGGTATTCTTTAAAATTAAAGATATAAAAAAACAGTGGATAACCCATACCACAGATGTAGGGTGTTAAACCATGAATCATTACAAGAGATGTATATACATGCTACTACTTGGCAATATATTTGGGAGGTAAATGATACTGAATTGGGCCCTAATATGCATAGAGAGATATATATTTAACAGGTGAACAGATCAATCCACATCAAAAGATATACACATGCATAATAAATAAGAGCCCAGATTACCTTAAGGCAATGTTTGTATGAATGAAAGCATGGTAAACACCCACCGCTCCGACGATCGTTTCGACACCTTTTTCAAGGAGCGCTGCATATGGTGTGTGCATGTGTTCATTTATATAGGAGTGATGAGAATGAGTTAATCCCCCACAGCTGTGTGAAAGGAACTGCAGAGACATGTGGCGCGCATGCCTGATGACTTAGCAGTAGTGTATGCTTATTAATATTATTCACACACACACTAATTTCATTTACATTCTTGTATTTGTTCTATGCACTTTCCTTTTGTAACTGTTTTACATTTCGCACTCCCAACACACACAATTTTTTATTGTTAATCCATATTTACATAATGGGTCTAATAGGTTTTGGCACATTCAATGGATAATTTTAATTTATTTATTTATTTATTTATTTTATTTTTTTATTTTTTAATTTACTTTGCATGTATATTGTAGGTTTGAGATACAATAGTTAGGGCATGTTGCAGATTAATTGTGTGAGGTTGAGGTATGTACTCTATGTGTGTCCAAAGAATATATCTTTAAGAATGTTTATTAATATTTGTAAATTAACCCGTTTATTTAGGCTATGCTTGGCGCATAGGATAATTATATATGGTATTTGTTTTGGGTCTTGATGGCCTGTGTGATATAACAATCTTGGATTTATATATACGCACATATAGTATATACATGCATTTGTACACTCATACATATTGTATGCAGCAGTCATTGTTATATATAAATTTTTCCTTCTCATATACATCTCAGTCCCTAGTGGTATAATATACATGTGCACCCGTACACTTATATATATATCACGCATTGGTACTGTTATATATAAAATACTCTCATTTTCTCATATACATATTTATCTTACTCTCCAGCGATAATATTCATTCAGTCTCTTCACTCATTCACCCCAATGTAGTTATAATACTTACCGATGCTTTAGCAGACAGGTCGCGCATGCAGGAAGTCTTTGACTTCCGGCACTTCCCCACACGGATCATGTGACCACTGGCACGCACGTTGCATAGCAACCGAGTGCTTGCTGGTCACCGTCCGTGGAAGGAAGTTGCCTGATAGGAAGCAGTCATCAGGCATGCGCGCCACATGGCTCTGCAGTTCCTTTCACACAGCTGTGGGGGATTAACTCAATCTCATCACTCCTATATAAATGAACACATGCACACACCATATGCAGCGCTCCTTGAAAAAGGTGTCGAAACGATCGTCGGAGCGGTGGGTGTTTACCATGCTTTCATTCATACAAACATTGGCTTAAGGTAATGTGGGCTCTTATTTATTATGCATGTGTATATCTTTTGATGTGGATTGATCTGTTCACCTGTTAAATATATATCTCTCTATGCATATTAGGGCCCAATTCAGTATCATTTACCTCCCAAATATATTGCCAAGTAGTAGCATGTATATACATCTCTTGTAATGATTCATGGTTTAACACCCTACATCTGTGGTATGGGTTATCCACTGTTTTTTTATATCTTTAATTTTAAAGAATACCAATAAATATAATATATTTTAAACCTTAGTTACTCTTTGTGGTGGTTTGGATTTATATATCCCACACTAGTTGTTACTATATTGATTGAGTTTGGTGGTGGAGGTTAATTTCCTCCGTTCGGATACTATCCGGTACCTGTTTAGATTGTTAATATTGATGTTCTGTTTTGCAACAGATATAGTTCCGGAACATGTACCTAAAAGCCAGGATGTTGTCCTGGCAAGATAAAGCATCTGAATTGTTTAAACCCGGTACCGCAGGTATTTTTAATAGTACACATGTTGATCACAAAGAACTTTTTAAAAAATATAAAAATCTGCTCCAGAAAAAAACAAGAATTTGGTGGACCAAAGCCTCCTTGGACAATTATCATAAACAAAAAATTGTTCCAAGGGGGCTACGCATTCAACTGTTTCCCACATTTGGTTTGGAGGATGCAGAGCTAAACAAAAAATGGGAGGCAGCCGCTTCGTCCTGTTCACTGACTTTCATTGAAATTATTAATGAGAGAAATCTTAATGTCCTGGGAGAGATTGATCATGAGCTGGACCAAGTACATAAACAAATGCTGAAAGATATTCCAGCTGAAATGCTGGAAGAATTCCTTGCTGATATGGACAAGAAGATGGAAAAATGGGAGGAAAATATCAGCAAATCTAAATCTAAAAAATACCAGCGGGATATTAGTGATTACGAAAATTAAAGAGTTTTTCGCTGGCAATATAGGAAAGCTGATGATAAGAATATTTTGCTGAGAAATTCCTCCACGTCATCCATCTCATCCGTAGCCAGTAGCACCGTCTCAGGGCTTGAGCATGAAACACAGAATGGCCGACCCTCTCGTACAAGATTTGGTGGTAAAAATACGTTTCGAGATTATGATGGACCAAACCACAATCAAAAGCGTTGCAAACAACCAAAGGTAATCAATTTATCCACTCATATACTCACACCTCAGCAGGAACACGTGTTAGAAATGGGTCTTACGTTCTCTCCTCCTCAGTCTCTTGATATTTTCACTGCGGTAAAAGATGTGCATTTGTTTGCACGAAAACTCATTTTAAAAAGATTTTATGAAAAATCTAATCTGGGATTTATATTTGATACTGAAGAGGAGAGAGCGGCTGTGGCAATTCTTGAGTCACTGGCTGATCAGGAAGCTGAACCAACGAACAATTTCCCTGTTTCTCTCATGAACAAGTCCAGTAAATTTCCCAACCTCAATACATGTTCAGCGGTGGACACTTTTGTCAAATTGGTAACCCATGATATCGAAAAATTGAAATTTGGGGGTCCTCGATATCATGACAGCAGGCAATTGAGGGAGGTTATCCAAGAAATTGGAAAATGGGATGATTGTGTGTTGAAAGCCGCGGACAAAAGTGGAAATCTGGTCATTTGGCCCAACCTTCTTTATGAGAAACAGGCCTACAAATTGCTATCTGATCACCATTGCTACAAGAAACTCTCCCATAACCCATCTGACAGGTTTCAATTGGAATTGATTAAAATTTTGGAGCAAGCATATGAAAATGGCATTGTTACAAAAAAATTCTTTGATTATATACAAAAATTAAAACCTCGGATGCCTACTTTATATCTCATCCCTAAGATACATAAGGACATTCATGACCCGCCTGGCAGACCAATTGTCTCGGGCAATGGGAGTCTTTGCAAAATGGTTTGTCGGGTAATTGATTTTTATCTTAAACCTATTGTAGCCACGCTTCCTTCGTATATACAGGACACAACTGCAGCTTTGAGACGATTAGACCAACTTCATTTAGAAGATCAAATGTTACTTGTAACAGCTGATGTAGAGGCACTATATACCTCCATCATGCATACACACGGTCTCAAGACTGCATCTTGGTTCCTGTATAATAGCAATCTGGACACTGAATTAAGTGACCTGATCATGGTACTACTTGAGTTCATCCTTACACATAACATCTTTATGTTTAGGGATGAAATCTTCCTACAGGCACAAGGGACAGAAATGGGGGCGGCTTGTGCCCCCTCATATGCTAATTTGTTCCTTAGAGCCTGGGAGCGTGAGATTTTTCAGAGCTCTCCCATACCTGGCTGTGAAAACATCCTCAGCTGGATTAGGTATATCGATGATGTACTGTTCATATGGGATGGCAGCTCTGATGACCTACAAAAATTGATGTGTCAACTTAACAATAATGATCTTAATATTAAATTGACATATGCCTACAGGCATAGGGTCAGTTTTTTGGATATTGACATCACAGTGTCCCCTGAAGGCGTGGTACAAACAAACATATTTCGCAAACCTACTGCCACCAACTCAATTCTTAGGGCGGATTCTTCACATTTGCCCTCCACCATTCGTGGTATCCCTGTGGGACAATTTTTGAGGGCAAGAAGAATCTGCTCATCAGACGAGACTTTTGAGCAACAAGCCTCTGATCTCTACACAAGATTCAGAGAACGTGGGTACGGCCATAGGCAAATCCGTCGGGGATATTGACGGGCGAAAGACAGCAACCGTAACCAGCTTCTTTATTCTACCAAACCTTTGAAAATTCGCTCGGACCAAGTCAGATTGATTACTCCTTATAATGATCAATGGAAAAACTTTTCCAACATTATCCAGAAACATTGGCACGTTCTGCAAACGGACCCAGTATTGAACAAAATTATATCTGACAGGCCATGTATCATTGCCAAAAGGTCAAGAAACTTGAGGGATTTGTTGGTACGTAGTGAGTACAAGCCAGCAAGAAAAAATTTATCACTCTTTAGTGAACAAATCCAAGGATTCTGTCCTTGTGGGCAATGTAAAGCCTGTCTCAATACTGAAAGGTCCAAGGAATTTTTTAATTCCTCTAAGACTCGAAAATTCACCATCAGACAGTTTTTAACGTGCTCGACAAAAGGAGTAATCTATGTGGCTGAATATCCATGCCACAAGATTTATGTGGGTATGACTACTAGCGAATTTAGAATCCGGGTAAGGGAACACATACGTGACATTGAAAAAGCAAAGGACGCTGAGAGCAATGATTATTTGAAGACCCTCCCTAGACATTTTAAATGCTTCCATAATTCTGATCCATCATTCTTGCGGGTGAAAGCCATTGACAAGGTATCTTTGGGGGCTAGAGGAGATCTGGGTTTGCCTCTTTCTTATAGATTCACAGTGTACTTTTTACTTTCTTTGATTTTAATTGGTTTTAATTATTTATTCTTCTATCCAGTGACGTTGTTATACTCACCCTGTGCTGTTTCTGCTGTGATGACATGGTCTCCATCGGTATAGTTGTCTGAAATATTTGCTGCAAGAGCCCGCACCTGAGATGAATGGAATGAAGAATAAAAGAGAGGAAAAGAGAAACGGAGAGAATCATGATACTATTTTTTGTGGATTATTATTTATCATATACAATTGTATGTTTGTTATTTTCTGCAATATCCAATTTCCCATATGTCAATATTTATTAGGGTTTTTTTGTTTTTTGTTTTTTTTCTTTCCATGTCATTATCATCAGGGTTTTTATATTGCTAATTGTTCACTTAATTAACTTATAATATATTTACAATGCATAACGCATCATTATTTATGATTTTCACATACACTATTCACTTACACAAGTAACTTAACAAGCTTATATGCATAACTGCACAATTTTTTGACTTAGCAGTAGTGTATGCTTATTAATGTTATTCACACACACACTAATTTCATTTACATTCTTGTATTTGTTCTATGCACTTTCCTTTTGTAACTGTTTTACACTTCGCACTCCCAACACACACAATTTTTATTGTTAATCCATATTCACATAATGGGTCTAATAGGTTTTGGCACATTCAATGGATAATTTTAATTTTTTTTTTATACAGTACAGACCAAAAGTTTGGACACACCTTCTCATTTAAAGATTTTTCTGTATTTTCATGACTATGAAAATTGTACATTCACATTGAAGGCATCAAAACTATGAATTAACACATGTGGAATTATATACTTAACAAAAAAGTGTGAAATAACGGAAAATAAGTCTTATATTCTAGGTTCTTCAAAGTGGCCACCTTTTGCTTTGATGACTGCTTTGCACACTCTTGGCATTCTCTTGATGAGCTTCAAGACGTAGTCACCGGAAATGTTTTTCACTTCACAGGTGTGCCCTGTCAGGTTTAATAAGTGAGATCTCTTGCCTTATAAATGTGGTTGGGACCATCAGTTGTGTTGTGCAGAACTCTGGTGGATACACAGCTGATAGTCCTACTGAATAGGCTGTTAAAATTTGTATTATGACAAGAAAAAAGCAGTTAAGTAAAGAAAAACGAGTGGACATCATTACTTTAAAAAATTAAGGTCAGTCAGTCCGAAAAATTGGGAAAACTTTGAAAGTGTCCCCAAGTGCAGTTGCAAAAACCATCAATCGCTACAAAGAAACTGGCTCACATGAGGACCGCCCCAGGAAAGGAAGACCAAGAGTCACCTTGGCTTCTGAGGATAAGATTATCCGAGTCACCAGCCTCAGAAATCGCAGGTTAACAGCAGCTCAGATTAGAGACCAGGTCAATGCCACACAGAGTTCTAGCAGCAGACACATCTCTTCAACAACTGTTAAGAGGAGACTTTGTGCAGCAGGCCTTCATGGTAAAATAGCTGCTAGGAAACCACTGCTAAGGACAGGCAACAAGCAGAAGAGACTTGTTTGGGCTAAAGAACACAAGAAATGGACATTAGACCAGTGGAAATCTGTGCTTTGGTCTGATGAGTCCAAATTTGAGATCTTTGGTTCCAACCACCGTGTCTTTGTGCGACGCAGAAAAGGTGAACGGATGGAAAAAAAAAAAAAGAACTACAAATTAACCATGTAATATATGGTCAATAATCCCTAGAAAACTAGAAAAACTGATTAATAGCCTATAGTGGGGGAGAGAAACTTTAAATAAAAGGGGACGCGTCTCCCCTATAAGTTATATCTCAATCCACATATTAGTAGACCCCAAAATGACATGAAAGGGATTTAAATCCAAAATATATCAAATTTTATTAGAAAATATAAAAGTTACATAACAATATATCAAAGGGAAGGAAAAGAGGTGGTAGGACAACTATAGAAACAGGGTCAAACCCTGCAAGGAGACAAACATCCCTGGACCAGCATTAAAGGTAAACCAGGTGTACGTATGAGCTGCCAATCAATAAATAGTTAAAGTAAAGGCAAACATAAATAATATCAATCTGTGTCTTCACTGATAATAATCTTCATGTCAGAATACAAAGTATGAAGTACAACAATTAAGATAGCAATCTCAGTATGTGAACACATAATAACATGACAGAATGTAAGACAACAGAGCATATAGCAGAGACGCATGAATGCACAAATGAATAGATGGCGCTAAACAGGTAGCATAATGCTGATAACACCAGGGTACATGACAGTGATGCACAAATCTTACTAAGTTGGTAGCGCTAAGTAGGTAGCATTACTATTTAATCATGAGCAGCGGCTCCGTAGTATGTTATTTACCTTGTGCCATATAAGGAACGGTAAAGGCAGCGTGTCCTGGAATGCTGGGGGGATGTGCGGCAACGGATGGACTCTACATGCCTGGTTCCCACTGTGAAGCATGGAGGAGGAGGTGTGATGGTGTGGGGGTGCTTTGCTGGTGACACTGTTTTGGATTTATTCAAAATTGAAGGCATACTGAACCAGCATGGCTACCACAGCATCTTGCAGCGGCATGCTATTCCATCCGGTTTGCGTTTAGTTGGACCATCATTTATTTTTCAACAGGACAATGACCCCAAACATACCTCCAGGCTGTGTAAGGGCTATTTGACCAAGAGGAAGAGTGATGGGGTGCTACGCCAGATGACCTGGCCTCCACAGTCACCAGACCTGAACCCAATCGAGATGGTTTGGGGTGAGCTGGACCGCAGAGTGAAGACAAAAGGGCCAACAATTGCTAAGCATCTCTGGGAACTCCTTCAAGATTGTTGGAAGACCATTTCCGGTGATTACTTCTTGAAGCTCATCAAGAGAATGCCAAGAGTGTGCAAAGCAGTCATCAAAGCAAAAGGTGGCTACTTTGAAGAACCTAGAATATAAGACATATTTTCAGTTGCTTCACACTTTTTTGTTAAGTATATAATTCCACATGTGTTAATTCATAGTTTTGATGCCTTCAATGTGAATGTACAATTTCCATAGTCAAGAAAATACAGAAAAATCTTTAAATGAAAGGTGTGTCCAAACTTTTGGTCTGTACTGTATATATATATATTTTTATTTTTTTTAAATTTACTTTGCATGTATATTGTAGGTTTGAGATACAATAGTTAGGGCATGTTGCAGATTAATTGTGTGAGGTTGAGGTATGTACTCTATGTGTGTCCAAAGAATATATCTTTAAGAATGTTTATTAATATTTGTAAATTAACCTGTTTATTTAGGCTATGCTTGGCGCATAGGATAATTATATATGGTATTTGTTTTGGGTCTTGATGGCCTGTGTGATATAACAATCTTGGATTTATATATACGCACATATAGTATATACATGCATTTGTACACTCATACATATTGTATGCAGCAGTCATTGTTATATATAAATTTTTCCTTCTCATATACATCTCAGTCCCTAGTGGTATAATAAACATGTGCACCCGTACACTTATATATATATCACGCATTGGTACTGTTATATATAAAATACTCTCATTTTCTCATATACATATTTATCTTACTCTCCAGCGATAATATTCATTCAGTCTCTTCACTCATTCACCCCAATGTAGTTATAATACTTACCGATGCTTTAGCAGACAGGTCGCGCATGCAGGAAGTCTTTGACTTCCGGCACTTCCCCACACGGATCATGTGACCACTGGCACGCACGTTGCATAGCAACCGAGTGCTTGCTGGTCACCGTCCGTGGAAGGAAGTTGCCTGATAGGAAGCAGTCATCAGGCATGCGCGCCACATGGCTCTGCAGTTCCTTTCACACAGCTGTGGGGGATTAACTCAATCTCATCACTCCTATATAAATGAACACATGCACACACCATATGCAGCGCTCCTTGAAAAAGGTGTCGAAACAATCGTCGGAGCGGTGGGTGTTTACCATGCTTTCATTCATACAAACATTGGCTTAAGGTAATCTGGGCTCTTATTTATTATGCATGTGTATATCTTTTGATGTGGATTGATCTGTTCACCTGTTAAATATATATCTCTCTATGCATATTAGGGCCCAATTCAGTATCATTTACCTCCCAAATATATTGCCAAGTAGTAGCATGTATATACATCTCTTGTAATGATTCATGGTTTAACACCCTACATCTGTGGTATGGGTTATCCACTGTTTTTTTATATCTTTAATTTTAAAGAATACCAATAAATATAATATATTTCAAACCTTAGTTACTCTTTGTGGTGGTTTGGATTTATATATCCCACACTAGTTGTTACTATATTGATTGAGTTTGGCGGTGGAGGTTAATTTCCTCCGTTCGGATACCATCTGGAACCTGTTTAGATAGTCTCAAGAAGATGTCTGTAATGCCAAATGTAGAGATCTCCTGCAACTAACTTCAGGGCAACTGTCTGTCACCTCTGACACACCCGTGACACCCAGGAAGTATCGGCGCGTTCAGAGATTCATTTGTATTTGAGTCATAAAGACGCAAATACAAATGAATGCAACACTCTTCATCCCTCATCCAAAAAAATGTTGGTTCTGTTAACGAGTCTGGAGGAGGGAAATTTAATCCCTAAGTTGCCGAGCCAATTGTAACATTATTGACCAGGCCATAGAATTGAAATCTGACCAGTGTCACTTCATGTGGTAATAACTTCAACGTATCCCAGTGATCCTGAGATTTGTTTTTTTCGTGACACATTTTACTTTGCTTGTTGTAAATTTAGATCGATAGGTTTTGGGTTTATTTGTGAAAATATCATAATTTTGATGAACTTTCAATGTTTATATGCTCAAAGTTGTTAGTCATACTGTACAAATACCATTTCCCATATGTTGCTTTAGCCACAATTTTTTTCCTTTAAAAGGAATAGTACGAGAAAATGGACTCCACAATTTCTTACCTAGTTTCTTCTGAGCACACTGATACCCCATGTGGTCAGAAACCTCTGTTTGGAGAAAGGGCCAGGCCCGGAAGGGAAGGAGCACCATTTGAATTTTGGAACACAAATTTGACTGAAATAGATTGTGGGCATCATGTTGCATTTCCATGGCCCCTAGGGTACCCAAACAGCAGAAAACTCCTAGAAGTGACCCCCATTTTGTAAACTATACCCCTCAAGGATTTTATCCAGGGGTATGGTGAGCATTTTAAATCCACAACTACTACACAGAATTTGATAACATTTGGTCTCCACATTGAAAATGTTCATTTAATTTTTCACGAAAATGTTGCTTTAGCCCCAAATTTTTACTTTTGCAAGAGGTATCATAAAAAAGGTGACAGCGCGATTTGCTGCCTAATTTCTTCTGAGCAAGGCGATACCCCACATGTAGTCAAAAAGTTCTGTTTGACACACGACAGGGTTTGGAAGAAGCGACATTTGGTATTTTGAATGTAAATTTGACTACAATGGATTGCAGAAATCATGTCTCATTTGCAGAGCCCCGGAGGTACCAAAACAACAGAAAGCCCCACAAGTGACACCACTTTGGAAGCTAGACCCATCAAGGAATTCATGTAGGGGTTTGTTGAGCTTGCTAAACCAATGGGTGCTTCACAGAACTTTTTAAAATGTGGATGTGAAAATGAAAATTACTTTTCTATGCTAAAATATGGTTTTATCCCCACCCCAAATTTGAAATTTTCAGAGTGTATAATAGGAGAAAACAGAAACTTAAATTTGTTATGCAATTTCTTCCGAACATAAAGATACTGTCACGCAAGATGGATGAACACTAACAACTAAAGACAACAAAGGAAACAAACATGGGGAAAAGTAACTTAGCTTGAGCCAACTTCAGAGAGATTATTCCTAACGTCCTCCAAGCACAAAAGAGAAAGTAAGCAGACTGCAACAGCTCCAAGCCTTCTCAAGAGAACAAGTGAATATCACCGGCACCTCCCTCTATCAAACAGCAAGTATTTCAACAGCCAGGCCTGGGTGTCAGTTAGCCAGAGGGAGGTAGACGCTGGGTCCTAGAGTGAGACAGATAAGAAGGTGTCTGTAATGTCAAACGAAAAGATATTCTGCAAACAACTCGAGGGCGACTGTCTGTCACATCTCACACACACATGACAGATACCCCATATGTGACGAAAACTGGCACATGGCATGGAAAGAGCACTATATGATTTTTGAAGCATAAATTTGTCTGGAATAGATTGTTAATGCCAAGTCGCATTTGCAGAGCCCCTGACAGGTCAAACAGCTGAAACCCCCATAAGTGAACCCATTTTGGAAATTAAACCCCTCAAGGAATTGATAAAGGGGTGTATTGATCATTTTTAACCTACAGGTGATTCACAAAACTATAACATTTAGATGTGAAAACAAAAAATTTAATTTATTCCACTAAAATACTGTTTTAGTGCCAAATATATAATTTACATATGATATAATATGAGAAACTGGACCCCAGTATATGTTATGCAATTTTTACTGAACATGGCAGCACCCCATATGTGGTTGTACACTACTGTTTGAGCACACGGCAGGGATCAGATTGGAAGGAGCTCTACTTGACTTTTAGTACGCTGATTGTTTGAATAGCACGGTGGCTCAGTGGTTAGCACTGCAGCGCTGGGGTCCTTGGTTCAAATCCCACCAAAGACAACATCTGCAAGGAGTTTGTATGTTCTCTCAGTGTTTGCGTGGGTTTCCTCCGGGTTCTCCGGTTTCCTCCCACACTTCAAAGACATACTGATAGGGAATTTAGATTGTGAACCCCAAAGGGGACAGTGATGATAATGTATGTAAAGAGCTGCGGAATATGTTAGTGCTATATAAAAATAAAGATTATTATTATTATTATTATAGATTGTGGGTCCTTGAGACAAGCCTCTGAAGTGCCAGATCAGCAGAAACCCCACCAGGTGATCCCATATTGGAAACTTCACTGCCTAAGGGATTCATCTAGGGGTGTAGTGAGTATTTTGAACCGACAGGTGCCTCGCAGAATTTTATAACATTGGGATGTGTAAATATAACATTTTAGTTCTAAAAATGTCATTTTTGTATTTGCTGCAAATTTGTCAGTTACACAAGGGTTAATAGGTAAAAATGGAACCCACAATTTATTGTGCAATTTCTACCGAATGCGGTAATACCCTATATGTTGTCGGAAACTATTATTTCCTTCAACTCGTCCAAGATGTTGGCCCCAAAATATACAGATGCCATCAACAGGCCAGAGATCAAGGATAAGCTCCAACGCTTCCAAAATAACATGTACGAACTTAAAGCAGAAGGCGTACATCTGGCAGTAAGGAACCTTAACAACATACTCTATGCCATGGCAGAAATGTCCGACCCAAAAAGATGTAGCAACAAGAGGTTGAGTAAACAAAATCCCAACAACTGGTTTGACAAGGAATGTAAAGCTATAAGGAAGGTTCTAAGAACGACCTCAAATAAAAAACACAGAGACCCAAACAACTCTACTCTGAGAGAAAATTACCACACCATGCAACAAAATTAGAAATCCATCCTCAAAAGGAAAAAGAAAAAACACATTTCCACAAAACTCCTCCAACTCCAAGATGCCCTTGAAGACAACAGCTTTTGGGAACTATGAAACCACCTAGGATCCAACCAAAAAAGCTACAACCTCCATATCCAGACCAGGAACATATGGCTCCAGTACTTCAAGGACCTTTACAAAGACATCCCAAGTGGGGGCGTGGCCAGGACCTCAATGTGAGAGGAAGTGTGTGTGAGGAGCTCCTGCTGAGCTGAAGACAATAGAGGCATAGAAAAGGCAGAGTGCCGGCATTTTCACCTCAATTACAGCACACATGGGGCCACGACATGCTAGGACACCGGCATCCACTCCAGGGCCAGTGATAGCGACCGCACTGGACACCTTTCTTCAGAAGGACTCAGCACCTCATGGTGTCCCGGAGCCATCTTGGCTGGAACAGACCGGGATGCAGCAGCTTCAGACAGAGCACAGAGGTGAGGGGAGTGGGAACCAATCTCAGCTTGCAGCCCCTGCTGATGTGGATTTGCCAGGGCAGATAACAGCAAAAAGCCAAGGCAGAGCTGTGGGAGTCGTCTCCTCTGCAAATAAGACTGTTGCAGCTCACATGAGGTGCACATCAGAGCCCCCCTCCCCCTCCTCCCCTCAGACAATTGCACAAATAACAGCATGTGCTGCTGATCATCCCCAGCCCCCATCAGAAGATGGAGGGACCTTCTCTATGCATTCCCATGGGAAAAGGAGCAGACAGGCAGCCGGGGAGATTGAAGGAGAGCGGAATATTTTCACTGTCCATGATAAAGGGGTGGAGACTTGTCCTCTTCCCCTGGCTGTACTGAGGATGAATGGCGGGTTGGGAGCCTGCAGTTCTGTGCCCCCCCCCACCCCCCATGGCAGAAGTACCTAGAGCATTTACCCTCCAAGACAGACTTCAAAAACCTTATAAAGGAAGTCAAGGATACCTGCAGTTCAGAGATTGCTTATGTGAGACAAGACCTGAGGCACTTGGCAAATCGTATAGAAATACTGGAGGAAGATCATAATACTACTAGAGCTCATGTAACCAAACTACAACAAGTGACCACCCAGCAAGAATCAGTGATGCAGGATATGCATGCCCACATTGAAGATCTTGATAATAGGGAAGAAGAAGCAACATACGGGTGAGGGGTCTCCCCGAGTCGGAGGGGGGGGGGGGATCTCAGAGCTATACTTCAGGAGATCTTCAACTCTATCCTGGGTGATAACCAGCCTGCCTCGATCAAATTTCATAGAGCTCACAGAGCCTTGAAGCCAAAAGGTATTACAGCATTTCCTGCTTGCATGACTTTGAGCTGAAAGAAAAGATAATGGCCAAGGCAAGGGCCCAGAAAGCCATAAAGTATAGGGGAGGCGGACATCCAGCTCTTCCCGGACCTGCCTAGAATTACCCTGCAGAAGAGAAAGCTGTTAGAACCCTCCTGTTAGTTTTTTTTCTATTTTGTTGGTCACATGACTTTCTGCCTATATAATCCAGCTCCGCCCTTCTGGCCTTACTGGACTTCAGTGTTACATTTACTCTTAAACTAGCCAGGTGCCTTGTACCTTACTCTGTAGTTTGCTTGGTCTTTTGACCACTAGTACTTTTTGTTTGTCTTTGCTCTGCTACAATTTCTGTTAGGAGGTGTCCAACTATATCCCTGTCCTTAGTTCTTGTAGGGACCCCTCCCTTATATCTATAGGTGTGCGTTCAGACTAGCCGAGGACTTAGGCGGGTCTGTTCACAAGGAACAGGTCCCCCGCTGCATCGTAGGGAATCAGCTTAGTCCTATTGTAGGGACAGTTTTCCTATCTTTCCTTAGTGTTTGTAGCAGTTCGTAACAGTAAGTCCAGCCCAAAAAAAACACTCTAAGGAAAGAAATCCAGATTTCAGCACAGTGTCAGTTCAGGAGTTGGCTCAACGCCTGCACGGACTGTCTTTGGAGGTGGCCGAGCTCCAGCAACACGTGAGTAGCTGTCCTGGAGCTCATTTTGTCGAACCGAAGGTAGGACTGCCAGATTTTTTTATGGTAAACAGCAATATTTTTTTTCCTTTAAAAACGCTTGTTTATTATATTTTCGTTTAAGACCCAGATCCTCGGGGAATGAATCACAGCGCATTGGGTTTATAATGTCACTTTTGCGCAAAGAACCACAGGGATGGGCCTTTTCTCTACAACCTAATGATCCGTGTTTTAGATCTGTGGAAGATTTTTTTTCTGCTATGGGGTTGTTGTATGATGATCCTGATCGAGTCTCATCTGCTGAAACTGCATTAAGACGTTTGAAGCAGGGATCAGGTGATGTGGAAAATTATTGTACATACTTCAGAAGATGGTCAGCTGAAGTGGAATGGAATGACTCAGCATTAAAATGTCTGTTTCTTGCTGGTCTAGGTGAAAGGGTTAAGGATCTGCTGACTGCCTTCCCAAAACCTGGAACCTTGCAGGAGGCAATGCAATTAGCTATACGTGTGCACAGGAGACTGCGTGCTAGGATTAATGAAGAGAAATCTACTGCTATGGCAGCTCCTAGTTTGCAGAGGGTCTGCTCGGAAGGTGGAGAACCGATGGAGATTGGGGCCATGTCACCCCACTCTCAGGAAAAAGACCGCAGGTTTGCTAAGGGATTATGCTTTTATTGCGGTAAATCTGACCACTTTATTTAGAACTGTGTGCTTCGTTTGAACAAGGAAAAAAAAAAGGTCAGTTACGCCCGTATAGCTTGTTCAAACTCAAAAGGAGTATTTCTTTCTGAAAGCACCTCATTCCAGGAGGAGTTGTTTGAATTTCAGGTATTTGTGGATTGTGGTTCTACACTCAATGTGATTGATGAGGGATTTTTGGAAAAATTTAAATTAGAATCTAAACTTTTGTCATCCCCTATTTCTGTGGTTGCTGTTGATGGCTCTCCCTTGAAATGTATTACAAGGTTTTTGAATTTCCCCTCACCATTAATGGTATTCACCAAGAGAATTTGGATTTGGCGGTATTAAATAATTTGCCTTCTCCAGTGGTTTTGGGGTTACCTTGGTTAAAATTGCACAATCCTGTACTGGACTGGTCTACCAATGAAATTAAGTCTTGGAGTCCTAAGTGTTATGATAAATGTTGTAACGGTTGCATTGCTGCTGTGAAAGAGGGGAATTACCTGTACCTATTCAGGATTTTGGAAGGTTTTTTCTGAGGAGGAGTCGCAAGTTTTGCCTCCTCATAGGGACTATGATTGTACTATTGAGTTTGTCCCTGGAGCTACTTTTCCCAGGAGTCGCTTATTTAATCTTACTATCCCTGAGAGAAAGGCCTTGGAGGAATACATACAGACAAGCTTGGCCGCCGGTCACATTAGACCTTCTAAGTCACCTGTGGCTGTTGGATTTTTTTTTGTAAAAAAAAAAGGACGGCGGTTTACGTCCATGTCTGGACTTTCGCGAAATTAATAAAATTACAGTACGCAATTCCTACCCACTGCCATTAATTCCTGACTTGTTCAACCAGTTAGTGGGGGCCAAGTGGTTCTCTAAAATTGATCTCCGGGGGACATACAATTTGTTATGTATGAAGCAAGGTGATGAGTGGAAAACTGCTTTTAACACTCCGGTGGGTCATTTTGAGAATCTGGTTATGCCTTTTGGTCTTACCAACGCACCAGCGTTTTTTCAGAACCTTATTAATGACATCCTAAGACCATTGATCGGTAAGAATGTGGTGGTGTATTTGGATGACATTTTGATTTATTTGCCGGATCTGGAGTCTCATTGGCAGAGCGTACGTGAGGTATTGCAGTTGTTAAGTGACAATTCACTTTTTGCTAAGCTGGAGAAATGTGAGTTCGCTGTGCAGAGAATTCGTTTTTTGGGCTACATTATCTCCTGCGAGGGCTTTGAGATGGACCCGGTGAAGGTTCAGGCGGTACAGGAATGGCCTAGGCCTATTGGTTTGAAATCGATACAGAGATTTTTGGGTTTCGCCAATTATTACAGAAAATTCATTAAGAATTTTTCTATAATTGTTAAGCCGCTGACCGATCTCACCAGGAAAGGTGCGAATACGGTCCAGTGGACTACTGAGGCCATTGAAGCTTTTGTGTATCTCAAGGAGAGGTTCAGTGCTGCCCCCATCCTTATGCAAAACCTACAAAAGACAAAAAATATATCTCATACCCTACCATCATTATAAATAAATGTAAAGCTTTACATTTATTTATAATGATGGTAGGGTATGAGATATATTTTTTGTTTTTTGTAGGTTTTGCATCTTTTTGCTAGTGTGAACATGCTCCTATTTCTTGCATGTGTACCATCTTAGTCCTCAGTTCACATTGCTTGGTTTTTTGTCTTGTTTGCATTCTGTGCAAATTAGGGGTGTGGCATCCCCCTTGTTGAGCTGGTTAGTATATATGTAGCTTACCACGGGCTTAGGTGGTCTGATATTGGGACCCGGTTCTATTTGTCTACTCTTTTTTATATGCATTACTTCAACTTTGATATACAGTAAGGTTTTTAATATAGACAGTGTAGGACCGTCCCAATTTAGGGTCACCTTGTCGCTGGTGGGACGGCTTGTATACTTTTTTTGATCAAAAATAGTTCACTAAGTACCCTATATTTCATATGCAACTTTGCTTTACATTTATTTATAATGATGGTAGGGTATGAGATATATTTTTTGTCTTTTGTAGGTTTTGCATCTTTTTGCTAGTGTGAACATGCTCCTATTTCTTGCATGTGTACCATCTTAGTCCTCAGTTCACATTGCTTGGTTTTTTGTCTTGTTTGCATTCTGTGCAAATTAGGGGTGTGGCATCCCCCTTGTTGAGCTGGTTAGTATATATGTAGCTTACCACGGGCTTAGGTGGTCTGATATTGGGACCCGGTTCTATTTGTCTACTCTTTTATATGCATTACTTCAACTTTGATATACAGTAAGGTTTTTAATATAAACAGTGTAGGACCGTCCCAATTTAGGGTCACCTTGTCGCTGGTAGGACGGCTTGTATACTTTTTTTGATCAAAAATAGTTCACTAAGTACCCTATATTTCATATGCAACTTTGCTTTACATTTATTTACAATGATGGTAGGATATGAGATATATTTTTTGTCTTTTGTAGGTTTTGCATCTTTTTGCTAGTGTGAACATGCTCCTATTTCTTGCATGTGTACCATCTTAGTCCTCAGTTCACATTGCTTGGTTTTTTGTCTTGTTTGCATTCTGTGCAAATTAGGGGTGTGGCATCCCCCTTGTTGAGCTGGTTAGTATATATGTAGCTTACCACAGGCTTAGGTGGTCTGATATTGGGACCCGGTTCTATTTGTCTACTCTTTTTTATATGCATTACTTCAACTTTGATATACAGTAAGGTTTTTAATATAGACAGTGTAGGACCATCCCAATTTAGGGTCACCTTGTCGCTGGTGGGACGGCTTGTATACTTTTTTTGATCAAAAATAGTTCACTAAGTACCCTATATTTCATATGCAACTTTGCTTTACATTTATTTATAATGATGGTAGGGTATGAGATATATTTTTTGTCTTTTGTAGGTTTTGCATCTTTTTGCTAGTGTGAACATGCTCCTATTTCTTGCATGTGTACCATCTTAGTCCTCAGTTCACATTGCTTGGTTTTTTGTATTGTTTGCATTCTGTGCAAATTAGGGGTGTGGCATCCCCCTTGTTGAGCTGGTTAGTATATATGTAGCTTACCACGGGCTTAGGTGGTCTGATATTGGGACCCGGTTCTATTTGTCTACTCTTTTATATGCATTACTTCAACTTTGATATACAGTAAGGTTTTTAATATAAACAGTGTAGGACCGTCCCAATTTAGGGTCACCTTGTCGCTGGTGGGACGGCTTGTATACTTTTTTTGATCAAAAATAGTTCACTAAGTACCCTATATTTCATATGCAACTTTGCTTTACATTTATTTACAATGATGGTAGGATATGAGATATATTTTTTGTCTTTTGTAGGTTTTGCATCTTTTTGTTAGTGTGAACATGCTCCTATTTCTTGCATGTGTACCATCTTAGTCCTCAGTTCACATTGCTTGGTTTTTTGTCTTGTTTGCATTCTGTGCAAATTAGGGGTGTGGCATCCCCCTTGTTGAGCTGGTTAGTATATATGTAGCTTACCACAGGCTTAGGTGGTCTGATATTGGGACCCGGTTCTATTTGTCTACTCTTTTATATGCATTACTTCAACTTTGATATACAGTAAGGATTTTAATATAGACAGTGTAGGACCATCCCAATTTAGGGTCACCTTGTCGCTGGTGGGACGGCTTGTATACTTTTTTTGATCAAAAATAGTTCACTAAGTACCCTATATTTCATATGCAACTTTGCTTTACATTTATTTATAATGATGGTAGGGTATGAGATATATTTTTTGTCTTTTATAGGTTTTGCATCTTTTTGCTAGTGTGAACATGCTCCTATTTCTTGCATGTGTACCATCTTAGTCCTCAGTTCACATTGCTTGGTTTTTTGTCTTGTTTGCATTCTGTGCAAATTAGGGGTGTGGCATCCCCCTTGTTGAGCGGGTTAGTATATATGTAGCTTACCACGGGCTAAGGTGGTCTGATATTGGGACCCGGTTCTATTTGTCTACTCTTTTATATGCATTACTTCAACTTTGATATACAGTAAGGTTTTTAATATAGACAGTGTAGGACCGTCCCAATTTAGGGTCACCTTGTCGCTGGTGGGACGGCTTGTATACTTTTTCTTATCAAAAATAGTTCACTAAGTACCCTATATTTCATATGCAACTTTGCTTTACATTTATTTATAATGATGGTAGGGTATGAGATATATTTTTTGTCTTTTGTAGGTTTTGCATCTTTTTGCTAGGTGAACATGCTCCTATTTCTTGCATGTGTACCATCTTAGTCCTCAGTTCACATTGCTTGGTTTTTTGTCTTGTTTGTATTCTGTGCAAATTAGGGGTGTGGCATCCCCCTTGTTGAGCTGGTTAGTATATATGTAGCTTACCACGGGCTTAGGTGGTCTGATATTGGGACCCGGTTCTATTTGTCTACTCTTTTTTATATGCATTACTTCAACTTTGATTTACAGTAAGGTTTTTAATATAGACAGTGTAGGACCGTCCCAATTTAGGGTCACCTTGTCGCTGGTGGGACGGCTTGTATACTTTTTTTGATCAAAAATAGTTCATAAAGTACCCTATATTTCATATGCAACTTTGCTTTACATTTATTTATAATGATGGTAGGGCATGAGATATATTTTCTGTCTTTTGTAGGTTTTGCATCTTTTTGCTAGTGTGAACATGCTCCTATTTCTTGCATGTGTACCATCTTAGTCCTCAGTTCACATTGCTTGGTTTTTTGTCTTGTTTGCATTCTGTGCAAATTAGGGGTGTGGCATCCCCCTTGTTGAGCTGGTTAGTATATATGTAGATTACCACGGACTTAGGTGGTCTGATATTGGGACCCGGTTCTATTTGTCTACTCTTTTTTATATGCATTACTTCAACTTTGATATACAGTAAGGTTTTTAATATAGACAGTGTAGGACCGTCCCAATTTAGGGTCACCTTGTCGCTGGTGGGATGGCTTGTATACTTTTTTTGATCAAAAATAGTTCACTAAGTACCCTATATTTCATATGCAACTTTGCTTTACATTTATTTATAATGATGGTAGGGTATGAGATATATTTTTTGTCTTTTGCAGGTTTTGCATATTTTTGCTAGTGTGAACATGCTCCTATTTCTTGCATGTGTACCATCTTAGTCCTCAGTTCACATTGCTTGGTTTTTTGTCTTGTTTGCATTCTGTGCAAATTAGGGGTGTGGCATCCCCCTTGTTGAGCTGGTTAGTATATATGTAGATTACCACGGGCTTAGGTGGTCTGATATTGGGACCCGGTTCTATTTGTCTACTCTTTTTTATATGCATTACTTCAACTTTGATATACAGTAAGGTTTTTAATATAGACAGTGTAGGACCGTCCCAATTTAGGGTCACCTTGTCGCTGGTGGGACGGCTTGTATACATTTTTGATCAAAAATAGTTCACTAAGTACCCTATATTTCATATGCAACTTTGCTTTACATTTATTTATAATGATGGTAGGGTATGAGATATATTTTTTGTCTTTTGTAGGTTTTGCATCTTTTTGCTAGTGTGAACATGCTCCTATTTCTTGCATGTGTACCATCTTAGTCCTCAGTTCACATTGCTTGGTTTTTTGTCTTGTTTGCATTCTTTGCAAATTAGGGGTGTGGCATCCCCCTTGTTGAGCTGGTTAGTATATATGTAGCTTACCACGGGCTTAGGTGGTCTTATATTGGGACTCAGTTCTATTTGTCTACTATTTTTTATATGCATTACTTCAACTTTGATATACAGTAAGGTTTTTAATATAGACAGTGTAGGACCGTCCCAATTTAGGGTCACCTTGTCGCTGGTGGGACGGCTTGTATACTTTTTTTGATCAAAAATAGTTCACTAAGTACCCTATATTTCATATGCAACTTTGCTTTACATTTATTTATAATGATGGTAGGGTATGAGATATATTTTTTGTCTTTTGTAGGTTTTGCATATTTTTGCTAGTGTGAACATGCTCCTATTTCTTGCATGTGTACCATCTTAGTCCTCAGTTCACATTGCTTGGTTTTTTGTCTTGTTTGCATTCTGTGCAAATTAGGGGTGTGGCATCCCTCTTGTTGAGCTGGTTAGTATATATGTAGCTTACCACGGGCTTAGGTGGTCTGATATTGGGACCCGGTTCTATTTGTCTACTCTTTTTTATAGGCATTACTTTCAACTTTGATATACAGTAAGGTTTTTAATATAGACAGTGTAGGACCGTCCCAATTTAGGGTCACCTTGTCGCTGGTGGGATGGCTTGTATACAGCTTTGATCAAAAATAGTTCACTAAGTACCCTATATTTCATATGCAACTTTGCTTTACATTTATTTATAATGATGGTAGGGTATGAGATATATTTTTTGTCTTTTGTAGGTTTTGCATCTTTTTGCTAGTGTGAACATGCTCCTATTTCTTGCATGTGTACCATCTTAGTCCTCAGTTCACATTGCTTGGTTTTTTGTCTTGTTTGCATTCTGTGCAAATTAGGGGTGTGGCATCCCCCTTGTTGAGCTGGTTAGTATATATGTAGCTTACCACGGGCTTAGGTGGTCTGATATTGGGACCCGGTTCTATTTGTCTACTATTTTTTATATGCATTACTTCAACTTTGATATACAGTAAGGTTTTTAATATAGACAGTGTAGGACCGTCCCAATTTAGTGTCACCTTGTCGCTGGTGGGACGGCTTGTATACTTTTTTTGATCAAAAATAGTTCACTAAGTACCCTATATTTCATATGCAACTTTGCTTTACATTTATTTATAATGATGGTAGGGTATGAGATATATTTTTTGTCTTTTGTAGGTTTTGCATCTTTTTGCTAGTGTGAACATGCTCCTATTTCTTGCATGTGTACCATCTTAGTCCTCAGTTCACTATTGCTTGGTTTTTTGTCTTGTTTTTATTCTGTGCAAATTAGGGGTGTCGCATCCCCTTTGTTGAGCTAGTTAGTATATATGTAGCTTACCACGGGCTTAGGTGGTCTGATATTGGGACCCGGTTCTCTTTGTCTACTCTTTTATATGCATTACTTCAACTTTGATATACAGTAAGGTTTTTAATATAGACAGTGTAGGACCGTCCCAATTTAGGGTCACCTTGTCACTGGTGGGACGGCTTGTATACTTTTTTTGATCAAAAATAGTTCACTAAGTACCCTATATTTCATATGCAAGAGATATCACTATAAGCACAAAAAATACAGTTCAGAGAGTAGGAATGTAAGATTATATCTATTATTAAGGATATGGAACTAAGAGGTCTGGAATTTTACTGATATAATCTTACATTCCTACTCTCTGAACTGTATTTTTTGTGCTTATAGTGATATCTCTTGACCACACTGCCTCAATTTTATTGGGGCTTTCTATGTCTTAGGGGTTTTTTGACTTGATTTTATGGGGTGTGTGTATGTCTTGTGATAACATTAATAAAAATTTGAAATAGCAGATTTACTGAGTACCTTGATCTCTTTATTTAAATTATCAATGTAGAATGAGGAATGAGAAATAATTGGTTAGTATATATGTAGCTTACCACGGGCTTAGGTGGTCTGATATTGGGACCCAGTTCTATTTGTCTACTCTTTTATATGCATTACTTCAACTTTGATATACAGTAAGGTTTTTAATATAGACAGTGTAGGACCGTCCCAATTTAGGGTCACCTTGTCGCTGGTGGGACGGCTTGTATACTTTTTTTGATCAAAAATAGTTCACTAAGTACCCTATATTTCATATGCAACTTTGCTTTACATTTATTTATAATGATGGTAGGGTATGAGATATATTTTTTGTCTTTTGTAGGTTTTGCATCTTTTTGCTAGTGTGAACATGCTCCTATTTCTTGCATGTGTACCATCTTAGTCCTCAGTTCACATTGCTTGGTTTTTTCCCCATCCTTATGCAGCCTGATGAGACCAAGCCTTTTTTGGTCGAGGTTGATGCTTCTTCGGAGGGGGTCGGTGCTGTTTTGTCTTAGGAAAACAAGGATGGAGTACATCCCTGTGCTTTTTTTTCAAAAAAATTTTATGAGACCGAACTTAATTACGATGTCGGTAATCGGGAATTTCTGGCGATTAAACTCGCATTTGAACATTGGCGTCATCTCATGGAAGGTGCTAAATTTCCTATTCAGGTTTTCACTGATCATAAGGATCTGATCTATCTTGATGCTGCCAAGCGCTTGAATGCCCGTCAGGCTAGGTGGGCACTTTTTTTTTCGTGGTTTAATTTTTCTGTTACTTACATCCCAGGTACCAAGAATGTAAAAACTGATGCTTTATCTCGCAGTTTTTCTCCCATGGTTGGTACCGAGAAGGAGGAGAGCATTTTACAGGAAGGTGTTGTGATAGCAGCATTGGACTCCGTTTTGGAAGATGGGATTCTGAAAGCCCAGGAGGATGCCCCATCTAACACTCCCATTGGGAGGTTGTTTGTACCTAGGAACTTTAGGAGAGATTTGTTTGTGGAGTGTCATGAGTCTCAGTTGGCAGGTCATCCAGGAATTTCGGAGACTAAGAGACTTGTAGGTCGCAGTTTTTGGTGGCCTGGATGGCAGAAGGAAGTCATTAAATGGGTGCGTCAATGTACTGTGTGTGCTAGATCTAAGTCTTCACATGCTCCTGCTGCGGGGTTGCTTTGCCCTCTGGAAGTTCCTAGTGCACCTTGGACGCATCTTGCTATGGATTTTATCACTGACCTTCCTGCCTCTGAGGGTTTCACTGTCATCTGGGTGGTCGTGGACCGTTTTAGCAAGATGTGTCACTTGGTTCGCTTAATCAAACTGCCCTGCGCTAAGACACTCGCTAAGGCTTTTGTTAAGGAAATTAACTCCACCTGATGAAGGCAGCAGACCGCTGCAGAAACGCGTTGTGGGCATTAATACTTCAATAAAGAGGTTTGTTTTATCCTTTTCCAGCGCCTTATCCAGTTTCTAGCGCCCCACTGACCACTTCAATTTGCACACTTTGTTAAGGAAATTGTCAGGCTCCATGGCGTTCCTACCAACATTGTTTCCGATAGGGACCTCAGTTTGTGGCTCGTTTTTGGCGTGCCTTTTGTGACAGGTTGGGAGTTCATTTGTCATTTTCATCTGGATATCATCCTGAGTCTAATGGACAGACAGAAAGAAAGAACCAAGATGTTGAACAGTTTTTGTGTTGTTTTGTGGCTGACAATCAAGAGGGGTGGTCTGAGTTTTTGCCACTGGCTGAATTTGCTCTTAACAACCATACATCCTCTTCTGCTGGGTGTTCTCCATTTTTTTGTTGTACTGGGAGACATCCGTCGTTTGGGTCATTCTCCAAATTGGTATTGGCTGAGCCGGAGGAGGAGAATTTTTCCGGTGATTTGGAGAGAGTTTGGACTGATGTACGTTGTAACCTTCAAGAGGCTAACAAAAAGTCCAAGAGGTACTTTGACGGGAAACGTCAAGAGTAGTGTTGAGCATTCCGATACTGAAATATCGGGTATCGGCCGATATTCGCAGTATCGGAATTCCGATACTTAATTCCGATACTTTTACAATATCGTATACCGGAATCGGAAGTTCCCATAATGCAATGAGCCAGTTTCATTTTATTCAGCCAATGAGGATCCTAAGAATTGTGGGCACATCCTGTTAGGCATGTAGGCATCTTAACTAATGGCATGGCTGTGATTGGCTGCTGAAATGATGTCATGATGCACTATAAAAGCCGCCGCCGCCATTTTCAGCTCACTCTGCTGTGAATTCAGTTAGGAATAGGACGCTGTTGTTCTGAGGGACAGTTTTAGCTACCTATTTGGTCTATTCTGCTTTACCCAAGCTACTTTATAAATCGCTGTGCCTTGCAGCGCTAGTGCACAGTTCTCTGTGCTGTTCACCGCTGTCTGCAAGGTCTCTGTGTGTGAGTGCAGCTCACCCTGTAGTGTGTGCTTCAACCACGTCTGGTTGTAGTGCACTCAGTGTGTGTCACTGCCTCATACATTGTCCTTTTTTGCTAATTCATAATTTTTCCTGATATCTCCTATTAGTGTGGTGGTTCCATCCGTATTCAGCTAAATTGGTTCCAAACACACTATATAGGAGTAGATAGAGAATTTTTTTTTGTCTTGCAGCGCCAGTGCACAGTGCTCTGCATCTGCACTGTTCACCGCTGTCAGCAAGGTCTGTGTGTGTGAGTGCAGCTCACCCTGTAGTGTGTGCTTCAGCCACGTCTGGTTGTAGTGCACTCAGTGTGTGTCACTGCCTCATACATTGTCCTTTATTGCCAATTCATAATTTTTCCTCATTTCTCCTATTAGTGTGGTGGTTCCATCCGTATTCAGCTAAATTGGTTCCAAACACACTATATAGGAGTAGTTAGAGGAGCCTTTCTGCAGCATTGTGCCCTGCAGCCCCAGCCAGATTAGTATTAGCCTATTTTCTGTAGCCTCATCTATTGCATTGTAGGTTACCTTCCTACATTGTAATAGCTACAAAAAGTTTGTGATACTATCGGTATTACATCTTTGGGCACATCCAGTGTCTTTTTGTGACAAAAAAAACTAAATAAAGTTCACCAAACACTCCACTTTACAGTTGTGTAGGCCACAGTAGCTCATATTAAAGTCTAGTCCACACTTTATAAAATGAGTGTTTCTTATACCTGTTAGCAGCTGTTCAGGAATAAGCACACTAAGCCCTTAGTACATTTCTGCCTATCTTTATCAGTCTATCAAGATGAAGAAGGCAGGGAGTAAGGCATGTGGTCGTGGTCGTGGAGTTTCTGCAGGGAGAGGACATGAGGATTCTGTGCCTTCAGGGAGAGGACAGGGGGATTCTGTGCCTGCTGCGGGCACCAGTGACTCAGCATCCCCCAGTTTTACCAGGGAACAGTCCTTTGTGCGCAGGTTTGTAGGAGCTAGCCGTACCCCACTGCTGCGGGAGGACCAAATTGAAGCCGTTGTCGGATGGATGGCAGCTAACGCATCGACTTCAATTAGTTCCAGATCCTCTCAAGTCCTGAGCACTGAAGAGCACCCATCTGTCTCTTCACCGCCTGCCAAATTGCCCAGACAGTCAGAGAGCCCTGGACAGGAGCCATCTCTACTTCTGTTCTCTGAATCTCTTGGCTTGGAAAGAGGGGGCCAGCCAAGCAGAATTCAAGAATTTGAAGAAGAGGTAGTATGCAGTGATGCACAACCGTTTTGTCTTTCTGAATCTGAAGAGGCAGGTGGGCCAGTGCCTATGGTCAGCAGCACACCTCAGTACGCATCTGATGATGAGACTCAGGTGCCACTTTCTGGTGCGTACTGTGCTGTCGAGACTACCCAGGAGAAGCAGTTGTTTGAAGAGGGTGGTGTAGATGATGAGGTCTTTGACCCATCATGGCGTGAGGGACAGGAAGGTGGTGGGAGCAGCTCTGAGGAAGAGATTCCCCGAACGGTCCAAAAAGGAGGGAGAGGGAGGGAGCAGACTTGGTTGCCTGTAGCCTCCACTTCGGCACCCATTAGGAGCATGGCTATTCCAAAATCCAAAGCGTGCGCTCCCAAGACTTGCAGTGCCTGGTCCTTTTTTGACACAGTTGAAGATGACATTTGCTTTGTCAAATGCAAGCTGTGTAATCAGACGGTGAAAAGAGGGAAAAGTGTCAGCAACCTCAATACCACAAATATGTGGAAACATGTGCGGACCAAGCACGTGGTGGAGTTACAAAAACACACTGAAGACCTAGGCCAACCTACAGCGCCACCTACCACCTCTTCAGCTCGTGTTGTAGCCTCTTCCTCCAGCTCACACACAGCTGGTTCGGCTTCCTCACAGGATCGCCATGGAAGAATCTCTGGCACTGTTGTACAGAGACACAGTGTAATTCCACCCACAGCACCACTTTCCCTGTCACCCTCACACTCCCAGGCCAGTCTACAGCCATCGTTAGCACAGGCATGGGAGAAAAGGCGCCCATACTCGGCAAACCACCCCCGAGCACAGGTTCTGAATGCTGGCATTGCTAAACTACTGGCCCTTGAAATGCTATCATTCAGGCTGGTGGAGACTGACACCTTCCGTAACTTTATGGCATTGGCAGTCCCACAATACAACGTGCCCAGCCGCTTTTATTTCAGCAGGCAAGCTGTCCCTGCCCTGCAACGTCATGTGGAGGGAAAAATTAAACATGCGCTACAAAACGCCGTCAGTAGCAAGGTCCACCTGACCACCGATGCGTGGACCAGTAAGCATGGACAGGGACGATACCTTTTCCTCACTGCCCATTGGGTAAATGTTGTGGAGCCGGGTACAGATCTTGAGAGTGGCGCTGTACGTGTTCTGCCAACTCCAAGGATTGCAGGAATCCAGTCTGTACACACTGGCTCCTCCTCATACTCCAGTTCCTCTGAATCAGCGCTGCAGTAGCCGTCACGGTCTACCTCCACATCGACCCGTGAACGGTTACCTGCTGTGATGACCGATATGAGCACAGCCGTGGCCAAAGGTCAACAGGCCGTATTAAAATTAATTTCTTTGGGGAATCGAAGCCACACAGCGCAGGAGCTCTGGAATGCCATCAAGCAGCAGAGCGACGTGTGGTTTGTGCCAGCGAATCTCCAGCCAGGCATGGTAGTGTGTGACAATGCCCGAAATCTGGTGGCAGCTCTGGGCCTAGGCAACCTCACTCACATCCCATGTCTGGCACATGTGCTCAACTTGGTCGTGCAGAGTTTTTTGAGGGACTATCCAAATCTTGATGCACTGCTTCACAAGGTCCACATAGAGTGCCCTCACTTGCGGCGTTCCAGCATCGCAAGATCGCGCATTGCAGCTCTGCAGCGGCGATTACATCTTCCGGAACATCGCATCATATGTGACCTACCCACCAGGTGGAATTCAACGTTACATATGTTGGAGAGTTGTGTGAGCAGCAGGTAACAGTAATGGAGTACCAGCTGCAGCAGACGCAAACAAGTCGCAGTGCGCGCCGTTCACACTTCACCACCACTGAGTGGGCCTCTATGAAGGACATTTGCCACGTTTTGTGTGCCTTCGATTATTCCACGTGGATGGCGAGTGCAGATGATGCACTAGTCAGCATGACTATCCCCCATATCTGCCTGCTTGAAAAAACACTGCAAGCACTAAGGGACGAGGTTTTGGAAGAGGTGGAGCATGAGGAGTCACAAATGCCATCTGCTTCTCTACAGTCTGCGCAACGTGGTTCCTCACAAAGGCCTACGCAGGGGACACTTTGTGAGGAGGATGAGGAGGAGTCAATGGAGGAGGAATACATCTGTCCAGAGGAGGGAGGTACACAATGCTCTAGTAGTCAGTATCTAGAGCGAGGGTGGGGTGATGCAGAGCAGGCAGAGATCACGCCTCAAGCAGGGGACAGCGTTTCTTGGCCAGTTGGCAGTCTGCAGCACATGGTTGATTTCATGCTGCAGTGCCTGAGAAACGACCGCCGCATCGCCCACATTCTCAACACGGCTGATTATTGGGTGTCCACCCTCCTAGATCTTCGCTACCGGGACAACTTACAAAGCCTCATAACACCGTTGAACCGGGAGTCTAAAATGCGGGAGTACCAAGACGCACTGGTGCATTCCATCATGTTCTCCATTCCAACCGAGAGCAGTGCTGCTAGTGCTTTACAAAGCAGCTCAGTGCGTCGAGACAGTGGAGGAAGCTCTACACAAAGAGGGAGCAGAAGCAGCGCCTCAGCACAAGGCAAGACCAGTATGGCCCAAATGTGGCAAAGTTTTGTGTCCCCGCCGCCACAAATGTCTACACCATCACAGACGGCTCCAGTCAGCAGGAGGCAACGTTTCCGTCAGATGGTGACAGACTACATGTCTTGCCCTCTCAGTGTACTCCCAGACGGCTCTTCTCCCTTCAAGTTTTGGGTCTGTAAGCTGGATACATGGCCAGAGCTTAGCCAGTATGCATTGGAGGTGCTAGCTTGCCCTGCTGCTAGTGTATTATCGGAACGCGTCTTTAGTGCCGCAGGTGGTGTACTAACAGACCGTCGCATGCGACTATCCTCCGATAACGTTGACCGGCTTACTTTTCTCAAAATGAACAAGGCCTGGATCTTGCATGAATTTGCCAGTCCTCTTCCAGAATAAATAATTGGTTGGCAACAGTATCCAGGTCTCCTGTTGTGTTCATGTTTCTACCACCTGAACTGTAATCCCTGAGCTCCAACACTGCCAGTTGCTGCTCAGAAGTGCTGTCTGCACAGTCAACACTTGCTGCCGTGTTATTGGGGTTCAGTAACGTCGGCTGTTCCCCTGCTGTGCGGACGGCAATTTCTCCTGCTCTGTCCTCATTCACACTACTACTGATTTAAAACTTGCTCCAATTACACCTCTGGCTCCTCTGTTTTTAGTATTTACCCTGGGCTCCAATACCGCTAGTTGCTGCTCAGAAGTGCCGTCTGCACAGTCAACGCTTGCTGCCGTGTTATTGGGGTTCAGTAACATCATCTGTTTCCCTGCCGTGTGTCCGGCAAATTCTCCTGCTCTGTCCACATTCACACTACTATTGATTTTAAACTTGCTCCAATTAGGCCTCTGGCTCTACTCTGTTTTTAGTATTTACCCTGGGTTCCAGCACCGCCAGCTGTTTCCCAGCGGTGTCTTTGGCACGGGTACTCCCTCCTGCCCAGCCTGGTTCCAGCACGCCAGCTGTTTCCGGGTAGTGTCAACGTCACTTTGCCTCCAATGCGTTGTCCTGTCGTGTTGCGGTCGGGTTAGCCGACTCTGTGGTGCCTGCAGTTTAGGTGACTCCTATGTGGGCTGCAGGATCTGGCAATGAAGGCTGGTTCCATAGTGCCAATAGGACAAGCACCCCCTGTAGGACTGTGGGTTTTGGTACTGCGGCCGGCTCGCGGCCTTGCAACTTTTTTTTACATGGGTACCTTCTGCTACCCATCCGGGTTCCAGTACCGTCAGCTGGTTCTCGGCAGTGCCTTTGACTTAGGTGCCTCCTTCTCGGTATCCAAGTTCCACCAACGTCTGCTGGTCCTTGGTAGTGCTTTCTGGCACAGGTACCTCCTGCTCAGTAACCGAGTTCCAGTACCGTCAGCTGGTCCTCGGTAGTTCCATTGGCTCTTGTACCTTCTGCTACCCATCCAGGTTCCAGTACCATCAGCTGGTTCTCGGCAGTTCCTCAGCCTTCTTGTACCTTCTGCTACATTTCCAAGTTCAAGCTTTTTGAAATGGTTCTTGGTAATCACTCTGGATCTCCCTGACCAGGACCCTGAAGACGAGGACCCTGAAGACCACCCCGAAGAAGACGAGGACCCCGAAGACGAGGACCCTGAAGACGAGGACCCTGAAGACCAACCCGAAGAAGACGAGGACCCTGAAGACGAGGACCCTGAAGACCAACCCGAAGAAGACGAGGACCCCGAAGACGACGACCCTGAAGACGAGGACCCTGAAGACGACCCGGAAGAAGACGAGGACCCCGAAGACGACCCTGAACACGAGGACCCTGAAGACCACCCAGAAGAAGACGAGGACCCCGAAGACGATGACCCTGAAGACGAGGACCCCGAAGACGAGGACCCGGAAGACAACGACCCTGAAGACGACGACCCTGAAGATCACCCCGAAGAAGACCAAGAAGATGACCCTGAAGAAGTTGACCAAGAGGACAAAGAAGAAGAAGACAACCACCAAGATACAGAAGAACAAGAGACAGATAACCAAGAAGCAGAAGTACAAGAAGCTGCAGAACAAAAAGCGGAAGAACATTAAGCATAAGACTAAAAATCAGAGCAAAAGATAATATCTAAATTATAAGCAGAAGATGACTAAGCAGTGTATGGGGGTGAGTCTGTTCCTCCTCGTGGTGCCCCTGGAAAAGACCTGCTGCTGCAGGCCAAACTGAACGCGGACATATCCTGTTGTAAATCTTTTGTGACGGACAGAACGAAAGGTGTAATGTTCAAACTTTTATAGATAACAACTACAGGAATGCCTGTCACAAATAAGAATATGATGAAGAAGAAGAAGATGAAGAAGATGAAGAAGTAAAATATGAAGAAGAATAATAGTTGAATAAGAAGAATATGAAGAATGTAAAAAAAAAAGAATAATAGGAAGAAGGTGAAGAAGAAGAAGAAGAAGAAGAAGAAAAAGATGTAGAAGGTGAAGAAGAAGTTGATGAAAAAGATGCTGATGCTGAGGATGATGAATGGGGAAAGTGTGGGAGAAGTAAAAAAGAAGGTGAAGAGCATGGAAGTAATGAAACATAAATATCTGACAAAATATAAAAAAACTTAACATAGTCAATATTTCCGTAACTCAGAACGTCTTAAAAAATATTAATTCCTGCTATTCCATTTGATTGGGCTAAACCTCTATGCCTTTATTGTCTCCCCCACCTCCCCCAATACATTATACATTATTCTTAGTTGTTTTCCTTCATGTAGAATTAACCTACAAGGAAAGAAAGGGTTTATTTTTATTCCGATATTTCTGTCCCATTGACTTGCATTGGTTTCCGGTATCGGTATCGGAATCGGCGATATCCGATACTTTTTGGGTATCGGTCCGATCCGATATTTCCCGATATCGGAAGGTATCGCTCAACACTAGTCAAGAGGTTTTGTTTACGGTTGGTGACATGGTTTGGTTGTCCTCTAAGAATCTGCGGTTGAGGATTCCTTCTAAGAAATTGGGCCCGAAGTTTGTAAGGCCGTTTAAGGTGCTTCAGGTAGTTAACCAATCTGCTGTTAGGTTGGAGGTTCCTACCTCCTGGAAGATTAATCCGGTGTTTCATGTTTCCTTATTGAAAAAAGCTGATGTTTCTGATAGGGACGCCACTGTCTCTGTTCCTCCGGTGGTGAAAGACGGTGAATATGAAATTTCTCGCATTCTTAATTCTAGATGGCATAGAGGGAGATTGCAGTATCTCGTCGCTTGGAAAGGTTTCGGTCCCGAGGATAACTCCTGGGTAAGGGCGGATGATGTCTCTGCTCCTAGACTTGTCGGAGCGTTTCACAGGAGGTTTCCTGATAGACCTGGGCCTGGAGGATCCAGAGGATCCTCATAGAAGAGGGGATACTGTTAGAACCCTCCTGTTAGTTTTTTTCCTATTTTGTTGGTCACATGACTTTCTGCCTATATAATCCAGCTCCACCCTTCTGGCCTTACTGGACTTCAGTGTTACATTTACTCTTAAGCTAGCCAGGTTCCTTGTACCTTACTCTGTAGTTTGCTTGGTCTTTTGACCACTAGTACTTTTTGTTTGTTTGTCTTTGCTCTGCTACAATTTCTGTTAGGAGGTGTCCAACTATATCCCAGTCCTTAGTTCTTGTAGGGACCCCTCCATTAGATCTATAGATCTGTGTTCAGACTAGCCGAGGACTTAGGCGGGTCTGTTCACAAGGAACAGGTCCCCCGCTGCATCGTAGGGAATCAGCTTAGTCCTATTGTAGGGACAGTTTTCCTATCTTTCCTTAGTGTTTGTAGCAGTTCGTAACAAAAGCATCTTAAACCTCTGCTCAGCATGCTCCTGGATAAGAAGATTCCCTATAGATGGGGCTTCCCCTTTGCTTTAATGGCTCGCAGGGATGGGGTGTCAGCAGCGCTCCGCTCTATGGGGGATTTGGACAAGTTTTGTGGGGACCTCTAACTAACAGCACCGAACATTCCGGAATGGAACAATCTTTGCCCCACGGAGGCTCCACCTCCCGTATGGCAAAAGGTGGGGAGGCGGGGCAAAGAGGGAACGACGCCTCGCAGGCCTGGGGAGCAGGGCCCGTCCTCTGGAGTGCATAAGAATAACTATAGTTGACTGTAAAACCCAGAGCATAAGCGGCTTCGCTAGAGGGTTTACTTTTTGTCTTTATCGCTCTTTTTCACTTACAAGCCGGTACTCAACGTCAAGTTCTGAAATACTTATGTTTGATTTTTTTCTATGCCTTAAATGAATGAATATTTTAAAGTGTCACTTTGACAACCTGTTTATAAATGCCCAGTGGGGTTCCTTGGGTTTCAGGACAAGGATTTTGGTTATTGTTTCTCATCTCACAGGAAAGTTTTTTTTCCCCTTTTTCTGGACTCCCTCCAATATATTTTTCCAAAGGGTTGTTGGATAGCAAGAACATTGTGATTTCCCTTAACTGCATACTACGTTTTTGAAACTTAGTGGGCTCACCTTGTGCCACAGTAATAACCCTTTTCCAAGAGTTACTCTTGGGAAAATTGTTCTGATCTGTATTGATATTTGTACATGTTTTCTCTTTATGTTGGTTTGTTTCAGTCTGTGTCTCCCCCGCATCCCACTGCCTTTCCCCTCCCTCCTTTTTACCTTTTCTTTTCCTTATCAAGAGAGCAGGGGTTATTCATGGAGCTCCTTGGCAGGTCATTATGGGGCGGGAGGCTGCAACGATTGTCAGTGAGTATGATTATAAGCAGTAGCTCACCTTTTCTCACTAGCAATGGTTAAGTTGATCACTTTGAATGTAAAGGGGCTTAATTCCCCTAGAAAAAGAAGGCTCACACTGCAGGAGTTGAAGGCTCAGAGAGCGGACATTGCCTTTTTACAGGAGACGCATTATAACCGGAGTGGGACGTTTAGATTTGCGGTGCATCATTACCCTTTTGCCTACTCTGCCTATAACAATAATAAAAAGGGTGGAGTGGCCATACTTATATCATCTTTATGTCCAATTCAAATCTCTAAATCTCATGAGGACCCGGCAGGTAGATTCTTGATACAGGAGGGCTTTTTTCAGGGCAAAGCAATAATATTGTGCAACATTTACGCCCCAAATTCGGGCCAAATACCCTTTATTCGCAAGGTTCTAGCTAGCCTTCGACGGCTGCAGCCTGGGGCATTGTTGGTGGGGGGGGACTTTAATATCCCGTTCTCAGAAATAAATGATAGGCTTGCCTTGAGGGGGAACCCTCCATCTGCTGGTTCGTCCCGATTATCATTGGAATTTAGAAAATTGATCCGGGCAAATTTCCTTTTTGATATGTGGAGAATAGATCATCCCAAAGAAAAAGCTTACACTTTTTATTCAAATCCGCATCAGACTCATACCAGAATTGATTACTTTTTTGCTAATATTGTCACACTTAGAATTATAGAGAATGTAGAGGTGGGGTCCATAACATGGTCGAATCATGCGCCGGTAATATTAAATTTTAAGTTGGGTCTCAGTTCATCCAGAGCCTGTCACTGGCGACTGCATGAATTTCTGGTAAAGGATCCCTGTATTCGAAAATCTTTATCAGATCATTTAACCCAGTATTTTGAACTAAATTCGGGATCTGTGCCCTCCCTTCCTATTTTGTGGGAAGCGCATAAGGCGGTAATAAGAGGGTGCTGTATTGCAGAGGGAGCGAGGCTTAAAAAAAATTCAAGGCAATTTTTCTCGAATCTTAATTCTCAGATTCGCCTTCTGGAACCTAGATTTGCCTCTTCTCCGTCAACTGGGACTCTGAGGAAGCTGTTGGCCACTAGGTACAAATTGAAGGATCTCTCCATCTGTAAAGTGGAGAAGATGCTTGTATTTTCAAAACAGAGATATTATGAAAAGGGGAACAAGGCCCATACCTTGTTGGCTAGGCAATTGCAGGATCGCTCTGTGGCCGCGGCTCCTCAGGCTCTTAGAGACGATGAGGGAACTACCCACTATGACCCGGGGGAATTGTCAAATATCTTTTATAAATTTTATAAGAAATTATATAATCTTCAGGACCCACTGTCAGGCAATCCAGAATATATGCGATCAAAGATAGACAGCTGTTTTCGGAAAATTAGTCTACCAGTTCTTTTGACGGAGGCACAAGATTCCCTTAACAAACAGATCACTCTTGAGGAATTAACTGACATTTTGAAAGATTTGCCCCTGGGTAAGTCACCAGGCCTGGACGGTTTGACCTATCTATATTATAAAACTTTTGCGGATATACTACTCCCCTATATGGTTGACCTTTTTAACTCCTTCCTGACGGGAACCCCGATTCCTAGCTCGCTGTCTCATTCATATTTGGTGTTAATTCACAAGGCTGGTAGAGATCCTCTTGACTGCGCCAGCTATAGGCCCATAGCCCTCTTGAACTCGGACTTAAAAATATTTACCCGTCTCCTTGCAAACAGACTGAATGTCTGGCTTCCGCACATGATTCATAAGGATCAGGTGGGGTTTGTGCCCTTCAGGCAGGGAAGAGACAACACAAGGATGGCTGTGGACCTGGTGGATGTGGTCAATAGGAATAAGTCTCGGGCGCTTCTCCACAGTCTTGATGCGGAAAATGCTTTTGACCGCCTTAATTGGCCCTTGTTAAATGGTTAATTATGGAAATTCATTTGGAATGTTAATCGATAATCATTTTTCTGAGTTCTATGCCTCAGCCATCGTGTCTAGTTGACATGCGCTATTTGTGTGTGTATTTTTGGTTCACTACCATATGTAGAACAGGTGTCCATACGACTGGCTATAAAAGCCCATGGTACAGAAAGGGGGGGCTCTCTTGCTCTTCCCACCCCACAAGAAGAATCTTCATGCTGAGAAGTATCTGACATGTAGGCCTGGACACGTGCTGGACAAAGACATGATTTACCAGCCAGGATCCAAGGAAAGATGGGTGAATCTCAACAATTAAGCTAATTATGGACAAATGGACAATTACTTTATAACTAATTATTGTATGTACCTGCTGCAATCTGATTCTTTTTAATGGACAATCCAAGAATAAATAGATACATTTTTTTATAAGAATATCGTGATATTGATACTTTGCGAAGTCCTCAGTAGGAAAAAATAATACAGGAAGAGTATTATTTTACAATGGTGAGCCAGCCAGTCCTGTTTTTTCATTTTTTTTTTTAATTAAGTAAGTGAATTTCTTCCGTGAACAAGGGGGGAAGTCCTGACGAGCTGAACAGCTGTTGTTCACGTGTCAGTAAATTCACTAATTTGTCACGAGAAGCAGAAAGGACCTACAGACTGAAGACTGACAGGAAGCAGAGGTACTAACAAGGAACAGAATCACACAGGAAAAGAATCAGATGAACTAAAGACAGGACGTGCTGATAAAGAGAAGCTAAGGAATCTTAAGGTAAGCAAAATATGGATATAATTTCTTCTTTTGCTAAACAAAGTAATATTAATTTCAAAGTTAATGTAGGAGATGATATAGAAGTTTTGTGGCTCAGTTTATACAAAGAATGTGAATTGCAGAATTTACAGTTAACTTCTAAATTGGTAAATAGAGACAAACAGAAATTGAGAAATATTCTACATTTGGTAGATTTTTTTCATAGTCTTGTGTTAGAGATTTCTAAGCAGGAAAATAGTGTAGAAGTGTCAGATGGTGATACTGATTCTGACTGTAATGTGGAAAATGAACAAGAAGTAAGACACGTGTCTGTAACTGAAGGTGACCTTGGGTCTGACCAAGAGACGGACATACAGAAACCTGTCATGGGAGGAGACATGACTGACATACGAGAAACTGACATATTAGGTGAAGTGGGAGGAGACGTGAGTGACGTAGGAGGAGCGGACGTTCAAGAGCCACTAAAAATATCAGAGAATTCAGGAATTACCCAGGCTCAACTACAAATTAAAATGAGGAAAAATTTGCTGAAATTATACAAAATCATGCCAAAATATGATGTCAAAATCCATGCCTGTAGAAATTCAGAGACATTTGAGAGCTTCTCTGATAAGTTTGATTTATCCAATGAGGAGAGGAATCAATTATTTAAAATATGGATTCCTGTCACATTGTCCAGACGTTTACATTTAATGCCCTGTGAAAATGACTCTCCTAATGGATGGGAAAATGATTCGGACAGATTAAGATATTTGATTTATTGTGTCACAAAAGATTTTCCCAACATAGAAGATCTGCAGAAACTAAGGATTGGTAGGAAGGAATGTACATATACATTCATGTCCATATTTGAACGGTTGTACAAAGCTCTCATCAAAAATGGAAAAGTACAACAAATGATAACAACTTTTGTACAAAAATTCAAATTCCTAGATCCAGTATCTAGAGTTATAGCGTCACAAAAAGAATCCCTATTCAAATGTGCGCAGTTGCTGGATTCTGTTAGAAAACATGAGAATCGTGCAAAGAAAATAAATCAAGTTAATTTTATAAAACCAGGAAAGGTAAAATCTTACCAAAAGCCAATATCAAACTCTCCTAGACTGAGTCATCCCCATAGTGAACTCTATCAAATACGCAGGAGATTTCATATCTGTTATAAGCCATATCAGCCAGTGTAAAGATCCATCTCTCCACAGAATGAGTTAATTCTCAGTCAGAACTGTGATTCTCTAAAAAGGAAAATGGCCGAAATAGACGGACAGAGACAGGTGAGACGACCGGCTCACAGTGACGTCATGGAATGTGGACAGAAGAACAGACAGTTCTCTGAGGTTTTGAAGGATAGAAAAATGTCTTTCCTAAATAGGGCGTTCCTGGAGATATTTGAGAGAGACAGAAGATTTGGTTTAGGGAGTGGCTAAGGAAAAACTGTAATTATGATGTTGTATCAAAATGTTATACAATGTCTCAATATTTATTTATAATCTTATGCAGTAAAATTGTAGTTACATAGTTTCTAGTAGTTCATGTATGTATATATATATACACTTGTCTAAGTAGAGATTGTGTATAATTGTATTTATATATATGTTTATAAAATATATATATATTAATTAATAAATTAGAACTTCATATATAAATTTAAGTAACAATATTTTGAATTACATTAGAACCAACCAATATATGTATAAGATATTTAAATAATTCTGTTTCTGTATGAATTTGATATTTAATTTTATTTTCTTATATTTCCTTAGAGTTTTCATTCCAAAGCAGGATTTGATCAAACAACTCTAAAATGGATTTATTTCTTTATTCACACAGGAAGTGGAAAAAATTGCATGATTTTATGTGTGTTACATTTTAAAATAATAACAATATAACTAGTTGGACTATAATATATATGTAATACTTATTAATTCTTTTGTGTTGCTAATATTTTCTGTGCATGAAGTGTTCGTTTTAACCTGTAGCTTTACAGCATGACGTGTGACAGCTGCGGCCTTTGAACTTTGAGCTAATAGTATAGGATCCCATTCATTCTATTTCCAGCTGATGTAACTTAAAACCTGGCAGCCAGTGAGTAAAAAAAAAAAAAGGAAATTAAGGACATTTCTATTTTTGCAAGACAATAGTTTTTTTAAGTGTCTGAAATTTAAGTGACTTACTCTCATATTATATAATATGTATTTGGGGAATATTCAAAGAAATATTAAGATATTAAATGCGCATTAATAAATTGGGATACAACAATTTTGGGTTAAATATATATATCTAAAACTTCATATGTGGAATGTTTGCGTTGAACAGATCTGTGAATGTCAGAGTGAAGGTGACAGATGAGTAAATCAGCAGCTGCTAAGCGTGATTGATGTGACAGAGGCCTTGTACGTTTGTATGTTTGAAAAAAAATAAATAAATGTTTCTTTATGTGAAGGTACACAAATATATTTAATTCTGAGAAAAATTATAATACATAATTAGGTATTATCTACATATATATATATACTTCTATATTTCTTAATAATTATTATTTCTTGATTTAACTAATAGTGGATAAGAGCAACCACACATCAAAATGGTTTACAAAGCAAATTTATATTTAGAATAATTTTCCACATGATAATATTCTTGAATAACTATGATATTATTTTTAATGGTTACCTAAATAGGTACACACCTCTCTTTAGACAAATCTATGCTACTCATCGATATGAAATTTATGCACAATATTTCTAGAAGAATAACTATTTTTAATTTGGTTCTGATATATACATAAATTTTATAAAATAATATTTTTGGTATTAAGGGGGAAAATGTGTTTTTGATCCTGATTACATAATCACTTTTGATCAATACTTATTTTCCACACATTTTAATAAAGAAGAAACAATAATAAGGTACAATGATATAATTAAGAAGGGTGTTACATGCAAAGTTGCATAGTTTAATAATTTTTTGGTGATACAAGGTTATGACAAATATGAAATCATCCAGATAATGGAGATATAAGGGTATTTTTTATGGAGAATATAATTACTCTGCATTTGTCATTAAAATTTAAAGGCCTTATTTTTATTTTTATTCTTATTTTTACTCTTAATTTTATTTTTCATTTTTCAAATTTTATTCTTACTTATTTTCTTATTTTTCCATTTTTCATTTTTAATTTTCAATTTTGATTTTAATTCAGTTCAATATTTCAATTGAGAAAACACATTAATATTTAATGGGGTAATGTCAAGTACAAAGAATATTGCTTCATTAAATATAATGATGATATGAATTACTATAAGAAAAATGTTTACATTTTCTGAGTAAACACAACAATTCATTCATTCATTTATTCATTCATTCATTCATTCATACATACATTCATATATTTATTCATTTTTGATCCATGAGTATACATACATTCTTTGGTATTATTGGTTTAATAAAGATATAAACACTTGTTGTTTCAAAACACACTGACACCTATGGGTTGAAAAAGGTAATTACACCTATGACATAAAAATATTTTATCACATGGAGAACTTGATTGAATTATTATCTATTATTGTTTATTATTCCAAACATAATTTATTTTAATATTTTGATAATAATTAGATGGATATTATTGATTGCTATGGTACGCTGTGATATTATAGGTTAGGAAAATTGCCAGATTTGGTATCAGATTAGGGAATGAAGACTTCAATCAAGACATCGCAATTATGAATTCTATCTTAATAAAGACTTTTAATTTTTATAAATCAAAGAGATTCTCAAAAGTTACAAAAAGAAGCAACTGATATCCGGACGTCTCAGAAGGTGTGAATGCTGAGTGTTATAATAGACTGTGTCAATTACATACAATACAATTCACACCACTGATCACCAGGACGGCAGAGGACGATGATCCTGAATGAACTGTGCTGTGTTCAAGTTTCATCACGTTCCAGTGGTTTCTTATCACCTGCAACGCTTCAATGAAAGCTGGTGAACAGGTAATACCTGGCATACGTGTCCTGTATATAAAGGACTGAGTACTGGTTATGGTGCTATATAAAGCAGCGAAGTGTCAAGTTAACCCTTGCTTTACTGACCAAAGACGTCACATCTGTTCCAAAAGTGACACTAGACCAGTGCGGACATATGGAAGATTCCAGAATATCGCACAGATATTAAAGCTACATTTCATCCATGGACTTTGTTTTCTTATCAGTTGATACACATGATCTTTCTAATAAAGAGTACAGTTTATGGACTGCACAATAATGAACACAATTATGGACTGTACCATATCTACACGCTGTAATTTATTTCAAAGGAGTTTTCATCTAAAGACTGTGTTATAAAAGAACCAAGAAGAAGATGAGACGAAGACCCGATGACATCAGATGATGACGATTGAACCCGCGATTACTTCAATTTAGATATAGGGAAGTATAATTATACATATTAAATGAATATTAGTCACGGCTTACCATAACATGAATTCACATCATTATATAACAATAATCCGATATTGATACTATTATTACTATTATTATTATTATTATGGAAATTTAATGATATTGCCAAGGAAGAAGGAAAGAAAAAAATGATTGATGAATGTATCTTCTTTTGAGAATTTTCAGTTAAAGTCCTTTTATTCTCAAAAAAGGGGGAAATGTTAAATGGTTAATTATGGAAATTCATTTGGAATGTTAATCGATAATCATTTTTCTGAGTTCTATGCCTCAGCCATCATGTCTAGTTGACATGCGCTATTTGTGTGTGTATTTTTGGTTCACTACCATATGTAGAACAGGTGTCCATACGACTGGCTATAAAAGCCCATGGTACAGAAAGGCGGGGCTCTCTTGCTCTTCCCACCCCACAAGAAGAATCTTCATGCTGAGAAGTATCTGACATGTAGGCCTGGACACTTGCTGGACAAAGACATGATTTACCAGCCAGGATCCAAGGAAAGATGGGTGAATCTCAACAATTAAGCTAATTATGGACAAATGGACAATTACTTTATAACTAATTATTGTATGTACCTGCTGCAATCTGATTCTTTTTAATGGACAATCCAAGAATAAATAGATACATTTTTTATAAGAATATCGTGATATTGATACTTTGCGAAGTCCTCGGTAGGAAAAAATAATACAGGAAGAGTATTATTTTACAGCCCTTTATGTTTGAGACAGTGAAGACTTTTGGGATATCAGGTGCTTTTCTAACAGCACTAAAGGCCCTTTATTCTTCTCCCACAGCGTCCATTAAACTTCCCCATCGTGTATCACCCAGTTTCTCTATAGTAAATGGCACAAGGCAAGGCTGTCCTTTATCCCCGCTCTTGTTTGCCATGTGTATCGAGCCTCTAGAGGCAGCAATAAGAGTTAATCCTGACATATTGGGGGTGGAGGTAAGGGGTAAAGTATTTAAAATTTCCCTATTTGCAGACGATGTGCTACTGACCCTTACGAATCTGCATATCACCCTCCCTAATCTTAAAGTGATATTTCGGGAATATGGCATGATCTCAGGATATAAGATTAATTCTAAAAAAACAGAGGCACTTCCACTAAACCTTCCCCATTGTAGCATCGGCATCTCTGCCCCCCTGCCAGGCAGAGACGCCATCCCACTCACCTCCTCGCTCCCCGCTCTGCGTTCACCAGCGCTCCTCTTCCTGCTGCTGGCGCGCGCAGCTCCCCGGGCACTGTGCTTAGGACACGCGCGCTCCCTCCCTCTTAAAGGGGCCGCGCACGCCGTCCTAAGGAGTCCCCGGCCAATAGCCGTGGGTCCTCCCATATATAAAGCACCTCCTCCAAAAAGGAGGTGCCCGAGCAAAAGTTGTTGCACAGTGTTTATGACCTCTGCTTCAGCCCTCAGGTCCCGCTGCTAGCCTGACTACCAGTCTTGCCCGCCAGCCTGTTACCTGCCTGTTACCTGTCGTGCCTGCCAGCCCGCTCACCTGGGAGCACTTGCCTGTTACTTGCCTGTTACTTGCCGTGTCTGCCAGCCCGCTCACCTGGGAGCACTTTCCTGTTACCTGCCTGTTACCTGCCGTGCCTGCCAGTCTGCTCACCTGGGAGCACTTGACTGTTGCCTGCCTGTTACCTGCCGTGCCTGCCAGCCCGCTCACCTGGGAGCACTTGCCGTGACCACCTAGAGACTCCTGCAGTCACTTGCCGTGACCACATCGAGACTCCTGCCGTCACTTGCCGTGACCACCTGCCAGCCCACCTAGAGACACCTGCCGTTATTTGCCGTGTTTTCCTGATAGCCTACCTGGAGGCTTCCGCTCGCCAGCCTGCCTGCTGTTCCGGTCAGTCCCTGCCATCTGTACCGTGGGAGTCACCTGCTCCCTTACAAGGTGGTCCCCAGAGTAGCACCTGGTCCCTCGGCTCGGTCCCTCCCTGGTCACGGAGTTAGCCGCCGTACGACCAGGGTCGGTCCAGCAGGTTGATACTTAGTTACGCCCCTCTGGGTCCCTCCTTGCACCGTAGCACAGAGGTTCCACCCCCCGGACCCGTAACACGCATGAAGAATTAGATCATCTTAAGCTGAATTAAAAATTCCGGTGGAAGTCAGAGAGTATCAAATATCTGGGGATTAACATAACGTCAGACTATGGGACCCTGTTTGCTCATAATTTTCTGCCCCTTTTTAAAGAATTGAAGGGTCTTATGGTCAAGTGGGCCAATCTTCATATCTCATTTTTGGGGTGGATATCGGCGGTGAAAATGTCCCTTATTCCTAAACTCAACTACTATTTTGAAACTCTACCAGTTGGGGTTCCTATGGGGGAGTTGAGGGCTCTCCAATCCTGCATAATGAAGTTTATATGGAATAATGGGAGGCATAGAATCTCCAAGCAGGTACTGATCTCGGGGAGGGAGCAGGGGGGGTTATCGGTCCCGGATGTGGTAAAATACTATTGGGCGGCTCACTTGAGAAGGATTCCTTCGTGGTCATCCCTTTGGGCATATAATTAGGGGACAGAAATTGAAAAATTATGGATAGCCCCAGTTCATCCGAATTCACTGCTGTGGTCTGAGAAATCTGTTAAACTCCAAACCACTTTACTGGGCCCTATGCAATTCACTAGAGACATATGGGACACCTGTAGGAGGAGATTTCCTCTTTCTTCTAAACACTACCCGATGATATCGTTTGTCTTTCAGCCTTTGCTCCCTCAGAGCCTAGAATCATCGATGGTTCACCCCTGGATCAATGTGGGATTATTTAGATTTGCGGATATAGTGGACAGAAACACCTTAGTAATAATCAGTTTGATTATTTAAAAGAAAGTTTTAACATCACTAATCGGGAATTCTATAAGTACATACAGATTCAGTATTTTGCAAGATCCCTGTTTGGCTAATATAAAGTGTCCATCCCCACGGAGTTTGAGAGGCTGTGCAGGAGAGGTCCCTCTACCAAGGGGTTGATCTCGGATATATATAAAACAATCAATTCACCGGTGGGTGGACCCATCTTCCAGCACCCCTATATGTCTAAGTGGGAGGGATTCTTGGGAAGGAGGCTTTCCCCTCAGACATGGCAGACAATATGGTCTAAAGCAGCTAAGACATCAATTTGCACCCTATACAAGGAGAACCAATATAAAATTTTAATGCACTGGAACCATACGCCGGATATCCTGAATAAAATAAACCCGCAGGTCCCGAGTATATGCTGGAGATGTGGATCATCTGTCGGCACTCTGACACATGTTTTCTGGACCTGCAGCAAAATAGTTCCTTTTTGGGAAACAATAAGAAAACTGGTTCAGGAGGTGCTATTTACAGAGATTTCTCTGGAGCCCTCTGTTTTCCTTCTCAATGTGACCCCTAGGGGAATGGGTAAACATTCTTCCAAATTGCTCCTCCACTTGTTGACAGCAGCGAGATGCATGATTGCTCTATGCTGGAAAAGGGACTCACCACCCTCTAGACAAGAGTACTACGCTAGGGTCTGTGATGTGAGGTGGATGGAGTCTTTGAACACAAGTCTTAATGCAAAGATGGACCTGTTCAAGACAGTATGGGCCCCATGGAACTACTATTGGGCGCAGCGTAGTGAATGACCAACTGTTTCATGATCTTTGTCTATATCATTCTTCCTTTCCCTTCTTTCTCTCAGTGTTGTCTTAGTTTTTTTTTTTTCTCTTTTTCTGTGTTTCATGGACTGTTATTTAAAATGGATTTCATATCAGATATTTGAATTTGAAAGCTTTAAAGTGATCTCTAATGGGTCGTCCTGTTGGAGGCCTAAGTGTTTTCTCTGATATGAAAATGTGAATGACTTCTCTGTGTTCTATGTTTCCTAAAAATATGTGAAAAATTTTAATAAAAATTACAGTTATAAAAAAAAGACATCCCAAATGATGACCTGAACGTGGCACACAAAGAGTTTGTGAACAAACTGAAGGATATGGAGAAAAAATTCAAAGACTTCCAAAACCCTCTGAACACACCAATTACATTGGCAGAAATAACAGAAAGGATCACACTGATGAAAGGTAAAAAAAAAAGCCAGCGGCCCAGATTGGATACTCCCAGAAATGATAAAATACAGCCCGCCAGACATCCAGGGTGCGATAGCAAAACTATTCAATATTGTACTGCAGACTGGCTACTTTCCCAAAAACTGGAACTGAGGACTCATAACCCCGATACATAAAAATGGGCATAAGTACGACCCAGCAAACTACAGGGGAATATGTGTCAGCAGCAACCTGGGGAAACTCTTAAACTGCATCCTGAACAAGAGGATCATCATCTTCCTCAACCAATACAATGTCTTCAGCAAAAGCCAAGGAGGTTTTATGCCAAATCTCTGCACCACCGACCACATCTACACCCTGCACAGCCTCATCAAGAACCATTTCCACAATACAAAGCATGAGAGGGTCTATGCCTGCTTTATAGACTTCAATTAGGCCTTCAAATCAGTGTGTTACCCAGGGCTAGTCCTAAAACTGCTGGGGAGCAGAATATGATGCAGAACATATGATGTCATCAAAAGCTCCTACACTGAGAACAGCTGCAGCATGAGGGTAAATGCAAGGAGGATGGCCTGTTTCCAACAGAACTGAGGAGTAAGACAGGGCTTCAGCCTCAGTCCAACGCTCTTCAATATTTACATCAACAAGCTGGTGGTGGCTCTGGAGTCCTTCTCAGCACCAGGACTCACCCTGACACAGAGGTGAAATTTCTGCTCTATGCTGATGACCTTGTGCTGTTATCACCAACTAAGAGAGGCCTCCAAGTTAATCTGAAATTCCTAGAGACCTTCAGCACCACAGGGGCACTGCCAATCAACCGGAAGAAAACTAATACCATGGTGTTCCAAAAAAGAAAGCAGATACCAGCAGGCCGCACCCCCTTCATAATAGACAGCTGTCTACTTACGGAAACCAACAAGTACACCTACCTGGGCCTTGAACTCGGCCAATCAGGGAGCTTTAAGCAAGCCATACAGTTGCTGAAAAACAAGGCGTGCAAAGCCTTCTATACCATCAGAAGACATCTTTACCATCTTAAGGCGCCTGTAACCATCTGGCTAAAAATCTTTGATACCATCATTGCCCCAATCCTTCTGAATGGCAGAGAAGTCTGGGGTCCAGTCTCATACCCGAACTGATCCAAGTGGGAACGTTGGACCAACAGAAATATTCCACCTAGAGATCTACAAACTGCTCCTCCAAGTCCATCGGAGCACATCAAACAGCGCCGGCCAAGCAGAGCTGGTCATATTCCCATTACACCTTGTGACCCAGAAGAAGGCAATATCATTCTCATCTATAAAGTAGTAGTCCCAGCTACTACCATCAACAAAGCCTCGCTACATCAGGAAGCCCCAGGAGAACGAACTCCCCAACACAAATCATTCCAAACCAGCCTGACCAAGCCACCAACCTGCATGGCCTGACAAAAGGTTAAATCCGGAAGATGGTACACAACGGCAAAGAGGAATATATCAGTGTCTGGAGGAACGACATAAACAAATCACAGAAACTGATGATATACCAGAACCTACAGAAGGGATACAAACTGGCCCCATAGCTAAAGAAACTAGCAAACTCCAAAGAGCGACAGATTCTGAGCCAGTACAGACTGAGCGCCCACAGTCTATTCATCGAATCCGGGAGGCACTGACAGAACTACATGCGGGAAGAGCGCAGACTCTGCCAGCAGTGCCCCCAGGAGGTCTTGGAGAATGAGGTCCACTTCTTGCTGAGGTGCCCCAAATACTCAGCAGTGAGGGACACTCACTTCAGGACACTGTCTGATCTCCTCCCAGACTTCACCTCCATTGAGGAGGAAGAGGAAAGTGCAGCGGCCACAGCAGTGCAATATGTCAGTGCCTGCCACAAACTTGGGAACCCCCTATAGTTCCAGTGACAGATGACTAACCTGACTGGAGGTTGGCTTTGAGCAGGATAAGTTAGGGTTTTTATTGGTAACATTTTGGGGTACATAAAATTTTTGATTGCTTTCAGTATAAGTTCTACGCTGAGCACTTAAGTTGGGGTTTCCGTGTAAATCCCGCAAAAATGCGATATAAACTAAATCCCCCACGGAACCACTCACTGTAATGAGGCAGATGGAGATACTTTGGACTCTGTTTGCTATCTGTTCCATGGTATCCGTCTTCAGACGTGCACAGAACTGTGGTCGACCACACGTGTGCGCTAAAAAGACACTTAAAATGATAAAACGTTGCCGGAACAGAGACCAGACTGAGTCTAAAGTGACTCCATCTGCCTTATCTGAATCACATTTTTTGGGGGGATTTGTGTGTCACCCCAGGCCTGGATGCCACAAATATTAAAGGCTGTGTCTGAGAGCAGGAGGGAGGTTACCTGGTCAGGGACAATTAGCATACAGCACCTGCTGTCCCAGGCCAGTAGGGGGAGCTGGCTGCCCCTATAAAAACTGGAACTGAGGGCAGGGTTAGGGAGAACTGGATGACCTAGCTCAGGACTGAGACTAGTCCGAGAGAAGTAGGGACAGTTCAGCTGTAGCTGAGGAGTCCGTGATGCAGAGGAGAAGCTGCGAGCCAGGGACAGAGGGGACGAGAGCCGGTCCAGGCTGAGAGAACTACACTACCGGACATTGGGGTCCGAGGCTGTCAGGGTTGCAAGCCCAGCAGCAGAGAACCAACCCGCGAGGGATTTCAGGTCCCTTGGCCTAAGAAGCCTGGAGGCTCTGCCACACAGATGGACCAGTACAGCACGGAGAAGCAAAAGGTGCCTAAGGCCCGAGTCGCAAGCCATACAGGCGAAGTACACGGCCAGCTCAGGGACGTGGGCTATTACAACACGAAAAGGGGGATAGTCAGCAAGGGCAGAGAGAGAACGGTAGGCCTTCACACTCACCCTGACCAGTGGGTCTCGCCCGAATGCTCTCAGACACCCAGGCCCATTCCTACCCGGTACTCCTGTTGGGTCATTAGTAATACCTACAATAAAGACCCTGGACTGTTTGAAGCGGATTCTGAACTCTTATTATTGCGGCCTGCACTATCACCTCCAGCATTCACATACGCTGCCCTGAGGCTACACTCTTCCCGTGGGGAGTTATCCTATCCCTGTGCAGCACACCAACATCAGCCTCAGCGGTCTGCCTTGCAGCGGCTGTCATCCCTGACCGCAATCCACGGGTGGCGTAGTCGGACATTCATAACTCTACAAATAGACTGCCACAGCATTTGGTCTGACCACCCTGAGCCACGGGATCGGGTTGCCACTACTACCCCCATCATCGCACTGAAGCCCGGTTCCGGGTGCCCCACGGCCCAGGGAGCGAGTCAGCTTTTGGCGTAGTCGGCAGGATTGTGACCAACGCGCCACAAACGGGTATTGCGTGCCTGAAAAGACTGCAGAGATTTCCCGCCATCCGGAGCCGTTTCCCGCCATCGGACGCCATCTTCAGGACGCCGCGCGGGAAGAAGAGGGGCATGGACGTCAAAAACGCGTGAGACTTGAAGCTCCACCCTATGCTGAGACGCTGCGCAAGGTCCTGGAAGGGGAGAGAGCGACGCTGACGTTATCACCCCGCGACGCAAGGTCCTCATCCAGAGCATCGCGAGCGGAGCCGCGGCCTACAGAAGAGGATCGTCGGAAGGTAGGCCACGGTTAACTAGGGGGGAGGAAGATTCGGACGCGGAGGGACCCTCTACCACCAGCGTAGCCGCTGCAGCTGTAATGCCGTTTTCCATGCCCTATATCCTGGCTACCACAGTATGCTGGCGAGTCGCATACCTTGGGCGACTTTAAAGAAAGACTGTATAGCTTATTCAAGGTTTATCCCCTGACAGAAGAACAGAAAGTAAGCATACTAATAGGGCAGTTAACTGGTGCGGCCCAACGTGAGGTAAACTCTTGGAAAGCTGAGGAGAAAAGGACTATAAAGGGGGTTCTGACCCGTCTGCGGGACACCTTTGACACCCGTACCTCAGCAGAAATCAAAGTGCGGTTCTATGGCTGTAAGCAGCGAGCCCAAGATAGTATCAGAGACTATGCCTTGAACCTGCAAGAAGCTCTGGGAACAATCAAGCAAGCTGACCCTGGCAGCGTGCAGGACACTGATAAACTGTTGACTGACCAGTTCATAGAAGGTCTGCTGTCCAGCGCCCACAGAACCCAGCTGCGCCTCATGGCCCTACAGAACCCCGATTTGACTTTTGCGCAGTTCAAAGATAGGGCCATCCGGGTGCTCCGAGAACCCGCACCAGGTGGCGCTGTGGTTTCCCGGCGCCCCGCCATCACTTTCCACCAGGGGGCGGCGCCCTACCCCGCAGACCTTGTGGGGGCTGATGCGCAGGCCCTAGATCCATCCCAGCCTGCAAACCTGCACCATCAGGTCCAAGAACTAACAAAGAGTGTGGCTGCACTGACCAGGACCGTACAGTCGTTGCAGATGGAACCGTCAAGACCAATCAAGTTGGCTTCCAGTCTGGAGGATGTCCCGTGGTGTCGACAGAGAAGGATCCCGTCGTTCAGAGGGAGGCCCACCGACCGTTACACTGAGGATGGACAGCCGATTTGCCGCCGTTGCAGCCAGCCAGGACACATAGCCAGGTACTGTACTTTAAATGGGTCCGACCTGGGGCAGAGGGCCAACCCCCAGGCATAAGGTCATCAGGCCCGTCTAATTGGCGCGATAAGTACGTGGGGGGACGCCCGGTCTTACCCGTAGTGCTGGACGGTATCCTCATGAGTGCACTGCTGGACACCGGGTCTCAAGTGACTACCATCCCCTACGTACTTTTCAAGCGGTACTGGAGTGACACTGATATAACCCGTTATCCAGACGATGACTTAAGCATCATTGCCAGCAATGGCCAACCCGTGCCGCAGGTGGGGTTCAGAGAGGTGACCATCAAGATTGGTAAGGTTGAACTGCCGGCACAGGGAGTGATCATTGTGGACATTGACCGTCGTGAAAGTCACCCTAAAATAACCTTGGGTACTAATGTGATCGAAAACTGTCTTTCAGAAGTAATTGTGATTTTGCAGCAGGTGGCGATGAATGCGAGCTCCAGTCAACAGAGGGTCCTCCAGAAAGAGATAAGAGCCCTGATGAGACGGCAACAGATAGAACTGTCTGGTGGTGAGATCGGTAGCGTGAGGATAAGCGACCCGTTCCCCATTGCCATGCCTCCCAAAAGTGAAGGGAGTGGAACACCACATCCCCACGGGGAGCCACCCACCAATAAAAGAGAGACACAGACTTGTACCCCCTGCACATTATCAGAACGCAAAGGGCATGCTGAGAGAAATGAAAGAAGCTGGGGTCATTAGAGATAGCTGTAGCCCCTGGGCAGCTCCCTTAGTTTTGGTAAAAAAAAAAAGACGGTACCATGAGAATATGCGTGGACTATAGGAAGGTCAACCGTATCACCCATAAAGACGCGTACCCGTTACCTAGGGTAGAGGAGTCTTTAGCAGCCCTAAAATCAGCTAACTTCTTCTTTACTTTGGACCTTACTAGCGGGTACTGGCAGGTTCCTGTGGCAGAGGCTGACAAGGAGAAGACCGCCTTCACCACCCCGATGGGATTAAGTGAATTCAACTGTATGCCATTCAGGCTCTGCAACGCACCAGGGCCTTCCAGAGGCTGATGGAATGCTGACTAGGGCACCGAAACTTTGAGACGGTCCTACTCTACCTGGACGATGTTATTGTCTATTAAAAGACCTACTAGGACCATCTAAAGCACCTGGCCGAGGTGTTCGAAGCCCTGGCAGGCTATGGCCTGAAGGTGAAACCCTCAAAGTGTCACCTGTTAAAACCGAAGGTACAGTACCTAGGGTACGTGGTGAGCGCTGAGGGAGTAGCCCCCGACCCCGACAAGGTCACAGTAATCAAGAGCTGGCCAAGCCCCTCTAACATCAAAGAAGTGAGGCAATTCCTCGGGTTGGTAGGCTACTACCGAAGGTTCATCCCCGGGTTCACAAAGATGGCAGCCCCTATGCAAGACCTCCTGATAGGGCAATCTAAGACCAGAAGCCAAAAGCCACCCTTCAAGTGGGACAATGTCACGCTGTCTCTGTATACTGGAGGTAGGGGGCCTAAGCTGACCCTAAGCTGGGGCCCTGACTAATCCCTCAACCTGGAGGTACTGTTAAAGGTACAGAGGTCCAGGCCGCCAGCGTAACCCCTACCTCCTGAGGATCCCTGCACCTAAGTAATCTAGTCCTGAGAAGGACCCCGATCACAACAAAAGAGGACAAGTAATAATATGCCCACACACAGTACTTAGACGAACGAGACAGTACAAGGGAAAAACCAAAACCACCTTGCATACAAAACTACACAACTACAACAGAGGGAACACGAACGGGAAAGGAGATAAATGATAAAGCGAGGAAGGGAAAATACACTCCAAATACACTTATCTCAGAAACTCCAAATACCACGATCCGCTCTGTAAGTCTGTATGAAATGCTTTCACCGACACTTCCCAAACAGACCAGCAGGCATTTGAAGGAGACTCACTACAGCAGCATTGATTGCAGCTGGGCGAGGCTGGACCTCGTCTAGCACAGAGAGAGAGAGAATTAACTCCCTCACTGCCGAAAACACAAAGCACCAAAAAGTCAGCTGCGAGAAGTCAGGCTGTGTAATCGTGACGATCTTCGTGGCGACACACCCGTGACAGTACCCCCCCTTCTACGAGGGGCCTCCGGACCCTCAGGGCCAGGTTTATCCGGGTGAGTCGTGTGGAAGGCCCGAAGTAATCGGTCTGCGTTAATATCCGACGCAGGAACCCACATCCTCTCCTCAGGACCATACCCCTTCCAATGAACCAGGTACTGAAGGGACCGGCGATTAAAACGTGAATCGATGACCCTTGATACCTGGAACTCCAAGTTACCATTGACCACCACTGGAGGGGGAGGTAAAGGTGACGGTACCACCGGCGCCACATACCTCTTAAGCAACGATCTGTGGAACACGTTGTGAATTTTAAACGTAGGGGGGAGGTCAAGACGGAATGCCACCGGATTAATAATAGAACTGATTCTGTACGGCCCGATGAACCTGGGACCCAGTTTCCAGGAGGGAACCTTAAGTTTAATATTCCTGGTAGACAACCATACCAGATCGTTCACACTTAGGTCCGGACCAGACACTCTCCTCCTATCAGCCATACGTTTGTATCGGTTCCCCATAGTATTCAGATTCTTCAGCACCCCTCTCCATACTGAAGCGAGTGATGAGGAAAATCGTTCCTCCTCAGGAACCCCCGAAGAGCCCCCCCTACTGAAAGTACAAAACTGGGGGTGAAAACCATATGCCCCAAAAAACGGGGACTTACCAGTGGACTCGCTCCGCCTATTATTGAGAGCAAACTCTGCCAGAGGTAAGAAAGAAGCCCAGTCCTCCTGGTTCTCTGACACAAAACACCGGAGATATGTCTCCAAGCTCTGGTTCATACGTTCCGTCTGACCATTGGTCTGAGGGTGAAAAGCCGATGAGAATGACAAATGCATCCCCCGCCGTGCACAAAACGCCTTCCAGAACTTGGACACAAACTGAGACCCCCGATCAGACACCACATCGGAGGGTACCCCGTGAAGCCTCACAATCTCCCCAATGAACACCTGCGCAAGAGTTTTAGCATTAGGGAGAGCCGGAAGAGCGATAAAATGTGCCATCTTGCTGAACCTGTCCACTACAACGAGTATGACCGTTTTACCCGAAGACGGAGGGAGGTCCGTAATAAAGTCCATAGACAGATGAGTCCAAGGACGCTCCGGGATCTTCAAAGGTAAGAGGGCCCCAGACGGACGGGTATGTGAGGTCTTAGAGCGCGCACAAACCCCACAGGACGCGACAAAAGAGGACAAGTAATAATATGCCCACACACAGTACTTAGACGAACGAGACAGTACAAGGGAAAAACCAAAACCACCTTGCATACAAAACTACACAACTACAACAGAGGGAACACGAACGGGAAAGGAGATAAATGATAAAGCGAGGAAGGGAAAATACACTCCAAATACACTTATCTCAGAAACTCCAAATACCACGATCCGCTTTGTAAGTCTGTATGAAATGCTTTCACCGACACTTCCCAAACAGACCAGCAGGCATTTGAAGGAGACTCACTACAGCAGCATTGATTGCAGCTGGGCGAGGCTGGACCTCGTCTAGCACAGAGAGAGAGAGAATTAACTCCCTCACTGCCGAAAACACAAAGCACCAAAAAGTCAGCTGCGAGAAGTCAGGCTGTGTAATCGTGACGATCTTCGTGGCGACACACCCGTGACAGACAAGCCGGAAGAGGAGTCGTTCCGACAGTTGAAGATTGCCCTCACGGGGGATGAGATCCTGGCCTACCCTGATTATGGCCAGCCTTTTATTCTCCACACCGACGCCAGTAATGTGGGGCTGGGAGCCGTACTGTCGCAGAACCAACAGGGCAGAGAAAGGGTGATCGCGTACGCCAGCCGGAAGCTAAGGCTCACTGAAAGAAACCAGGAGAATTACAGCTCCTTCAAGCTAGAATTCTTGGCAGTGGTGTGGGCTGTCACAGAACGGTTTAAGCATTACCTGGCCTCCGCAAAGTTCACTGTGTACACGGACAGCAACCCGCTGACACACCTGGACAATGCAAGACTTTGTGCCCTAGAACAGCGGTGGATGGCCCGGCTATCCAATTATGACTTCACAATCAAATACCGGGCCGGCAGAACCAACGCCAACGCAGACGCCCTATCAAGAATGCCCCAACTACCTGAAGGAGAAGACGACTCGGAAGAGCTGGAGGAAGTAGAGCTCCCTGCGTTCCACCGGTATGGGGCCACTCAGTACTCTCACCGGGTAAGAGACAAAGACCTAACCACTGTCATGTTCAACCCCTTACCCCACCACGGCTGGGCCGAAACGCAAGATAGTGACCCTGCAATTCGCCTGGTGAAAGACCTGTTAACCCAGGCAGACGCTAGCCCTGGATCGGATGCTCCAGAGGGAGCCAAGCAGTTGTGGAAGGAGAAAAGCAGGCTATTCCTCTATGAAGGTAAGCTGTGCAGAAGGCTTGTCAACCACCGGACGCACGAGCTGACCTGGAAGGTAGTGGTCCCAAGGCGAGATGCGGCAATGGTCCTGGAGGCCTACCATGACAGAGCGGGACACTTCGGGTGGAAGAAACTGGAGTTCTTACTGAGAGAGCGGTTCTACTGTGGATCGGTATGAGAGGGGCCATAGAGAACTGGAGCAGGGACTGCGGCCCATGTCACCTCAGAAGGAAGGACCGTACCAGCCAGAAGACACCCTTGAGGCCCATCGTCACCAGGCAGTCTCTTGAGCTGGTAGCTCATGTGAAGTTGGCTCCAGCCGGTCCGGCTACATCTATGCCCTCACGATTGTGGACCATTACTCCTGGTTCCTGGTGGTGGTTCCTGTTAAAGACCTGACAGCCCAAACAGCGGCCAGAGCCTTCCAGCAACATTTCTGCCGTCCAAACGGGTATCCGGAACAGGTCTTGACAGATCAAGGTCCAGCGTTTGAGGCGGAAGTCTTCCAGGAGTTCTGCAACCTCTACGGCTGTAGGAAGATTCGGACAACGCCTTAGCACCCGCAAACCAACGGGCTGTGTGAGAAAATGAATAATATCATCATTGATCTCCTCAAGACGTTGCCCCTGGAAGAACGCAGCCTGTGGCAGGAGAAGCTGCCAGACCTGATTGACTTGTACAACCATACCGCGGTGAATGCTACAAATTGCACCCCGGCTTACCTGATGCGGGCAAGACCAGGTAAGCTGCCGATAGACCTGGAGATGGGAGTCCTGACACCCGAGGACACCTCCCCAGAAGCGGACTGGGATACGGAACGGCGGCTACAGTACAAGAAGGTACAGGAGAGTGTGGAGAGGAGTCTGGCTCAAGCGAGAGAAAAGCAAGAGAGGCTCTTCAACCAACACGCCCCTGCTGGCCCCCTGGAACCTGGTGAGCAGGTCCTGAAGTGCAAGAGAAGGCTTCACAAGCTGGACGAACAGTGGGAGAGAGACCCGTACACAGTACTGCAGTCCGACCACGACAACCCGAAGGTATGTGTGATTACCAAGGATGGAGGAGAAACCACTAACACCGTCTCCAGAGACCACCTAAAATGGTGCCCCGAGCAACTGCAGAGTCCAAGTGGAGATCAAGCTGACCTTGAACCCGCAGAGGACAAGGAAGAAATGATCAGCACCATTCTCGGAGAGTTCCCCCGGACCTGGACTCGGATAAATGACGCGATAGTGGTACCCGTCCTACACTTCCTTCAACCTACCCAGCAGGAGCCTACAGGAGAGCAGGAAGAACAAGCGGAACAAGCAGCGCCGGAGGCAGAAGGACCCATGCCAGCAGCCCAAGAGAGTCAACGCTCTGCTGACAGTGAGCCTGCCATGCCTGCGGTAAGCCAAAGAACCCGCAGACAGCTGCCTGCCCTGCCTGTGAACCCAGCTAGTAGCTGTACCATAAATGATAGTGGGGAAAGCCAGGGTAGACCACCACCAAACAGTGGGTTACGGAGGTCAATCGGAGCACTACTGGTCAAATACCAGCTCGCTGGAAGATCTAAATGCACAGTGTATATATCTAATGTTTTATGTTTGTACCCTGGGTATTAATACTGTTTTCCAGCTTTCCTAGATACAATGGACTGACAGGTTATGGACAGTAAATAACCGGAACTACCATGTAGATAGTTGCACCTGGTGCCCTCTTTCGACGATGACCACGGAAGAAAAACCTGTCCGGCGTGGCCCCCTTGTGGTCGAAAGTAGTTAGCTTTTACCTTGCTGCCACGCCCAAGGCCAGGAACTTGGGGTTTATAGGGACAGGTCCCCACATTGTGGAAAACTATACCTAGTTGGGTGATATGGACACCCGGTCACGGAAGCGCCGTGACCTTAAGGACAAAATGTACTTGTATATATGTTATGTTATTGTTTCTACCCTGTATTTGTGTTTCCTGTTAGTCCCGGAGTACTAAATTTTACTAGGGGGGAATGTGTCACCCCAGGCCTGGATGCCACAAATATTAAAGGCTGTGTCTGAGAGCAGGAGGGAGGTTCCCTGTTCAGGTACAATTAGCATACAGCACCTCCTGTCCCAGGCCAGTAGGGGGAGCTGGCTGCCCCTATAAAACTGGAACTGAGGGCAGGGTTAGGGAGAAGTGGACGACCTAGCTCAGGACTGAGACTAGTCCCAGAGAAGTAGGGACAGTTCAGCTGTAGCCGATAAGTCCGTGAGGCAGAGGAGAAGCTGCGAGCCAGGGACAGAGGCGACGAGAGCCGGTCCTGGCTGAGAGAACTACACTACCGGACATTGGGGTCCGAGGCTGTCAGGGTTGCAAGCCCAGAAGCAGAGAACCAACCCGCGAGGGATTTCAGGTCCCTTGGCCTAAGAAGCCTGGAGGCTCCGCCACACAGAGGGACCAGTACAGCACGGAGAAGCAAAAGGTACCTAAGGCCCGAGTCACAAGCCATACAGGCGAAGTACACGGCCAGCTCAGGGACGTGGGCTATTACAACACGAAAAGGGGGATAGTCAGCAAGGGCAGAGAGAGAACGGTAGGCCTTCACACTCACCCTGACCAGTGGGGCTCGCCCGAATGCTCTCAGACACCCAGGCCCATTCCTACCCTGTGCTGCACACCAACATCAGCCTCAGCGGTCTGCCTTGCAGTGGCTGTCATCCCTGACCGAAATCCACGGGTGGCGTAGGTGGACATTCATAACTCTACAAATAGACTGCCACAGCATTTGGTCTGACCACCCTGAGCCACGGGATCGGGTTGCCACTACTACCCCCATCATCGCACTGAAGCCCGGTTCCGGGTGCCCCACGGCCCAGGGGGCGAGTCAATTTGCCCTTCACGACCTTGGACCTATCCATACGTCATGGAAGGGAAGGCTATGTCCTGAAGATTCTGCACGCACAGTTGTGTGCGCGCGATTGCCACCGGGTGTTCATCTGATATAACAGTTGACACCCGGTTCTCACTGCTAAGAGCGGTCTCTGGCACTTTAACCCCATAAATGCTGCGATTAATATTGATCACAACATTTAGAAGGCAGGGAGAGGGAGGTTGCTCGCTCTCCCCTCCGATCCGCGCTCCTGCAAAGTCATTGCGAGGGCCCGATCGTTGCCATGGTGACCTGAGCTCGTCATGACAACATCCGGATCAACATCCAGGCTACGGCAAGCCCCTTAGACCATGCTCAGATTATGGTCTAAGAGGCTTGTGTCAGTGCACCACTGCACAACTGACAGATAAAGCACTGTAATTAAGGTTGAGCGAGTATGTTCTGTACGAGTATGTTCTGTCTGAGTATGCTCGGGCCGAGCTCCGAGTATTTACAGCTGCTCAGTGATATGTTTGAATCCCTCCCGTGTGCATGATTTGCGACTGCTTGACATCTTTATTACATGTGAGGAATGTGTAAGAAACAGACATTCCTCACATGTAATAAAACTGTCAAACAGTTGCAAATCATGCACACAGGAGCGATTCAAACATATCACCGAGCAGCTGTAAACACTCGGAGCTCGGCCCGAGCATACTCGGCGAAAGGGTTAATAGAACATACTCGCTCAACACTAACTGTAATGCTTGGGCATGCTTTATAACAGCGATCAAAGTGAAAGTCCACTTGATGGACTAAGTCGAAAGATTTTTTAAAAAGTTTAAAAAATTTGTAAAAATGTAAAAAAAAAAAAATAGTGAAATAATAATTAAAAATTACATTAAACCAATAAATAAGTATTTTTATGTAAAAAAAACCCCAAAAAAGTAAACATATTTGGTATTGCCGCGACCCGACCTATAAAACTGTCAAACTAGTTAACCCCTTTAGTGAACACAATAAAAATAAATATTTTAAAAAAGAGGCAAAAGCTATGCTTTTTTATCATACTGCCGAACAAAAAGTGGAATAAAACAACAATCAAAAAGACGAATGTAAATAAAAATGGTATAGCTGAAAATGCCATTTTGTCCGGCAAAAAGCAGGTTGCCAAACAGCTTCATCAGGAAAAACATAAAAAAGTTATAGCTCTCAGAATAGAGTAATGCAAAAATAATTATTTTTTCTATAAAATAGTGTTTATTGTTTACAAAATAGAGTCACTGATAGGGGTTTTTCACTGTTTAGGCGCATCAGGGGCTTTCCAAATGCGACATGGCGTCCACTCTCGATTCCAGCCATTTTTGAGTCCAAAAAGTCAAACGGAGCTCTTTACCTTCCGAACCCTGCCATGTGCCTATAGAGTAGTCTTCTCCCACATATGGGGTATCAGCAGGGCCAGCATCAGCACTTGGGCAAGCGGGGGTGCTCACTCACCGTTAGGGACCCTGGTGCGCTATGGGGCCAGTGAGTCGGGGGAGCATGGTGCCAGCATTCGCGAGTGAGCCCCCATGCTTTGTTCAGGGCCCTGGCATTTATACTTACCTCATCTCAATGCTCTGCAGCTCCGGTGTCTTCCGTGTCTTCTGACACTGTGATGTGTCAGGGCAGAGGGCGCAATGACATCAGTACACTGCGCCCTCAGCTCTGACAGTGCAGAGAGTCAGAAGACGCTGAGGAGTCCTGACCTGCCACCAGCAATGAAACGTGAGTATTTATTTATTTTTTTTAAATGTATGGAGCATTATATGGAGCCCATTCTCTATGGAGCATTATATGGGGCCTATTCTCTATGGAGCGTTATATGGGACCCATTCTCTATGGAGCATTGTATGGGGCCCATTCTCTATGGAGCATTATATGGGGCCCATTCTCTATGGAGTATTATATGAGGCCCATACTGTTTGGAGTTTTATATGGGGCCCATTCTATATGGAACATTATATGGGGCCCATTCTCTATGGAGCATTATATGGGGCCCATTCTCTATGGAGCATTATATGGGGCCCATTCTCTATGGAGCATTATATGGGGCCCATTCTCTAAGGAGCATTATACGGGGACCATTCTCTATGGAACATTATATGGGACCCATTCTCTATGGAGCATTATATGGGGCCCATTCTCTATGGAGCATGTGCCCAGAGGCATAGCTAAGGGTTGGGTTCAGGGGGGGCAAAACTTCTGAGTGGGCCCCTAACCATGTAACCCTGATTACAAATATGGTGGTGCACCCTAATAATGGAAGTAGGAGAACTTCAGCAGATGACCGTGCTGTTGCTAAAAGAAATCTTTATACAATGATTAACACTGATATTACTGCCATACTGTGTTGACCATATAGTAGTAGATACCAGTATTGCAGAGCATATAAGAGATTACAGTACAGATATATATAGTACCTTACAGGTGACGTCCTTTCTGCTAGAGTCATTCACTTTTCCCGTCTTTTCCACCTGTCCCAGACCGATATAACGACTTCTCCAGCCACAGCTCATCTGCAGAGATCACAACAAAGACACATATGACTTCTCACATTTCAGGCACCAGCCCCATCTATCCCAACCTGCACAAACCCCTCATCCTGCTGATACCCCAATGCTGAGCCGCTGCTGCTGAATGTGTCCCTATTACTGATCCTCTTAGTATCCCAAATAATAAAGCCCACCACTGTGCCCCCTCATAATAATGCTAACACTGTGCCTCTTACAAAGTAAAATCCCCCCTTTGTGCTCTCTAGATGGTAAAACTACCCCTTTAAAATATTACTGCCCTGTGCAAGTGCCCTAGAAAACAGTGCCCACATTTTGCCCCTAAAAGTAATAATGCGTCAGGTGCACCGTTGACGGCCACAATACCGTAAGTGCCCCTATAACAATAATGATTCTTAAGTGCCCACTTAACATTTAATAATGTCCACTGATTCCCCCATGTACAGTAATAATGACCCATGAGTCCCCAGCATTGTTTATGTGGTCGGTTAGTCATGTGACTACATGTATGTTATTTGCATGTGTTGACTAGACTCTCACAGCTTGTCTCAATTCTCTTGAATTGAGAGAAGCTAGTCGACATATGCAAATAGCATACATGTGGTCACATGCCCGCCCGATCCCACTGTTGAAATTGGGGGCTCATGACAGCAGGCGCACCATACCCTGTCATGATTTGCCCGTCTGCAGTCACATAGAGTGACTGCAGACTTTTATCCCAAGCCCGCACAACCCCTTTAATAACTTTATACAAATAATAAGCTGCTTATTATGAAATTATTATTAAAGGGATTGTCTAGTCTGAAGCTACAAGTCTGCTGTGACTATGTGACTGCAGACTTGTGAATCCTCACATTGCATGCACAGCACACTGTCTAGGCTCTCTGGTTCGGGGAGCGGGTTGTCATGAGACCTCAAGTATGCGATTTGCATACACCTGGCCACATTCCGACTAGACTGTTTCCGGTCTTGCTCAATACACTTGTATTGAATGGGGCCGCGAAGTTGGAATGGGGCCAGGAGCATGTAAATCACATACTTAAAGGGGATTTCCCACGAACAAAAGTACATTTTAATCAATAGTTACTGTAATAATAATCATTTCTACAATTGGATGTATTTATAAAAATGTTCCTGTGCTGAGATAATCTTATAAATGTTCCCCTGCTGTGTACTGTGTAATGGTTGTGTCTGACCGTACAGAAACATGGTCTGATTGTACCACACCTCCTGGGCAGGGGAGGAAGCAAAAGAGCGTACAGACATTACAGCCGGGGAGCACAGCTGATTCTTTCTTTTAAGTAAAACATTGTTTAAAATGGACAGGGAAATGTTTTACCTCACAGAAAGAATCATCTGTGATCCCGTGCTATAATGTCTGTATACTCTTTTGTTTCCCACCCTGTTCAGGAGATGTGGTATGATCAGACCATGTTCCTGTATGGTCAGACAAGGCCATTACACAGGGGAACATTTATAAGATTATCTCAGCACAGGAACGTTTTATTTAAACACATCCAATTGTGGAACTTATTATTATTCCAAGATCTATTGATTAAAATCAACTTTGGTTCATGGGAAAAACCCTTTAGCCCCTTAAGCCTCGGAGCATTTTCCGTTTTTGCATTTTCGTTTTTGCTCCCCTTGCTCCCAGAGCCATAGCGTTTTTATTTTTTGGTCAATATGGCCATGTGAGGGCTTATTTTTTGCGGGACGAGATGTACTTTTCAACGCCATTACTAGTTTTACCATATCGTGTACGGGAAAACGGGAAAAAAATTCCAAGTGCGGTAAAATTCAAAAAAAGTGCAATACCACAGTTGTTTTTTTTTTTTTTTACCACGTTCACTGAATCCTAAAACTGACCTGCCCTTCTTATTTTACAGGTCATTACGAGTTCATAGACACCAAACATGTATAGGTTCTTTTATATTTAAGTGGTGAAAAAAATTCAAAAATTTGGTAAAAAAAAAAAAAAATAGCGCCATTTTCCGACACCCATAGCGTCTCCATTTTTCGTGATCTGGGGCTGCGTGAGGGCTTATTTTTTGTGCGCCGGGCTGACATTTTTATTGATAAAATTGTGGGGTAGATCCGATGTTTTGATCGCCCGTTATTGCATTTTATTGCAATTTTGCGGCGACCAAAAAACGTAATTCTGGCGTTTAGAATTTTTTTCTTGTTACGCCGTTTACCGATCGGATTAATTATTTTTTTATATTGATAGATCGGGCGATTCTGAACGCGGCGATACCAAATATGTCTATGTAGGTTTTTTTTTTAATATTTTATTTTGAATGGGGCGAAAGGGGGGTGATTTAAACTTTTATATTTTTTTACTTTTTTTTATATTTTTAAAAACTTTTTTTTTTTACTTTTTGCATGCTTCAATAGTCTCCATAGGAGACTAGAAGCAGCAACTGTCCGATCGGCTCTGCTACATACAGGGGACGAGCAGGTCCCCTGCATGCAGCAGAAATGGTCCTGTGCTATGAGCGCCGACCAATAGGTGGCGCTCATAGCGACCAGATCATGACAACCACAGGCGTCTGCTGCAGACCCTGGGTTGTCATGCCCACCCATCGGTGATCCGCGATCACGTGACGGGGTCGCCGATGGGCGGGGCTTATGCCGCGCTACCCGGAAGCGCGCGTTAAATGCCACTGTCGGAGATTGACAGCGGCATTTAACATGTTAACAGCCGCGGGTGGATCGCGATTCCACCCGCGGCTGTTGCGGGCACATGTCAGCTGTAATAATCAGCTGACATGTGCTCCGTTCAGTGCGGGCTCAGCGCCGGAGCCCTCACTGAACGGGGGGTACGCAAATGTGCGTACCAATACGGCAAGCGTTGTTAAGGGGTTAAGGTCACATGACAACCCGCTCCCCGAACCAGAGAGCCCAGACAGTGTGCTGTGTGTGTAATGTGAGGATTCACAAGTCTGCAGCCACATAAAGTAACTACAAAAGACAAAAAATATATCTCATACCCTACCATCATTATACAGTTATATGAAAAAGTTTGGGCACCCCTATTAATCTTAAGCTTAATGTTTTTTAAAAATTGGTGTTTTTGAAACAGCTATTTCAGTTTGATATATGTAATAACTGTTGGACACAGTAATGTTTCTGCCTTGAAATGAGGTTTATTGTACTAACAGAAAATGTGCAATCTGCATTCAAACAAAATTTGACAGGTGCATAAGTATGGGCACCCTTATCATTTTCTTGTTTTAAACACTCCTACCTACTTTTTTCTGACTTACTAAAGCACTTTTTTTGGTTTTGTAACCTAATTGAGCTTTGAACTTCATAGCCAGGTGTATGCAATCATGAGAAAAGCTACTTAAAGTGGCCACTTGCAAGTTGTTCTCCTGTTTGAATCTCCTCTGAAGAGTGGCATCATGGGCTCCTCAAAACAACTGTCAAATGATCTGAAAACAAAGATTATTCAACATAGTTATTCAGGGGAAGGATACAAAAAGCTGTCTCAGAGATTTAACCTGTCAGTTTCCACTGTGAGGAACATAGTAAGGAAATGGAAGAACACAGGGACAGTTCTTGTTAAGGCCAGAAGTGGCAGGCCAAGAAAAACATCAGAAAAGCAGAGGAGAAGAATGGTGATATCAGTCAAGGACAATCCTCAGACCACCTCCAGAGAGCTGCAGCATCAACTTGCTGCAGATGGTGTCACTGTGCATCGGTCAACTATACAACGCACTTTGCACAAGGAGAAGCTGTATGGGAGAGTGATGCGAAAGAAGCCGTTTCTACAAGCACGCCACAAACAGAGTCGGCTGAGGTATGCAAAAGCACATTTGGAGAAGCCAATTTCTTTTTGGAAGAAGGTCCTGTGGACTGATGAAACCAAGATTGAGTTGTTTGGTCATACAAAAAGGCGTTATGCATGGCGGCAAAAAACCACAGCATTCCAAGAAAAACACTTGCTACCCACAGTAAAATTTGGTGGAGGTTCCATCATGCTTTGGGGCTGTGTGGCCAATGCCGGCACCGGGAATCTTGTTAAAGTTGAGGGACGCATGGATTCCACTCAGTATCAGCAGATTCTTGACAATAATGTTCAAGAATCAGTGATAAAGTTGAAGTTACGCAGGGGATGGATCTTTCAGCAAGACAATGATCCAAAACACCGCTCCAAATCTACTCAGGCATTCATGCAGAGGAACAATTACAATGTTCTGGAATGGCCATCCCAGTCCCCAGACCTGAATATCATTGAACATCTGTGGGATCATTTGAAGAAGGCTGTCGATGCTCGGCGACCATCAAACTTAACTGAACTGGAATTGTTTTGTAAAGAGGAATGGTCAAAAATACCTTCATCCAGGATCCAGGAACTCATTAAAAGCTACAGGAAGCGACTAGAGGCTGTTATTTTTGCAAAAAGAGGATCTACTAAATATTAATGTCACTTTTCTGGTGAGGTGCCCATACTTATGCACCTGTCAAATTTTGTTTGAATGCAGATTGCACATTTTCTGTTAGTACAATAAACCTCATTTCAAGGCAGAAACATTACTGTGTCCAACAGTTATTACATATATCAAACTGAAATAGCTCTTGCAAAAACACCAATTTTTAAAAAACATTAAGCTTAAGATTAATAGGGGTGCCCAAACTTTTTCATATAACTGTATATAAATGTAAAGCAAAGTTGCATATTAAATATAGGGTACTTAGTGAACTATTTTTGATCAAAAAAAGTATACAAAAATAGTTCACTAAGTACCCTATATTTAATATGCAACTTTGCTTTACATTTATATATAATGATGGTAGGGTATGAGATATATTTTTTGTCTTTTGTAGGTTTTGCTTCTTTTTGCTAGTGTGAACATGCTCCTATTTCTTGCATGTGTACCATCTTAGACCTCAGTTCACATTGCTTGGTTTTTTAGCCACATAAAGTAATTGCAGACTTGTACATTTAGACCAGACAATCCCTTTAAATGTTGTACAGCTCATGCCATGGTTAGTGTATGGGGGTTTGTTATACTATCAGGCAGGGGCTTATAATAAGACCTAAACGGTAAATATAATAAGGCTGGTTTCACATGTCCGTATATTTCCGGTATCGGAAAAACCGGTACTGGAGATATCTGTTTCTTGTATGCCGGTGTGTGTTATACGTGTTGCACCCGTGTGCGGCCCGTGTGCCGCATCAGGATCACACGTACGGGCGGCTGGGAATCAGTGTCCAGGTAGCGCTGCCGAACGCTGCCCTCATGGTTCAGTGCCATCACTGCGATCATCACCAGCAGTGGCAATGATGAGGGTAGTAGTAGTGTCTGCTCCTGCAGTGTCCCTGTGTAAAAATAAGAATAAAATAATAAAATCCGTGTGGTATGTTTTGCGGACCGTGCATCTGCAAAAAAACGGACATGTCAGTGTGTGGAGCACACGGACACACGGTCTGTGAAAACACACTGACATGTGATCAGACCCATAGATTTGAATGGGTCTGCGTGTGTCAGTGTCTCTAGTACGTGTGGAAACTGTCACCACTCGTACCGGAGATCCTGACCTGTGAACGAGCCCTAAGTCCCCTACCTCCCTATCTCCACCCTCCCCAGACAGCAACTATGACATGAGATTGCACATAATCTCAGAACACAAGGCCCTCAGCGCCACCCCCACCCCCACTACCGGAAATTCAGCTCCCCCTCTTCCCCTCACATTCACCCCACTGTCTCCCACAGTAACATCATATGCTGTCATTTATTTTAAAACTAAAAAAACTGGTTCCAGCAGCACTTACATATGAAGGTGATTGATGACTGGTCCGGGCCAGGCCCTGTCTTGGCACAGGTTGCACAACCTAACTGCAGCAGCTCACTAGGACCCAGGGTCCAGCGTGGACCAATCAGAGCACTGATGGTGTGGAGCTAACCGCAGCGCTGCCAGCCTGTAGAAGAAGATGAGGTTAGCAGCACTTTAGCCCTCACCGTGCACTGCACTGAGACTCTGCAATTGGCTACTGTGCTGTGCAGCCTGCAGAGTCTCAGCTCAGAAAGAGAACAGCAGCGTCACCTCAGAGAGCCGCGGTCGCCTTCTGCTTAACAGGGTGGGCCCCTCAACGTGACGCCCCCTTTACCCCCCAGTAGGTACGCCACTGTTGGGGCCCATTCTCTATGGAGCATTATATGAGGCCCATTCTCCATGGAGCACTATATGGGGCCCATACTGTATGCAGTATTATATGGGGCCCATTATTCTGTATGGAGCATTATATAGGGCCATTATACTGTATGGAGCAATATATGGGGCTCATTATACTGTATGAGGCATTATATGGAAGCCCTTATTCTGTATGGAGCATTATATAGGGCCCATTATTCTGCATGGAGCACTATATGGTGCCCATTATTCTGTATGGAGCATTATATGGGGTCCATTATTCTGCATGGAGCAATATATAGGGCTCATAATACTGTATGGAGGACTATGTGGTGCCCATAATACTGTAAAGAGGACTATGTGGTGCCCATAATACTGTATGGAGGACTATGTGGTGCCCATAATACTGTATGGATGACTATGTGGTGCCCATAATACTGTATGGAGGACTATGTGGTGCCCATAATACTGTATGGAGGACTATGTGGTGCCCATAATACTGTATGGATGACTATGTGGTGCCCATAATACTGTATGGAGCACTATGTGGTGCCCATAATACTGTATGGATGACTATGTGGTGCCCATAATACTGTATGGAGGAATATGTGGTGCCCAGAATACTGTATGGAAGACTATACTGTTCGGTCTAAAATGAAGACTTTAGAAATCCCCCCAGGTCACGCCCTGTGCGCTGCGGGGATTCACCAGTTTCTGAACTATTTACAATAGATATCACTCATGTAATGTAAGAAATAAGTGAAATCTTGGGCATTGTACTATACCTACAGTATATTTCTCTGCTGTATCTGTGCATCATGTACCATGGTATGTGTAAAAGGGGCCCATGAGACACTTTCGCCCAGGGTCTACGAAAAACTGGAGCCGGCCATGGGTATCGGAGTACTCTGGAAAAATTGCACAACAAATTTTGGGGTGCATTTTATCCTGTTACCCTTGTGAAAATATAAAATTTGGGGCTCAAGCAACATTTTTGTGAAACAAAGTAAAATGCTAATTTTTTTCTTCCACGTTGTTTTAATTCCTGTGAACCAATTGAATGGTTAATAAACTTCTTGAATGTGGTTTTGAGGACTTTCAGGCTATGTGCCCACGATTAGGCTATAGCAGTGCTTTGGGCACAATGTATTTTCGGTGCGTCCAAAAAGCTGGGACCGATCACGCAGGTGTTCATTAAACACATGCGGATTTACTGCATCCAATACATTCTATTGGGGAAATTTCTGTTGCGGAAATGCTGACATGCTGCGGCTCGTAAAAACCGCGCCACGGGTGAGTTTACGCGGCATCAAATAGAAGCACAGTGGGCATGGGATTTCTATAAATCCCACCACTATGCTTCCAATATGGAACAAAGCGTTTTGGACGCAGCACTGCTATTACGGATCGTGGGCACGTACCCTGAAGGGTTCAGTTTTTAGAATGGAGTCACTTTTGGGTATTTTCTGTCATATAGGCCCCCCATAGTCACTTCAAGTGTGATGTGGTCCCTGAAAAATGGTTTTGTAAATTTTGTTGGAAAAATTAGAAATTAATGGTCAACTTTAAACTCTTCTAACTTCCTAAAAAAAAAAAAGTTTAAAAAAATAGTGCAGATGTAAAGTAGACATGTGGGAAATGTTATTGATTAACTATTTTGTGTGACATAACTCTCTGTTATAAGGACATAAAAATTAAAAGTTTGCAATTGCGAAATTTCAGATTTTTTCACAAATAAACACAAGTCATATTGAACAAATTTTACCACTGGCATGAAGTACAATAAGTTAGCAAAATAAAATTTCAGAATCACCGGGATCCTGTTGAAGCGTTCCAGAGTTATTACCAGATAAACGGACGCTGGTCAGAATTGTAAAATTTGCCTGGTCAGGAAGGTGAAAACAGGCTTTTAGGGTGAAGGGGTTAAAAGGAACCCCCAATGTAAGCGGTCAATGGAGAGCGCAGGATAAACGTGACCTGAGTTTTATTCTGATTTTTGGTAGGTAGAATGAACAAAAAAATAGCAGTACAATAGTCCTTATTTTTATTTTTGTGCGGTTCCTCGTGCGGTATAAGAGATAAGGTGGATTTATTCTTGGGTCGGTACAATTACAGCGAAACCAGCGTTATATATATTTTTTATGTTTTGCTGCCATCACAGTGTAAAATGCTTTTTTATAAAAAAATATTTTTTTCATCGCCATATTCTGAGAGCTGTATTTTTTTTATTGTTTGGCGAACAGAGCTGCACGAGGGCTTATTTTTTGCGCGAAGCCCCATTTTGGGGAACATAACATTTTTTTGATCACTTTTTATTCAAATTCTTTAGATGCAGAATGAAGAAAAAACAGCAATTAAATGATTGATTGTTTCAATTTATTTTTGTGTGGTTGATGTTATATAATTTTTATGTTCTGCTACTTTTATACACTAAAAACAATATTTTACAAAAATGGATTTGTTTTTGCTCCGCCATGTTATGAGAGCTATAAGTTTTATTTTTTTCTAGAGTAAGTCATATTAGGGCTTGTTTTTTGCGGGACAATTTTGAGCTTTCTTTTATACCATTTTTCTTTATATATGTATTTTTGATAACTTTTTATTCCATTTTTTGTGTGTTAGTATGATGAAAAAGCGACATTTTTGGTGTTATTTTTTTTTTTACTGTGTTCACCATACGGATTAAATAATGTGACAATTTTATAGATCTGGTCGTTTCAGACGCGAAAATTCCAATTATGTGTACGAGTTTTTATCTTTGTTATAACGCAAATGCTGCTTTTTGTGATTTGTGTGTGCTTCTTTTTGGATTTTTACAGACATTTTATTTTTTTTTGGTTTTACTTTTTCACTTAGTCTCACTGCGGGACATATATAATTTTTACTTTGATCGTCGTTGGTCTCTAACAAGCCACTGTACCCTGTGGTCATCACATGGGGTCATTTAACCCTTTAGATACAGCTGTTGCAAGTAACAGCGTTATTTAACGGGTTAATCGGACCCCATCGGTTCCAAATCCGCCCGGGCCGATGCCACAGAATGCCAGCTGTCATTTAAGGGGATAATAAATATTTTTAATCTTGATTCAGGCGTCGCTCCCTAAACACTGGACCCCCGTGCCTAGTGGCGAATACGGACCTGTGTACTGTGCATATAGTGTACATGGATGTACACATGTGGGTGACTGTGCTGTGTGTCAGCGCAAGGATTTCCATATGTGTGGCTATATACACATTACTCCAGGATAAAGGCCTGGGAGAATAGCACTGGGGACTCTCTCAGCAGCCTGCTCTGTAGGCAGACTAGAATCCCCTCCATTCCAGCAGCCATGTCACTGATAAACTGTCTACAGCTGGTGCCTGCTGTGATAGCCTCCCCTTCAGGGGCTCCAGTCTGGTCACCTCTATTCAGAATGGAGACCTGTTGGAAGCCATATTCCACACACAGCAGAAGTAGCTTCCCTTCCTGGAGACAACAGCAATGAGAGCCGTGTGACGTGGAGGCTCCGCCCCTCCCGATGACGTCACCGCAGAGTCTAGCATCTCTAGCTAACGCCCGCAGAGGCAGTCGCTGGTATACTGCGTGCAGTAGACAACGTATCTGGCGGGAGCGGGTGAGAGAGAGCGACCGTTACTACAGATACAGCGACATCCACTGCGAACAAAAAGACATCTTCTCATCTCGAGGAGACTGTGGCAGCTGGCAGGAGATGGCCATTCTATCAACACCTAAAATGGCGAGGCTGGTAAGTTACAAGATGGAGGCGCTGTGTGCTGATGGGCTGTGAGAAGAGCAGGCAATAGAACTTCCCTGCCTAATCAGCCCTGATGTTACTGAGTGGAAAAAAGCTTTAGAAATCATTTCTACTGTCCCTGTTTCCTGTGCTAATGAGGGCTTTGCCTAGTGGGTGTTAGGTCCCTCCTTCCCATGTTGTCAGGCCCCTGTTGGTGTGATAACATCATTTGCGCGAGCGACATCATCGCCGCTCATGCAAATCTCGCGCATGCGCCGCTCATTCCGGCAGCGTCACTGCATCTCTGAAGCCAGGTGTACAATTCCCCGCATCAGAGGCGCACTGCGCATGTTCGGAAGTTTAGAAGATGGTTTGCGCCTCTGATGTGGGGAAGCGTACACCCGGCCTCGGAGAAGCAGTGACGCTGCCGGAATGAGCGTCGCATGCGCAAGATTAGCATCAGCTGGCGATGACGCCGCTCGTGCAAATTATGTCATCACGCCAACAGGGGCGTGACAACATGGAAAGAGGGCTGACTAGTCTGGGGAACGAACGCCCTATCGACTAGTCAAACCTTCGTTAGCATAGGTAATGGGGAACTTGTGAATGTTTTTTAAACCTTATTTTCACTCAGTAACGTTATACGGGGCTGGTTAGGCAGGGAATTTGCTGATACATAGGTGAATGCTTCTGGGTTGGAGGGCATGGGGGACCTGACAGGTTCCCTTTAAGCATATTCACATAAGGGCAGCACGCTGCATTGTATTTTATTAATGTCATTTTTTTTGTGGTAAAACCTGTAAAAAAACAGAAAAAAATAAATTGCAGAATAAGAAACCTACTTCAGCATCGTGCTTGGGCTTCTGATCTTTTCTGACCTTAAAGCGCACCTGTCAGCAGGATTGTGCTCAGTAATCTACATACACTGTCAGGTGGGCGCCATTACCATGAATAATATGACACCTTGGCTGATGAAATCCGTCCAGTGGTTCTTGTTTAACCCCTTCATGACCAGACCAGTTTCCATTTTTGTGTTTTCGTTTTTTGCTCCCCTTCTTCCCAGAGCCATAACTTTCTTATTTTTTGGTCACTATGGCCCTGTGATGGCTTATTTTTTGCGGGACAAGTTGTGCTTTTGAACAGCACCACTGGTTTTACTACATCGTGTACTGGAAAACAGGAAAATTCCAAGTGCGGTGAAATTGCAAAAAAGTGCAGTTCCACAGTTGTTTTCTTGGGGTTTTGTTTCACCATGTCTGCTGAATGCTAAAACTGACCTACCATTATTATTCTCCTGGTCATTACGAGTTCGTAGACACCAAACAGGTATAGTTTTTTTACTTAAGTGGTGAAAAAAAATCCAAAGTTTGCTTAAAAAAAAAAAAAAAATGGCTCCATTTTCCGGGACCCATACCATCTCCATTTTTTACGATCTGGAGCTAGATGAGGGCTTATTTTTTGCGCGCCAAGCTGACGTTTTTATTGATACCATTTTGGGGTAGATCCGATGTTTTAATCGCGGTTATTGCAATGTTGCGGCGACCAAAAAAAAGTAATTATAGCATTTTGAATTTTTTTCACGTCACACCGTTTATCGATCGGATTAAATATTTTTTCATATTGATAGATCAAGTGATTCTGAATGTGGATATGTGTATGAGTGATTTTTTTTGTTTTATTGTGAATGGGGCGAAAGGGGGTGATTTAAACTTTAATATAATTTTTTTAATATTTTTAAACTTTTTTTACTTTACACTAGCTTCAATAGTCACAATGGGAGACTAGAAGCTGCAATTCTCTGATCGCCTTTGCTACACACAGGGGATGATCAGATCTCCTGTGTGTAGCAGAAATGCTCACCTGCTATGGGCGCCGACCACAATCTGGCAATGACAATGGCTAGGGTCTCCTGCAGACCTGGGTTGTCATGCCAACCTATCGGCGACCCACGATCATGTAACACGGTCGCCGATGTGCGGAGCCAACGACACGCTTCCGGGAAGCGCGAGTTAAATGCCGCTGTCAGAGATTGAGAGCAGAATTTAACTACACTGTGTTCCAAATTATTATGCAAATAATATTTTCTCAGATTTTCCCAAATTACCTATATGAATTGCAGTCATTGTAATTTTCCAGTCAAATAACTATTAGAGTACAATTGAAAGGTTTTTGTACAAACTGCCTATGATAACAGTATAGTTTTAAAAAATAAAAAACTCAACTGCACTCAAAATGCATGTTCCAAATTATTATGCACAGCAGAGTTTTCAACCTTTTCATTTTAATAAAGAACAAAAAATTGTCATTTTTGAAATTATAAGCATTAGCAGGTTATTACAAACTGAAATCAAACAGTTTTCAACTCAAAACTTTATTCTAGGTGATGTTACATTTGCACATAGGACCGCTTGTTCGAAAGGAGCTTCTGAACTTTTTCATCCATTGAATTTGTCAGGTTTTGGATGGTTTCTGCTTCCAATTGTTTTGCCTGAGGACAGAATACCCTCCCAGAGCTGTTGCTTAGATGTGAACTGCCTCCCGCCATCATAGACACTCCTTTTGATGATGCCCCAGAGGTTCTCAATGGGGTTGAGGTCAGGGGAGCATGGGTGCCACACCATTAGTTTGTCCCCTTTTATGCCCATAGCAGCCAGAGATGCAGATGTGTTATGTGCAGCATGAGACGGGGCATTATCATGCATGAAATGATCTCGATGGTCCAGATGGATGGATTGGAGGATGGCTGGTTGATGGACACCCCATGCAAACACGGCTACGGCGCTAACAAGGAGGAGGTGGAGTAATGTTTTGGGCTGGAATCATGGGGAGAGAGATTGTCGGCCCTTTTAGGATCCCTGAAGGGGTAAAGATGAACTCCATAATGTATGTTGAGTTTCTCAAACAGCACTTCCTTCCATGGTTCAAGAAGAAGAACCGTGCATTCCGCAGCAAGATCATTTTCATGCATGATAATGCCCTTTCTCATGCTGCACATAACACATCTGCATCTCTGGCTGATATGGGCATAAAAGTGGACAAACTTATGGTGTGGCACCCATGCTCCCCTGACCTCAACCCAATTGAGAACCTCTGGAGCATCATCAAAAGGAGTGTCTATGATGGTGGGAGGCAGTTCACATCTAAGCAACAGCTCTGGGAGTCTATTCTGTCCTCAGGCAAAACAATTGGAAGCAGAAACCATCCAAAACCTGACAAATTCAATGGACGAGAGAGTTCAGAAGCTCCTTTCGAACAAGCGGTCCTATGTGCAAATGTAACATCCCCTAGAATAAAGTTTTGAGTTGAAAACTGTTTCAATTGTACTCTAATAGTTATTTGACTGGAAAATTACAATGACTGCAATTCATATAGGTAATTTGGGAAAATCTGAGAAAATATTATTTGCATAGTAATTTGGAACACTGTGTAGTTAACAGCCACGGGGGGGGGGGTGGATCGCTATTCCACCCGCAGCTGTTGCGGGCACATGTCAGCTGTATATATCAGCTGTCGTGTACCTGGAAAGCTGCGGGCTCAGTGCTGGAGCTCGCACCAAACAGGGGGTTCTCACGTTTGTCATACTATTATGGCACACGTCAAAAAGGGGTTAATTTTTACTTATAGTTTGGAGATGATGATATGCTCGTGCTCTGGGACAGCCTGTAGGGTGGGCTCTATCTGGTGCTCTGCTTATACAGTCAGCTATATGCTCTTATGACAGGTCACTGATCGTTCAGTTACCTGCCTCCTATTTTACATGTTATATACATAATGTGGGGTTAGAAAAAACAAACAAATCAAGCAAAATGGCGCCCGCACAGGCACAATAGCATCTATCGCTTGGCCATAGATGCTACTGTGCACGTGCCGTGGCCATTTTGTTGGAGCAAAAGAAAAATTTGTCTCCAGAAAAATGGCCACGTCACGTGCGCAGTGGCATCTATCAGCAATCGAGGCTCTTAATCTGCGCAAGCCCCGCCCACTGGTGGCTGGCTCTTGCGCATATTGAGAGCATCACTTGGCGATAGATACTATTGCAATTGCTCCGCTGTCATTTTGTTGGAGCAAAAAATCTGGCTCCAGCAAAATGGCCACAGCACGTGAGCAGTTGAATCTATCGGCAAGCGATGCTCTTACTTTGCGCAGGCCTTGCCTACTGGTGGGCGCCGCTTGCGCAGAATAAGAGGATCACTTGCCGATAGATGCTACTGCACTTGCGCCGTAGACATTCTGCTGGAGAATAATTTTTTTACTCCAACAAAATGGCCGTGGCATGAGATAGATGCGCCTGCGCGAGCGCCATTTTGATTGATGTCATTTTTTTCCCCCCATAATGTATACACTATGTAAATTAAAAATTGGAGGCATGTCAGTGATCGATCAGTGAGCTGTCATAAGAGCATACAGATGTAAGCAGAGCACCAGATAGAGCCCACCTCACAGACTGCCCCGGAGCACGAGCATATCATTATCTCCAAACTGAAAGTAAAAATTACACAAGAACCACGGGACGGATTTCATTAACCAAGGTATCATTTTAATGTGTGTAACAGCGCCAACCTGACAGTGTATGTAGTTTACTTAGCACAATCCTGCTGACAGGTTAATTTTCAAGGAGTTGTCTGCTCTAAATCATTAAGTCTGCAGTCACTCTGTGTGCCTGCAGACTTCTGAATCCCCACAGAGCACAAGGTTTAAAAAACATTTATATGGTCCTCATTTCCTATGCTAATCAGGGCTTCGACTAGTGGGTGTTAGTTGCTCCCAGAAGAGTCAGCCTCCTTTCCATGTTATCACGCCCGTGTTGGCGTGATAATTTGCCGCTCATTCTGGCAGCGTCACTGCATCTCTGAAGCCAGGTGTATGCTTCTCCGCATCAGAGGCGCACTGTGCATGTTCGGAAGTTTAGAAGATGACTTCCGTACATGTGCAGTGTGCCTCTGTAGCCAAGAAGCGTACACCCGGCCTCAGAAAAGCAGTGACGGTGCCGGAATGAGCGGCGCATGTGCAAGATTTCCATGAGCGACAATGACGCCGCTCGTGCAAATTATGTAATCATGCCCCATCAACTAGTCAAAGCCCTCATAAGCATAGGCAATGGGGAGCATGTGAATGTTTTGTAAACTTTGTTTTCACTCAGTAATGTTATACGGGGCTGGTTAGGCAGGGAAGTTGCTGATACATAGGTGAATGCTGCTGGGTTGGAGGGTATAGGGGATGTGACAGGTTGCCTTTAAGCTTACTCACATAAGAGCAGCGCACTGTTTTGTATTTTATTAATGTAATTTTCTTTGTCGTAAAACCCGTAAAAAAACCCAGAAAAAATAAATTGCCGAAAAAGAAATCTACTTCAGCATCGTGCTTATGCCTCTGATCTTTTCTGACTTTAAAGCGCACCTGTCAGCAGGATTGTGATTGTGTGCCCACACTGTCAGGTGGGCGCCATTACACTGATTAAAATGATACCTTGTTTGACGCTTGGCGATAGATAATACTGCTCATGGTCTGCGGCCATTTTGTTGGAGCAAAAAAAATTAGTCTTCAGCAAAATTGCTGCATCGTGTGGGCAGTTGCATCTATCAACAAGCGATGCTTTTAATCTGCGCAAGGTGGGCGGCGCTTGCCCAGTTTGAGAGCATCGCTTGGTGATAGATACTACTGCACACGCACCACTGCCAATCTGGCTCCAGCAAAACGGCCACGGCGCATGCTCAGTTGCACATATCAGCAAGCAATGCTCTTAATTTTTATCATTTTAATCAGCGTAACGCTGCCAACCTGACAGTGTATGTAGTTTACTTAGTACAATCCTACTGACAGGTGCACTTTAAAGGGGTTGACAACTCTAAATCTATAAGTCTGCAGTCCCTCTATGTAACTGCAGACTTATGAATCCCCCAGAGCACACACTGTGAGCTGCGGGGATTCGCCTGTGTCTGAGCCATATGCGTTATACATACTCCTGGCCAGATTCCGACTAGTGGGTGTGGCTTCGCTTCATGCACTTGCATAAAGTGAGGCTGCGCCCCAACTAGTGACTCGACTGTTCAGTGAGCGTGGCTTATATGTAAAGATGGTCTGAGATCAGTGGCCCAAAGTCATTTAACCCTTGAAAAACACCAGTTACTGGCTATTTGCCCCCTTTGATGGCAGTTCTCATGCCCAGAGCATATTTAAACGGGCTAGAATGACCTGAACTTGATGCGCCCATCACTATGTATGTAATGGTGGTCAGAGATCAGTGACCCAAAGTCATTTAACCCTTGAAAAACACCAATTATTTATTCAAATATGTGAAAATTGGTTATATCTCCACTTTGATGTCAGTTTTGATACCCAAAACTTATTTTGGCCAGGCTGGAGTGACTTGTATTTGATGCGGGCAATCACTATGTAATGGTGGTGTGAGATCAGGGGCCCAAAAACACTTAACCCCACTGCCCACTTTGATGCCCATTTTTGTGCCATTGTTATAACTTTTGTAGCTGCTCTTAATTGTATTCTAATCAGGGCACCTCGCTGCATTGTATTATATTAATGCATTTTTTTTTGTCAAAGCGCACCTGTCAGAAAGATTGTGCTCAGTAAACCACATACACGGTCAGGTGAGCGACATTAAACTGATTAAAATGATGAAATCCATTCTGTGGTTCTTGTGTAATGTTTACTTTCAGTTTGGAGATAATAATATGCTCGTGATCAGGGACGGCCTGAGGAGCCTCCTATTTTACATAATGCATCCATTAGTGCGGGGTAAAATAAGAGTCAGGTCAGTGAAGGCACAGTGACCTGTAATAAGAGCATACAGATGAATATGTAAGCAGAGCACCAGATAGAGCGCCCCCCCCCCACAGGCCGCCCCGAAGCACGAGCATATCATTATCTCCAAACTGAAAGTAAAGACTACACAAGAACCACAGGACGGATTTCATCAACCAAGGTATAATTTTAATCAGTTTAATGTCGCCCACCTGACAGTGTATGTGGTTAAGGCTGTGTGCCCACGATGCCTCCCAGCCTATGGCCCCGATGCTGCGGAGGGGCCGCATGCGGATATTCAAATGAGCGGCACCTTTTTTTTTTACCTACGGACTTTCCCCATAGAGGTTAGGTCTATGGGGAAAGCCTGCAAGCGGACCTGCAACTGAAATTGACATGCTACGGTCTGGAAAGACGCGCCACATGTCAGTTTCCGTGAGTGAGCCACAGACGCATAGTAGACATAGAATTTCTAGAAATGCCATCCACTATACTGTAACATTTGTCTCCTGCTTATTTGACGCTGCATAAGTCCGCAGCGTCAAACCTGCAGCGGCTCCGGATCGTGGGCACACAGCCTACTGAGGACAGTCCTGTTGACAGGTGCGCTTTAAATCTGTAAAAAAACAGAAAAAAATAAATTACCTAATAAGAAACTGCCTAATAAGAAACCAACTGCAGCATCGTGCTTCACACAGCTTCATACTACTACAGTGGTGGCCAAAAGTATTGTCACCCCTAAAATTCTGTCAGATAATACTCAGTTTCTTCCTGAAAATGATTGCAATCACAAATTCTTTGGTATTATTCTCTTCATTTAATTTGCTTGCAAGGAAAAAACACAAAAGAGAACGAAGCAAAAATCAAATCATTGATCATTTCACACAAAACTCCACGGTATGCGTGGCCCCCTCAACCCCCAATCCTAGGATGCGTGGCTCCCTCATCCCCCAATCCTGAGATGAGTGTCCCCGTCATCCCCCAATCCTGGGATGCGTGGCCCCGTCATCCCCCAATCCTGGGATGCATGGCCCCGTCATCCCCCAATCCTGGGATGCGTGGCCCCCTCATCTCCCAATCCTGAGATGAGTGGCCCCCTCATCCCCCAATCCTGGTATACGTGGCCCCCTCATCCCCCAATCCTGGTATGTGTGGTCCCCTCATCCCTTTCACGCTGCACACATACAAAAAAATAAACATTTATACTCACCTTTCTTCTCTGTGCTCCAGCGCTGCGGTGTCCTGTTCTTCTGAGGAGTGCGGCGCCGGAGTACGCACGTGCCCATACTTCGCTGTCCTGTGCCATTTTGCTGAAGACACACTGAAAATGTGTCTTCAGTAAAATGGCACCGGATAGCGCTATACGCATACGCCGACTACGACACCTTCACTCCTGCCCTGGTCTCTGGCGAGAAGAGAGGTGCTGTGGCAACGCTCCTCCCGGTCAGGTAAGTATGTAAGTATGGCGCCGGAGATCGTGGTATGCTTTCAGTGTCTTTTCATACTGCGAACTTTGGCGCCATATACTCCTCTTACCTGTAACAGCTCCATGCATTTATCTGTCTGGAGCCAGACTGCGCAGGCGTGTCTAGCTTGTGCAGTCTATAGAGGCTTCAGACAGAGGGACGCTTGTAGTGTTATATTATAGATACACATGCACAGCTTCACACTATAAGGTATGATAGTAGTGTGACGCTGTGCCTGTGTATATAACATCTAGTGGGGAGTTCACACTATAAACTATAAAGTGTTTACATAGCTCTATACTATATACTATTATATATTATATACCTCGTCGTGTAAAGCTGTGCATGTGTATATAATATATAATGAAGCGTTCACACTACATACCATAAAATGTATACATATCACTATACTATATACAAGAGCATCTCACTAAATTAAAATGTCATCAAAATGTTAATTTCAGTTCTTCAATACAAGAAGTGAAACTTATAGAGTCATTAAAAACAGTGATCTATTTCAAGTGTTTATTTCTGTTAATGTTGATGATTATGGCTTACAGCCAATGAAAACACAAAAGTTATTATTTCAGTAAATTAGAATAATTAACAAAAAACAAGCTTTTAAAAATGTCCCTTAGTCTGTTTCAGTAGGCTCCACAATCATGGGGAAGACTGCTGACTTGACAGTTGTCGAAAAGACAGTCATTGACAAACTCCACAAGGAGGGTAAGCCACAAAAGGTCATTGCTAAAGAAGCTGGCTTTTTACACACTGCTGTATCCAAGCATATTAATGAAAAGTTGCGTGGAAGGAAAACGTGTGGTAGATAAAGGTGCACTAGCAACTGGGATAACCGCAGCCTTGAAAGGATTTTTAAGAAAAGTCTATTCAAAAATTTGGGGGAGATTCACAAGGAGTGGACTGCTTCAAGAGCCACCACACACCGACGTATCCAGGACATGGGCTACAAGTGTCGCATTCCTTGTGTCAAGCCACTCATGACCAATAGACAACGCCAAAAGCGTCTTACCTGGGCCAAGGAGAAAAAGACCTGGACTGTTGTCAGTGGTCTAAGGTGTTGATTTCAGATGATAGTAAATTTTGCATTTCATTTGGAAATCAAGGTCTCAGGAGTCTGGAGGAAGAGTGGGGAGGCCACAATCCAAGCTACTTGAGGTCTAGTGTGAAGTTTCCACAATCAGTGCTGGTTTGGGGAGCAATGTCATCTGCTGGTGCAGGTACACTGTGTTTTATCAAGACCAAAGTCAGCGCAGCCGTCTGCCAGGATATTTTATAGCACTTCATGCTTCCCTCTGCCGACAAGCTTTTAAGAGTTGAAAATTTCTCCAGCAGGACTTGGCACCTGTCCACACTGCCAAAAGTATCAATACCTGGTTTAAAAACAACAGTATGGCTGCGTGCACACGATGCTTTTTTCATGCGTTTATGCTGCGGATTTTCCGCTGCTTAAACGCATCAAAAACGCATGGTAATCCGCACCCCATGGTCCCCAATGGCATTCCGCAATGTCAATGCACATGCTGCGGATTTTTCCGCAGCGTTTCTGCAGCGCAAATAAATCCGCAGCATGTTCATTAATTTTGCGGAAGCGCCGCCATTGACTTGCATTGAGACGCATATAATGCGCGTCTGTACATTTATACAAGCGGATTATGTGCGTCTCTATGTGCGGATGGTACCCAGTTCTGGAGGAGAGAAGACTCTCATCCAGACCTGGGTACCATTGTACCTGTAAAATAAATAATAAAAGTTTATATTCACCTGTCCGGCGGCCCCTGCAGCGCTTCTCCTTCCAGGACCTGAGATGACGTCGCGGTCATGTGACCACAGGCTGTCTCGCGAGATGCCGGCAACCCGGAAGAAGCCAGGACGAGCGCGACAGCACACGCGGCGGGGGATCGGGGGTGAGTATAGCTTTATTTTTTTATTTTTACGGTCACACTATGTAAATCCATGCCTTTTGCATGGATTTAAATTGTGTGACCTAGTTGTCAAGCACTTTCCAAGTGATGCTATCGCTTGGAAAGTGCTCGTCAGTCCGCATGCAGAAAACACATGCGTTAACGCATGTGGGTACGCATGTGAATCCGCATGTATTCTGCAGGAAAAACGCATGCACAATCTGCATGCGTTTTTTCTGCCAGGGAGATGCAGAAATGCTGCAGAAAATTTCTGCTTCATTTCTGCATCGTGGGCACATAGCCTATCACTGTGATTGATTGGCCAGCAAACTCGCCTGACCTTAACCCCATAGGCAATCTATCGGGTATTATCAAGAGGAGGATGAGATACACCAGACCCAACAATGCAGACGAGCTGAAGGCTGCTATCAAAGCAACCTGGGCTTCCATAACACCTCAGCAGTGCCACAGGCTGATCGCCTCCATGCCACATTGCCGCATTGATGCAATAATTGAGCCCCGACCAAGTACTGAGTGCATTCACTGAACATACATTTCAGTAGGCCAGCATTTTGGATTTTAAATTAATTTTTCAAGACGGCGTTATGAAGTATTCTAATTTACTGAGATAATGACTTTTGTATAATGATTGGCTGTAAGCCATAATCATCAACATTAGCAGAAATAAACACTTGAAATAGATCACTCTGTTTGTAATGACGCTATATAATATATGAGTTTCACTTTTTGTATTGAAGAACTGAAATAAATTAACTTTTTGATGATATTCTAATTTAGTGAGAAGCACTTGTATACAGTGCTGAGCATAAGTGAGTACACCCCCTGTATTATCAGTACATTATTTTTACAATGCTCAGCATAAGGGCGGTTTCATGCGTCTGGATATTTCCGGGACTGGAAAAACCCATATCGGAGATATACATATCCGGTGTGTCTGTGTGTGTCACACTTGTGGCGCATCAGGATCACCCGTACCGGCGCCTGGGAATCAGTGTACAGTTCCCAAGCCCTGGGTGCTATATTCTGCCCTCATCATTGTTCTTTGCTCGCGCTGTGATCAGCACGAGCAAGAGACAAAGTTGGGTGTAGTAGTGTCTGCTCCTACAGTGTCTCAGTGTAAAATAAGATTAAAATAATAAAATACATTTACTCGCCTGTCACCACACGTACTGGACACACTGACATGTGAAAGAGCCCTAAGTAGGTACTCCCCCTTATTATTGGTACATTATATATACAGCACTCAGCTTAAGTAAGTACACCCCTCTATTATCAGAACATTATATATAAAGTGCTCAGTGTGTGTACACCCGTTTATTATTAGTACTTTATATAGCACTCAGCATAATTGAGTACACCCCCATATTATCAGTGCATTATACATACAGCAATCAGCATAAGTGAGTACAAACCCTGTATTATCAGTATATTATATAGAGTGCTTAGAGTAAGTGAGTGCACCCCCTGTATTTTCACAAAATTATATATAAAGCTCTCAGAATAAGTGAGCACACTCCTGTATTATCAATACATTATACATAAAGTACAGACCAAAAGTTTGGACACACCTTCTCATTTAAAGATTTTTCTGTATTTTCAGGACTTTGAAAATTGTACATTCACACTGAAGGCATCAAAACTATGAATTAACACATGTGGAATTATATACTTAACAAAAAAGTGTGAAACAACTGAAAATATATCTTATATTCTAGGTTCTTCAAAGTAGCCACCTTTTGCTTTGATCACTGCTTTGCACACTCTTGGCATTCTCTTGATGAGCTTCAAGAGGTAGTCACCGGAAATGGTTTTCACTTCACAGGTGTGCCCTGTCAGGTTTAATAAGTGGGATTTCTTCTTGCCTTATAAATGGGGTTGGGACCATCAGTTGTGTTGTGCAGAAGTCAGGTGGATACACAGCTGATAGTCCTACTGAATAGACTGTTAGAATTTGTATTATGGCAAGAAAAAAGCAGCTAAGTAAAGAAAAACGAGTGGCCATCATTACTTTAAGAAATGAAGGTCAGTCAGTCCGAAAAATTGGGCAAACTTTGAAAGTGTCCCCAGGTGCAGTTGCAAAAGCCATCAAGCGCTACAAAGAAACTGGCTCACATGAGGACCGCCACAGGAAAGGAAGACCAAGAGTCACCTCTACTTCTGAGTATAAGTTTATCCGAGTCACCAGCCTTAGAAATCGCAGGTTAACAGCAGCTCAGATTAGAGACCAGGTCAATGTCACACAGAGTTCTAGCAGCAGACACATCTTTTCAACAACTGTTAAAAGGAGACTTTGTGCAGCAGGCCTTCATGGTAAAATAGCTGCTAGGAAACCACTGCTAAGGACAGGCAACAAGCAGAAGAGACAAGTTTGGGCTAAAGAACACAAGGAATGGACATTAGACCAGTGGAAATCTGTGCTTTGTTCTGATGAGTCCAAATTTGAGATCTTTGGTTCCAACCACCGTGTCTTTGTGCGACGCAGAAAAGGTGATCGGATGGACTCTACATGCCTGGTTCCCACCGTGAAGCATGGAGGAGGAGGTGTGATGGTGTGGGGGTGCTTTGCTGGTGACACTGTTGGGGATTTATTCAAAATTGAAGGCATACTGAACCAGCATGGCTACCACAGCATCTTGCAGCGGCATGCTATTCCATCCGGTTTGCGTTTAGTTGGACCATCATTTATTTTTCAACAGGACAATGACCCCAAACACACCTCCAGGCTGTGTAAGGGCTATTTGACCAAGAAGGAGAGTGATGGGGTGCTACGCCAGATGACCTGGCCTCCACAGTCACCAGACCTGAACCCAATCGAGATGGTTTGGGGTGAGCTGGACCGCAGAGTGAAGGCAAAAGGGCCAACAAGTGCTAAGCATCTCTGGGAACTCCTTCAAGATTGTTGGAAGACCATTTCCGGTGACTACCTCTTGAAGCTCATCAAGAGAATGCCAAGAGTGTGCAAAGCAGTCATCAAAGCAAAAGGTGACTACTTTGAAGAACCTAGAATATAAGACATATTTTCAGTTGTTTCACACTTTTTTGTTAAGTATATAATTCCACATCTGTTAATTCATAGTTTTTATGCCTTCAGTGTGAATGTACAATTTTCATAGTCATGAAAATACAGAAAAATCTTTAAGTGAGAAGGTGTGTCCAAACTTTTGGTCTGTACTGTATATACAGTGTATATATATATATATATATATATATATATATATATATATATATACACACACACACATACAGCGCTTAGCATAAGTGAGTACACCCCTGTATTATCAGTACATCCTATAAAATGCTGGACTCGTCTTTCTTTCCAAAGCCGGGATGGGCGGAGACTGCTCAGTGTGGCGCCGGAGTCAGCACGTGCGCATACCGCACTACGGCGCCATTTTATTGAAGACACTGTGCTTGCGAATTCGCAGATACAGTGTCTTCAACAAAATGGAGCTGGATATCGCAGGATGCGCACGTGTCTACTCCTGCACCATTTTATTGAAGAATTCTACTACAACATCAGTATAGCAGTGCTCACAAGCCGGCCATCACCATTATCCTTATAGTCAGCTTGTGCGCACTGCTATGTTAACGTTGGAGTACATTACTTCAATAAAATAGGCGCTGTTTTATTGAAGACACTGTGTATGCAAATTTGCAGACCCAGTTTCTTTAAAAAAATGGTGCAGGATAGCGCTGTATGTGCACATGCTGACTCCAGCGCCATTAAAGGGGTTGTCCAGTACTTTATATTACCCCCCCCCCCCAATGTATCCCCCCGGGTCCCCTAAGGATTTTTGTAATTACCTTATGTTGCAGATACTGCCTGTGAGCAGCACGATCACTGGCCGCTCACAGGCATGACGTGAACCCCGACTACAGCCGGCTCTGACATCCGCTGATGTCACGACAAGTGCTGGCAGCAGCCAGGGGTCTCTGTCTTCTGCGTTCCGCGGTGGATGCCAGGCTGTGAGCGGGATTACCCTCTACCCGCGTCACACCCAGCATCTACTGTGTGCTCTGCCTCTCCCCATTCATTGGGAAAGCGCGCGGTGAATGCTGGGTGTGACACGGGGTAGCCCCGCCCACAACCCAGCAGCCACCGCGGGGACCGCATCACTGATGTCACTCCTCACTTGTTGTGATGTCAGCGCGGGGTCACGTGATGCCTGTGAGCGGCCAAGGATAGCACCGCTCACAGGTAGAAACAGCAACCTAAGGTATTTACAAAAATCCTTAGGGGCCCCGGGGGGGATCCATTGTGGGGTAATAAAAAGTACTGGACAACTTCTTTAATAAAATTAAAAATGTACCAGTAAAAATGCTTGCCACGTGGGCGTAGAACGTGTTTAATAGCTAGTGCAATATATAGTGAGGCATTCACACTATAAGCTATACAGTTTATACATAGCTCTATACTGTCATATAGTAGATGCCTCGTTGTGTGAAACTGTGCCTGTGTATATAATATATAGTGGGTAGTTCACACTTTATATTGTATACATAGTAATACGCTATACTATCATATAGTATATACCTTGTATATAGTATAGAGCTCCGTAGATCACTACTAGCTTCACGATCACCCAATTAAGATTATTAGCTGCCACCACCAATCAGTTCCGGTCGATTGGATGCCTTATAGGTAGCGTGTGGCTTTGGGGGAGGAACGATTACAGAGCAAAAGAAACAGAACTATTACATTTTATATTTAATCCAAAGGGAGACAGTGTTTATGAAAAAATATACAAAAGATTTTACAAAGGGAGACAAAACAATACAGCATATACAGTTACAGAAATAAAAGGGATTAACAGAAAAGCTTACTATACCGATCGCAGAGACGATTCAGTTTAGATGAAGGAAAGCGCTTCGATTTGACTGTTAAGGAACGTGGCCCTTGCTTACACGAAAATATGTATCTTCCAGCATGAGCGAAGATCAATATTCGGCTTGATCTTTTATGCCTGATTGGGCCCTGCCCACACACTCCCCTGTGATGATGTCACGTGGGCTGGTCTGCGCCCTTCATGTTTTTTTTTAAATCTCTTAATTTCTGTGATATCTCCTCGCTCGATGATCGCAGAAGTTAGCAAGTGAATCCATATTTTTTATTGTGATTTTACTTTTCCTTAGAGATCAAACATGACATGGCTGCTTTCAGTTATCTTTGCCCTGTTGCGTTACAGCTCAACGGCAGGGCTCGCAGATATGGAAAAATATGCATACTGTTCCCCACATAGCCCCGCTGCTAAAAATATAGGTCCCATCACAATCAGAATTATAGAAATTCCCCTATTCCACACTTACTTTCGGTACCTAAAAGTCTGGAGATTAAACGCATTTGCAACTGGAAATGACCCGGCTATTCTCAGGAGTGTGATAGATTCCCTTTGAAGCCTAAGGAGATGTTTCCTATCTCTCTCAGGTGTCATACTGGTTACCTTTACACAACTCATTCAGTCTCTAGTCCAGGGGTCTTCAAACTTTTTAAACACGGGGCCAGTTCACTGTCCCTCAGACTATTGGAGGGCTGGAATATAGTTTTTTAAAAAAAAAACTATGAACAAATTCCTATGCACACTGCACATATCTTATTTTGATGTAAAAAAACAATACAGGAACAAATACAATATTTAAAATGAAGAACAAGTAAAGTTAGATAAACCGGTATTTCAATAGGCAAGTAAATGTCCCCAATAGACACCATAGGCCCCAATAGGCAGGTAAATATCCCCAATAGGCAGCATAGGTCCCCAATAGGCAGGTAAATATCCCCAATAGGCAGCATAGGTCCCCAATAGGCAGGTAAATGTCCCCAATAGGCAGGTAAATGTCCCCAATAGGCAGCATAGGTCCTCAATGGGGAGGTAAAAGTCCCCAATAGGCAGCATAGGTCCTCAATGGGCAGGTAAATGACCCCAATAGGCAGCATAGGTCCTCAATAGGCAGGCTATTTCCCCCTTATAATGCCCCATGCAGGCTGTTCCCCCCTTATAATGCCCCATGCAGGATGTCACCCCCCATATAATGCCCCATGCATGATGTCCCTTTCTCCCACCATATAATGCCCCATGCAAGATATCACTCCCCTGTCTTTATAATGTCCCATGCAGGATGTCACCCCCCCATATAATGCCCCATGCAGGATGTCACTCCCCTGTCGTTATAATGCCCCATTCCGGGTGTCACCCCCATATAATGCCCCATGCAGGATGTCCCTTTCTCCCACCATATAATGCCCCATGCAAGATATCACTCCCCTGTCTTTATAATGCCCCATGCAGGATGTCACCCCCCCATATAATGCCCCATGCAGGATGTCACTCCCCTGTCGTTATAATGCCCCATGCAGGATGTCACCCCCCCATATAATGCGCCACGCAGGATATCACTCCCCTGTCGTTATAATGCCCCTTTCAGGATGTCACCCCCCATATAATACCCCATGCAGCATGTCACTCCCCCATATAATACCCCATGCAGGATGTCACCCCCCCATATAATGCCCCATGCAGCATGTCACCCCCCCATATAATGCCCCATGCAGGATATCACTCCCTTGTTGTTATAATGCCCCATTCAGGATGTCACCCCCCCCCCATATAATGCCCCATGCAGGATGTCACTCCCCTGTTGTTATAATGCCCCATTCAGGATATCATCCCCCCATATAATGCCCCATGCAGGATGTCACTCCCCTGTCGTTATAATGCCCCATGCAGGATGTCACCCCCCCCCCATATAATGCCCCATGCAGGATGTCACTCCCCTGTCGTTATAATGCCCCATTCAGGATGTCACCCCCCCATATAATGCACCACGCAGGATATCACTCCCCTGTCGTTATAATGCCCCTTTCAGGATGTCACCCCCCCCATATAATACCCCATGCAGCATGTCACTCCCCCATATAATGCCCCATGCAGCATGTCACCCCCCCATATAATGCCCCATGCAGCATGTCACTCCCCCATATAATGCCCCATGCAGCATGTCACCCCCCCATATAATGCCCCATGCAGGATATCACTCCCCTGTCGTTATAATGCCCCATTCAGGATGTCACCCCCCCCATATAATGCCTCATGCAGCATGTCACCCCTCCCCCATATAATGCCCCATGCAGGATGTCACCCCTAATATTATGTCCCATGCCTCCATACATTAAAAAAAAAATGCAATACTCACCTCCCTCCTCCTCACCTGCTGCAGCTGCTCAATTCCGGACTCCAGCGTTGCCGGCCTCATCCTGCTCTGCGCTGCCTGTGATGGCTCAGGGGAGGGCACGGTGTAAAGACGTCACCGCACCCTCTGACCTGACACGTCACAGGGAGCGTGCTCCAGGAAGACAGTGGATCTGCGGAGGCACGAGAGGTAAGTATCCGGCTGCCGGGGCCATGAGCAAGCGGGGGGAAGGGCGGGCGCTGGCACCGCTCTCCTCTGCCCCCAGCTCGGCGGGCCGGATAAAAATCCTCCGCGGGCCGTAGTTTGAGGACCCCTGCTCTAGTCCATATGTTTCAAGGTGTCTATTCATCGCATGTGTCTTTTACTAAGGGCTCCATTTCTTATGGTAATTAGCCTGAATAATTAAGTTTGGCACTTCTTGTGTGCACTGCCACTTTACATTGAAGCAGCTTTTTAGATTGTCAGCTTTACTCCTTACTGTGGTATAGGGTTTGTGGGGATGAGGGGCTTGGAGAGAGAGATATTTTTTATATTTCCTGACAAATAGTATACAGTATGGAGCTATGTATACAATATGTAGTATATAGTGTGAACTCCCCACTATATATTATATGCACAGGCACAGCTTTACACAATGAGGTATATACTATGTGATAGTATGTGGTATAGCACTTTGTATACAAGATATAGTGTGAATGCCCCACTAAATATGATGTACACATGCAAAGCTTCACTCTGAGCTATATACTATACAATAATATATAGTATAGAGTATGTATACATTAGTATATAGTGTGAACTCCCCACTGCATATTATATACACAGGTACAGTTTTACACTACGAGGTGTCTACTAGATGATGGTATATAGCAATGTTTCCCAAACTCCAGTCCTCATGGCCCCCACAGGTCATGTTTTCAGGATCTTCTTAGTATTGCACAGGTGATGGAATTACTATCAAGGCATCATGAATTCTCTAACCTGTGCAATACTAAGGAGATCCTGAAAACATGACCTGTGGGGGCCATGAGGACTGGAGTTTGGGAAACACTGGTATATAGTATAGTGCTATGTATACATTATATGGTATGTAGTGTGAACTCCCCACAATAGTGATGGTTCGAGTCAAAATCAGGTCACTTTAACTTGTCTCAAGCATTAGAACTGGTATTTTTAGGGGTTAAATTACTTTGGTTCACTGATCTCACACCACTGTTACACATATAGGGATGCCCTTCATCAAACATAAATTCTCTAGCCCAGCTTAAACGGGTTCTGTGCATCAGGACTGACATCAAAGTCGGCAATTAGCCTATTTTTACAGATTTGCATAAGTTACTTTTTTTAATTGGTTAAAGGGGTACTCCGGGGAGATAAAAAAAAAAAAAGTTGTACTGTTCCTGCACTCATACACTATAAAGATGATATGCCCAGCGCGCTATAATAATCTTTATAACTCCTGCTCCCTGCTAGTAGCCCTGTGAATGAGACATTATCAAGGGGCTGCTATTAGAAGCTGTGAGCAGGCGATGCCCTCGACATGTCCCCTCACCTGGGACTGCAGACAGGGAGACATTATGGGGCTGGTGTGACAGGCGCTGCTTTTCACTGCACTGCTCACCCCTCTGTCTGGAACATTACAGCAGTGTGCAGCTCCTCGCTGTTATTACCCAGTCTAATAGTTGTTTCCCTGCCGACAACGGGAGTTGCCTCGCCTCCTCTCCTCAGGCTACCTGTTCCCTACATGCGGGAGCAGCACTTAGTGTATGATGTAATGACCCAGGCGGGAGGGGGTAGCAGTGAAAGAGCAGATCCTGTCACGGAATTAAAAGGGTTAAAAAGATTATGTATCTGCACTGGGCATCTCCTCTTTATAATTTGAGTGCAGGAACAGTCCAAAAAAAATGTCTATCTCCCTGGGGTACCCCTTTTAAATAACTGTGGGCCAGTGATCTCACATCACTGTTATACAATAGTGATGCCCTGCATGAGATTCAGGTCACTCCAGCATGGCCCAAATGGGTTCTGGGCATGTGAACTGGCATCAAAGTGGGCAAATGGTTGTATGACTTAGTACTACTGGTTTTACTGCACCACCACACAGAAGAGGAAGACCCACATCACAGTTTCCTTCCGGATGGCCAAAGTGGTTATTAATCAGAAAAGCTGGCATCAAGGTGGGCAAATTTCAACTTTGTCGTGGGTTGAATAAGTTACTGATTTAGTTTTTTTTAGAGTTTAAGGGGTTGTCCGGCCTTAGGCTACTGTATGTGACGCGCCCCTGGGCCTGTGTCGCGCTGCGGTGCGCACGCGGGAGCTTACCCGGAGCCGGATCCGTGGAGGGTTGTAATCTCGTGGCGGTGACCCGGTCCGTGCCCAGGGAGTCAAACTAGACGGCAGTCTATTAGTAGTAAATAGTTGATGACTACGCCACCCGTTGAGTGCAGCCAGGAAGCTGCTGCTGCAGGGCAGACCGCTGAGGCCGGTGGTAGGATTGTGCAGCGTGATAGTATAACCCCCAACGGGAGGGGTATGGCCTCAGGGCAGCCGACGTGGATGATGGGGGTAGCAGGAACCACTCAGAGACGGTACGGTGTAGTTCAGGGTCTTTACTGGTAACAACGACAGACCCTCCCGGAGTACTTGCTAGCAAACGGGGCCTGGTCAGTCTTTGAGCAGATGGGATCTCCCCTGGCCAGGCGTAGTTGTAGGCCTCCCAAACTGACTGTACTCTTCTGGCTACCTTGCTAGAAGCCGATGTAAGTAGCCCACGTCCCTGAGTGTACCGTGTGGTGCTCACCCGTATGGCCGGTGACTCGGGGCCTTCTAATGGCTTCCGCTCCACGATGGCGGTGCTGGTCCCACGCGTGTGACCGTGCCTTCGGGCTTCTGGGCCAGAGGACCTGAAATCCCCTGCCCGACGGATTCTGCTGCTGGGTAGGAGTTAGTCCCCACAGCCTCGGACTCCGGGTCCGGTAAAGAATCTTCTTAGTCAGGGCGAGCTCTGTAGCTGGCAGCCCCTGACTCCTTGTAACTCTGCTGTTTCCTATGCTGCTTCTCTTCTCCACTCTCCTTGTCTGACTCTCCCTGCCTCAGCCCCGGGTTTATACAGGGGAAGTTCTTCCCCTCCCAAGACTGGGCAGGAGGTGTGGCATGCACAGGATCCCTGACCAAAGGACCTCCCACCTGCTCTCAGACATAATATCTCTATCACTGTGGCAACCAGACCCCTGGGGTGTCACATTCCCCCCTAGTGAAATTTAGTACTCCGGGACTAAACACATTTAGAAAAACATAACAAAGTATAACAATAACAATACTATAAGAAAAACACATAAGATGGTTACGGCGTGTCCGCAACCGGATGCAGTCTTTGAAGAAAAGCAAAGGTGTCCATTTCACCAACACAGGGAGACGTAACCAGGTAGGGGTCTGTCCTACCCCGAGTCCTTAACAGTCTCTAGTCCATCCTGGGTTACGCTCCAACTATATACAAGGATTCCCGGTAAATCCACCAAGGTTTCCTAAAAATAACTAGAAACACAAAATTATACACAAGCAACAAGACACAGAAAAACATAAATAAAACAATTTATACACTTTAAATTCTCCAGCGTGCGGGTAACTGGCCTCTAGTGGCCCGAGTGGACCTACGGAGCTGACTGTCTGGCCCTGAACTACAGGGTGTAGGAGCTGTCAAGGGTAAACTGGGCAGCTGTCTACCGGCTCTTTGTCTCACTAGGGGTACGGCAGGCTCACTATAAGCAGAGGGTTGATTCTCCTGTTCTGCTTGTGTGGAGTCTTCTGCCTCCTGGACCGGCTGTTCTTCCAGCTCTACCCGTTGCTCCGTAGGTTCTTGGGATGATGGTTGGAGGAAGGTGAGTACGGGTACCACAACTGCACCATTGACTTGAGTCCAAGACTGAGGAAAGTCCCCGAGCACGGTACTAACCATATCTTCCCTTTCTTCCACGGGTCGATGGTCTTCTTGTTCCTCTTCAGGGTTCCTCAGTTGTTCGGGACACTTCTTCAGGTGGTCCCGGGATACAATGGCTGTGGTTTCCCCTCCGTCTTTACTGATGGTACAGACCTTCGGGTTCTCGTGGCTTGAGGGCAGTACGGTGTACGGGTCCTTCTCCCACTGGTCGTCCAACTTGTGGAGCCGTCTCTTCCTCTTCAAGACCTGCTCTCCGGGTACCAGGGGAACAGCGGGAGCATACTGGTTGTAAGTTTTCTCTTGTCTTTCCCTAGCCTGACAGAGACTTCGCTCCACGCTCTCCTGTACTCTCCGGTACTGCTGCTGCCTCTCTGTCCCAGTCTGTTTCTGGTGAAGTGTCCTCGGGGGTCAGGACTCCCATTTCCAGGTCAACAGGTAACTTACCAGGTCTTGCCCTCATTAGGTAAGCCGGGGTACAGTTGGTGGAACCTACCGGGATGTGGTTGTATAGGTCCACCAGATCGGGCAACTTTTCAGGCCACAGACTGCGTTCTTCCAGGGGCAACGTTTTTAGAAGATCCATTACCACCTGGTTCATTTTTTCACAAAGTCCATTAGTCTGCGGATGGTAGGGTGTCGTCCTTATCTTCCGGCAGCCATACAGATTGCAGAATTCCTGAAAGACCTCCGCTTCAAAGGCAGGTCCCTGGTCCGTCAGCACTTGGTCCGGGTACCCGTGTGGACGGCAGAAGTGCTGCTGGAAGGCTCTAGCTGCTGTTTGAGCCGTTAAGTCCTTGACGGGGACGACAACCAAGAACCGGAAGTAATGATCCACGATGGTTAACGCGTAGACGTAGCCACTTCTGCTTGGGGTCAGTTTTACATGATCCAAGGCTACCAGTTCCAACGGTTGCCGGGTGACGATGGACTGCAGGGGAGTCTTCTGGCTGGCTCGGTCCTTCCTTCTCAGGTTGCACGGGCCACAATCTCTGCACCACTTCTCGATGGTTCCCCTCATGCCTACCCAGTGGAACCGCTCGCGCAGCAGGAACTCCAGCTTTTTCCACCCAAAGTGTCCAGCTCCGTCGTGGTATGCCTCCATCACCATGGCTGCGTCTCTTCGTGGCACCACTACTTGCCAGAGTAATTCATGCGTCCGGGAGTTAACCATTCTGCGGCACAACTTCCCTTTGTAAAGGAACAGTCGACTCTTCTCTGCCCATAGTTGTTTGGCTTCCTCCGGAGCGTCTGGTTCAAGGCGAGCCTCCGGCCGAGTCAGCATCTCCTTCACCAGTCGGACGGCAGGGTCGCTGTCTTGCGTTTCCGCCCAGTTGTAGTGGGGTAAGGGGTTCAACGTAGCAGCCTGCTTACTCCTTACCCGGTGGGAATACTGAATAGTCCCATGACGGTGGAACGCAGGGAGTTCAACTTCTTCCAGTCCCTCCGGATCTTCTCCTCCGTCCGGCAGGTTGGGCATCCTGGACAGGGCGTCCGCGTTGGTATTGGAGCGTCCTGCCCGGTATTTAATTGTGAACTCGTAGTTGGACAGACGGGCCATCCACCTCTGCTCCAGGGCACCGAGTCTTGCCGTGTCCAGGTGTGTCAGCGGGTTGTTATCCGTGTACACGGTGAACCGGGAAGAAGCGAGGTAATGCTTAAAGCGCTCAGTGATTGCCCATACTACGGCCAGGAACTCTAACTTAAATGAGCTGTAATTCTCGGGGTTCCTTTCGGTGGGTCGCAGTTTTCGGCTGGCGTAGGCGATTACTCGTTCCTTCCCCTGCTGGATCTGGGACAGTACGGCTCCTAGCCCGATGTTACTGGCGTCGGTGTAGAGGATAAAGGGCTGGCTATAATCCGGGTACGCCAGGATTTCGTCCCCCGTGAGGGCCATCTTCAGCTGGCGGAAGGACTCTTCTTCCAGCTCTTCCCATTTGAAGGGCGGCTTCTGGTTCTTGGCCTTCCGGGACTGGCCTATCAGGAGGTCCTGCATAGGTGCTGCCTTTTTGGTGAAACCGGGAATAAACCTTCGGTAGTAGCCTACCAACCCGAGGAACTGCCGCACTTCTTTTACGCTGGAGGGGCTTGGCCATCCCTTAATTGCGGTGATCTTATCGGGGTCGGGAGCCACTCCGTCAGCGCTCACCACGTGTCCCAGGTACTGCACCTTTGGTTTCAGGAGGTGACACTTGGAGGGTTTCACCTTTAGGCCGTAACTCGCCAGAGCCTCGAACACTTCCGCCAGGTGTTTCAGGTGGTCCTCATACGTCTTGGAATATACGATGACATCGTCCAGGTACAACAGGACCGTCTCGAAGTTTCTGTGGCCCAGACAACACTCCATTAGGCGTTGGAAGGTTCCTGGTGCGTTGCAGAGTCCGAACGGCATGCAGGTGAACTCGCTAAGTCCCATCGGGGTGGTGAATGCGGTCTTCTCCCGGTCCGCCTCTGCTACAGGAACCTGCCAGTACCCGCTAGTGAGATCCAAGGTAGAGAAGAAGTTAGCAGATCTTAAAGCAGCCAATGACTCCTCTATCCTTGGTAAGGGGTACGCATCCTTGTGTGTGATACGGTTGATTTTCCGGTAATCTACACACATCCTCATGGTGTTGTCTTTCTTTTTGACTAAAACTAATGGGGCTGCCCAGGGGCTACAACTATCCCGGATTACCCCAGCCTCCTTCATATCTCTAAGCATCCCCTTGGCGTGTTGGTAATGTGCAGGGGGTACGGGTCGATACCTCTCTTTTATGGGAGGATGATCTCCCGTGGGGATGCGATGTTCTACCCCCTTGACTCGCCCGAAGTCTAACGGGTGTTTACTAAACACTCTCTCATACTCTTGAACCACCCGATAGACTCCTTGTTTCTGATGTGAGGGAGTGGAGTCAGTACCCAAATGTAGTTGCTGACACCAGTCCTCCATGTCTTTCTTAGAGCCGTTACCTTCCTCCGGGTGAGATGGAGGCAAGGGTTCCACAGATTGTATAGAACTTTGATTAGTGGTATATAATTTGGCTAGCGTGGCATACCGGGGCAGGTACACTTCCCTCTCCCCGATATTTATTATGCGAATGGGCACCCTCCCATGGCGTACATTGACCACCCCCCGTGCTGTCAAAATGGTGGGCCTACTGTCTGAGTAAACTGGTTCTACCATTGCCTGGTAATCTCTACCTCTCAGACCAATAGCTGCCCGGCACCAAATCATCATTTCACTTTTTGGGGGCATGGCAATAGGAAAAGGGTCACACATTCTTACGCTACCAATCTCACCGCCGGAGAGTTCCACTTGTTGCCGTTGCATCAGTGCCCGGATCTCTTTCTGGAGCACCCGCTGCTCGCCGGAGCTGGCATTCTTGGCAACCTGCTGTAAAAGGAAAATCACCTCTGCAAGACAATTTTCAATTACATTAGTTCCTAGAGTTATTTTTGGGTGACTCTCATGTTTATCGATATCTACAATGATCAGTCCCTGTGCGGCCAGTTCGACTCTACCAATTTTGATGGTCACCTCTTTAAATCCGATCTGTGGCACGGGCTGACCATTGCTGGCGATGATACTCAAGTCGTCGTCGGGGTAGCGGGTAATATCCGAGTCATTCCAGTACTGCTTGAAGAGCACGTACGGGATGGTGGTGACCTGTGACCCGGTGTCCAGTAGGGCACTCATGGGAATGCCATCCAGTACCACAGGCAAGACTGGACGTCCTCCCACATATCTGTCGCGCCAGTTCGATGGGCCTGGTGATCTTTTTCCTGGGGGTTGGCCCTCTACCCCAGGTTGTGCCCGTTTAAAGAACAGTACCTTGCCATATGTCCGGGTTGATTGCAGCGGCGGCAGATGGGTCGTCCGTCCTCACTGTATCGGTCACTGGGTCTTCCTCTGGCTGGTGGGGTCCTCCTTGGTCGACGCCACGGGATGTCCTCCGGTCCGGATGCCAGCTGGATCTTCCCTGGGGTGGAAACCTGTAAAGACTGCACAGTTCGGGTTAGCGCAGCAACGCTCTTAGCTAGCTCTTGGACCTGATGGTGTAGGTCTGGAGCCGGGTCATTGTCCAAAGCCTGCGCATCAGCTCCCACAGGCCCTGCTGACAAGGGCGCCGCCTCCTGGTAGTAAGTGGTAGTGGGGCGTCTGTGGGTCACAACGCCACCTGGTGCCGGTTCTCGGAGCACCCGGATGGCTCTGTCCTTGAACTGTGCAAAGTCCAGATGGGGATCCTGTAAGGCCATTGCCCGCAACTGGGTTCAGTGGGCATTGCAATATAAACCCTCTATAAATTGTTCAGTCAACAGCCTGTCCTCGTTTCCCACCCCATCAGGGTCGGTCTGCTTTATGGCCCTCAGGGCCTCTTGTAGGTTTAGTGCATAGTCCCTTATACTCTCATGCGCTCGCTGCTTGCACCCGTAGAATCTAAGCTTAATCTCGGCTGAGGTGCGGGTATCAAAGGTGTCCTTCAGCCGGGTTAGTATCCCTGCGACAGTCTTCCTCCCAGGTGGCCAGGATTTTACTTCCCTTTTGGCTGCCCCGGTTAGTTGGGCCACCAGGATGCTCACTTTTTGCTCTTCTGTGAGGGGGTACACCTGGAAGAGGCTATCCAGCTTTTCTCTAAAGTCATGCAGGGTATGTGACTCCCCTGAGTACTGGGGTAGCCAAGCTGCTCCCGGGATATAGGGCATGGTGAAGGGCATAACTGCAGCAGCGGTAGCGCTGGCGGGGGTTGAGGCAGTGAAGCTCTCCTCCGTATCCGACATCTTCCTCCCCCCTAGTGGACCGTGGCCTACCTTGCGATGATCCTCTTCCGTAGGCCGCGGCTCCGCAGTGGATCGTCAGGGTTGAGGACCTTCCGTCGCGCTCCTGTGACGTCGGCGTCTGCTGGGCTCCTTCCAGGACCTTACGCAACGTCCGGACGTGAGGCGGGGCTTCAGTTCTCGCGCGCTTTCGGAGTCCACGCCCCTCTTCTTCCCGCGCGGCGTCCTCAAGATGGCGTCCAATGGCGGGAAAACTCCACGGATGGCGGGAAGAAGGTCGAAGATGGCGCCGGATGGCGGGAAAACTTCGCGGATGGCGGGAAGAAGGTAGAAGATGGCGCCGGATGGCGGGAAACCTTCACCACTGGTAAGTTTGAACAGTCTTTGCTTTTCAGGCACGCAGTACCCGGTGGTTGCGGGCACGAAATCCTGCCGACTACGCCAAAGTTGACGCGCCCCTGGGCCTGTGTCACGCTGCGGTGCGCACGCGGGAGCTTACCCGGAGCCGGATCCGTGGAGGGTTGTAATCTCGTGGCGGTGACCCGGTCCGTGCCCAGGGAGTCAAACTAGACGGCAGTCTATTAGTAGTAAATAGTTGATGACTACGCCACCCGTTGAGTGCAGCCAGGAAGCTGCTGCTGCAGGGCAGACCGCTGAGGCCGGTGGTAGGATTGTGCAGCGTGATAGTATAACCCCCAACGGGAGGGGTATGGCCTCAGGGCAGCCGACGTGGATGATGGGGGTAGCAGGAACCACTCAGAGACGGTACGGTGTAGTTCAGGGTCTTTACTGGTAACAACGACAGACCCTCCCGGAGTACTTGCTAGCAAACGGGGCCTGGTCAGTCTTTGAGCAGATGGGATCTCCCCTGGCCAGGCGTAGTTGTAGGCCTCCCAAACTGACTGTACTCTTCTGGCTACCTTGCTAGAAGCCGATGTAAGTAGCCCACGTCCCTGAGTGTACCGTGTGGTGCTCACCCGTATGGCCGGTGACTCGGGGCCTTCTAATGGCTTCCGCTCCACGATGGCGGTGCTGGTCCCACGCGTGTGACCGTGCCTTCGGGCTTCTGGGCCAGAGGACCTGAAATCCCCTGCCCGACGGATTCTGCTGCTGGGTAGGAGTTAGTCCCCACAGCCTCGGACTCCGGGTCCGGTAAAGAATCTTCTTAGTCAGGGCGAGCTCTGTAGCTGGCAGCCCCTGACTCCTTGTAACTCTGCTGTTTCCTATGCTGCTTCTCTTCTCCACTCTCCTTGTCTGACTCTCCCTGCCTCAGCCCCGGGTTTATACAGGGGAAGTTCTTCCCCTCCCAAGACTGGGCAGGAGGTGTGGCATGCACAGGATCCCTGACCAAAGGACCTCCCACCTGCTCTCAGACATAATATCTCTATCACTGTGGCAACCAGACCCCTGGGGTGTCACATATGTACCTGCAGACTTGTGAATCCTCACATCGCAAATATTGCTCACTGTAAGATTTCTCCGATGGCGGCACAAGGAGTTGGCGGTCATGTGTAATTTGCATACTTCAGCCATATCCTGACTATATGAGCGTGACCTCCCTCAATGCAAGTGTATTAAGTGAGGCTGGATACAATCTAGTCAGAAAGTGGCTGGAAGTATGCAATTTGCATACTTGTAGTCACATGACTGCCCACTAATGGCGCTGGCACCGGAGGATCCTCACAGTGAGCAGTGTGTGCATTGTGAGGATTCACAAGTCTGCAATCACATGCAGTGACTTCAGACTTGTAACCTAAGGCCGGACAACCCCTCTAACTCTAAAAATAAACCAGTAACTTCTTCAAATCAGTACAAAGTTACAATTTTTGTCCACTTTGATGCCAGCTTTTCAGATCAGTAACCACTTTGACCATCCTGAAGGAAATTGATTATAATATGGGTGTTCCTCTTCTGTGTGCTGGTGATGTAAGACCAATATTCATTCAACCATTTAGCAACACCAGATACTTATTCAAATCTGTGAAAACTGGCTAATTGCCTACTTTGATGCCATTTTTGATACCCAGAACCCATTTGGACTAGGCTGGAATTACCTGAATTTGATGCAGGGCATCACTTTTTCTGTAATTATGGTGTGAGATCAGTGGCTCAGGGTTATATAACCCTTCAAAAACACAAGTTATTCGGCTGTGTGCCCACGATGCGTTTTTGGTGCGTTTTTTGTTGCGTATTTGCAGCGCATAAACGCTCCAGAAACGCATTGCATACCTTTTCCCATGACTTCCTATGACATTCTGCAAGTTCTGTGCACATGGTCAGGATTTTTTCTGCGCAGAAAATTTTCTAATAACTCAATTTGGTGACAGTTCTATTGCCCAGAACCTGTTTGGGCCAGGTTGGAGGAACGTGTTTGATGCGTAGTATCACTCTCTGTGTAAATCCTAAATACTTGACATTTTTTTTTCTTCAGCAGACAAAGCTTAAACGGCACAGAAGAGGGTAAGTCTGATTTCATTCTCTTATGTCCATTACTAGGACAATATCTTTATAAATACTGTGTTTTCCTGGATATAAAACCTACACCTAAAATAAGCCTTTGCATGATTTTACAGAGTTTTTGGCGTATGCTTGAAATATAATCCCCAAAAATAAGCCCTAGTTACAGTTAAGGCCAGCATTAAAGTGGGTGGAGAGCAAACTGGGCAATTGACCAAGACCCCAACTCTCGTCGGTTGTGTGCCCACGATGCATTTTTTAAGTGTTTCCGCAGCGGCAAAAACGCTGCAGAAATGCTTAAAAAACGCATGGTAGAAGGCCTGCCATGTTCCCCAATGATAATCCGCACGTGCTGTGCACATGCTGCAGAAATTTCCGCTGTGGATTATCATTGCGGAAAAAAACGCAGCACTACCAATTATTTTGCGGAAGTGCTACGTTTTCGCCGCCATTGACTTGCATTAGAACGAATGGATTACGCATCACTGTATATGTAGATGCACATTCCATGCGTTCTAATGTACGGCTGGTACCCAGGTCTAGAGAAGAGGAGACTCTCCTCCGGACCCGGGTACCATAGAAACTGTGAAAAAAAGAATAAAATAAAAAATAAATATGATACTTACCTTCTGGCGGCCCGCGGCGCGCTCCTCCTTGCTTGGTGGCAGTTCGCGATGGAATGAAGGACCTGCGCTGACGTCACAGTCATGTGACGGGTCACGCGACGCTGACGTCGGCAAGTCCTTCAGTTTACCACTGCCAGCAGTCGGGACGGTGAAGCAAGCCAGCATGGGCCATCGGAGGGTAAGTATATATTTATTTGTTTATTTTTTGACATTCTCTCGGGTCACACTATATGCCGGTTGCATGGATTCATATAGTGTGACCAAGTTGACAAGCACTTTCCAAGTGATGCTAAAATCGCTTGGAAAGCGCTTGACAACCCGCATGCGGAAATGCCAGTGAAGAACACTTCACTTCCGCATGTCCCTGGCAGGAAAAACGCATGTACAATCCGCATGTACAATCCGCATGTACAATCCGCATGTACAATCCGCATGTACAATCCGCATGTACAATCCGCATGTACATTCCACATGTACAATCCGCATGTACAATCCGCATGTACAATCCGCATGTACAATCCACATGTACAATCCGCATGTACATTCCGCATGTACAATCCGCATGTACAATCCGCATGTACAATCCGCATGTACAATCCACATGTACAATCCGCATGTGTTTTTTTCTGCCAGGGAGATGCAGAAACGCTCGGGAAAAATCCTGAGCATTTCTGCATCGTGGGCACATAGCCTTAGAGGTCACCAGCGTTTTTATTCCGAGGTTAAGACTTCCTAAGGACGTTTGGTGACATCAAGGTCATTTGACCATGATCTCACCAAATTTTATTTAACCCCTTCACCCCCCAAGCTTGTTTTCATCTTTCTGCCAGCCCAATTTTTACAATTCTGACCACTGTCACTTTATGAGGTAATTACTCTGGAACGCTTCAACGGATCCCACTGATTCTGAGATTGTTTTTTCATGACGTATTGTACTTCACGTTAGTGGTAAAATTTGTTCAATATGACTTGCGTTTATTTGTGAAAAAAATGGAAATTTGGTGAAAATGTCGCAATTTTCAAACCTTTAATTTTTATACCCTTAACCCCTTTACAACCTTGGACGTATGAGTATGAATCCTGAACAATTTACCTCCCCCACTATTATGCCAAAACCAGAATGAGATTTTTTTTTTCACTGTACTTAATTTACATGCATAAAAGAGACAAAGCATGAACAAGAGATAATTCTGCAAAAAAAAAATCCAAAAACGCACCAAAACAACATAAATAATGCAGCAAAACCTCTGTTTTTGACCCAGCTGATTTCCTTCCAGAGATCAGTTTTGCTGCAGATTTTTGACATAAAAAAACAACATGTGTGAACAGGGCCTAAAAATTACACGCCTCAAAGTCCTCAAAACCACATTCAAGAAGTTTATTCCTTCGCAGGAATTAATGCATCACAAGAATTAATGTGGAAGGAAAAAAATTAACATTTTATTTTTTTTCTAAAATTTGTAACTTTAGCCCCAAATTTTTTATTTTCACAAATGGACTCCAAAATATTTTGTGCTATTTCTCCTGAGTGCGCCAATAACACATATGTGGGGGAAAGCTACTGTTTTGTCGCACAGCGGCTCGGAAGGGAAGGAGCACTGTTTGACTTTTTGAATGCAAAAAATGGATGGAATCGACTGCGGACGCCATGTCACTTTTGGAGACCCCCTGATGTGATTTAAAAATGGAAACCTCCATAAACTAGACCATTCAAGGCGGGGGCGAACACTGACATCTTGGGGACCCTGTGCAAGAAATGTGCCTAGAACCCCTCCTTTTATGGCATTTTATATATGTAATAAAAGAGGGCACTGTGACTAACAGAAATAACAAGAATACACTTGTTATACAGTACAGACCAAAAGTTTGGACACACCTCATTTATAGATTTTTCTGTATTTTCATGTCTATGAAAATTGTACATTCACACTGAAGGCATCAAAACTATGAATTAACACATGTGGAATTATATACTTAGCAAAAAAGTGTGAAACACCTGAAAATATGTCTTATATTCTAGGTTCTTCAAAGTAGCCACCTTTTGCTTTGATGACTGCTTTACACACTCTTGGCATTCTCTTGATGAGCTTCAAGAGGTAGTCACCGGAAATGGTCTTTCAACAATCTTGAAGGAGTTCCCAGAGATACTTAGCACTTGTTGGCCCTTTTACCTTCACTCTGCGGTCCAGCTCACCCCAAACCATCTTGATTGGGATTAGGTCTGGTGACTGTGGAGGCCAGGTCATCTGGCGTAGCACCCCATCACTCTCCTTCTTGGTCAAATAGCCCTTACACAGCCTGGAGGTATGTTTGGGGTCATTGTCCTGTTGAAAAATAAATGATGGTCCAGCTAAACGTAAATCGGATGGAATAACATGCCGCTGCAAGATGCTGTGGTAGCCATGCTGGTTCAGTATGCCTTCAATTTTGAATAAATCCCCAACAGTGTCACCAGCAAAGCACCCCCACACCATCACACCTTCTCCTCCATGCTTCACGGTGGGAACCAGGCATGTAGAGTCCATCCGTTCACCTTTTCTGCGTCGCACAAAGACACGGTGGTTGGAACCAAAGATTTCAAATTTGGACTCATCAGACCAAAGCACAGATTTCCACTGGTCTAATGTCCATTCCTTGTGTTCTTTAGCCCAAACAAGTCTCTTCTGCTCGTTGCCTGTCCTTAGCAGTGGTTTCCTAGCAGCTATTTTACCATGAAGGCCTGCTGCAAAAAGTCTCCTCTTAACAGTTGTTGTAGAGATGTTGCTGCTAGAACTCTGTGTGGCATTGACCTGGTCTCTAATCTGAGCTGCTGTTAACCTGCGATTTTTGAGGCTGGTGACTCGGATAAACTTCTCCTCAGAAGCAGAGGTGACTCTTGGTCTTCCTTTCCTGTGGTGGTCCTCATGTGAGCCATTTTCTTTGTAGCGCTTGATGGTTTTTGCAACTGCACTTGGGGACACTTTCAAAGTTTGCCCAATTTTTCGGACTGACTGACCTTCATTTCTTAAAGTAATGATGGCCACTCCTTTTTCTTTACTTAGCTGCTTTTTTCTTGCCATAATACAAATTCTAACAGTCCATTCAGTAGGACTATCAGCTGTATATCCACCTGACTTCTGCACAACACAACTGATGGTCCCAACCCCATTTATAAGGCAAGAAATCCCACTTATTAAACCTGACAGGGCACACCTGTGAAGTGAAAACCATTTTGGGCGACTACCTCTTGAAGCTCATCAAGAGAATGCCAAGAGTGTGCAAAGCAGCCATCAAAGCAAAAGGTTACTTTGAAGAACCTAGAATATAAGACATATTTTCAGTTGTTTCACACTATTTTGTTAGTATATAATTCCACGTGTGTTAATTCATAGTTTTGATGCCTTCAGTGTGAATATACAATTTTCAAAGTCATGAAAATGCGGAAAAATCTTTAAATGAGAAGGTGTGTCCAAACTTTTGGTCTGTACTGTATATATATATTCAGTCAGTCTGAAAAATTGGGAAAACTTTGAAAGTGTCCTCAAGTACAGTTGAGGCCTCTCCTCACTCCATTCATTGTTCTCTCCCCACCCCCATCATTGACCTCTCTGCACCCCCCCCATTATAATCTCCCCCACTCTCCTCATTGTCCTCTCCCCACTCCATTCATTGTCCTCTACCACAGGCGCGCACTACATGCTGACGTCATCAAGCCATGCGCGCCTGTATGAGAGAGAAAGCACTGGGCAGGAAGCAGAGGATGGATTCGTGCAGCTCCGCAGCCATTATCTTATCTCCTGTTGGCAACGGAGATGCATCAATCGCTCCCTGCCCGCTGCTCATAATGAGGGCAATTGCCCTCATTATTAGCCACCCTGCAAGGGCCCCCCTGCACCTCCGAGCCCACGTGCAGCTGCACCGACGGTATGTCCGCCCCTGTTTCATGGAATGTATATAGATGTGTGTTGAACACGTTGAACTTCCAGATGCTTCACAGAAGTTTATAATGTAGAGCCGTGAAAATAAAAAGTCACATTTTTCCCACAAAAATGTTCATTAAGCCCCAAATGTAGATTTGATGAAAGCCGGCCGGTGGGTGCAGCTCTCTGGCTCCCCCTTACCTCTCAGGTGAGTCAAGGTACTGCACCTAGAGTAAGTGGTGCCAGGAAGCTGCTACCAGGGGGGGAAAGCACGGTGGTGTGTTGTCCCTTACACGTCACCAATCCGTGACGCCACGATACAGGCACAACTCTCTGGCGCCCCCTTGCCTCTCAGGTCAGTCAAGGTACTGCACCTAGAGTGAGTGGTCGCCGGAGAGGCCGTCCTGTAGCCCTCTGGGTATTTGAGGCCCTCTTCAGTGAGGGCGGTATATATATTCCCCTGGCTACGCCAGTAATATATATCCACACCTCTGACCGTCACTGCCAGCCTTCCTCAAATCCCCCAGATGGTATGCTGCCACCAGTTCTCGTTTGATACAAGCCCGGTCCGTTAATAGACTTGTATCGGGTCAGGAACCAACCCAGTAGCGTTTCAGCCAAGCGTTTCCGGACCAATGGATTCGTATATGCAGAGTAAAGGATACAGCCCACGATTAATTTATGATTTAATCGATTATAAGAATACACTAGATTACAAGACTATACCATTAACTATACAATGGTATTTTGGCCAGAATAAGAAATATAGCAATTAGAAGTACAAAACACAGGAATAACAACGATAAATCAGTTACCGTTCTTGTGGTGCAAGGGAGGATTGCGATCCCACAGGTTCAAGCTTAGTTGCAGTCGTCCAGGCCTCAGTAGCACATGGCAAAGGTGCTCCTCCCACTCAGATACCTGGACCCGACGGTAGGAGTTGTTCACATCATCTCCTGGGTCAAACTGAGGGGGTTTCTGACTGTCGGCTATACTAAAGTCCTGTCACGCCCACTCTTGGTGATGTCAGTTTACTAAAACCCGCCCCCCAACCAATGCTCATTTTAGCTTCATTTTAGAAAAGTACCCATAACTTTCCCTGGGGTGACCTCATCGTATCACCAGAGGTCTCATCGTGATCCTCCTCTTGTGGGGAAGCCATTGACTCTAAACATGCCTCCCCTGAGACCTTGTATATGGTTCTTCTAAATATCCAGCTTTCCAGGCCACTCAGGGATTTATGAGTCCCATGATTGTGTCCGCGGGCACCTTCCTCACATGATACATTTTATTTGGGTTCCCTAACTTGTATCGTGTGGTTAGAAATTGATAGTGTATCTTGTAGCTTTTGGGTGGCCATTTTCCACAAAGAAAGCACATGGTTCCTGGACAATGGAAAGGTTTGCAGGCATGCACAAATGGTTTGCTTTTGGTTTCCAGTGACATCAAGGTGTTAATTACCCCCCTGGGGCCTAGCTGACTCTGTCCTGCTTGGACACAGAAAAAATGGCCCATCTATTTACCATATCAAAAACGTTTCTGGAGACTGATCTCCAGAGGTGGGGGCGAATTGCTCTGTTTACCAGGGGCTGCAGAATTCTGACATGGTAGAAGCTGTGTGACAATAGGGAATATCTTCAGGTATGACGTATCATACCTAAGTTGGCGGCTAACTTTCATGACACAGTAGAATTTTCACAAGGGTAAGAAAATGCACAATACAATTTGCTGTGCAGTTTCTTCTGAGTACGCCAATACCCCATATGTGGAGGAAAAGTACTGTTGGTGCGAATATCAGGTCTCGGAACAGATGTGCCATTTGAGTTTTTGAATGCAATATTGGCTGGCATCATTAGCGGATGCCATGTGGTGTTTGGGGAGTTCCTGGTGTGTCTGAATAGTGGAAAGCCATCCCCCACAAGTGAACCCATTTGGGAAACTAAACCCCTGAAGGAATGTATCTAGATGTGTGTCGAGCACCTAGAATTCCCCAATACTTCGCAGAAGTTTATAACATAACTTATGAAAAAAAAAAAATCACATTTTTCCCAACAAAATTTTTAGCCCCAAATTTTGCATTTTCACAAGGGTAACAGGAGGAAGTGCACTTTACAATTTGTTATGCAGTATTTCCTGAGTACACCGATGACCAATATGTGATGGAAAACTACTGTTTGGGCGCATGGCAGGGTTCGGAAGGGAAATAACTATTTGACTTCTTGAATGCAAAATTTGCTGGGATCACTAGCGGACGCCATATCGCATTTGGAGAGTCCCTGATGTGCTTAAACAATAGAAACTAGACCCCTCAAGGAATGTATCCAGATGTGTGGTGAGCAACTTGAACCCCCGGGTTCTTCATAGAAGTTTATAAAGTTGAGCTGTGAAAATAAAAAAAATCAAATTTTTACAAAAAAAATGTTCTTTTAACCCCAATTTTTTTTTTTTTCACAAGGGCAACAGGAGAAATTGCACCATACAGTTTGATGTGCAATTTCTCCTAAGTTTGCCGATACCCCATATGTTGTGGAAATCTACTGTTCGGGTGCAAGGCTCAAATGGGAAGGAACGCCATTCAACTTTTTGAATGCAAAATTGTCTGGAATCGGTAGCGCATACCATGTTTTTTTTTTCATTATTTTGTGATTCTTTAACCCTTTCCTGACTAGCAGTATATGTACGGCGCCACGGGAGCTGCTTTCCCGCAAACCGCCTACATATACTTCCTTGCATCGGGCGGGCTCACAGAGACCGCCACCGCGATCAAGTGCGAGTGTTAGCTCTATATGAGGACTGACACCCTGTAGCAGTGCCCATGATCAGTGCTAGCACTGATCGCGGGCTTTTAACCCCTATGATGCTACTATCAATAGTGACAGCGACATCGAGGAGTTTCGCAGAGGGAGGGAGCTCCCTCTCTGCGCCCATCGGCGTTGTGCCGATGGTCTCCATGGTGACCCTGGGCCGAAAGATGGCCGCGGGGTCACCCAGGGGCGATGACCTGTAAGCTCCTGAATTTTATTTAAGAAAAATGTCCCGAAAAGCTAATTTATGAATCATAATAGGACCAGTTAAAACATAAATTTTTATTGACGAGGGTTTTTAAAATGTCAAAAATATGACCACGAACACACAGACACCATAAAGTGTTAGGGTGCATGCACACGGTCAGTGTTTGCTGCGGATTGGACGCAGCACACTTGGTCTGCTTCCAATCTGCAGCGGCCAGATGTTACAGCATAGTGGGTGGGATTTATATAAATCCCATGCCCACTATCCGTCTGTCTGCTCCTGCGGCTCACCCGCGGAGAAGGACATGTGACACGTCTTCACAGACCGCAGCATGTCAATTTCTCTTGCTGAAATGCTAGTCTCTGCAAGAGAAATTGACATGCTGCTGTCTGTGAAGACTATACATTACACTAGTAGAATTTGTCTTCCATACTGCAAAAGAAATTCTACTAGTGTAATGTATAGGCTGCGGTGACGCCGCATGTGTTCAATAAACACATGCGGATTTACCTGTGTGCAGCGCTTTGGACGCAGCATCAGTATGCTGCTTTCAAAGCGCTGCCATTCCTGACAGTGTGCACATACCCTTACCCAAAAGAAACTTTTCAAATACCTCAAAATTCTGTATATTGACTATCTAAATGACCCTAATTTAACACCTATCAATTTCCCTGCCTAACAGCGGAGGTTGGCACCCTATCGGGAAAGCGTTACGGCGCCCCCGCTCCACGGCAGCTAGCCCTCAGATGCCCTGGATGACCCGAGTCAAATGTCTATATCCAACAGGAGAATGGAAAAAATCTTCAGGCACCACTGTGTGATATTTATATAGCTGAACACCAGCAGTGATAAAGGACAATAATAGTGGTGCAAAGGCTAAAGGATGGCATCTATGCAACAAGTAGAAAAATGAATAGCAGTACTCACCTTAGTCCTTTGGCTAAAAAGTCCTTTATTTCGATGCAGCGGTCTATCGGAGGTGCAGCGCAGACAGCGGGGAGACGAGAGGACGACGGCCGTTTTGCGTCTTACAAGCGCTTCTACACATAGGAGGAGTTTAGTATACATAATTAAAAGTTAATTGATTAACATAAAAACATTCATTAAAAAAAACATACAGATGCTATACAATATTTTAGAAAGAGACTGCCATATCTAGGTTTTCATTTAGTTCTAGTAGGGCCCTGGGCTTCTGCTTTTAATATCCATTTCCCTTCTCTTGCTAACAGGAACTGATTGTGATTTCCCCCTTGTATGGGGTATTTTAACTGTTCAATGCCTGGAAATTGCAGTACACGAGGGTTTGCATTGTGACACTCCCGAATGTGTTGAATCAATCTAGGTGAGCCTTTACCAGAGGAAATGGAATCATAGTGTTCTCTAAATCTGACAAATGGTTTTTCCAATATAATAGAATTTACATGGACAGTATAATATTATAATATAATATTTATTCCTTCTATATGAAAATAATGGTTTGTTCAAAGCTATATCACAGAGATCCGGATCACTTTCAAGTAAATGCCAATTGTTCCTTACTGCATTCTGTATTAGATTTGTGTTGGCACTTTGTTTAAAATTAAAAATACATTTTCTCTTTTGGTTAGAATCTACTTTTGCATTTTTATGTTGTTGTTTGATTAATTCATGTTGTTTTTTCTTGTGTGCTCTATCTTGTGCTTCTCTCGGTAGTGTAATTGGGTATCTATCCTCTCCTAGAGAACCTGTTAGTTCCTCTGCCTGTTTCAAAAAACTTTGATCAGTATTGTTAATTTTTCTTATGCTCAAGTATTGACTATATGGTACAGTTCTTTTAGTATGAGAAAGATGTGCACTGTCATAATGAAGTAGCATATTGGTAGCTGTTACTTTTTTCATATAAAAGGAATAAAAATTTGGGAGATTTATTGATACATAATAGATTTAGACGCACTACCGAAAAAAAGACATAGTTAGAAGAAAATTCGTTGACTGGAAATTACAGGTGTGGTAATTGTTCTTTTTGCCAGGCACACATTACAGGGAAAAATCTAAAAATAGGAGCTATATGGCACGAAGTAAAATAATTTCTCATGCAGGACCAAACATGTGGTATATACACTGCTCAAAAAAATAAAGGGAACACTCAACACATGATCTGAATGAATGAAATCTTCTCATTGAATACTTTGTTCTGTACAAAGCTGAATGTGCTGACAACAAAATCACACATAAATCACCAATGGAAATCAAATTTATTAACCAATGGAGGCCTGGATTTGGAGTCACCCCCAAAATTAAAGTGGAAAAACACACTACAGGCTGATCCAACTTTGATGTAATGTCCTTAAAACAAGTCAAAATGAGGCTCAGTATTGTGTGTGGCCTGCACGTGCCTATATGACCTCCCTACAACACCTGGACATGCTCCTGATGAGGTTGCGGATGGTCTCCTGTGGGATCTCCTCCCAGACCTGGACTAAAGCATCCACCAACTCCTGGACAGTCTGTGGTGCAAAGTCACGTTCGTGGATGGAGCGAGACATGATGTCCCAGATGTGCTCAATCAGATTCAAGTCTGGGGAACGGATGGGTCAGTCCATAGCTTAAATGCCTTCATCTTGCAGGAACTGCTGACACACTCCAGCCACATGAGGTCTGGCATTGTCCTGCATTAGGAGGAACCCAGGGCCAACTGCACCAACATATGGTCTCACAAGGGGTCTGAGGATCTCATCTCATTACCTAATGGCAGTCAGGCTACCTCTGGCGAGCACATGGAGGGCTGTGCTGCCCTCCAAAGAAATACCACCCCACACCATTACTGACCCACTGCCAAATCGGTCATGCTGAAGGATGTTGCAGGCAGCAGATCGCTCTCCACGGCTTCTCCAGACTCTGTCACATGTGCTCAATGTGAACCTGCTTACATCTGTGAAGAGCATAGGGTGCCAGTGGTGACTTTGCCAATCCTGGTGTTCTGTGGCAAATGCCAAGTGTCCTGCACGGTGTTGGGCTGTGAGCACAACCCTCATCTGTGGACTTCGGGCCCTCATACCATCCTCATGGAGTCGGTTTCTAACCGTTTGTGCAGACACATGCACATTTGTGACCTGCTGGAGGTCATTTTGCAGGGCTCTGGCAGTTCTCCTCCAGTTCCTCCTTGACCAAAGGCGGAGGTAGCGGTCCTGCTGCTGGGTTGTTGCCCTCCTAAGGCCCCCTCCACGTCTCCTGGTGTACTGGCCTGTCTCCTGGTAGCACCTCCAGACTCTGGACACTACGCTGACAGACACAGCAAACCTTCTTGCCACAGCTCGCATTGATATGTCATCCTGGATGAGCTGCACTACCTGAGCAACTTCTGTGGGTTGTAGAGTCCGTCTCATGCTACCACGAGTGTGAAAGCACAACTAACATTCAAAAGTGACCAAAACATCAGCCAGAAAGCATTGGTACTGAGATGTGGTCTGTGGTCCCCACCTGCAGAACCACTCCTTTATTGAGGGTGTCTTGATAATTGCCAATAATTTCCATCTATTGTCTATTCCATTTGCACAACAGCATGTGAAATTGATTGTTAATCAGTGTTGCTTCCTAAGTGGACAGTTTGATTTCACAGAAGCTTGATTTACTTGGAGTTACATTCTGTTGTTTAAGTGTTCCCTCTATTTTTTTGAGCAGTGTATATTATACTGTCCATGTAAATTCTATTATATCGGAAAAACCATCCGCCCTTTATTTGTCAGATTTAGAGAACACTATGATTCCATTTCCTCTGGTAAAGGCTCACCTAGATTGATTCAACACATTCGGGAATGTCACAATGCAAACCCTCGTGTACTGCAATTTCCAGGCATTGAACAGTTAAAATACCCCATACAAGGGGGAAATCACAATCATTTCCTGTTAGCAAGAGAAGGGAAATGGATATTAAAAGAAGAAGCCCAGGGCCCACTAGGGCTAAATGAAAAGCTAGATATGGCAGTCTTTTTATAGAATATTGTATAGCATCTGTATGTTTTTTTAATGAATGTTTTTATGTTAATTAGCTTTTAATTATGTATACTAAACTCCTCCTATAAAGGAAGAATCTTTTGCACTTCCTTTATAGTTTGGACCCGTAGAAGCGTTTGTAAGTCGCGAAACGGCCGTCGTCCTCTCGTCTCCCCGCTGTCTCCGCTGCACCTCCGATAGACCGCTGCATATGATTGTCCAGAATGCTATGACAAAAAGGACTTTTTAGCCAAAGGACTAAGGTGAGTGCTGCTATTCATTTTTCTATTTGTTGCATAAATGTCTATATCTCCTAACAGGAAGCTCTGTTTCTATACATAGATCACTCCTAGTGTGCTAAGGGTAAGTCATAATGCAACAAATGATAATCAATCAAATTATATGAAATTAAAGTAGTGTCATTATCACACACCTCTGTTTGAAATCACTATCTTACTGATAATAATGGAAAGAGAAGTGATTCAAAGTTCATAGTGCTATAACAATCAGGTCCATAGCAGATCAATATTTAGTTGATCAGACCTATACATTTTAAAAGATTATACCATAGTTTAAGTGCACTGTGCATGAGACAAAATTGACCATATAAATGTGATTTAACCAATTGCACCAGCAGCCCATATGGATCACACTTATATCGATTTATGAATACATATAAGGAGACTTTAATAATATCTTCCTTAGCAATGTGAGCAATTATACTTCAAGGATAATAAACCATGATAGAAACAAAGTACTTATCAATGTGTGATAAAGATCCTCTACATCGCCTCTACACGTTTCGCCCTGTTAGCTCTTCAGGAGGCCTGATGGCAGGTAAATGTGGTGGATATTTGCATGTCTGTCTGATTCAACACATGTCCTTTTATACATAAATAGGAGAACTATTGAGTATAATGGCATAAGAAGCTTTATTTCATAAATAATTCATTTAAAATTAGTACATCACATCAAAAATATGAAATATTATAAAGACAGAGACATGCAGACAAATAGTCCCAATTTTTATTGCTGACCTCTACGAAGGGTCCATCCAAGGGGTCATAAAGCATACTAGTGCAGGGATAGAGAGAGAAGCAAGTGATCAAACGGCTTACATGCAATTATACTAAGTTCATGGAGCCCACTCTACCACAAGAGCTAAATTGCACCTCACTCACCGAGTAAAGGAGAGCCCAAGTCTGAGAGGAACGGCACAGGGACTGGTCAATGGCAAAAGAGAGCCTCGACGCGCGTTTCGCCGGTGATTATCCTTGGCTTTCTCAAGAGACGTGTGTGGTTGCGCTTTCAGGACCTTTAAATATGCCCCCAAGAGATCATGTGTATTGTCACGTGACTCTCCAATATGGCCGCCGAACATCAGATGAAAGGCTGCGCATGTGCTGCTGCTACCACCGCCTCCATGTGCGCGCCCCAGCCGTCATGACTTCGGCACGTGACTGGAAGTGCGGGTAAGCGCTATTCCCGGCGACGCGCTGAAGGCTTATTGACAGCTGAGCGCGGCCATAGGGCGGGAGAGACCGGGCGCATGAGCACAACATCTGCTCACAGACAGGCATAGGGGGAAATATGTATGTAATGGACAAATCTACTGCCAAGAATCAATGTGGTAGCAAATTAAAGTGCCATCCGATCATAATAATATTCATGCATTGAACCTAATATCACAAAGTATGAGGGATTATAGCACTCAATGATAATCATAAGTATGCTAGCAAACATCAAAATGCAAAGGGGAAACATACATTATACAAAATATATGTGCATATATTCTTCGCCATCTATCCAATCTATTACAGATATCAGGATGAGAGGGGTCCACAGACAAAGTTCGTCTCTACAAATGGTATAGAGTAGACGGTTTCTAAAGCGCAATCACTATATAAAAGAAGTGAGTACAAATAATAAGAACAAATAAAAACATAGAACCATGGTCCCTAAATTAGGGACCATGGTTCTATGTTTTTATTCTTAATTTTTTAAAATTTTATTTGTTCTTATTCTTTGTACTCACTTCTTTTATATAGTGATTGCACTTTAGGAACCGTCTACTCTATACCATCTGTAGAGACGTATTCTGTCTGTGGACCCCTTCCATCCTGACATCTGCAATATATTGGATAGATGGTGAAGAATTTGTGCATATATATTTTCGTATAATTGATGGCGCCTTAAGAACCGTCTATCCCATACCATTTGTAGAGACGAACTTTGTCTGTGGACCCCTCTCATCCTGATATCTGTAATAGATTGGATAGATGGCGAAGAATATATGCACATATATTTTTGTATAATGTATGTTTCCCCTTTGTATTTTGATGTTTGCTAGCATCCTTATGATTATCATTGAGTGCTATAATCCCTCATACTTTATGTGATATTAGGTTCAATGCATGAATATTATTATTTCCCCCTATGCCTGTCTGTGCACAGATGTTGTGCGCATGCGCCCGGTCTCCCCCGCCCTATGGCTGCGCTCAGCTGTCAATAAGCCTTCGGCGCGTCGCCGGGAATATCGCTTACCCGCACTTCCGGTCACGTGCTGACGTCATGACGGCTGGGACGCGCACATGGAGGCGGTGGTAGCCGCAGCACATACGCCGCCTTTCATCTGATGTTCGGCAGCCATATTGGAGAGTCACGTGACTATACACGTGATCTCTTGGGGGCGTATTTAAAGGTCCTGAAAGCGCAACCACACATGCCTCTTGTGAAAGCCAAGGTTAATCACTGGCGAAACGTGCGTCGAGGCTCTCTTTTGCCATTGACCAGTCCCTGTACCGTTCCTCTCAGACTTGGGCTCTCCTTTACTCGGTGAGTGAGGTGCAATTTAGCTCTTGTGGTAGAGTGGGCTCCATGAACTTAGTATAATTGCATGTAAGCCGTTTGATCACTTGCTTCTCTCTCTATCCCTGCACTAGTATGCTTTATGACCCCTTGGATGGACCCTTCGTAGAGGTCAGCAATAAAAATTGGGACTATTTGTCTGTATGTCTCTGTCTTTATAATATTTCATATTTTTGATGTGATGTACTAATTTTAAATGAATTATTTATGAAATAAAGCTTCTTATGCCATTATACTCAATAGTTCTCCTATTTATATATATATGGTTTTGAGTAGGCACTTGTGTGTTAAGATGGGGGTTGGCCCTCCTCTTTAGACCCCCTACCCACACTATCTATTATGTGGGCCGCAGTTTGTTTACATGTCCTTTTATATAGAGCTCCCTCTCAAACAGTCTCCTCCCCAATCATTTTGATAACTTCCTGTGTAACCGCCCCTTTGACCCTCTCTAGATATAACCCCCATTACTCAATAATCGCCGCTCAGTGTGCCCTGATATAAACCACATATGAAGCAGTCAGGCTAAGATCATTTAAAGCTCAGAAAGCGCAACCCATCCACCACCATACATTATCACGGAGTACGCGCCTATCAGCCACCGCAGGAAGTGACGCGTCCCACTGATGCGATGCGTTCCGACTCAGGATGCTCACCTTAATGCTATGGAACACACAGTACTGCACATGACCGGAAACTTTACACCGGAAATAACGTGTGCAGATGAAGCAGTGCGATCCAGCCTCAGACATTCTCCTTGCTACTGTGGAGCGCACGGTACTGTGCATGACCAGAAACTCCGCTGGATAACAGCAACAACCAATTTAGGTGTGCCCAACCCTCTGATTCGCTCCAAACGGGAGCGCAACCACTGACCACCAATATACATAGCCAAAGATAAAACTGTGGATACCATATTTATCACAACTACTCTATTGGTTGATAAACGGGGAAATTGAGAGACAGATAAAATTGCAATTACTCTCTAAACCTCACCTTCAATACTTATACATATGATAGAGTATTTTATAATCACATATATTTACAGAGCGGCAAGGCAAAAAATTATACTAAAAATAAGGGGATGATGAAGACTGATGATACAATAACTTTTTTTAGGGAGGGGTAGAGGACAAGACAAGAAGAGGGGAGAGCAAGGAGGAGCTCCATTGACCATATAGGACAATCAAATGTGTATGTGTGTATATCTGTAAATATATATACACTACAGACCAAAAGTTTGGACACACCTTCTCATTTACATATTTTTCTGTATTTTCATGACTATGAAAATTGTACATTCACACTGAAGGCATCAAAACTATGAATTAACACATGTGGAATTATATACTTACCAAAAAAGATTGAAACACCTGAAAATATGTCTTATATTCTAGGTTCTTCAAAGTAGCCACCTTTTGCTTTGATGGCTGCTTTGCACACTCTTGACGAGCTTCAAGAGGTAGTCAACGGAAATGGTTTTCACTTCACAGGTGTGCCCTGTCAGGTTTAATAAGTGGGATTTCTTGCCTTATAAATGGGGTTGGGACCATCGTTGTGTTGTGCAGAAGTCAGGTGAATACACAGCTGATAGTCCTACTGAATAGACTGCTAGAATTTGTATTATGGCAAGAAAAAAGCAGCTAAGTAAAGAAAAACGAGTGGCCATCATTACTTTAAGAAATGAAGGTCAGTCAGTGCGAAAAATTGGGAAAACTTTGAAAGTGTCCCCAAGTACAGTTGCAAAAACCATCTAGCGCTACAAAGAAACTGGCTCATATGAGGACCGCCCCAGAAAAGGAAGACCGAGAGTCACCTCTGCTTCTGAGGAGAAGTTTATCCGAGTCATCAGCCTCAGAAATCGCAGGTTAACAGCAGCTCAGATTAGAGACCAGGTCAATGCCACACAGAGTTCTAGCAGCAGACACATCTCTTCAACAACTGTTAAGAGGAGACTTTGTGCAGCAGGCCATCATGGTAAAATAGCTGCTAGGAAACCACTGCTAAAGACAGGCAACAAGCAGAAGAGACTTGTTTGGGCTAAAGAACACAAGGAATGGACATTAGACCAGTAGAAATCTGTGCTTTGGTTTGATGAGTCCAAATTTGAGATCTTTGTGCGACGCAGAAAAGGTGAACAGATAGGGTATGTGCACACGATGCAGAAATGAAGCAGAAAATTTCTGCATCATTTCTGCATCTCCCTGGCAGAAAAAACGCATGCAGATTGTGCATGCGTTTTTCCTGCGGAATACATGCGGATTCACATGCGTTTCCGCATGTGGATTGACAAGCGCTTTCCAGGCGATTTTAGCATCACCTGGAAAGTGCTTGACAACTAGGTCACACTATATAAATCCATGCAAACAGTATGGATTTATATAGTGTGACCCGAGAGAGTGGTAAAAATAAAAAATAAATGTATACTTTACCCTCCGATGGCCCGCGCTGTCCAGCTCACTCCGTTCTCCCTTCCGGCAACACTGAATTTAAAGACCTGCCGACGTCAGCGTCACGTGACCTGTCACATGACTCTGACGTCAGCGCAGGTCCTTCAACTCACTGCAAAGTGCCGGGAACCAAGCAGGAGCGGTACGCGGGCCGACAGTAGGTAAGTATACATTTATTTTTTATTTTATTCTTTTTTTTACAGATTTTTTAATGGTACCTGGGTGTGGATGAGACTCTCCTCTCATCTACACCCGGGTACCATCCGCACATTAGAACGCGTGGATTACGCATCTACATATACAGTGATGTGTAATCCATGCGGTCTAATGCAAGTCAGTGGCGACGAAAACGCCGCATTTCCGCAAAATTAATGGACATGCTGCGGAGTTTTGAGCGCAGCATAAACGCTGCGGAAAAATCCGCAGCATGGGCACAGCATATGCGGATTTCCATTGGGGAACATTGCTGCCCTTCTACCATGCTTTTTTAATGCGTTTCCGCAGCTTTTCCGCAGCTGCGGAAACGCATAAAAAACGTATCGTGTGCACACAGCCATAGACTCTACATGCCTAGTTCCCACCGTGAAGTATGGAGGAGGAGGTGTGATGGTGTGGGGGTGCTTTGCTGGTGACACTGTTGGGGATTTATTCAAAATTGAAGGCATACTGAACCAGCATGGCTACCACAGGATCTTGCAGCGGCATGCTATTCCATCCGGTTTGCGTTTAGCTGGACCATCATTTATTTTTCAACAGGACAATGACCCCAAACACACCTCCAGGCTGTGTAAGGGCTATTTGACCAAGAAGGAGAGTGATGGGGTGCTACGCCAGATGACCTGGCCTCCACAGTCACCAGACCTGAACCCAATCAAGATTTGTTTGGGGTGAGCTGGACCGCAGAGTGAAGGCAAAAGGGCCAACAAGTGCTAAGCATCTCTGGGAACTCCTTCAAGATTGTTGGAAGACCATTTCCGGTGACTACCACTTGAAGCTCATCAAGGGAATGCCAAGAGTGTGCAAAGCAGTCATCAAAGCAAAAGGTGACTACTTTGAAGAACCTAGAATATAAGACATATTTTCAGTTGTTTCACACTTTTTTGTTAAGTATATAATTCCACATGTGTTAATTCATAGTTTTGATGCCTTCAGTGTGAATGTACAATTTTCATAGTCATGAAAATACAGAAAAATCTATAAATGAGAAAGTGTGTCCAAACTTTTGGTCTGTACTGTATATATATGTGTAAATGTGTAAAAAGAACTGACCAGCACATCCTAAATGTGAACAGGTGCAAGCTGCAGAAACTGAATAAGATATATGAAAAGAAAGCACAGCAGCACTCCATTATGGCCAAAATACATAAAGACAATAAAAACGTTTGATATAAACTGTGATATTACTCAATAGACTTTACTTACAATAAACGGAGGTTCTTAGCGCATAAATTGGCCAATTCATGTGTGCCCATCAACCGCTGCAAGGTGACCTCCCGTCTGATGGGTACTTCTCTGCCTACGTGCCTCTCTTGGGCTACAAGCCTATAACTCTGGACAGAACATGTCACTTCTGGGCTAAAACACCTACAATTCAAATGGGCTGGTAGAATAGAATATACATCACCTGCTGGTTAAATGGGGGGAATGCCAGGTCAGACAGGAGGCAGTTACAACCTCCTATAGTAATATATAATAAGAAAACTGACCAGCACATCCTAAGTGTGAACAGGTGCTAGCTGCAGAAACTATATATAATGATGAAGTCTAATCCAGATAAAAAAATAGACACAAGAATTTGTGCAGCCCACAATGTGGGGACAAAAAACTAGCTTATATGGTCAGCCAAAACAATCCAATCGATTCAAAGGTCCATCATAACGTCTCATGGTTATAAGAAACAGGCCTATGTAATTTGTTTGTTTATCCACTTAGGGGTAAGGGAATCCACTCTAAAGGTCCATTCACATTCATGTTTCAATAGGTCCTTATCCTGATCGCACCCTCTGGGGCTAGATTTCACAACCTCAATAACTGTAAAGAGAATTTCATCTACTTCACCCAGATGTGTTGTTCTCATATGTCTTGACAGTGGGGTATGTCGATCATTCCTGATGTCACCCAGATGTTCACTCACTCTCCTCCTCAGTTCTCTCTTAGTTTTGCCCACATAATTAAGTGGATATGGGCAGGTTGCCATATAGATCACACCTGAGCTCTTACTGTGGAAAAAGCACGGTGGCTCAATAGTTAGCACTGCAGCCTTGCAGCACTGGGGTCCTGGATTCAAATCCCACCAAGGACAACATCTGCAAGGAGTTTGTATGTTCTTCCCGTGTTTGCGTGGGTTTCTTCCGGGTTCTCTGGTTTCCTCCCACACTCCAAAGACATACTGATAGGGAATTTAGATTGTGAGCCCCAATGGGGACAGCGATGATAATGTATGTAAAGTGCTGTGAAATATGTTAGCGCTATATAAAAATAAAGATTATTAATATTGTTAATATTTTACCCATGCGGAATCAAACACAAAATTTCAAAATGGATTTCCAAAAAATCAATCTAATATTAAATTTGCAAAGAAAATAACATGTACCTCCTATGCTCCTAGCCACATCTGTACCAAAATTCAAGTTGGCATCTCAATGGGATCATACTTAACCCCTTAACCCCCGAGGGTGGTTTGCACGTTAATGACCAGGCCAATTTTTACAATTCTGACCCCTGTCACTTTATGAGGTAATTACTCTGGAACGTTTCAACGGATCCCCCTGATTCTGAGATTGTTTTTTTCGTGACATATTGTACTTCATGATTGTGGTAACATTTCTTCGATATCACTTGCGTTTATTTGTGAAAAAAACGGAAATTTGGTGAAAATGTTGAAAATTTTGCAATTTTCACAATTTGAATTTTCCCACATGTCTACTTTACATCAGCACAATTTTGGAACCAAAATTTTTTTCTGTTAGGGAGCTATAAAGGTTAAAAGTTGACCAGCGATTTCTAATTTTTTCAACAAAATTTACAAAACCATTTTTTTAGGGACCACATCACATTTGAAGTCACTTTGAGAGGTCTTCATGGCAGAAAATACCCAAAAGTGACACCATTCTAAAAACTGCACCCCTCAAGGTGCTCCAAACCACATTCAATAAGTTTATTAACCCTTCAGGTGCTTCACAGGAATTTTTGGAATGTGGAAGAAAAAAATGAACATTTAACTCTTTTCACAAAAATGTTACTTTAGACCCAATTTTTTTTATTTTCACAGGGGTAATAAAAAATGGACCGCAAAATTTGTTGTGCAATTTCCCCTGGGCACGCAGATACCCCATATGTGGGAAAAAACACTGTTTGGGCACACGGCAGGGCTCGGAAGGGAAGGAGCGCCATTTGACTTTTTCATTGTAAAATTTGCTTGAATAATTAGCGGACGCCATGTTGCGTTTGGAGAGCCCCTTTGTGCCCAAACATTGGAGCTCCCCCACAAGTGACCCCATTTTGGAAACTAGACCCCCAAAGGCACCTATCTAGATTCATAGTGAGCACTTGGAACCCCCAGGTGCTTCACAAATTGATTCGTAAAAATGAAAAAGTGAAAAAAAAAACACTTTTTCATTTTTATGAATCAATTTGTGAAGCACCTGGGGGTTCCATGTGCTCACTATGCATCTAGATAGGTGCCTTGGGGGGTCTAGTTTACAAAATGGGGTCACTTGTGGGGGAGCTCCAATGTTTGGGCACACAGGGGCTCTCCAAACGCAACATGGTGTCCGCTAACAATTTGAGCCGACAATTTGTTAGCGGACACCATGTTGCATTTGGAGAGTCCTTGTGTGCCCAAACATTGGAGCTCCCCCACAAGTGACCTCATTTTGGAAACTAGACCCTCCAAGGCAGCTATCTAGATGCATAGTGAGCAGTTGGAACCCCCAGGTGCTTCACAAATTGATTTGTAAAAATGAAAAAGTGGAAAAAAAATCCTTTTCCATTTTTACGAATCAATTTGTGAAGCACCTAAGGGTTCCAAGTGCTGACTATGCATCTAGATAGGTGCCTTGGGTGGTCTAGTTTCCAAAATGGGGTCACTTGTGGGGGAGCTCCAAAGTTTAGGCACGCAGGGGATCTCCAAACGCAACATGGCGTCCTCTAACAATTTGAGCCAATTTTCCATTGAATTTGTTAGCGGACACCATGTCGCGTTTGGAGAGCCCCTGATTTGTTAGCGGACACCATGTCGCGTTTGGAGAGCCCCTGATGTGCCTAAACAGTGGAGCTCCCCCACAAGTGACCCCATTTTGGAAACTAAACCCCTCAAGGATTTTATTAAGGTGTATAGTGAACATTTTGAACCCAGAGGTACGACACAGAATTTGATAACATTAGGTCATTATATTGAATAAGTTGTCATTAGTCTTGAGCGCAAGTGCTCGCTACTTGAGTTTGCATCGGGTACTCAGATATGCACCATGTACTGCGTGTGCTCGAGTGACATGCTTGAGTCCCCGCCCGGATGTTTCACGGTTATTAGACACCCAAAAAAAAACATGCGGGGATCGCTCATGCATGGCAGACAATCCCCGCAAAGTTTTTTGGGCCGTGAAGCTTATGGGGCGGAGACTCGAGCATGTCACTCAAATACCCACGATACTCAATGCATACCAGAGCACCCGATGCAAACTCAAGTAGCGAGCACTTGCGCTCAACACTAGTCGCCTTATTGTCATGTTTTTTTCTTTTGTAAAAAATCACAACCCCATCACAACCCTAACCCCAACCCAGCCCTAACCCTAGCACAACCCTAACCCTAGCACAACCCTAACCTGAGAGTTTATTTTTTACGTCGTTCCTCATGCGGTATAAGTGATTAGACGACCTTATTCTTCGGGTCGGTGAGACTACAGCGATACCAGAATCCTATGGGGTTTTTCTGACTGACAGCTGTCACACACTAAAAGACGCATTTTTTGTAAAATCTAGTTTTTGCATCGCCATATTTTGAGAGCTATAATTTTTCCAGATTTTGGCAGACAGTCATATGACGGCTCGTTTTTTGCGGGATGAGTTGACGTTGTTATTGGTGCCATTTTCAGGCACGTGACATTTTTTGATCGCTTTCTATTCCGATTTTTGGGAGGCAGAATAAACAAAAACCAACAATTCAGGAATTGTTTTTTTTGTTTTTTTTATTCTGTTCCGCATGTGGTAAAATTGATAAGGTAGCTTTATTCCTCGGGTCAGTACGTTTACAGCGGTACCACATTTATATCGTATTTCTATGTTTTGCACTTTTACATAATGAAAGCAATTTTATAGAAAAAAATATTTTTTAGCATTGCTTTATTCTGAGAGCTATAACTTTTTTATTTTTCGGCTGATGGAGCTGTGTGGCAGCTTGTTTTTTGGGGGACGAGATGACGTTTTCAGCGGTACCATATTTATTTATATTCGTCTTTTTGACGCGTGTTATTCCATTTTTTGTTTGGCGGTATGATGATAAAGCATTGTTTTTTGCTTCGTTTTTTTTCATTTTTTTTACCGTGTTCACTGAAGGGGTTAACTAGTGGGACAGTTTTATAGGTCAGGTTGTTCCGGACGCGGCGATACCAAATATGTGTACTTTTATTGTTTGTTTTGTTTTTTTTTATAATAATATTTATTGATGGGTACATTATATTTTTATTTTTGGTGGATTATTTTTTTAATTTTTTTTTATATATTTTTACAATTCTTTTTTTTTTTTCACTTTCTGATAGTTTTTATACTTTATTACTTTGTCCCACTATGGGACTTTCACTTTTTTTTCTCTGATCGCCTGCATGGCACAGGAATGCAGCACTATCCCTGTGCCATGCAGGCTGTCAGTGCTGGACAGGGAGAAGATAGTTTGGAGATGCACTGAGCATGTCCAAACAATCTTCCTGCTGTCTGGTGACCCGGATGTTGTCATGACGACATCGGGTTGTCATGGCAACATCCTGGAATCCACGGCAGACAGCGCTGGAAGCCAGAAGAGGAGGTGAGTATCTGCGATCACCTCCCCTTGCCCCCGCAATGCTGCGGTCGACTTCGATCGCAGCATCGCGGGGGTTAATGTGCTGGGAGCGGTGCCTGAGCGCTCCCTGCACATAGTACCGGGTGTCAGCTGTGACAATCAGCTGACACCCGGCGGCGATCACGCCCGCACAGCCTGTGTGCGCTCGTGATCGCCATGATTTACTAATACGGGTCTGGCTCTAAAGTCCCAGGGCACAGACGCGTATTAGTACGTCAGATGTTGTTAAGTGGTTAAAAAACAAACTAAAACAAAACAGTATAAACACTGTCAATTCGAAAATCTTGAATTCAGATCTGTTCAGTCTGTGGTCTAAAAGTATAAGGTCTTTTTTTACAAATAAAAAACTCATGTTTTTATAAATGTCTGCCATCACAAGAAAGAATTTGGAGTGGAAGCTGAATGGCTCTTTTTTCTACAGCTCATGGCAAAGGTGTATGTGATGGTTAAGAAGGCAGCGTGCAACGTCTTGCAGCTCGGGCTAGCCTCCAGAGGCCATATTCAGACCACATCTTAACACACCGCCAACTATTCAGCTGCAGTGAGAAAATATTCCTAACATTCAGTTCATGTACTGTACAAACCAGGACTACAAAGAAGAGGAGATTTTGTTAAAACATTAGTTACAGGAAGTAGAACCCATCACAAGAACTTCACAATACCACACTTTCATTCCACTGAGTGACACAGAAATAAAAACATTCATTCAGCAACGACAGTGAAGTCCATGAAGTGATTGAAGATGGCACAAGATTGGCAATGGTGACATAACTGGTTATGTGACCTGTGAATATGATCAGCACTGGTGGCTGCCGGCTAATGTACTCTGCCAAGATTATGCTAATGAAGAAGTAGAAGGGATTTTTCTGCATCCTTCTGGTCCGTCCCCTTCCTTTGTGTATCCAAGAAAACCAAAGCTATTAAAAGTAACCAAAAATCAGATATTAACTCAGGTGGACTCTAACACCATAACAACCATACATACTGACACAAAAGGAAACGGCCATTGTTATAAGAGATTGTTGACAAGATTAAATCTTGCCCAGTAGAAGGGACAAATTGATGAAACAAAAGGACTTACTATTAATTCAATTGTTCAGACTAGTTAATTTTGTTTTATTTTAAAGCTTGGTGATTTAACTACTATACTCTGTTTAAAAACTTGAAAAAGTACATATCTAGTGTTGTAATATTAATAATAAAAAAATTGAAACACGTGTATTTAAATAACCCTTTCTGACATTGTACGTAATAATACTGTCCTGTGCCCTGGGTCTTATGGACCAGGTACTTATTATTACTTCTCATCTTTAATGAGGCACCGTGACCGGAGTCGTAGTGATCACATTTAAATTCTGGTGCATCTTACCTCAGGGTAGATGGCGTCGTCATCCTAGGAGGATGTCACCGCCCCCCTGCAACTATGACCGCTGTGATTGGCTGTAAGAGCACCGATCACAGGCTGGTGCCTGGCAACGCCAGGCCTCACCTGAGCCCGCTATGATTGGTGTTATCGACGATGACATCGATCGCACCAGTCACAGCGCACAGATGCGCTGTGACCTGGCTGTGACTGTCCTGCACTTCCTCATAGTAGCTGAGGACTTGTACAGGGCGGTCACGCTGTCAGATTGTGTGCCGTGCTGGGCCTTGTGGTGCGACAAAAGCCTGTGACCCCACAATTGCTGCTCCTGCTGCTAGCAAATAAAGAAGATAGAAGAAAGAAGATCCCTGCCTGATCTCTCCTCATCCACCTCAATCCCCCTCTTCCTCCTTTCCCCCTCTTTTTATCAAACTCCCCACCTCCCCCTTTCTGCCACCGAGTGATGATCAGTACTTGATTTTTGGCAGATTTTTTTTTTCGTGCGTCCTGCAGCGGCTGAGCATGGATCAATGACGCAAATCACTGATCAACGTCTGTGCTCGCTGTTTTCCAGGACTTTTTTTTGTCTCTGTCCATTCCCCCCCTCCTTTGCACTACCTCTGTGCGCACATCCAGCAGCTGCCGAGCATTACACTTTTTTTCTCCCCTCCCTTTGCACCACCTCCTTGTGCACATCCATCAGCCATCGAGCGTTAGTCAGTGATGCAGATCACTGATTCACACTCGTGTTTGCTGTTTTGCACTCCCCCTCCCTTTGCACCACCTCCGTGCGCACATCCAGCAGCCGCCAAGTGTTGATCAGTGGCGCACATCTCTGATCCGCACTCATGCTTGCTGTTTTCCACTGTTTTGTTTCATAGACTTTTTTTTCTCCCCTCCCCCTTTGCACCACCTCCTGTTATTGCTTTTTTTCTTTAAAAAAAAAAAAGTTTACACCAAGCACTCTCACACACACAACTGAATAAAGTACTGATACAAACACCACATACATGAAAAAAAAAATGTTGTCCCGCTTGTCCCACACACGGTATTCAGTGAAGGAGCCATACACTACTTTCCTTGCCTTCAACACTGACAGTAAGGGAGAGGATCCCACCTTTCTTTATTTTTCCTCATCCTCGTCCCCCTCTTCCTCCTCGGGTGATTCTGAACCGCCAAAAAGACGCCCTAGGACAGAAGCTGAACCAGCGCCAGCCATTATTGACCCCATGTGGACGTAGACCCTCGAAAATTATGAGCCACAGATTCCGCATATTCTGGTGCAATAAGGAATCAAGTTTGACACCACCCGCCTCACAGAAATAGACTTTTTCAAAGTCTTTTTCTCTGAGGATTTTTTAAACCTGATGGTGGGCGAAACTAATTTGTACGCTCAACAATTTTTGTCATAAAACCACTCATCATTTTCTAACTTGAAGTTAGAAGTTTTGGGGCCTGGTCCTTCACATGGGGATACTGAAGAAGCTAGAAGTTCATTGGAGTGTTAACGTTTTGTATAACACTCCATTGTTCCGAATGGTCATGATCCAGACACGTTTTGAGACCATCCACAAATTCTTGCATTAAATGATAATGTACGTTGTTCTCACCGAGATGATCCCAATCATCTTTTCAAAGTTCGGCCGGTCATCGAAGAACTTCAACAACAAGTCTACTGAAATGTACATGCCTCAAAATGACATCTACGTGGATGAGTCCCAAATTCATCTTAAGGGGAGGCTTAAATTCTGGCAGTACCTGCGCACTAAGAGGGCCAGGTACGAAATGAAGCTGTACAAACTGTGTGAGAGTACCTCAGGGTACACCCACAAGTTTAGGGTTTATGAAGGAAAGGACTCCTGCATTGAGCCCACTGAATGCCCCCCTGTCCTGAGAGTGAGTGGTAAAATTGTGTTGGATTTGGTGCGCCCACTGCTGGATCAAGTTTATCACCTCTACGTGGATAACTTTTATACCAACATCCCACTCTTTAAGTTCCTCTTTGTGTGAGGTACCGCAGCCTTGAAATACTGTCCGCAAAAATCAGATGCCTCTCGAAGATGCTAATTGGGCAGCTGCTCAGAAGGGGTGAGAGCAGAGCCCAATGCAGCAACCACATGCTGGTGGTCAAGTACTAGGACAAGAGGGATGTCCTTCTCTTGACCACCATACATGGTGATGGCAGCACTCCCAGCACTGTACGAGGTACCTCTACACAGGTCGTCAAACCAGATTGTGTACTGGGGGGGGGGGGGGGAGTTGATCTCTCTGATCAAGTCCACCAGCCGTACAGTGCTTTGAGAAAGGCCAAGGTGTGGTACAAGAAGGTGGCCGTGCACATCGTACAGATGGCAATGCATAACACTTTTCTTTTATCACGATGTGCAGGCCAGACCGCTACATCGTATTTTCGGTTCCAGGAGGTAGTGATCAAGGCCCTGTTATTTGGCAGTGAGGAAGGAGCAGGCCCCAGTAATTCCGGAACTGAAGGTGCTCGTATAGTACAATGCCAACATTTCCCGGGGGAAGTCCCTCAAAGCAGAAAAAAAGGTAAGTCACAAAAGAGGTGCTGAGTGTGCTACGGAATGCGACACCTGCACTGACAAACCTGTCCTGTGTATGAAAGAATGCTTCAGCCTGTACCACACATCCATGGGCTACTAAATTCATTTCTGACTTACACAACTGATATATGACAACTAGTGTTGAGCGATACCTTCCGATATCGTGAAATATCGGATTGGATCGGACCGATACCCAAAAAATATTGGATATCGCCGATTCCGATACTGGAAACCAATGCAAGTCAATGGGACACAAATATCGAAATGAAAATAAACCCTTTCTTTCCTTGTAGGTTAATTCTACATGAAGGAAAACAACTAAGAATAATGTAGAATGTATTACATGAAAAGCCGGCAATTCAGCAGCGGCATACAACGGTACCTGACAATTTAGAACAGAAAGAATAGAGCATCACACATAGATTAGATAGATAGAAACATGTCAGTCACATATATAAGAAGTACAGTGACAGTGTTGCTTACTGTACTTGTCATTTAGTGTTAAAGGATTTATTAAAAAAAATAATAGTGTTTTCATGCACAGTCTCTTTAAAAAAGCCGGCCGGCAATTCAGCATCGGTACCCGACAATTTAGAATAGAAAGAATAGAGCATCACACATAGATTAGATAGATAGAAACATGTCAGTCACATATATAAGAAGTACAGTGATAGTGTTGGTTACTGTGCTTGTCATTTAGTGTTAAAATAAAGGATTTATTAAAAAAAAAATTGGCGTGGGGTTCCCTGTAATTTTAGTCTTTAGCGGAGGTTAAGCGGATGGCTGGGGCAGATGTTTGAAGCCTGGGAAGGGGGTAATACCCACGGAGCTTCCCAGGCTACTAATATCAGCCCCCAGCTGAATACCTAGCCTTTACTAGCTATTAAAATGGGGGACCCCCAAAAAAATGATGTGGGGAATCCCCTATTTTAATAGCTAGCAAAGGCTAGGCAGACAGCTGGGGGCTGATATTAGTAGCCCAGGAAGGGTGCCATGAATATTGGCCCCCTCCCAGGCTAGAAACACCAGCCGTCAGCCGCCCCAGAAATGGCGCATCCATAGGATGCGCCAATTCTGGCACTTAGCCTCGCTCTTCCCACTGCCCTGTAGCGGTGGCAGTGGGGTAATAGGGCTGGGGTTGATGTCAGCTTATAATGCCAGCTGACATCAAGCCCAGGTTAGTAATGGAAAGGCGTCTGTAAGACACCCCCATTACTAACCCCATAGTCAAAGTTAAAAAAAAAAACACAAACACCCAGAATAAAGTCCTTTAATTGAAATAAACACACAATTCTTTATTGTTCTAAATTAAACCATACTTACCATCACGCCCATTCCAGCTAAAGCCAACGATCTCCTGCAATAAAAGTAAAATAATAAAGCAACTTCATCCTTACCTTTCGATGGTTCCCAGGATGGCTCCAGCTCTGCTACATTCACATGACAGGCTGGATCGCAGCCGAAAGCTGCCATCCAGCTTGCCATGCCGCAGACACTGAGAAGCGCAGGCATGCTTGCGCTCCTCAGTGTCTGGCTGTGACGGCATAAAGATGAGCCGAGGTCATGTCCAATGAACTCAGCTCACCTCATGCACGTCACTGACAGCGTCGGAGAATTCTACTGCGCATGCGGTGAGCGTGAGAGAATTCTCCCAAGGTGTCAGTGACGTGCATGAGGTGAGCTCATGTCCAATGAACTCAGCTCACCTCATGCACGTCATTGACAGCGTGGGAGAATTCTCCTGCACTCAGCGCTTGAGCAGGAGAATTCTCCCATGCTGGGATGGCATTGAGATGACAGGCTGGATCGCTGCTGAGCGCTGCCATCCAGCATGCCATCCTTCATAGACACTGCAGAGCGCAGGCATGCTTGCGCTCTGCAGTGTCTCTGAAGGATGAAAAGCTGGATGGCAGCGTTCAGCTGCGATCCAGCCTGTCATCTCAATGCCATCCCAGCGTGGGAGAATTCTCCTGCTCAAGAGCTGAGTGCAGGAGAATTCTCCCACGCTGTCAATGACGTGCATGAGGTGAGCTGAGTTCATTGGACATGAGCTCACCTCATGCACGTCACTGACAGCATGGGAGAATTCTCTCACGCTCACCGCATGCGCAGTAGAATTCTCCCACGCTGTCAGTGACGTGCATGAGGTGAGCTGAGTTCATTGGACATGACCTCGGCTCATCTTTATGCCGTCACAGCCAGACACTTTCTCAGAATCAGTGGGATCCGTTAAAGCGTTCCAGAGTTATTACCTCGTAAAGTGACACTGGTCAGAATTGTAAAAATTAGCCTGGTCATTAACGTGCAAACAGCCTTTAAAGGGGTTAATATTGCTTCTTTTACTTTAGTATTAAACATATAAAAGTATTGTCCCAAGGAGAGATCCCAACTTGAGTCCTTGTACAAATGTAACCAAAAACACAGGTAACACTTATACCTATTTAAAATTTTTTATAACATAGTAGCTATTGAACCTGTTCTACGCCCGGGTGGCGAGCATTTTTATTGGTATATGGTCCCCCATCCTGTTATGTGCTGCCCCTATTCTGCGCCCCCATCCTGTTATGTGCTGTCCCCATCCTGATATTTGTGCTGTCCCCATCCTGGTATTTGTGCAGCCCCCATCCTGGTATTTGTGGCTCCCCATTTTGGTATTTGTGCTACCCAATCCTGTTCCCCCATCCTGTTATGTGCTGCCCCATCTTATCCTGGTATGCATGATACCCCTCATCCCTATCCTGGTATGCATGGTACCCCCTCATCCCTATCCTGGTATGCATGGTACCCCTCATCCCTATCCTGGTATGAATGGCACCCCTCATCCCCAATCCTGGTATGCATGGCAGCCCTTATACCAATCCTGGTATGCATGGCACCTCTCATCCCAATCCTGGTATACATGGCACCCCATCCCTCATCTTGGTATGCATGGCCCCCTCATCCCCAATGCTGGTATGTATGGCCTCCTTAGCCTTATCCTGGCATGCATGGGCCCCTTACCCCCATCCTGGTATGCATGGCACTCCTCATCCCCAATCTTGGTATTCATGGCACACCATCCCTCATCCTGGTGTGCTTGGTACCCCTCATCCCTATCCTGGTATGCATGGTACCCCATCCCTCATCCCTATCTTGGTATGTATGGTACCCCCTCATCCCCATCCTGGTATGCATGGCCCCTCATTCGTATCCTGGTATGCATTGCCCCTCATCCCTATCCTGGTATGCATGGTACCCCTTCATCCCTATCCTGGTATGCATGGCCCCTCATTCGTATCCTGGTATGCATGGCCCCTCATCCCTATCCTGGTATGCATGGTACCCCTTCATCCCTATCCTTGTATGCATGGTATCCCCTCATCCCTATCCTGGTATGCGTGCCACCCCTCATCTTCAATCCTGGTATACTTGGGACCCCTCATCCCCAATCCTGGTATGCATGGCCCCCCTCATCCCCAATCCTGGTATGTATGTTCCCCTCATCCTCAGTCCTGGTAAGCATGGCACCCCTCATCTCCAATCCTGGTATGCTTGGCACCCCTCATATCAATTCTGGTATGCATGGCTCCCTCATCCCCAATCCTTGTATGTATGGCCCCTCAGCCTTATGCTGGTATGCATGGTACCCCTCATCCCCATCCTGGAATGCATGGCATCCCATCCCTCATCCTGGTATGCATGATACCCCTCATTCCCAATCCTGGTATTCATGGCACCCCTCATCACCAATCCTGGTATGTATGGTATCCCTCATCCTCAATCCTGGTATGTATGGTACCCCTCATCCGTATCCTGGTATGTATGGTACCCCTCATCCCCAGTCCTGGTATGCATGGCAAATGTGTCTTCAGTAAAATGGCGCCGGATAGCACGCTATGCGCATGCGCCGGTTCCGACCCCGCATTTCTGACCCAGTCTCCGGCCAGAACAGAGGCGCCGGGGCAACACACCTCCCGGTTAGGTAAGTATGAAAGTATGGCGCCCTAGATCGCGGTATGCGTTCAGTGCTTACGCTTACCGCGATCTCCGGCGCCATACACTCCTCTTACCTGTAATGGCTCCTTTTTAATTTGACTCCTCAAAAACAAAATATTAGCAAACATAATCTTGTGACATGTCAAATTAAAGCTTGTACCTTTCTAAACAGAACGGTGGGAGATCTCTTTATCTTATTTCTAACCCGAGATATGACATATCAAAAATTTATCATTATGCAAGCCCAAAATTCTAACTTTTTCAAAACTTTAGAAATCTATATAAAATTAACTACCTTATTTTGCAATTCACTAAATTAGCACTGAAAAAAAAACAAAGAAAAAAAAAATCCGAAGACATCAGGTAAAAAAAATATTCAGATTTGGATCACTTGACAGAAAATGACCCATATGGGGTATTTCTACATTCAGCTAAAATTGTGGGACAATTTTTTTTGTGCCATTTTTGCCCAGTGTGAAAGTGTAAAATCTGGGGCTAAAACAAAATTTTGGTGGTAAAAATTTAATTATTTTTCTTCACTGCCCAATGGTATGTGGAGTCGGTAAGCCAAACCTTCGACTCCTCAATTTCCATGACACCGACTCCACCTTCAACTCCACGACTCCGGCTCTGACACCCTCATACATGGCTCATGTTTAAGTGATAAATTTACGGTATAAATTTCCCTTCAGAGCTTTGCACTGTGCCTCAAAAGTAGTTTTGGACCACATATAGGGTATCTGCGTACTCAGGAGAAATTGCACAACACATTTTGGGGTCCATTCTCTCCTGCTATCCTTGTAAAAATGAAAAAACTTGCGGTTAAAGCAATATTTTTGTGAGAAAAATATATATATTTTTTTTAATTTTCACAGATCAGTGTTGAAAAATTCAGTGAAGTAGCTGGGGGTTCAAGGTGCTCAACACACATCTAGATAAATTCCTTAAGGGGTCTAGTTAACAAAATGGGGTCTCTTGTGGTGGGTTTCCACTCTGTAGGCACATCAGGGGCTCTCCAAATGTGACATGATGTCCTCCAATGATTTCAGCACATTTTGCATTTCAAAAGTTAAATAGCACTCCTTCCGTTCTGAGCCCTGCTGTGCGCCCACACAGTAGTTTTCCCCCATCTATGTTGTACTCTTGGGAAATTTTACAGTGTTTGGGGTCCATTTTCTCCTGTTACCCTTGGGAAAATAAAAACATTTGGGTCTAAAGTAAATTTTTTGTGAAAATAGTTAAATGTTAATTTTTTCCTTCCACATTCCTTTAGTTCCTGTGAAACAACTGAAGGAAGAGTTAATATACTTGAATGTGGTTTTGAGCACCTTGAGGGGTGCAGTTTTTAGAATGGTGTCACTTTTAGGTATTTTCTGTCATATAGACCTCTCAAAGTCACTTCAAATCTGATGTGGTCCCTAAAAATGAGAAATCGCTGGTCAACTTTTAACTTTTCTAACTTTCAAACAGAAAAAAAATATGTTTTAAAAATGATGCAGATGTAAAGTAGACATGTGGGAAATGTTATTTATTAAATGTTTTGTGTGACATATCGCTCTGATTTAAAGGTATAAAAATTACAATTTTAAAAATTGCAAAATTTTCGCCAGTTTTCAGATTTTTTTCTCTCAAATAAATACAAGTCATATCGAAGAAATTTTAACATTATTATAAAGCAGAATATGTCATGAAAAAAAGAATCTGAGAATCAGTGGGATCCGTTGAAGCGTTCCAAGGTTATTACCTCATAAAGTGACAATGGTCAGAATTGAAAAAAATGGCCTGGTTAGGAAGGTGAAAACAGGTTCTGGGTGAAGGGAATAAAAAATAATTTACAATATTTTTTTAAACCTTTTTACTTAATCTCTCTATGGGACTTTCGCAGCTCTGATCACCATAATAAAGATTCTAAAGCATAGCAATGCACAAGCATTGCAGTGATTTATAAACTGTCAGTGCTAGTTAGATCATGCACTGCTCTTGATCTAATTGGCTTGCTAGCACTCGTGACCCAGATGTCATCATGACAACGTCGAGTCACCATGGCAATGATCGGCCCCTGCCTTGTAAATGCCGCGATCGATATTGATCGCAGTGTGTAGGGGGTTAAACTGCCCTTCAGTGAGAGCTGGGTGTCAGCTGTCAGAATCGCTGAACACCCGGCGGTGTTCGTGCTCCCACAGAGTCTGTGCGTGACAAATCTGGAAGTACTTACCAACCTGGACTTATGGATACATCGAAGGTCGTGAAGGGGTTAAAGTAAAGTCTGTTAGATGGAAGCTGTGACATAAGTGCTCAGCGCAGAGCATGGGATAATTGTGAACTTAGCCTTAAAAGCAAAATGTTATCTACTGCAAAATGGTACCAAGAAAAGCTGCCACTCAACTCACAAAAAACAAGTTTTCACTCAGTTTCATCATCATGCAGTTGAAATATACAGATTTCACTCTGCAACACCAATTGCATTCTGATTTCTGGAGAACACCTGTGCAGTCCAACCGCAACTGAGAGGGTGTAATTTCCAAAATGGCTTCACTTGCAGCAGGTTTCTGCTGTTTTGGCAACCTCGAGGCTTCTCAAATGTTACATGGCAGTCTCAAAGCATTTTTGCCAAAATTCTGCATCAGAAGTCAAGTAGCCCTCCTTTTCTTCCGAGCCCTATGGTTATGGTGTGCCCAAACAGTAGTTTCCGGCCACACATCGGGTGCCGGCATATGCAGGAGAAATTGCACAACAAATTTTGGGCTCCAATTTCTATACTTGAAAGGTTAACAAACTTTTGAATGTGGTTTTTAATACCTTGAAGGGTGCCGTTATTAAAATGTGGTCTTGATTGTGGGGTTTCTGAAATATAGGCCCCTCAGTCACTTCAGAACCGAAGAGATCCATTCTAAAAAAAAAAAAAAAAAAGATTTGTAAATGTTATTGAAAAAATGCTGCTGAACATTTAAACATGTTAAGAAAAGGGATTTCAGAAATGTTGCTGACGTAAAGTAGACATGTAGTAAATGTTAGTAACTATATTTCGCATTTTGCTTGCTGGCAGGTATGAGCTTGTAAGGAGAGTCAGCGAGAGGCTGAAAGGGAAGCCTAAACCCATCTACGTGTTTGAGGAGAAGTACCCCGACTACTATTTTACTGATGGTAAGGTGTATATTTGTGTGTGTTTTGTTGTACACGTTTGTACGTATGTTTTCCTATGAAGTGCTGCATCGGGGAGTAATGTTTAGGGCTCACTCACACTGGCGTAAAACATGGCCTTGAGCTATCCAATATTTTATCGAATAGCACTCAACCCAATATTATACTAAGGGGCAGTACATAGCACCGACTATTTTCTCATGCCAATTCAGTATGAAAAAACAATTGCAGCCTGCACAGGTATGCAGCGATTGGGTTTATGAAAATGTTTTCAAATTCAATGACTGTTTTAATAAATTTAACCATCACATATGGATAATGCACAAAATGCGCATGAAATTACCTACAAGTGAGATGAACAAGGAAAATTTTTACTGTAGGCAAAAATGCAAACAATATTATAATTTAAATTTATTGAACATGAATTCTGCAACTTTATTGCAAATTAATTCTTATTCCTTTTCTTTTTCTCTTCAGTTCTCCTCTCCATGTTAATGTGGAGTGGTGGCAGGAGAACTTTAGTGGAATTAACTAAACATTCCGCAACTATGTTCTTGAATCCCAGATTGCAAAGATGTTCTTATTGACCCACTGTTTTGGCTCCAGTAATGAGTCCTATCCCGGCTGTGCCATTCTCACAAAAGCATTGGTACTTCACGCATCCTTCTTGCTGCTTAAGGAGCAATGAGAGAACTTTCAGATCACCACATATTGACCTTCCTTGATCCTTGTAATTAAAGCGGTTGTCCACTACTTTCACATTGATACCCTATCTTTAGGATAGGGCATGAATGTATGATCGGCTGGGGTCCTGAACGCGGCACCCCCGTCGATCAGCTGATATCGGTGCCTTTCGGAAGTCCTTACCTGCGGTGCTTGGCAGTCAAGTTGTAGTGGCTGGCGCTTGTTACTGCTCATCCACCTCCCATTCAATTGAATGTGCAGTACCCCCCGGCGGCCACTACAGATGGACAGCCAAGCACTGCAGGTAAGGACTTTCGGCTGGGACCGATAACAGCTGGTCGGCGAGGGTTCCCCGGCCGATCATACATGGATGCCCTTTCCTACGGGCATCAATGTGAAAGTAGTGGACAACTTCTTTAAGTTTCTTTAGAATAAAGTCAAAATTCTCATAGCATTTCTTCAAGTGCATAGAATGCTCTACAGGCACTAAAGCATACTTGCTGCCATTGTGCAGTAGCACAGCTTTCATACTTTTTCATGAATCAATAAAGAATCTCCACTTGCTCACATTGTACTCAATGTTACATTTTTCCATCAGCCTAGGAATATCACTGCAATACACTAGAGCACCGTCTTGAGTAAAGTATGGAAGGAATTCCTTTTCTCTGCTTCTGTACCAAGAATTAACAGTTAACAGGAATAGTGGGTTCTTTTCCTTTAGTCTAGAGCCTAAAAGTTGTGCAGAATATTTAGGAAGTCCTTGACTAAATCATTTTATTCAAAGTGTGAAGAAAAAGCTGTGGCTCATTGGGACTAGTATGAAACCTTCGTCAGAATCCTGCTCTTCATGTTCTGAATCAGGTGTATCTGCAAGTGTATCCAGAGATGAAAGGGCAGGTATTCCTGGACCGTGAATCACAGGGCAAATCACTATGATTTCACTATGATTTCGCTACGAGTCAATGGGTGTGTGTGAAATATCGGACTGCACTCGGACTTAATCTGAGTGCAGTGTGATGTATGCGCACAGAGACAATGGAGAAGATTGAGAAATTAAGTTTTCCGTCTTCTCCACACCTGTGCTGAGATTCTCTCATGTGAGAGAATGGGATCACACTAACATGACACCCAGATCAAAATGACAGAGTGTGAGCCGAGTGTCCTTAGCATAATCAGCCCGATTCTCTCGCATGAGAGAACTTACAACAGTACAATAAACCTCATTTCAAGGCAGAAACATTACTGTGTCCAACAGTTATTACATATATCAAACTGAAATAGCTGTTGCAAAAACACCAATTTTTATAAAACATTAAGCTTAAGATTAATAGGGGTGCCCAAACTTTTTCATATAACTGTAAGAGGGATTTAGAGCCCCTTTAACTTAATGTGGGTCACTTTTGGAGAAAAACTCCATAAAATGTTTTTAAAAAAGTATGTTGCTGCATCTGTAATGACTTGATAGATAATAATGTCATTATTTATCCCACACAATGAAAACAACAAAAGACAGTGTAAATTGAGTGTCTCCGTAATCATATTGAACCAAAATAATAGCATGAACATTATACTGCATGGTGAACACAATAAACATTAAGAACAATTGCACATTTATTCTTTGTTTTGTTCATCCTTGCTAACAAAATTGATTAAAAATGAGAAAATACCCCAAAATACTAGTAAAAAATACATACAGCACACTGGCTCGGTGTTTAGTACTGCAGCCTTGCAGCGCTGGGGTCCTGGGTTCAGATCCCACCAAGGAGTTTGTATGTTCTCCCCGTGTTTGCGTGGGTTTCCTCCGGGTTCTCCAGTTTCCTCCTATGCTCTAAAGACATACTGATAGGGAATGTAGATTGTGAACCCTGATGGGCACAGCGATGATAATGTATGTAAAACACTGTGGAATATGTTAGCGCTATATAAAAATAAAGATTATTATTATCCTATTCGGCAAATACACTGTGTTCCAAATTATTGTGCAAATAATATTTTCTCAGATTTTCCCAAATTACCTATATGAATTGCAGTCATTGTAATTTTCCAGTCAAATAACTATTAGGGTATGTGCACACGATGCAGAAATGCTCAGGATTTTTTCCTGAGCGTTTCTGCATCTCTCTGGCAGGAAAAAACGCATGCGGATTGTACATGCGGTTTCCTGCCAGGGACATGCGGAAATGAAGCGTTCTTCACATGCATTTCCGCATGCGGGTTGACAAGCGCTTCCCAAGCGATTTTAGCATCACTTGGAAAGTGCTTGTCAACTTCACACTATATAAATCCATGCAACCGGCATTGATTTATATAGTGTGTGAATGTCAAAAAATAAAAAATAAATCTATACTTTACCCTCTGATGGCCCCCGGTGTCCTGCTTCATCGGTCCCGGCTGCCGGCAGTGAAGACTTTAGGACCTTCCGACGTCAGCGTCACGTGACCCGTCACATGACTCTGACGTCAGCGAAGGTCCTTCATTCAACCGCGAAGTGCCCGGGAAGCCAGCAGGACGCAGCGCGGGCCGTCAGAAGGTGAGAATATATATATTTTTTATTTTATTCTTTTTTTTTAATGGTACCTGGGTCTGGATGAGAGTCCTCTCCTCCACACCCGGGTACCATCCGCACATTAGACCGCATGAAAAGAGCATCAACATATACAGTGATGCGGATTCCATGCGGTCTAATGCAAGTCAATGGCGGCAAAAGAGCAGCGTTTCCGCAAAATTAATTGACATGCTGCGGATTTTTGACCGCAGCGTTTACGCTGCGGAAAAATCCGCATCATGGGCACAGCACATGCGGATTTCCATTGGGGAACATTGCTGCCCTTCTACCATGCGTTTTTCATGCGTTTCCGCGGCGTTTACGCAACTGCAAAAACGCCGCGGAAACGCATGAAAAACGCATCGTGTGAACTCAGCCTTAGAGTACAATTGAAAGGTTTTTGTACAAACTGCCTATGATAACAGTATAGTTTTAAAAAATAAAAAACTCAACTGCACTCAAAATGCATGTTCCAAATTATTATGCACAGCAGAGTTTTCAACCTTTTCATTTTAATAAAGAACAAAAAAATGGTCATTTTTGAAATTATAAGCATTAGCAGGTTATTACAAACTGAAATAAAACAGTTTTCAACTCAAAACTTTATTCTAGGTGATGTTACATTTGCTCATAGGACCCCTTGTTCGCAAGGAGCTTCTGAACTCTCTCGTCCATTGAATTTGTCAGGTTTTGGATGGTTTCTGCTTCCAATTGTTTTGCGTGAGGACAGAATACCCTCCCAGAGCTGTTACTTAGATGTGAACTGCCTCCCGCCATCATAGACACTCCTTTTGATGATGCTCCAGAGGTTCTCAATGGGGTTGAGGTCTGGGGAGCATGGGTGCCACACCATAAGTTTGTCCCCTTTTATGCCCATAGCAGCCAGAGATGCAGATGTGTTATGTGCAGCATGAGACGGGGCATTATCATGCATGAAAATGATGTTCCTGCGGAATACACGGTTCTTCTTCTTGAACCATGGAAGGAAGTGCTGTTTGAGAAACTCAACATACATTATGGAGTTTATCTTTACCCCTTCAGGGATCCTAAAAGGGGCCGACAATCTCTCTCCCCATGATTCCAGCCCAAAACATTACTCCACCTCCTCCTTGTTAGCGCCGTAGCCGTGTTTGCATGGGGTGTCCATCAACCAGCCATCCTCCACTCCATCCATCTGGACCATCGAGATCATTCAATGCATGATAATGCCCCGTCTCATGCTGCACATAACACATCTGCATCTCTGGCTGCTATAAGCTTTGAGTGCAGTTTGAGTTTTTTATTTTTTTAAAACTATACTGTTATCATAGGCAGTTTGTACAAAAACCTTTCAATTGTACTCTAATAGTTATTTGACTGGAAAATTACAATGACTGCAATTCATATAGGTAATTTGGGAAAATCTGAGAAAATATTATTTGCATAATAATTTGGAACACAGTGTATTAAGCCGGTGACCAAATAAAGATAACAAAAAAATGACATTGTCCAGCAGAATAGATATAACATGTCTGCTATACGGAACAATACACAATGGTGTCAATTAAATCTACAGTTCATTATGCTAAAAAATCCCTTAGGCTATGTTCACGCATTTTTGCAGCGTTTTTTATGCTTTTTTTAGTGCAAATTTTCAGCTTTTTTTTTACAGTACCAGCAAAGTCTATGAGATTTCAGAAATCCCATGCACACACCTTGTTTTTCTTCCTGACTGTTTTGTCAAAGAAATGCGTTTTTGCAAAATGTAGCATGTCACTTCTTTCAGCGTTTTTGCCGCGTTATTTACTTAGTTGAAAGAAATGGGTAGAGCAAAAAACGCAAGTATCAGGTTTTGCTTCGTTTTTTGGTGCCAAAACCTCATGACTTTGAGTCAATTATTTTTTTATGCACTAAACTTTATCAGCATGCAGAAGAAACAAATGTACACTGACAAAAACGCCACAGAAAATGCTGTCAAAAACTCAGCAAAACCTGCTTTTTTTTACTTGCTTCTTTACTGCCAATAGAGCAGGTTTTTCCTGCAGAAAGAAACACATCAAAACGCATCTAGTGAACATAGCCTTGCACAGCTCTGTAGACTAAAATATATATAAGATATGACTCTCAGAATATGAAGGCACAGAAAATATTTTTTTTATCTAATTGTATGTTTCTCTATGTTAGCATTGGGGACACAGGATCATGATTGTACCTCCTTCCACTAGGAGGCTTGACCACAGGTGAAAAAATTAAGTGCGATATCTGCCTGGTGGCGTATACCCTATCTTAGGCATCATTCCCACGTTGGTATCTCCAGTACGTGTGGTGCCAGTTTTCACACGTACTGGAGGTACTTACACATCTAGAACCATTCAAATGAATGGGTCTTTGCACATGTCAGTGTGTTTTCACGGACCATGTGTCCGTGGGCAAAACACACTGACATGTCCGTTTTTTACATGCAGCACGGGCCGCAAAATGTCCCACACCTGTGCACATTGATGACACACTGATGACATCCTTGTGTCATCAGTGTGACACTTACCCGCGCCTAGGAATCAGTGGTACAGTTCCCGCTGTTCCCAAGCGCCGGGTGTTGAAGGCACGTCTCATCATAGTCCCCTGGTTGGGGAGCGATCAGCGCTAGCAACAGACAATGTTGAGAGTAATATTCTGCTCCCGCTGACTCCAAGTGTAAAAATAAGAATAAAATAAAAAAATCCTTATACTCACCTGTCTGAAGATTAAATAAGTATGCCACCCTGTAATCCATCTGACTGACATTTCTTCATCAGTGTGATCGGCGCCGTGAGGCGGCCGCACACGCTGAGGAGCTGAGTAGAATGATTCGCTACAGCGAGCGGGCCCCTGAACTGCGCTGAGCTCACTGAGCTGTGTCCTGTCACTCAATGATCTGCATGTATAGCTTCATGTGTAATTGTGAGCAGCGACTGTTTAAGTAGGCACAGAAGCGGGATTGTTGCACTGACTATGGCGTCATCGCTGCTCACCATCTTTGTGGAGTCCTCAAAGTCTTGGAGAACTGCACATCTGTCAGACATCCATGCCTACTCTTCAGTTATTATGTGTGGAGGCTAACCAGAATAACGATGGGAGTGTTGGAGCTGGTACTCAACCACTAGTCTCTGCTGCTCACAAAGCCTTGCCAGCAAGTGCAGTACGGAGTTCCAGCAAGTGGGCACATTGCAAACCAGTCAATGAGCTGGCACTTCCATGCACTGCTGCAGAACTGCCAGAGAGGTGGCAGCTATATATGACTTGCATAAACGGGCGCTGACGCGGTTTACCTTGACCAGAAGCTCTGGCAAATCTGGGTATGTTTTCAGAAACCGCTGAACTACCACGTTGAGCATGTGTGCCAAGCATGGTACATGTGTGAGCTTGCCAAGCTTCACACCTGCCACCAAGTTGTGCACATTATCACATACGACCGTGCCTGTTTGACGGTTCAGCTTCAAAAACCACAGATCTGTCTGGTCTGTTATTCCTTTAAGTAACTCTGCCGCAGTGTGCGGTTTGTTTCCTAGACAAACTAGCTTCAGCAGAGGCTGTTGCTGCTTTGCAGAGGCAGTGCTACAGAGCTTCCTGCTGATATGTGGATGATGTGCTCTGAGATAGCACATCAGAGGTGGAGGATGAGAAGGAGTAGGAGGGGATGCAGGAACTGGTGTAGAAGGTGGAGGAAACCCTGAGGGAAGTAGGGCCAGCAATCCTCGGGATTGGGAGCACATGCGCCGTGCCAAGGTGTGACTTGGCCCCAGCCTTCACAATGTTCACCCAGTAGGCTGTTACGAAAATATAGCATCCCTGGCCACAAGCGCATGTCCACATGTCGGTCATTAAGTGGACAATGTTAGTAAGTACGTTGGTAAGGGCGCAGTTGATGTTCCTGTACACATGCTGATGCAAGGCGGGGACGCCAAATTGAAAGAAAAATTGGTGGCTGGGAACCAAGGAACGACCACCGCCATAAATTGGCGTAAATCCTCCGTGTCTGCCAGCCGAAATGGCAACACTAGAAACTTTCATTTTCGTTCCAAGCACTGAGGTAGGGACAGCTAAACGCTAGGCTGGGAGAAAGATTTGGAAGTGCCTGTTTATTATAAGTCACAAAGTGCAAAGATAGGTCAGTGTTTTGGACAGGGGATTGGGAATCGCCTAGCATAAGGGAAGAGGCAGAGGTGTCACCCAGGTGTCGGCCCACCGAGTCAGGTGCTTAGATGACATGTGCCTGATCATGCTGGTGGTGGTTACATTTTTAGTGGTTAGGCCCCTGCTGATCTTTGCATGTCATAGGTTGCAAATGGCCATTTTGTTTGTCTTAGAACTCTTTAAAAAGAGTCCCAGACTGGGGAACACCTAAGTCTTTGACGGAGAAATTCAGAAGTGTCGGTGTTCTGCGGAACAGTTGCCCGCCTTCTCCCTCTGGTCACCCCACTGCCTCTTCCTGTCTGTTTCAATGTTGCCAATCTCTCTCCCTCAGCGTTGCTGGCCTCGCTGTGCATGCCAGCTTCCTAGGTAAGGATGATGACTTTGTCATCCACCACCTCGACTTCCAGCATTGCACCTTGGTTCTCTTAATATCGTGACTTAACAACAAGACTTAACAGCTACTGTGTCTCATCATCATCTTCCTACTTATCCCAAATCCAGGGTCATTTTTTGTGGCCATGACTGCTGTAAGGTAAGTGCATCACTAAACAGCATGTCCCTCTTGGAACATGCAGGTTGAGAGGCCACAATCAAGAAATCATGTTGTAAAGAGCTTCTCAGTGTGTCTGTGCAATGGTGTCAGTGTGCCGGGCACCGCCTGTCCTTTTATAATGCCTAATGGTGTTAGATGGCTAGCCAATCACAGTAATGCCACAACCAAGATCGCTACAGCATTACAGTGACTCACAGGCAATCCCCGCATGCTTATTGGCTGTGCAACAGGCGGAGGTAACGGTCCTGCTGCTGGGTTGTTGCCCTCCTATGGCTCCCTCCACATCTCCTGGTATCTGCTCCATGCTCTGGACACTGTGCTGACACACACAGCTACCCTTCTTGCCACAGCTCACACTGATGTGCCATCCTGGATGAACTTCACTACCTGAGCAACTTCTGTGGGTTGTACTGTAGACACCACCTAATGCTACTGTACATCTAGGGGTGAGAAAAATGAAAAAAGTGACCAAAACAACAGCCAAAAAGGATGAGAACAGAGAAATGGTCTGTGGTCACCACCTGCAGAACCACTCCTTTATAGGGGGTATCTTGCTAATTGCTTATCATTTCCACCAGTTGTCTGCTCCATTTGCACAACAGCAGGAAAAATTGATTCACAATCGGTGTGGCTTCATAACTGGACAGGTAGATTTCACAGAAGTGTTATTGACTTGGAGTTACATTGTGTTGTTTAAGTGTTCCCTTTATTTTTTTGAGCAGTGTATATAGGAGGCTATGTGGGGGCTCATACTGTATATAGGAGGCTATGTGGGGGCTCATACTGTATATAGGAGGCTATGCAGGGCTCATGCTGTATATAGGGGACTATGTAGGGATCATACTAAATATAGAGGGTTGTGTGGGTGCTTATGTGGTATATAGAGGGGCTATGTAGATGCTTATACTTTATATAGTGGGGCTATGTGGGGGTTCATATTGTTTATGAGGCTGTGTGGGGCTCATACTGAATAAAGTGGGTTATGTTTGTGCTTGTACTGTATATAAAGGGGCTATGTGAGTGCTCATACTGTATACAGAGGGGCTATATGGGGGCTCATACTGTATTCAAGAGGCCGTGTGGAGGCTCATGTGGGATGTAGGGGGTTTTCCGCATACTTAATTCTGCTCAATATTAAGGGAGAATATTAATATAATTATAATTAATATGTTAATATTAATATTGAGCATAATTAATTCCAGCCTATTGGTTTGGCCATCAAGATCAGTCACAGTCTCTCATGTGGACCCTCAGGAAAATTAAATGCCCACCCCTGATATATGCCATCACATCTTATCCTGTATATGCCGTCTGATGTCGGTAGCCACAGTATATGATATACCAGTGACATATTGTTCCATATACTGGACGTGCACAGACATCCTGTTATATAGAGGATAAAATGTGGCTGGTGTAATATATGATGTCTGTAATCATAGGATAATATGTGACTATTGTATATTATACCGTGTGATGGCTGTAGCCACATTATGACATATACCAGTCACATATTATTCTCCTGTATGTAATATATTATGTGTAGCTAAATGGAGAATGAGCCTGCACCACCTTCTAAGCGCATAATGACCGCACCTGAATCTTAACGGCAAATTCACATCGCATAAACCTGCGGTGCCAGCTTTAAAATGCAGAAACAATAGTCCAATAGAGAGAAGATGATGAAAAGCTACACTCACCGTTTATGTAAAAATAAGAGTCCTTTATTTCATATTCCGATAAAATGAATGGAAAGCAGGGAGTGCGGGGAGGAGGTGGAGGACAGCTGTGTCACATGGACCCGCAGAAGCGCTAGTCAGAGCGTGAAACAGCTGTCCTCCACCTCCTCCCCGCACTCCCTGCTTTCCATTCATTTTATCGGAATATGAAATAAAGGACTCTTATTTTTACATAAACGGCGAGTGCAGCTTTTCATCATCTTCTCTCTATTGGAATATATTATGTGTACTGACATCAGGTTGCATATACTAAATAAGATGTGGCTGGTATAATATCTGATGTTCTGTACTCTTAGTATAATATATACCATCAGATACTATACTCTATCACATCTGATATTTGTATATCATCATATTAGTACACCATCATATTATATCATATACCAGTCACATATTATCCTGTGCACTGTATGTGGTATATTGTGGCTGGTGCATGATATACGGACTACAGAGGTTATATTCAGGATAAAATGCAGCTGGTAGAATATCTCATATTCTATGCCTTTATATACAATCACATATTATCCTGTATGTGACATGGGGTGTCAGTATATCATACACCAGACACATATTCTCCTGTATACTGGATGAGCATCAGATGTTACATACAGCATAAGGGTTCATGCAGACGTCTGTGGATATCAGTCCGATCACGGACCACAATGCACGGACTGGCCACGGGTCTACCAACCAGAACAGAAATATATGAAGCTGGAACTTTGACCAGTCCGTGCATTGTGGTTCGTGATCTGCATGAGCCCTAATATGTGATATTTCACTCTATGACCATTTTTCATGTTCTAGAGTTCAGGCGTGCATTGATATCTTGTCCAAGTGAGTAAGTTTGAAAAAAACACAAAAAGCTATTCAGAGTTACCGCTTTGCAGAATCATGGATTACAATGGTCAGGTGTAACACTACTATACTTATGACCACCTTTAGGGCTCATGCACACAACTGTTTAAATGAAACGAGCGCTGTCTGTGGTTTTGAAGGCTAGCACTCATTCCCATGTTGGCAGCACGCATGATTTGCCACAGAAAATCGGATGGCGGTTGACCATTCTAGTCTATGCGTCTGTGAAAAAAATGGGACCGGACTCAGATTATCCAGACTAACATACTGGTGAAGGTGTAGAAACTTTAGTTTTCTCTCCACCTCTGAGAAAATCAGATCCCACTCTGATTAGCAAAATTGGAGCATTTTTCTCCCCAGCCTCACACTGAGTACATGCTGATGTTTAACAGCTAAGATAACTAGTTATATTGATCCTTTATCACTGACCTCTGTTCACCTACATGATTGCACTGGTACAGACAGCAACATTTATCTGTAATTGCATAGTTGAATCCCAATAACCTTGTTACCTCTAATTTATGAAGAAGTCATGTAAATATGATACCGATGGGCTGCGACTCATGGGCCACTGTTGTGTGCTGGTTGTGTTGTATGCTTTACATTGTGAAAATCGATAGCACAATTTTACCAGAGATGCCTACATATTTACATAGAACTGTAATTCAAGTGACACACAATAGAAGTTCAACCGAACAAAATGTGGGATGAAGTAGATGTCTATGATGTCTATAATACATGAGTAATATTATGTGGCATACAGTGTGCAAAGTACAAAGCTGTCTTACCTATAAGCAGGTTACATTGTCGGTGATGAACACACTACTCCATAGCTGAGCCGTGCAGACAGATACAGTGATAACCGAGGTACGGGAGTACCCCGGTATGGAGGAAGGACCTGCTGAAGAATATACTAAACAATCCTCTCACTGAGAAGAGACAAACATAAGTGACATGAGCACCAATGGGAAATCTGGAACTGTGTGCTTCACTTGTGGTACCTATAAGGCTATGTTCACACATGGCATTTTTTCAGAGTTTTTTTATGCTGTATTTTACAGTACCAGCAAAGTCTGTAAGATTCCAGAAATCTCGTGCACACACCTTGTTTTTTGTTTGATCAGTATATTGTGCTTTGCATGTTTTTTTTTTTGAGAACAGAGCATGTCACTACTTTCAGCGTTTTTTCAGCATTTTTCATCCATTGGAACTAATGGGTGCTGAAAAAACACCTAGTGTGAACATAGCTATCAGGTTTTTCTGCGTTTTTAGTGAAAAAAGCAAGTAGAGCAGTATGTGAAACTCATTTATTTTTGTGGTTTTACCATCTTGTCTTGGTCACCTGAGATGGCAGTTTGGATTGTACAGTTTAATTAAATTAGTGATGCGTAAACATTGGCTCAGCTAGGTGTAAGATTGAACTATTCCTGTGGCCCATGTAAATTTTCACAGTATACGTGTGAAATTGAATAATGCCTGAGCAATTCATTGACAGATCATAATGTGAAAATAAATAGTATCATACAAACTCAATGCACTGCCAGTGTTTTAGTTAAACTATTCTTAAACAATTCACCTCCCCCACTTTTACATTTGAAATTATGGTTAACCCCTTAAGGACCAAGCCACTTTGTAGGTTAATGACCAGGCCTTATTTTTTTAAATCTGACCACTGTCACTTTATGAGTTAATGACTCTAGAACTCTTCAACGGATCCCACTTATTCTGAGATTGTTTTTTCGTGACATATTGTACTTCATGATAGTTGTAAAATTTATTAGATATGACTTGCGTTCATTTGTGAAAAAATGGAAATTTTCAAATTTAGAATTGTTATACCGTTAAATCAGAGCGATATGTCACACAAAATAGTTAATAAATAACATTTCCCACATGTCTACTTTACATCAGCACAATTTTGGAACCAAAATTTTTTTCGTTATAAAGTTATAAGGGTTAAAAGTTGACCAGCGATTTCTCATTTTTCCAACAAAATTTACAAAACCAATTTTTAGGGACCACATCACATTTGAAGTGACTTTGAGGGGCGTTTATGACAGAAAATACCCAAAAGTGACACCATTCTAAAAACTGCACCCCTCATGGAGCTCAAAACCACAATCAAGAAGTTTATTAACCCTTCAGGTGCTTCACAGGAACTAAAGCAATGAGGAAGAAAAAAATTAACACTTAACTTTTTCTCACAAAAAATTGAATTTAGACCCAATTTTTTTTATTTTCACAAGGGTAACAGATAAAAATGGACCCCAAAATGTATTGTGTCATTTCTCCTGAGCACACTGATACCCCATATGTGAGGGAAAACCTCTGTTTGGGCACACGGCAGGGCTTGGAGGGGACGAAGTGCCATTTGACTTTTTGAATTCAAAATTTGCTGGAATAATTAGTCGACACCATGTCGCATTTGGAGAGGTCCTGATGTGCCAAAACCGTGGAAAACCCCCACATGTGACCCCATTTTGGAAACTAGACCCCTCAATAAACTTATCTAGATGTGTGGTGAGCACTTTGAACTCCCAGGTGCTTCACAGAAGTTTGTAACGTAAAGCCGTGAAAATAAAAAATCTAATTTTTTCCATCAACAAAAATGTTTAGCCCCAAATTTTTTATTTTCACAAGGGTAACAGAAGAAAATGGACCTCTCATTTTGTTGTGCAATTTCTTCTGAGTTTGCCAATACCCTACATGTAATTAGGTCCAATATTTTTATTTTCACAAGCATACCAGGAGAAAATTGACTGAAAAAGTTGTGCAATTTCTCCCGAGTACGCTGATACCCCATATGTGGGGGAAAATCACTGTTTGGGCACACCACAAGGCTCGGAATGGAAGGAGCACCGTTTGACTTTTTGATCGCAAAATTGGCTGGAATTGAGAGCAGACCCCATGTCACATTTTGGAGAGCCCCTAATGCGCCTAAACAGTGGAAACCCCCCACAAGTGACCCCATTTTGGAGACTACACCGCTCAAGGAACTTATCTAAATGTGTGGTGAGCACTTTGAACCCCCAGGTGCTTCACAGAACTTTATGACATAGAGCCATGAAAATGAAAAGATCATTTTTTTTCCACCAACAAAAATGTTTAGCCCCAAATTTTTTATTTTCACAAGGGTAACAGAAGAAAATGGACCTCTCATTTTGTTGTGCAATTTCTTCTGAGTTTGCCAATACCCTACATGTAATTAGGAACTAATTTTGAGGCATAGTGCAAAGGTCAGAATGGAAGGAGCATTATATTGTAGTGCAGATTTTACTGTTATGGTTTGCAGGTGCCATCACCCACTGGGAGATTCCTTGAGGTGCCATAACAGCAGAATTACCCGTAAGTGACCCCATTTTACAAACTATGATCATATTGACACCACAGATGTCACAGAATTTTATACCATTGGGCAGTGATCAAAAAATAATTACATTTTTATCGCAAAAATTTTGCTTTAGCCCCAGATTTTACATTTTAATGGATAAAACTGGCACCAAAGTGTGTACCACAATTTCTTCTGAACTTGGCAATAACCCCCCATATGTGGCTGTACAGTACTGCTTAGCCACATGTCCACACTCGGGAGGGACGGAACGCTATCTGCCTGCTGGAGTGTAGATTTTCCTAGAATACTTTGCGGACTCAATATACAGAGCCCCTAAATGCTAGAAGAGCAGAATCCCCCCCTCAGGTGACCCTATTTTGGAAATTATACCCCTGCCAAACATGTGGATGCTAACTGTGGTTTAGGCACACACTGGAGCTCAGAAGTGGGGGGGGGGGGGATTAGAATTTCAGAGTGCAGAATTTGCTGAATTTCTTTTGGGGGCAATTTCACTTTTCCAGATCCTTTGTGCTACCAGTGACGTGGAAGCCCCCTGTGTTTCCATTTATAGATGGATTTTTTGTGGATTGAGTTGAAGCTTTTATTGGGAACATTTTACATAACATTTGGGATCACATTTATCCTGCGCTCTATGCTGGGCAATTGCTTTGGGGCTTCCATCCTAATCTCTGAGTGACGTGATTCAAATAACACCCCTGCAGGGATCCATTCACTCTAACGAGGTAGCAGAGTTACTCTGGACTCTGTCTGGCCTCTGTTCAGCGTTGTCCTTCTTTTCAGAGGTGCCCAAAACTGTGGCCGACCGCGTTTTCATGCACGCATAAAGACAGACGCCGCCGGATCACAGGTCAGACGGAGTACACAGTGCCTCCATCTGCCTCATTATAGGGAATCTTCCTTGGGGACAGTCGTGTGAAGGCTTGTTTTTTGCGGAATGAGTTGATGTTTTTATTTGTACCATTTTCAGGCACATGACATTTTTTGATCGCTTCCTATTCCAAATTTTAAGGAGGGAGAATGAACAAAAACCGGCAATTCAGGAATTGTTTTTTTTTTATGCTGTTCTGCGTGTGGTAAAATTGATCAGGCAGCTTCATTTTTCAGGTTGGTGCGATTACATGGGTACCACATTTATAGCTTTTTTTATGTTTTGGCGCTTTTACACAATAAAACCTTTTATAAAAAATTTTTTTTTTTTTGCATCGCTTTATTCTGAGAGCTATAACTTTTTCATTTTTCAGATGATGGAGCTGTATGGCAGCTTGTTATTTGCGGGACAAGATGACATTTTCACCAGTACCAACATTGTATTATATTCGTTTTTTTATCTCGTTTTATTCCACTTTTTTTCCAATGGTATGATGATAAAGCATTGTTTGCCTCTTTGTTTTTTTTTTTTTTTTTTTACGGCGTTCACTGAAGGGGTTAACTAGTGTGACACTTTTATAGGTTGGGTCGTTCTGGAAGTGGCGATACCAAATATTTGTATTTCATTTATTTATTTATTTTTTACTTAAAAATGTGTATTTATTAGTGTAATATTTTTATTATTATTATTTTGTAATATTTTTTTTACTTTTTTACTTTGTATCTTTATGGGACTTTCACTTTTTTTCCTTTGATCACAGGTACAATGCATTGCAGTGCACTAGATTGTAATGCATTATACCTATAGTGAAAGCTACTGAGACCATACTGTGGGCATGGTCTCAGCAGCTTTCTGTAGCAAAATCCTGAACAAACCTTCCTGACAAGAGATCAGGCTTTGCTGCAGAAAAAAAAACGCACTGTGTGAGCATAGCCTAATGTTGATGTCTTCTTATATGGTAGGAGGGCCTGACAGCAACTTCTAACTTTGCAAACCCCCCTCTCTCCCCCCAAAAGCTACACCAACCACGGGTTATCCCTCCAATAGCTATGAGGACCCTCATTGAATTCTAATCCAATCAGCCAAGCTAGAAACAGAGATTTCACTTTTTTTGGCCTTTTTTTAGTACAAAAATGTCAAAGTGTTATTGCTTAATAAACTAGATATATTGGGTCAGCCTTATATTGGGAACACAGGTATTCTTGTTGTACCATCAGCTGTAATATCTCCTTACAGAAAATGTAGTAACAGTTTTTGGCCTGAACCTCTATGTGTGGTGAAGGGATGTTACCCACTTGGGAGCGTCGAAGGCAAACAGGAAGCGTTTTCATTTAAATGTCCATAGCGGTTTATTTACTTCATAAACCGGTCAAAAGCAAAATGCAAACAAAAAGCCTTTAGTGTAGGCAAAAACAAAGAAAACAGTACTTTAAGAAAAGTCTCTAGTAAACCGGTCCTGTGGTCACACAGGCTGGATAGCATCCAGTACACAGCTCAGTCGGGAAACAACCACACACAGGAGGCCTTCTCCCTCCAGATACACAGACAATGTGCCAAACAACAGCCTCCATTATATAGGCTGTTGACCACACCTAGAGGTGAGGTATGTCGGTAGCTAGACCCATCCAACTCTCATAGCTACCAATAACCCGGTCCCAGGTGCACCAAATAATCTTCTTAGTGCTTACGTGCACTAGAGAAACACTCCGGGCTGCATCACGTAGGGCAGCCATCTCTATGACACATACCTCCCATCGACTATGCGACCATTAGCCACCTTTCAGTGGATAGTAAATTTTGTCCAGTGTAACAACATCATGAAAAGTGACAAAATGTGCCATCCACACACACGGGAGGGCATCCCAATAAAAGAATGCTTCACATGTGAATCATCCTTTTTGGTATATGCCATAAAATATCTATGTGGACTGATTTATAAATGATAACAGATTTATTAAGTACCTAACACATAAGGGACTGCATATCCTGCAAAAGTTGCAAAAAAAAAGAATAGATGCAATTTTCATATAGTCCGTCGCCAGCACGTTTTCCCATACTGTGCTGCCTATAGACTCCCGGTAAAAAGGTCTTTCAGCTCTATGCCATTTCCATCAAGCTAATTACACCATTGCTCAATTTAGATTTCAGGTATTGGAACACATTCACAACACAACGCTTAGACGAGTTGGTAATTATCAACAGGATTTAAAGCGAAAGGAAGCATTATAGATCCATCGGTTACAAACTCTTCACCCTAAGGGTCTTATGGGGAGTATCACATTTCCAGTTTTATACACTAATTTTTTCCCATCGCTTATAAATTGATTACTATATGGGTTTACTCACATCCCTCTTTCTACAGAATGGCTAGGACACAGATCATCCATATTATTGGTATATTCCTTTCCTTATAACAGTTTCTATTCCTCATTATCTTTTTTCCTTATTTCCCCTTTCTTTACAATATGGGCCTTTTTATCTTTCAACTTATAATCTTTCTCCTCTATCCTCTCTTTTTTTATTTCTCTGTTTAATGCATCCATATATTCCTCTCCCTTCCTCTTCTACCTCTAAAAGTCATATTCTCGATACGAACACCACTTTCCAATCTGTGACATACTCCTTATGCATGCACCACCCAAATACTTGGCAGAGGAATACTATCTATATGTAAGACACCTTAGGACTCCCATACACCCTGTACCCATGTGTATTTTACAAATAATCTCAGTATACATAATGCACATGTGCAGTTACTACCTCTCGTCATCCAAAACACGTCCCTTTATATCCGCCCAATATCACACGCTGATGTTAATCACATCCAATACAGGTGTATACAAATAGACCACAGAGGACATAGTAGAACTCCATAAATAGTAACTATGGCCACCTTTATCCAGCATTAACTTCACAATTTCTTGCCTGTGTTCTACTGTAAAAAGAAAGCCATTTTTGAAAGCAAACCATAAGAAATCCCATTTACAGTTTGCAAAAAGTCATGTAGGTGCCACAGCTAGCACATGTAAGAAGGTGCTCTGGGCAGATGAGATCAAAGTAGAAAATGTTGGGCTAAATTCAAATCACTGCGAGGTGGAAAACTAACACTACACATCACCCTGTAAACACCATCCCCACTATCAAACATGATGGTGGCAGCATTATGATGTGGAGTGGAAAGAGGCTTTTTTCAGCAGGGAGAGAAGATGGATGGAGTTAAATACAGAACAATCCTGGAGGAAAACCTGTTTCAAGGTGAAAAACACTTGATACTGAGGTGTAGGTTCACTTTCCAGCAGGACAACGATCCTAAACATACTGCCAGACTTACAATGGTATGGTTTAGATCTAAGTATATTCTTGTGTGTGAATGGCCCAGTCAAAGTCCAGACCTACATCCCATTGAGAATCTAAGGCAAGATGTGAAAATTTCTGTTCACAAACACTCTCCATCCAATCTCACTGAGCTAGAGCTAGTAAGGAAGGAAAGAGGGGGAAGAGCTCACCACTCTGTGTAGTTACTATATCCCGGTTGTAGACTGTGTGGAGGGTGCCTGATACTGCTAGTAGAGCACAGCCAATGGCAGGAGAATTGAAAGAGTGCGGCACTTCCAACTAACGATTTAGTAAAATGGAAATTTTATTGAAATAACATTAAAACTTTGGAATCCAAATCACATGTTAAATTCCTGATGCGTTTCCAGACTACGGCCACTGTGCACCAGAAACGCATCGGACTTTTAACATGTGATTTGGGTTGCAAAGTTTTTCAATAAAGTTCCCATTTTAGTAAATCGCTGGATGGAAGTGCCGCACTCCTTTTTGTTCTCCTTCCATGAGCTAGAGCTAGTTTGCAAAGAATGGGCAAACATAGTCTCTAAATGTTCAATGCTGGTAGAGAACTACCCCAAACGACTTGTAACAGTAATTGCATCCTACAAAGTATTGACTCAGGGGGGCTGAATACAAATGTCATTTCTGGGGCAGCTGCGAGCTGCTATTTTTAACCTAGGAAGGCAAACATGTTCAGCCACTATCCCCACGATTAGCAACCAGCAGCACTTTGGATGCAGCATATTTTTGCTGCATCCAAAAAGCTGTGTTATTATGCTGCATATTGTTTTGTCAATACATGCGGATCCACCGCATGTAATGACATTTCAATCAGTCATAATCTGCAGTGGAGAGTAACGTCTCCGCTGCAGAAATTGATCTGCTGTGAGTGAGTTTGGGTATGTGCCCATGATCAGGAAATGCTGCAAGTTTGAAGATGCAGCATCAGTTCTGCAGCGGCCAGATGTTACAACATAGTGGATGGAATTTCTGTAAATTCCATGTCCACTATGCATGCATCTGAGGCTGCGGAGCACCCGTGGAAACTGACGTGCTCGTGTCTCTCAGGACCACAGCATGTAAAATTTGCTTGCCGAGTCGCTAATCTCTGCAACAGAAATTTAGCAACTTTAATGTATTGAATGCTGTAAATCTGCATCCGTGAACACATGCAGATTTATCTGTGTTCACTAGAACGCAGCATTTTGGACACAAAAAAATATGCTGCGTCCAAAGCGCTGCCATGTCTGGATCGTGGGCACATAGCCTAAAATTAAAAGAAATGACTTGTGCTCCCACATTTTCATAGCCAGTAGAGGGAAAGCCGACTGCTGGGAGCTGATATTAGTAGCCGGGAAAGGGGCCATTAGCCAAAAATGTTCCCTGGCTATTAATAACAGCCCACAGCTATTTGCTTAGCCTTTCAGCAGCAGAAGGGAAGAAAGGGAGACACAGATCCATTACTAGTGGGTAGGCGGAGCCCCACAGGATAGTTCCCCTCAGATTAGAAAAAGTGACGACCGGCCCCTCCAGCTTAGGCTCCTCCTACTCCCATGTTCTTCAGTCTAAAATTTGAGGTCGCAGAGGATAGTCGCTGCCTTTGCAGCTCCTCAGAAGAATTTTTTATTTTACTCCGGAGACCTGGACTCCCCGTGGTCTAGAGGTCTCAGGGGGTCTCGGTGCTGCTGGGACCCCTGACCCTCCCCTGGCAGATCTGTGTACCCCCTAAGGAGGTCCCCGCAGAAGCCTGCCGGCCCCGGGGGATACAGGGCGCTCCCTGGCGGAGACGCACACCGCTTCTGTGGGGTCCCTGCGCGCTCCGCCGTGGGGGGGAGCAAAGGGCCACGGATCCACACATCCCTGGGGGTCCCTGTGGCGCTCAGCTGGGTAAGTGCTCTCTGTGGTCTGAGGGCTTCAGCGGCTGCTGCGGCAGCCGCTGTTACTGTTTCATGTGGTGACTGCTTTTTTTGTCCCTGCAGGAGGATATCTCCGCTGCAGGCGTTTGTGTTATCGGCAGGGGAGCGGGGACAGAGGAGCGCGGGCTCCGTTAGTAGCGGCAGCAGGGGGCGTGGCTTCGCCAGCTGTTGGAAGAGGCGGCCTGATATGGCAGGGACGCAGTGCTGGATACTACTTCGGTTCTGTCCAGGACTCAATCCTCGGCCGTCACAGTCAGGAGAGCACTGTGGCTTAAACAGTGGACTGGAGATGCAGTATCCAAACAAGGTCTGCTGAGTCTGGCGTACAAGGGCGGTCAGCTTTTTGGTTCGGACCTCATGGAGCTGATTGCTAAGGCCAAGGCCAAGGATTCGGCTTTGCCTCAGCGGAAAGCAGCGGTTTCTACGTCTGGCAAGTCAAGTTCCTGTAGTGGTCGTTGGTCCTTTCGGCCCAGGGGACGGTTCGGTCAGCCCTCTTGGAGATCGGGTCGTCCCTCGTCTTCCGGGAAAAAGACCACCCAGAAATCCCGTACTCCCTGGAAACAACATTTCCGTCAGGACAAACGGGAGGTTGACAAAAAGCCCGCTAAGGCGGACTGACGCCAGGAACCCTCTCGAAGGCTCTCGGGTGGGAGGTCGTCTGCTACAATTCGGGTCGATTTGGGCGTCCCACGTATCGGACGCCTGGGTGACGCGGGTTATGTTGGCAGGCTATTTCATAGAGTTTCATTCTCGACCCCCGGACAGGTTTCGTCAGTCATGTATCCCGTCCGAGCCCAAGCTAGCTGCCGCACTGCTGCGGGAGGTCGACTCTCTTCTGCAGCAGGGTGTGGTGGTTCCGGTTCCACCGGAGGACCAGGGAAGGGGGTTTTACTCCAACCTTTTTGTGGTTCCCAAAAAGGAGTACAAGTTTCGCCCCATTCTGGACCTAAAAGAATTGAATGTTCATGTATGGACCCGGAAATTCCGTATGGAGTCTCTTCGCTCTGTTCGTGGCGGCCCTGTCACAGTACGATTTCTTGGTGTCGATCGACATCCTCAATGCCTATTTGCATGTCCCTATCGGCAGGGCTCACCAGCGCTTCCTACTTTTCGCCATAGTTCAGGCCCATTACCAATTTGTGGCCCTACCATTTGGGTTGGCCTCGGTTCCCAGGGTTTTTACAAAGATTCTGGCGCCGCTCATGGCGCTCCTTCGAAGGCAAGGAGTTACGATTCTCCCCTACCTGGACGACCTGTTAATTGTGTCGCCCACAGCGGAGGAGGCGGTGACAGCTCGCGATCTCTCCCTTCAGCACCTGGAGGACTTCGGGTGGCTGGTCAATTGGAAGAAGTCGTCATTGGAGCCGTCGCAGTCAATCCTGTTCTTGGGGATGCATTTCGACACTTTAGGGGCAGTGGTGTCCCTGCCTCCGGACAAACAAGCGAACCTGCGTCACCATGTCCAGGCTATGAGGTCGGCGATGGCGATGTCCCTTCGGAAGTGTATGCGCCTTCTGGGTCTGATGGTGGCGGCAATGAAAGCGGTACCGTTTGCACAATTTCATTCCCGGGGTCTCCAAGATCTTATTCTGACCCGTTGGGATTGATCGCTGGATCGCTGTATCGGTATCTCCCGCAGGGTGCGAGAATCTCTTGGATGGTGTTTACGTCCGGAGGCTTTATCCCTGGGGAAATCCTTCCTCCTCCCACGGATGTCGGTCATTACCACCGATGCCAGCCTGACTGGCTGGGGGGGGGTTTGGAACGATCTCTGGGTTCAGGGGGTCTGGTCGTCAGAGGAGTCTTCTCTGCCGATCAACATCCTGGAGTTGAAAGCGATATTTCTCTGCCTCCGACATTGGACGGTCCCTTTGAGCGGTCTGCCGGTCCGGATTCAGACAGACAATGCGACAGCTGTCGCGTATATCAACCATCAGGGCGGGACGAGGAGTTCCAGACTCATGATGGAGGTCTCTCGGATCCTGGTTTGGGCTGAGTCCAGGGTTCCAGCCATTTCCGCGATTCACATCCCAGGAGTGCTGAATACCATGACGGACTTCCTCAGTCGCGAGCAGGTGGATCCCGGAAAATGGAGTCTTCATCCGGATGTTTTTGCACTGCTGTGCTCCCGTTGGGGGACTTGATGGCATCCAGGCTGAACGCCAGGATTCCGACGTTCATGTCCAGGTACAGGGACCCGGAGGCTGTGGCGGTAGATGCTCTAGTGGCCCCGTGGGACCAGTTCGAACTGATTCCGCCGGTATCCTTACTTCCTCTGGTCATCCGGCGGATCAAACTCGAACGAATTCCGTCAATTTTGGTGGCGCCGGATTGTCCACGGAGGGCGTGGTATTCAACGCTGGTGTCTCTCCTGGCGGCGCCTCTGTTTCCACTGCCTCTTCGCCCGGACCTGTTAACCCAAGGGTCCATTTGTCATCCGGACCTGAAGTCGCTTTGTTTGACGGCGTGGCACTTGAGACCGAGATCTTGACCCGTCGTGGGTTTTTGGCCGAGGTCATTGCCACCTTGCGGGCAGCCAGAGGTCCAGCTACGACTAGGATTTATCACAGAACTTGGGAGGCCTTCTATTCATGGTGTTCTGGATTGTCAAGGAACCCAAGGGTTTTTTCCATTCCCAACTTCTTGGCTTTTCTGCAATGCGGTTTGGCCAAGGGTCTGGCGGTTGGTACCTTGCGGGGTCAGGTATCTTGCTTTTTCGGAAGGCGATTGCCTCGTGCAGGGATGTGCGCTCTTTTTTTCGTGGGGTAGCACGTCAGTTTCCGCCTCGGAGGGCGTTTGTGGCTCCTTGGCAGCTCAATCTAGTCTTGGAGGCTCTTCAGCATGGGCTGTTTGAGCCTATGGATTCAACTACGCTTTACTTGCTTTCTTGGAAGGTAGCCTTCCTGATGGCGGTCACCTCTTTGAGAAGGGTTTCTGAGTTGGCGGCACTGTCTTGCTCGCCCCCTTTTCTGGAGTTCCACTCAGATTGCGTGGTGCTTCGTACCCGTGGCGATTTTCTGCCTAAAGTGGTGTCGCGTTTCCACGTCAATCAGGACATCGTGTTGCCCTCCCTCTGTCCGAATCCGAAAAGTCCAAAGGAGCGAGCCTTGCACTCGTTGGATTTGGTGCGGGCTTTGAAGTTCTATCTTTCAATCACACAACGGTTTCGGAAGTCGGACTCTCTTTTTGTGATTTCTGCTGGTCGTCGGCGTGGTCAGCGGGCCTCCAAGGACACTATAGCTTAGTGGATACATTCGGCTATCCTGGAAACGTACCGGCTCAAGGGCAAGCCTTGTCCGGTTAAGGTTCGAGCTCATTCCACGAGAGCTGTTGGTTCGTCGTGGGCTTTTCATCAGGGGGCCTCGGCAGCGCAGCTCTGCCGGGCGGCTACCTGGCGCTCCATTCACACCTTTACTAAATTTTATAAAGTGGACGTGAGTGCTTCCGCCGATGCGGCCTTGGGACGCAGGGTCCTGCAGGCGGCGGTGGTTTAGGTTATCTCTTTATCTAGTTTTGGCGCTTGTTGCTTTCTTTACTAAGTTGTTGGGGTGTTGGCGATTCTGCCACTGTTTCCCACCCTTGAGTTCTGGACTGCTTTGGGACGTCCCACTAGTAATGAATCTGTGTCTCCCTTCCTTCCCTTCTGCTGCTGAAAGACGGATTTTGGTAAGACCTTACCTGTAAAATCCTTTTCAGCGAAGGAAGGAAGGGAGACACAGCACCCTCCCATGGCAGAAGTGCATTATTGTTTTCCAGATGCGGCGCGACTCCTCTCTGATGGCGGTCATCTGGGCTGGGGTCGGCGCGCTAGGGCTCTGTTCCAGTATTGCCAGCTCATCGCAGTTGTCAGGTCCAGTGAGTAGTGCCTGGGACTGTGTGTTTTTTTTCTGTTATATGCATAACCTGTTCTCTTGCATTTCTGAATTTTCGGAAGGGGTTGTGTTGTTCCGCTGGTGTTGTCTGCTCTTCCTTAGCTTGTGTACGGACTGAAGAACATGGGAGTAGGAGGAGCCTTAGCTGGAGGGGCCGGTCGTCACTTTTTATAAATCTGAGGTGAACTATCCTGTGGGGCTCCGCCTATCCACTAGTAATGGATCTGTGTCTCCCTTCCTTCCTTCGCTGAAAAGGATTTTACAGGTAAGGTCTTACCAAAATCCGTCTTTACTGGCTAGATTACAGAGGACCCCAGAATAAAATTGACATAGGGTACCCCTATAGAATCTAACCAGCAGACAGCTGTGAGCTGATTTTAATAGCGAGAGAAGGGGCCATGTATACTAGTCCCCGCTGAGGCTAATAATATCAGCTCTCAGCAGCCCCACTACTGACACGTCCATGAGATGCACCAAATCTGGCGCTTAGTCTATGCTCGCCAACTTGCCCTGGTGCGGTGGCAAGTGTAGTAATATGGTTGAGGTTCATGTAGGCCGTGTATTGGCAGCTGACATGAAGCCCAGGTTAATAATGGATGGTGTCTATAAGACACCCCCTTAATAACCCCGTAGTACAGTTTTTGACATTTTTTAAATAGACACGGCCAGAATGAAGTCTTTTATTTTAAATAAAATTCCACACGGTTTTTAATCTTTTATTTAAAAATAAAAAAACACTGTATACTCACTTAACTCCTAATCGCTGATGCCCTCATCTCCTGTAAGAAAGCAAAAATAAAAAAACACCATAACCCGCCATGATGATGTAATCAACAGTGTCCCACAATGATCCGGGTCACTTCTACAGCAGCCACATGAGCAATCACCAATGTGGCTGTTGTAGAAGACAGCGCTGCAATACACTGACAGGAGTGTAATCACAGTGTACATTGCTGTGCTGCAGGATAGAGGTCGCTAGAGTTCAATCAGCCGATGATTAGCTGAGAGCTCCAGTGACCTCACTTACTGCATCAGTGTTGCGTGACAAAATTCACACGCAGCATCGGTGCCACAAGTGAGGTCTCCGGAGCTCGTCAGCTGGTTTTCAGCTGATGAACTCCGGTGAACTCAGTTCCAGCAGCGCTGTACACTGCCGGGAGCGATCACGCTCCCGTCAGTGTATCGCCGGATGATCAGATTGCCGTAGTACACCCTGGGTATAGCAGACAGGTGTTTTTATTTTAATATTGATTTATTTTATTTTTTTACACAGACTACTCATCCCCTCAGCCGCACCTGATCACGCTATTGTCAACGGGAGCGGCCGTCGGATCATGGGAGGAGTAGCCTCCCCCAGGCAATTCTTTGTGCTTTTATGCCACAGTTTTGACTCATTGACTTAAATTGAGTCAGTCAAATATGAAGCAAACCTCCGCAGCAAATCCACAAATATTTTTATACCTGCATTTTTGCTGCGGACTTGACTGACTCAATTCAAGTCTATGGGTGAAAAATGCCGCAAAAACGCACAAAGAATTGACAAGCTGCCAATCTATACGCAGTGATAATTCTGACAGGATTGTCGTTGCATTAGCTGGCACACCGATTACCTAGCACTTTTGGTGCATTTCCGCATGGAAAAAACGCTGCAAAAACACATCAAAAATGTACAGTGTGCACATAGCCTAAGAGTGAACGCAGACAAGAAAAGAAGTCAGGACACCCTCTGGTCAAGGTGATCTGCAGCGGTGAGTGTATGTGTGGAAGAGGAAAACAGAGAAGCAGACAGACAGAGAAGGAAAGCGACTAAGAAGAGCTTGAGTGGTGACTGTGGAATACTCCTTGTAGGCGAGTTGGGGAAGTGAACTCTGATTCAGCAACTTAGGAGAGATCCTATGGGACTCCGTGAATGCTAAGGGTCAGCCAAAGCTTGAGAGCTGTGGGTCTAAGAAGAGACTAGTTAGCGAGATTGGGGGCACATACAGTTAAGAAGTTAGCCACAGACTCTTTCTTTACGTGGTTCTTGAATGTGGCTGAAGCTTGAGAAAGTAGGAAGAAGCAGCCAAAGAGGCTGTCTAGGAAGCTTGAAAGCTACTAATTCCAATAGTTTGTCTCTGTACTGCAACCTAAAGAAAGATGTCTCCTGCTGTACTTTGTGTAAAGTTTAAAATGTTCCTGTACACTGTGGTGGTCTCCCATTTGTGGGGTCGCGGGAAATCACAGCCACGCTAAGGCAGACCAGAGTGGGCAAGAAGTGTCCACAGCCACAACAGCAACAGACACACTGGAAACAGGCCACTGTTTTCAGTAGCATGCCGGAGTGTCAAAGTCATGACACGTGCCTACAACTACCACCTGGTGCAATGTTACACAGTCAAGAGTAGGAGATTAAATGGAGAGAGCAGTATTTGGAGGTCTGAGGGCACGAGGAACACGGGTTGTTTAGCAGCAAGAGAACGTCAGCCATAAATTTAGAGCGGACATTCCTGGAACATCCGGGGGCCTGCAATCGAACTGAGGCACTGAGAAGTGTGTCTGAATATCTTCCTATGAGAGGCAGTCGTAGGGGTAAATGCCTAGGGGACTTGGGACTGGACTCATGAAAGATGCAGAACCGGTCAGAGATTCCCAGAGGTCAGAGATGCCAGACAGGAAAGGGTTAGCTCAGGGCAAGCGAACAGTGGACATCAGAACGTGCTGTGCTATGGACTTTGAAAACAGAAAAGTTTGTGCCCAATACTGTTTCAATATGATGAAAATGGAGAGTTAAGGAAACTTCTTTATTATAATATGAATTTGATGTCCCCTAATGTGTGTGCGAAGGTTTCTGAAGTTGAAGAACCGGAGACAGCAGAGGCCTGTGACCAAAATGTGAGTGTTACGCACCACACGCATAGCACAGGTGAATCAGGACACTGTTTATTTGTAGGGTGCCAGGGTGTGTGAACACAGCAGCCCCTCACCCATGACTACTGCCCTATGCACCATACACCAATGGTACGAGGAACAGTTCACGGTTAGAGGGAAAAATGGATTCAATGAAATTTCAACAAATTCATGATGCAAACATAACACCATTTGTAATAAAGCTAAAGTTGAAAAGAAGATTTCTTCTACAAATGGATAATGATTCTAAACACAGGGTAAAATCCATAATAGACTACCTCAAAAGGCGCAAGCTGAAGGTATCACAATCCCCTGATCTGAACATCATTGAAAATATGTGGTTAGACCTTAAAATAGCAGTGCAGGCAAGACAACCCAGGAATCTCACAGAACTGGAAGAATTTTCCAAGGAAGAATTGATGAAAATCCCTCAAACAAGAATTGAAAGACTCTTAACTGGCTACAAAAAGCGTTTTCAAGCTGTGATACTTGCAAAAGGGGGTGCTACTAGGTACTAACCATTCAGAGTGCCCTAACTTTTACATTGGACCATTTACCTTTTTGTAATTTTTAAAATGTAAAATATGATAATATATATTTTGCCTAAAAAACAAAGGAAATCCATCATCTTTAACTTTAGGCATTTTAGAGATCATTTCATCTTCAACTTGCTTAACTGTTCACAAAAACAGTAATTTTGACCAGTGGTGCCCAAACTTTTACATGCCACCGTATTTGTGACTTGCAGAGATCGGGGCAGATTTAAATCTGCAGCATGTCAATTCTTTCAGCTTTTTGCTGCAGATTTCACTCATTCTACTGAGTTTGGAAAAAATCTGCACCAAAAAATTCATGTAAAAAACACCGCAAAAAAGCAAGTTTTTGATGACGTGTCTTTCCTGCCAAGAGGTGCAGAAATTTCTGCTCCAAATACTTAACGTGTGCACATTCCCTTGCACTTCACAAATACTTTCTACTTTGTGTTGGTATAGCATATAAAATGCAAATAAAATATATTTAATTTTGTGGGGAAGATGTGAAAAAAATGTGGAAAAGTTCACGGGATATGAATCTTGTTTCCCGACCTTCCTGTCCCAATTACTAGGGTACTGCAGCACTCCACTATTGAACCCAGAGCAGTGTCAAAAGGTTGTTGGTTGGATAGCAGATAATGCTTTCAGTGACTTTGCCACCACCACCATCCTCTCTTCCACATGGTCAAGTCTCAGTAGTGAGACCGCAAATTCCTCACCCTGATCCTCCTTCCTCCCACCATGCCGAGTGACCGAAGACAAATGATCTCACACTTGGACACTCTGAAGAGCTGTTCACTTTTCCATTTATAGATTCGGGCCTCTCTTCCGGCCAGCTTCAAGCGGGCAAGAGGAGATCGCATGTAGCGATGCCCACATATTTAAGCAGCCACGGTCACACGAAGGCGACGGTGGGAGAGTGCAATTACTGTCACAAGAGGAGGATGATGATGAGACACAATTGCCAGAAAGTCAGCAGGAGGACCAGAGTGCGGAAATCGAAGACGAGGTGGTGGATGATGAAGAACCCTTGTGAGACCATATGCTGGTGAGGTTGGCCCTGGGTTCCTCCTAATGCAGGACAATGCCAGACCTCATGTGGCTGGAGTGTGTCAGCAGTTCCTGCAAGATGAAGGTATTGAAGCTATGGACTGGCCCGCCTGTTCCCCAGACCTGAATCCGATTGAGTACATCTGGTACATAATGTCTCGCTCCATGCACCAATGTCACGTTGCACCACAGACTGTCCAGGAGTTGGCGGATGCTTTAGTCCAGGTCTGGGGGGAGATCCCACAGGAGACCAACCGCAACCTCATCAGGAACATGCCCAGGTGTTGTAGGGAGGTCACACAGGCAAGTGGAGGCCACACACAATACTGAGCCTCATTTTGACTTGTTTTAAGGACATTACATCAAAGTCGGATAAGCCTATAGTGTGTTTTTCCACTTTAATTTTGGGGGTGACTCGAAATCCATGCCGCCATTGGTTAATAAATTTGATTTCCATTGGTGATTTTTGTGTGATTTTGTTGTTAGCACATTCAACTTTGTACAGAACAAAGTATTCAATGAGAATATTTCATTCATTCGGATCTAGGATGTGTTATTTGAGTGTTCCCTTTATTTTTTTGAGCAGTGTATTTTACTTTATATACAAGTCATTATAATGGAAAGGATGCTCTTTAACATTTTTCCCATGAAAATCCACTTTGGTTTAGTTTTTGTATGTTTTATTGTGACCCTGTAAAAGTGGCAAAATACTCTGACAACATTGTTCACAGCAGTAACCTGGGAGTCAGAGATGCTTCCAGGGGTCTTCCCCATGCTGTTCCCATAGATTTGGGGAATTTTTAGGCTCCCTGCAGACCTCTGGAAAAATGCTTCAGTTTCCCATAGACATACATTGGACCCATTGCCCGGGTCAAGCTCCTGAGCATTACAATTTGCTGAACCCGAGCAATGAGCATTTTAGTGCTCGCTCATCCCTACTGGTGACAGATTCCCTTTAACCCCTTAAGGACCGGGGCCTGCTCACTGGAGCGAGTCATTTACCTTGACTCCTTGGCATGAGCGGACACATGAATTACAGTGGGGGACATCTCTGTGAGTATAAGGATTTTTTATTTTATTTTTTACACCAGGACACAGAGGGAACAGAATACTACACTCATCATTGTCCCCTGCTGGCGTATCTCGCAGCACAAGCAGGGAACTATGATGAGGACAGCATTCAGCATCCGGTGCTTGAGAATAGCACTAACTGTACACTGATTCCCAGGCGCCAGTACTGATGTCATCCTTATCAGTGTGGGACGTTTTGTGGTCTGTGCAGCGCGAAAAAAAACGGACATGTCAATGTGTTTTGACCACGGTCACGGTCTGTGGAAACACACTGACATGTGCGCAGACCCATTCATTTGGTCATCTGCTTGTGTATGTGTCTCCGATGCGTGTGAAAGCTGTCACTACACACACTGGAGACACTGACGTGTGAAAGAGCCCTTGTGTCATGCAAAATAGTTAATAAATAGCATTTCCCATATGTCTACTTTACATCAGCACAATTTTTGAAATAGAATTTTTTTTTTGTTAGGAAGTTATAAGGGTTAAAAGTTGATGAGCGATTTCTAATTTTTCCAACAAAATTTATAAAACTATTTTTTTAGGGACCGCATCTCATTTAAAGTGACTTTGAGAGGTTTGTATGACAGAAATACCCAAAAGTGACAGCATTCTAAAAACTGCACCCCTCAAGGTGCTCAAAACCACATTCAAGAAGTTTATTAACCCTTCAGGTGCTTCACAGGAACTGAAGCAATGTGGAAGGAAAAAATTAACTTTTTACTCTTTCACAAAAAAAATACATTAGACCCAATCTTTTTATTTTAACATTGTAACAAGAGATAATGTACCCCAAAAATTGTTGTGCAATTTTTCCTGAGTACGCTGCAGGGATCGGAAAGGAAGGAGCAACATTTGACTTTTTGAATGCAAAATTTGCTGGAATTGAGAGTGGACGCCATGGTGCACTTGGATTGCCCCTTATGTGCTTAAACAGTGCATAGCCCCCACAGTTGACCCCATTTTGGAAACTAAACCCCACAAGGAACTTATGAAGATGTGTGGTGAGCACCTTGAACCCCCAGATGCTTCACAGAAGTTTATGACGTAGAACAGAGAAAATAAATAAAATCAAATTTTTTCCACAAAAATTATCTTTTAGCCCCAATTTTTTTATTCACAAGGGTAGCAGGACAAAATGGACCCTAAATTTGCTGTGCAATTTCTCATGCATTTGCCAATACCCCATGTGCGGGGCAAAACTACTTTTGAGGCAAGGTGCAAAGCTCAGAAGGGAAGGAGCGCCATATTGGCACATGCATGAGAAATTGCACAACAGATTTTGCTGGAATAGTTTGAGGGTGCCATGTCACATTGGCAGAGCCCCTGAGGTGTCAGAACAGTAGAACAACCCTATAAGTGATGTCATTTTACATGCTACACCTTTCAATTATTTCATCTAGGGGTGCACTGATCATATTGACGCCATATGAGCCTCACAAAAATTTATACCGTTCGGTGGTGAAGAAAGAATAATAACATTTTTAACACAAAAATTTTGTTTCAACCCCAGATTTTACATTTTCAAAAGAGGAAATGGGTAAAATTGGCACCAAAATTTGTCACACTATTTCTGCTGAATGTGGCAATACCCCAGATGTGGCTGTACAGTACTGCATAGCCACACGGTGAGAATCGGAAGAGAAGGAGCGCTATTTGCCTCTTCGAGCGCTGATATTCTTTGAATAGTTTGCTTACTTCATGTACAAAGCCCCTAAGTATTAGAAGAGAAGAATTCCAACTCCAGTGACCCAATTTTGTAAATTATACCCCTGCCAAAAACATGGATGCTATATGTGGTTTAGTCACACTGTGGGGCTCAGAAGGGATTGGGTCATTTGGATTTGAGAGCACATAATTTGCTGTATCTTTTTGGGGTTACAATAACAATGAGCTGGACAGTATGCTTAGTTGACAACCACACACCTCTGCAGAGTTGTTGAAAGCTGTAACAGCAGGCTGATCTGTGGCTCTCACCACTGAACCTACAGCCAGGCATGGTCGTGTGTAACAATGGCCGGAACCTGGTGGCTGCTCTGAGGCTTGGCAACCTCGCACACATACCATGCCTGGCCCATATGCTCAACATAGTAGTTCAGCAGTTTTGCAAAACCTACCTGGATCTGCCTGAGCTGCTTGTGAAAGTACGCACATGTGTGCCCATTTCAGAAAGTCAGCAACAGTTTCCGCAGCCCTTGCCGTACTTAAGCAGCGTTTGCAGCTTCCAGCTCACCAACTGGTAAGTGATGTCACCACACATTGGTTGCATATGTTGGGAATGATTTGTGGGCAGCAGAGGGCAGTTGTTGAGTACCAGCTTCAACACGCCCATTGAAATTCAGGTCAGCCTCCACTCATAAGACCTGATGAGTGAGCATGTGTTATGTTCTGCTACCAGAGCTAAGGAAAGAGAGGAGATCTGTCCCTACGATAGAACTCAGCTTAATCCCTACGATGTAACAGGGGACCTGATCCTGCGATCAGACCTGCTAAAGTCCTAAGCTAGTCTGTACGGAGACCTATAGATGTGGGGAAGGAATCCCTACAAGTACTAAGGACTGGGAGGAATATGGGACACCTCCTAACAGAAATAGTAGCAGACAGACGAACAAACAAAATATATAGAACATAGAGGTCAGTAGACCAAGCAAACTAACAGAGCAAGACACAGAGCACAGGCTAGCTAGAAAGTAGATATACAATGAAGTCCAGCAAAGCCAGAAGGGCGGAGCAGGCTTAAATAGGCCAACAAGGTCATGTGACCAGCAAAGGAAAAAAAAACTAAGAGCAAGGTTCTAACAGTACCCCCCCTTCTAAGAGGATCCTCCGGATCCCCTAGGACCAGGCTTATCAGGAAATCTCCTGTGAAACGCTCTGATAAGTCTGGACGCGGAAACATCATCCGACCTCACCCAAGAGTTATCCTCGGGTCCGAAACCTTTCCAGGCCACTAGATACTGCAAACTACCTCTATACAGTCTAGAGTTAAGGATGCGAGAAATTTCATATTCCCCGTCCTCCACCACCGGAGGAACAGAGGCAGAGGCGTCACAATCCGAAACAACAGCTTTTTTCAACAGAGAGACATGAAATACCGGATTAATTCTCCAGGAGGTAGGAACCTCCAACCTAACAGTAGATTGGTTGACAACCTGAAGCACCTTAAAGGGCCCTACAAACTTGGGACCCAATTTCTTAGAAGGAATCCTCAACCGCAGATTCCTAGAGGACAACCAAACCATGTCACCAACAGCGAACAAAACCTCCTGTCGTTTCCTATCAAAGTAGTCCTTAGATTTTCTGTTGGCCTCCTGAAGATTACCACGCACATCCGTCCAAACTCTCTCCAAATCACCGGAAAAATTCTCCTCCTCAGGCACGGCAGATCCCAACTTGGAGAACGACCCAAACGACGGATGTCTCCCAGAACAACAAAAAAAAGGCGAACAACCAGCAGAAGAAGATGTATGATTGTTCAGAGCAAATTCAGCAAGTGGCAGAAACTCAGACGCAAGAACTGCTCAACATCCTGGTTTTTCCTTTCTGTCTGGCCATTAGATTCAGGATGATATCCGGACGAGAACGATAAATGAACTCCCAACCTGTCACAAAAGGCACGCCAAAAACGAGCCACGAACTGAGGACCCCTATCAGAAACAATGTCAGTAGGAACGCCATGAAGTCTGACAATTTCCTTGACAAAGGCCTTAGCGAGAGTTTTAGCGCAGGGCAGTTTGACAAAGGGAACCAAGTGACACATCTTGCTAAAACGGTCCACGACCACCCAGATGACAGTAAAACCCTCAGAGGGGGGAAGGTCAGTTATAAAGTCCATAGCCAAATGTGTCCAAGGAGCACTGGGAACCTCCAAAGGACAAAGCAACCCCGCAGCAGGAGTATGTGAGGACTTAGATCTAGCACATATAGTACATTGACGCACCCACTTAATGACTTCCTTCTGCCATCCAGGCCACCAAAAACTGCGACCCACCAGTCTCTTGGTCTCAGAGATTCCGGGATGACCTGCCAACCGAGATTCGTGACACTCAACAAACAAATCTCTCCTAAAGGTCCCAGGCACAAACAACCTCCCATGAGGAGTGTTAGAAGGGGCATTCTCCTGTGCTTTAAGAATCTCATTTTCCAAAACGGAGTCCAAAGCAGCTATCACAACACCTTCTTGTAAAATGTTCTCCTCTTTCTCAGCACCAACTATGGGAGAAAAACTGCGAGACAAGGCATCCGCCTTAACATTCTTAGTACCAGGGATGTAAGTAACGGAGAAATTAAACCGCGAGAAAAACAGTGCCCACCTAGCCTGACGGGCATTCAGGCGCTTGGCAGCATCAAGATATATCAGATTTTTATGATCCGTAAGAACCTGAACGGGAAATTCCGCACCTTCCAAGAAGTGGCGCCAGTGTTCAAATGCGAGTTTAATAGCCAATAATTCCCGATTACCAATATCGTAATTCAGTTCAGTCTCCGAAAATTTTTTTGAAAAAAAGGCACAGGGATGTAATCCATCCCCGTTATCCTGAGACAATACTGCGCCAACCCCCACAGAGGAAGCATCAACCTCAACCAAAAACGGCCTAGTAACATCAGGCTGCATAAGGATGGGAGCAGAGGTGAACCTCTCCTTGAGATACACAAAAGCTTCAATGGCCTCAGAAGACCACTGAACAGCATCAGCACCTTTCCTGGTGAGATCAGTCAGAGGTTTGACAATACTAGAAAAATTTTTTATGAATTTTCTGTAGTAATTGGCGAAACCCAAAAACCTCTGTATCGATTTCAAACCAATAGGCCTAGGCCATTCCTGCACAGCCTGAACCTTAACCGGATCCATCTCAAAACCTTTGCTGGAGATAATGTAGCCCAAAAAACTAATTCTCTGTACAGCGAACTCACATTTCTCCAGCTTAGCAAAAAGCGAATTGTCCATTAATAACTGTAATACCTCACGCACGCTCCGCCAATGAGACTCCAGATCCGGCGAATAAATCAAAATGTCATCCAAATACACAACCACATTTTTGCCGATCAAAGGTCTAAGGATGTCATTAATCAGATTCTGAAAAAATGCAGGAGCATTAGTAAGACCAAAAGGCATAACCAGATTCTCAAAATGACCCACAGGAGTGTTAAAAGCAGTCTTCCATTCGTCACCCTCCTTCATGCGCAACAGATTGTATGCCCCCTTAAGGTCAATTTTAGAGAACCACTTGGCCCCCATTAACTGGTTAAACAGATCAGGAATCAATGGCAGTGGGTAAGGATTGCGTACAGTAATTTTGTTAATCTCACGAAAATCCAGACAAGGACGTAAACCGCCGTCCTTTTTTTTTACAAAAAAAAATCCAACCGCCACAGGAGACTTAGAGGGCCTAATGTGACCGGCGGCCAAACTTGTCTGTATGTATTCCTCCAAAGCCTTCCTCTCAGGAATAGTAAGGTTAAATAAACGACTTTTAGGAAGAGTCGCTCCAGGGACAAATTCAATAGAACAATCATAGTCTCTATGGGGAGGCAAAACCTGCGATTCCTTCTCAGAAAAAACTCTCCAAAAATCCTGAATAGGAACAGGCAATTCTCCCCTATCCAAAGGTGCAATACGCCCGTTACAACACTTGTCATAACATTTATGGCTCCAGGATTTAATTTCACTGGTAGACCAATCCAGTACAGGATTGTGAAATTTTAACCAGGGCAATCCCAATATTACTTTAGAAGGCAAGTTATTCAAAACTACCAAATCCAATTTCTCATGGTGAACACCATTAATAGTGAGAGGAAATTCACAGACCTTGAGAGTAATATTCTTCAAAGGGGAACCATCCACAGAAACCACAGCAATGGGGGATGATAAAGGTTCAGGTTTTAAATTGAGTCTTTCCACGAATCCCCCATCAATTACATTCAGAGTAGACCCGCAATCAACAAATACCCGAAATTCCATTAATTTTTTCTGAGCAATCGTGGAAGCAGCTAAAAATATACCCTTGGAATTTAAACAGGCAATACGGGCGTGACTGACCATTTTTTTTTCTTTCTTCATACGAAGCTCACAGCCTTTAATCAAATGACCAGATTTTCCGCAATAGAAACACAAGCCTTCAGAAAATCGACGGTCTTTTTCTTGAGAGCGAGGTGTCACCGATCCAATCTCCATCGGTTCACCACTGTTAGTACACACATTCTCATAACCAGAAACTGACATAGCAGAGGATTTGCTCTCATTAACCCTTGCACGCAGTCTTCTATCCACCCGTATAGCTAATTGCATAGCCTGTTGCAAATCTTCAGGTGTAGGATAAGCAATTAGCAGGTCTTTAACCCTTTCACTGAGCCCAGCAAGAAAAAGACTTTTCAGAGCAGAATCGTTCCACCCTGTTTGAGTAGACCAACGACGGAAATGAGTACAATATTTTTCCACATTACCTGATCCTTGTTTTAAACGTCTCAACTCAGTCTCAGCTGATGCGACACGGTCAGGATCATCATATAATAGTCCCAAAGCAGAAAAAAAACTATCCACTGATCTGAAGCATGTATCACTAGGTTGCAAAGAAAAGGCCCACTCCTGAGGCTCTTTGCGCAAAAGTGACATTATGAACCCTACGCGCTGGGATTCATCTCCAGAGGACTTAGGTCTCAAGCGAAAATACAATAAGCAAGCATTTTTAAATGAAAAAAAATTCTCGGTGTTCACCAAAAAATAAATCCGGCAAACATACCTTAGGCTCCAAGAAATGTGCTCCAGGACAGTTACTCACGTGCTGACGGAGCTCGGCCACCTCCAGAGAGAGTCCCTGCAGGCGATGAACCAAATCCTGAACCGACACCATGATGGAACTGAAAAATCTTTCCTTAGAGAATTTGCAGGCTGGACTTACTGTTATGTTCTGCTACCAGAGCTAAGGAAAGAGAGGAGATCTGTCCCTACGATAGAACTCAGCTTAATCCCTACGATGTAACAGGGGACCTGATCCTGCGATCAGACCTGCTAAAGTCCTAAGCTAGTCTGTACGGAGACCTATAGATGTGGGGAAGGAATCCCTACAAGTACTAAGGACTGGGAGGAATATGGGACACCTCCTAACAGAAATAGTAGCAGACAGACGAACAAACAAAATATATAGAACATAGAGGTCAGTAGACCAAGCAAACTAACAGAGCAAGACACAGAGCACAGGCTAGCTAGAAAGTAGATATACAATGAAGTCCAGCAAAGCCAGAAGGGCGGAGCAGGCTTAAATAGGCCAACAAGGTCATGTGACCAGCAAAGGAAAAAAAAACTAAGAGCAAGGTTCTAACAGCATGGATGTCTGACATCTGTGCCATCCTCCAAAACTTTGAGGAATCCACCAAGATGGTGAGTGGCGATAACGCCATAATTAGCGCCACCATCCTGCTTCTCTGTCTACTGTAATGCCCGCTGCTCACAATTAAAGTGGTGTCATTACAGGCAGAGCACAATGAGATGGAGCAAGGCACTATACTGAGTGATCCAACACACCTCAGCCTCATCTCATCTCAATGCGGATTGGGTGTAACAGCAGCTGGTTTCCTGCGCTACAGATGGTACTACCCACACCACATTCATACCGTCTGTTCAGCGTGGATGGCCTGAGGAGGAGGGTGAGGAGGAGAGCATGGACCGTCATCCTCTTGGTCGTGATAGAAAAGTCTTGGCTTTTGGCAGTCTGGCAAACATGGCTGACTCTATGTTCCGCTGCCTTTACCGTGATTCTCGCGTTGTACGCATTTTGGGCAACAATAATTACTAGCTGGTCACACTTAATAAATTTTTTTTTTATTTATATAGTGCCAACATATTCCACAGCACTTTACAAGTAGGGACATGTACAGACAATGAAAACAATATAATGTATCACAATTCAACAGTTATAGGAGGAGTGAGGGGCCCTGCTCGCAAGCTTACAATTTATATGGAAATAGGGGGACACAAAAGGTAGAACATGGTCATCAGCCAGTATCTATCTAAGTGCAGTTACTGTGTGCTATTGGGTACCGAGTATGTGGAGTTGCGGTGATAGGCTTGTCAGATGTGTTTTTAAAGCATCTTTAAAAACATGGGGACTAGATATTAGTCACATCGTTTGGGGTAGTGCAGCAAACTGGTGCGGCACGAGTGAAGTCTTGGAGACGGAGGTGTGAGGTTCGGATTAAGGAGTATATTAGTCTTAGATCAGTTGCAGAACGGAGGGCACAGGAAGGGTGATAGACAGAAATGAGGGATGAGATATAGGGCAGTGCAGAACTGTGTAGAGCTTTGTGGGTGAGAGAGATGAATTTGTTTTGTATTCTCTAGTGAATGGGTAACGAGTACAAAGACTGGCACAGGGTAGAGGCATCGGTGAAGCGGCCTGATAGAAATACAACCCTATCAGCTGGATTCTGAATGGATTGGAGAGGAGAAAGTTTGTTTAGAGGGAGACCGATTAGAAGAGAGTTGCAGTAGTCCAAACGAGAGTGAATAAGAGCGACAGTATGTGTTTTTGTAGTATCAAAGGTGAGAAAAGGTCGGATTCTGGAGATGTTTTTAAGGTGAAGGTGACATGAGCGAGTGGGTGATTGTATATGGGGAATAAAGGAAAGTTGTGTGTCAAATATGACTCCAAGACAGCGGGCGTGCTGCTTGGGAGTTATGTTGGCACCACCTCAGGAAATTGCAAAGTCAGGTATTGGTAGGTTAGTAGAGGGAGGAAACACAAGGAGTTCAGTTTTGGAGAGATACAGATTCACATAGAGAGAGGACATGATGTTAGAGACAGCAGAAAGACAAGCACTGGTATTTTGTATTAGAGAGAGGGTTATGTCAGGTGAAGAGGTGTATAATTGGGTGTCATCAGCAGAGATGAAGAGATGATGCTGGAAACCAAATCTGCTGATGGTTTGTCCAATAGGGGCATTATACAAAGAGAAGAGTAGGGGGCATAGGACTGAGCCTTGATGAATCCAGATGGTAAGGGGAAGGTTAGAAGAAGAGCCGGCAAAAGATACTGTAAAGGAGCAGTCAGAGATAGAAGGAGAACCAAGAAAGAGCTGTTTCCTTGAGGCCTATAGAGCCGGACATAGTGAGGAGATGCTGGTGATCCACAGTGTCAAATGCGGCAGAGAGATCCAGGAGAAACAGCAGGGAGTAGTGACCATTGGATTTTGTTGTTAGTAGATCATTAGAGATTTTAGTAAGGGCAGTTTCAGTAGTGTGAAGAGCGGAAATTAGATTGTAAAGCGTCGAGAAGATTGCTATCTGAGAGATAGCAGATGAAATGGGAGTGAACCAAGCGTTCCAGGAGTTTAGAGATGAAAGGAAGATTAGAGACCAGTCTGTAATTAGCAGCGCAGTTCAAGTCCAGGGATGGCTTTTTAAGTAAAGGGATTATGATTGCATGTTTGAATGAAGAGGGAAAGATACCCAAAGAAAGAGCGAGGTTAAATATTTTAGGTGGGTATTGACAACTGGGGAAAGGGACTGAAGGAGATATGAGGGAATAGGGTCACTGTTGCAGGTTGTAGGGCGAGAAGAAGAGAGGAGTCTGGTCACTTTTTTTTCTGTGACAGGCTCGAAGATAGAAAGTGAACTTGAGGTGCGAGAGAGAAAGAAATCCCGATTCTGAGGGCATTGTGCAAAATTGTCTTGACGGATATGATTGATTTTTTTGTAGGAAATAAGTAGCCAGACTGTCAGCACTTAGGTTGGTGACCGGGGCCTGTACTTTAGAGCTCAGGAGGGAGTAGAAGGTTTCAAAAAGTCGTTTAGGATTGTTGGCTAGAGATATGATGAAGATGGTAAAGTAAACATGTTTAGCTAGATGGAGAGCAGAGTTGTAAGTTTTGAGCATGAACTTATAGTGGATGAAGTCTTCTGCTGAAAGTGATATTCTCCACAGACTCTCAGCGCACCTTGAGCAGCGCTGGAGAAAACATGTTTGCATATTGTGCCAGGGCTGCCTTCTATGCCGGGTCATTCTGCATGTAGCAGGTGCTGCTTCATCCAGGGGACTCTGCAATGTGTTGTTATAGTGTGACAATGCTGAGTCTGGACAGGAGAGGGAGAGGATGGGAGAAAAGATGACGGTAGATTGTTCATAAGCTGCTGGGTATTGATGGCACATAGATTTCTGTGTGTATGGATCTAGACCCACACAACAAGGAGAACTTCTAGACCCACACTTTCTATCTCTCCTTCCCTTGGTGGAGAGGTCTAATAAAATGTTGCAGTACAAAAAGGATTTAGAATATTCCCATCTGATAACGCTGGCGGCAGAGGTCACAGTTCATTGGACAACCAAGGAGTATAGGTGACGGAGACACAAACCAGATGCGGGGAACAAAGGTCTGGGACAGTGCCCAGGCCCTGATACGCGGGTTACTCTGACAAGGAGGGAAAAGTTTTGGAATATGCTCAAGGGCTACCTTAGTGACCACATCAGCATCCTTTGTGACTCCTCTTTGCCTTACAACTATTGGGTGTCCAAGCTGGACTCGTGTCAAGAACTGACTCTCTATACCTTGGAGGTCCTGGCCAGCCCTGCCGCTAGCGTTTTGTCAGAGAGGGTTTTTAGTGCCGCCGGGGGCAGTATATTGAAAATGCTGACCGGCTGAGTCTTATCAAAATTAGCAAGGGCTGGATTGTGCCAGACTTCTTAACACCAACGGATAATAGCAGTGGAACATAAAGTTAAATCCAGTGTTTATTTTTTGGGGGTCTATTTCAATGCAACCCTTCACACCCAAACATGGGTATACGCTTCAGGATTTCTTCTATTTTAGGTCGCTCGCTTCCTTCTCCTCATCTTCCACCACCATATCACCAGGGTGACCATTATGCCACACCCGCATCATTTTTTTAAGGGTGTTTATGATGCCTGTGGGAACTATTTTTAGAGGCATACCTCTAACTTTACATATTATATATGTGCACCCCCCAGGGGTCAATGTTTTTCAGACCATGCACTTAGTGCATGGCCATTACCAGTCTAGGAGACCCACTCCTTAATAATAGAAATTACATTTTTAACTGAGACCCTCCACTATGTCTCTTCAAATTGGTATTGGAGTGCGTCCTACTTTTTGGCTGCTCTTGAACTTTCTGCATATGGAATAACAGGATAGGAGACGCACTCCTTAATAATACAAAATACATGTAAACTGAGGCCCTCCGCTACGTCTCTTCAAATTGGTATTGGAGTGCGTCATAATTTTTGGCAGCCCTTAAACTTGCTGCATATGCAATAACAGTAAAGGAGACCCAATCCTATGTTGTATGTTGTAGTACCAGATTGACCTTGTTGAAGAATTATTATAAAAATTCCCATCTGACAACGCTGGCGGCAGAGGTCACAGCTTCTTGGACAACCAAGGAGTACAGGCGAAGGATGAAAGAAAGATGCAGCAGGGGCAGGGGAATGCTGTCAAAGGTCTGGGACAGTTTTCTCAAACCCTTAGAGTGCCCAGGCCCTGACGCTCAAGTTACTCTGTCAAGGAGGGAAAAGTTTTGGAAGATGCTGAAGGACTACCCTTGCCACCGTACCAGCGTCCTCTGTGATTCCTCTGTGCCTTTACAACTATTGTGGTATGCACGCTGGACACGTGGCATGAACTGTCTCTACACCATGGAGGTCCTGGCTGCTGGCGTTTTGTCATTGAAGGCCGCTGGGGGTAATATAACATATATGCAATAGCAGTATAGGAGACCTACTCCTAAACACCTTAAGCCCCGAGGGTGGTTTGCACGTTAATGACCAGGCCAATTTTTACAATTCTGACCACTGTCACTTTATGAGGTAATTACTCTGGAACGCTTCAACGGATCCCCCTGATTCTGAGATTATTTTTTCGTGACATATTGTACTTCATGATTGTGGAAAAATTTCTTCGATATCACTTGCGTTTATTTGTGAAAAAAATGGAAATTTGGCGAAAATTTTGAAAATTTTGCAATTTTCAAAATTTGAATTTTTAAGCCCTGAAATCAGAGAGATATGTCACACAAAAGAGTTAATAAATAACATTTCCCACATGCCTACTTTACATCAGCACAATTTTGGAACCAAAATTTTTTTTTGTTAGGGAGCTATAAGGGTTAAAAGTTGAGCAGCGATTTCTCATTTTTCCAACAAAATTTACAAAACCATTTTTTTAGGGACCACGTCACATTTGAAGTCACTTTGAGAGGTCTTTAAATGAAAAAAAAAAACACTTTTTCATTTTTATGAATCAATTTGTGAAGCGCCTGGGGGTTCCAAGTGCTCACTGTGCATCTAGCTAGGTGCCTTGGGGGGTCTAGTTTCCAAAATGGGGTCACTTGTGGGGGAGCTCCAATGTTTGGGCACACAGGAACTCTCCAAATGCAACATGGTATCCGCTAACAAATTGAATGGAAAATAGGCTCAAATTGTTAGCGGACACCATGTTGCGTTTGGAGAGCCCCTCTGTGCCCAAACTTTGGAGCTCCCCCACAAGTGACCCCATTTTGGAAACTAGACCCCCCAAGGCACCTTTCTAGATGCATAGTGAGCACTTGGAACCCCCAGGTGCTTCACAAATTGATTCGTAAAAATGAAAAAGTGAAAAAAAAAAACACTTTTTCATTTTTATGAATCAATTTGTGAAGCACCTGGGGGTTCCAAGTGCTCACTATGCATCTAGATAGGTGCATTGGGGCGGTCTAGTTTCCAAAATGGGGTCATTTGTGGGGGAGCTCCAATGTTTGGGCACACAGGGGCTCTCCAAACGCAACATGGTGTGCGCTAACAATTTGAGCCGATTTTCCATTCAATTTGTTAGTGGACACCATGTCGCGTTTGGCGAACCCGTGATGTGCCTAAACAGTGGAGCTCCCCCACAAGTGACCCCATTTTGGAAACTATACCCCTCAAGGATTTTATTAAGGTGTATAGTGAACATTTTGAACCCAGAGGTACGACACAGAATTTGTTTACATTAGGTCATATTGAATAAGTTGTCATTAGTCTTGAGCGCAAGTGCTCGCTACTTGAGTTTGCATCGGGTGCTCAGGTATGCACCATGTACAGCGTGTGCTCGAGTGACATGCTCGAGTCCCTGCTCCGCATGTTTCACGGTTATTAGACACCCAAAAAAAAACATGCGGGGATCGCTCGTGCATGGCAGGCAATCCCCGTAAAGTTTTTTTTGCTGCGAAGCATATAGGGCAGAGACTCGAGCATGTCACTCAAATACCCACAATACTCAATGCATACCAGAGCACCCGATGCAAACTCAAGTAGCGAGCACTTGCGCTCAACACTAGTCGCCATATCGTCATCTTTTTTTCTTACTTTTGAAAAAAATCCCAACCCCATCACAACCCTAACCCCAACCCTAACCCCAACCCCAGCCCTAACCCTAGCACAACCCTAACCATAGCACAACCCTAGCCCCAGCACAACCCTAGCCCCAGCACAACCCTAGCCCCAAACCCAGCCCTAACCCTAGCCCAATCCTAACCCAAGAGTTTATTTTTGACGCCGTTCCTTGTGCGGTATAAGTGATTAGACGACTTTATTCTTCGGGTCGGTGTGATTACAGCAATGCCAGAATCATATGGGGTTTTTATGACTGACAGCTGTCACACACTAAAAGACGCATTTTTTGTAAAATCTAGTTTTTGCATCGCCATATTTTGAGAGCTATAATTTTCCAGATTTTGGCAGACAGTCATGTGACGGCTCGTTTTTTGCGGGATGACTTGACGTTGTTATTGGTGCCATTTTCAGGCACGTGACATTTTTTGATCGCTTTCTATTCCGATTTTTGGGAGGCAGAATAAACAAAAACCAACAATTCAGGAATTGTTTTTTTTTTTTTTTTTTTTATTCTGTTCCGCGTGTGGTAAAATTGATGAGGTAGCTTTATTCTTCGGGTCAGTACGTTTACAGCGGTACCACATTTGTATCATTTTTCTATGTTTTGGCGCTTATACACAATAAAAGCTATTTTATAGAAAAAAATATTTTTTTGTATCGCTTTATTCTGAGAGCTATAACTTTTTTATTTTTCGGCTGATGGAGCTGTATGGCGGCTTGTTTTTTGCGGGACGAGATGACGTTTTCAGCGGTATCATTTTTATTTATATGCGTCTTTTTGATCGCGTGTTATTCCACTTTTTGTTTGGCGGTATGGTGATAAAGCATTGTTTTTTGCTTCGTTTTTTTTTTTTTTTTTTTACCGTGTTCACTGAAGGAGTTAACTAGTGGGACAGTTTTATAGGTCAGGTTGTTCCGGACGCGGTGATACCAAATATGTGTACTTTTATTGTTTTTTTTTATTTTTTTTATAATAATATTTATTGATGGGTACATTATATTTTTATTTTTGGTGTATTATTATTTTATTTTTTTTATAATATTTTTGCACATTTTTTTTTTTTTTTTTTTTCCACTTTCACACAGTTTATACACTTTATTACTTTGTCCCACTCTGGGACTTTCACTTTTTTTTTTCTGATCGCCTGCATGGCACAGGAATGGAGCACCATCCCTATGCCATGAAGGCTGTCAGAAGTGCACAGTGTGAAGATTGCTTGGAGATGCACTGCGCATGTCCAAGCAATCTTCCTGCTCTCTGGTGACCCGGATGTTGTCATGACGACATCGGGTCGTCATGGCAACACCCGGGAAGCCTTTGCAGACTGCGCTGGAAGCCGGAAGAGGAGGTGAGTATCGCCGATCACCTCCCCTTGCCCCCGCAATGCCGCGATCGACTTCGATCGCAGCATCGCGGGGGTTAATGTGCTGGGAACGGTGCAGGACCGCTCCCTGCACATAGTACCGGGTGTCAGCTGTGACAATCAGCTGACACCCGGCGGCGATCGCGCCCGCACAGCCTATGTGCGCGCGCGATCGCGATGACGTACTAATACGGGTCTAGCTCTTAAGTCCCAGGGCACAGACGCGTATTAGTACGTCAGATGTTATTAAGGGGTTAAAAGGACTGTTAGTGTAGATTTGTAATGCTGTGAAATACCTCACACAGAAACAAGCACCAATTCTCTTTGTCGCTAAGCAGCACCTCTCCCTACTCTGCCTGTGTCCAGAGTAGACTGTGGTGAGCATACGGCCTTTTTTTTAAATGTTTTTATCATGTCTTGTTCAATAAACTTTTTTTTCATACTTTTCTATACTGGAGGTGTGCTCGTCTACTATGTAGTGTCTTTTCCTCCCATAAACTACTGTGGTGAGCATACGGTCTCAGATCTTAAATCGACCCGATGACGCTGTGCGGCTAGCCAATCACTGCAATGCCACAATCAACATGGCTACTGCATTACAGTGACTGGCAAGCAATCCATGCAAGTTAATTGGCTGTCTAAACAGCGCCAAAAGTGCGGAACGGGGATCTGCGCTCCCGCCCGAGGATTCCAAAAATACTCGTCGAGCACCGAACTTCTCGAGCACTGTGAGGCTTAGGTGAGTACCAAATAGTGGCGAGCATGCTCGCTCAGCACTTATAGTCACATGACAACTAGCTTCTCTTCCTGCTTCTCTAAGTTTTTACCTGAACATTGAGAGAATTAGGGAGAGCAGCTTGTTGGCACGAGACTAAGTTTGCAAATCAAATATGTGCTTGGTGGGAGGCATCAAACTGAATTTTTGCCCCTGGTGCCAGAAAACCTAACTACACATCTGGATCAGACAGTGTTCCTGTAAGATCAGACAAAGCCATTACTCAGAACACAGCAGGTGCATATTTATAATCTCAGCACAGGAACATTTTTTTTTTTTTTTAAAACATCCAGTTGTGGAAATTATTAATTAAATTAATTATTGATTAAAATGAACTATTATTTGTGGGATATCCCCTTTAACTTGGCTTTGTTAGAACTCTCCTGTTAGGTTTTTTTTAGTTTGCTGGTCACATGACCATTTTTGCCTATTTAATCCGGCTCCGCCCTCCTGGCCTTGCTGGACTTCATTGTATTTACTACTCTTGAGCTAGCTTGGTGCTCTGTTGCCATTCTCTGTTAGTTTTGCTAGGTCTTCTGACCTCTATGCTTTTTGTTGTGTGTTTGTCTTTGACTGCTACTATTTCTGCTAGGAGGTGTCCAACTTATCCCAGTACCTAGTTCTTGTAGGGATCCCTCCCTCACATCTATAGGTCTTTGTACAGACTAGCCGAGGACTTTAGCGGGTCTGATCGCAGGATCAGGTTCCCCTTACATCGTAGGGGTCTAGTTTAGTTCTGTTGTAGGGACAGATCTCCTGTCTTTCCTTAGTCCCTGTAGCAGATCATAACAGTAAGTCCAGCCCTAAAAGAAAAAAAAAAAAATTTCTCTAAGGAAAGACCTCCAGTTTTCCATCATGGTCTCGGTTCAAGATTTGGCTCAACGCTTGCAGGGACTCTCTCTGGAGGTGGCCAAGCTCCAACAACACGTGAGTAGCTGTTCTGGAGCACATTTTGTGGAACCAAAGGTATGTCTGCCTGATTTATTTTTTGGCGAACAACAAGATTTTTTTTCTTTTAAAAATGCTTGTTTATTGTATTTTCGTTTGAGACCCGGATCCTCTGGTGATGAATCACAGCGCATAGGGTTCATAATGTCACTTTTGCGCAAAGATCCTCAGGGATGGGCCTTCTCTCTCCAACCTAGTGATCCGTGCTTTAGATCAGTGGATAGCTTTTTTTCTGCTTTGGGTTTGTTGTACGATGATCCTGATCGTGTCTCATCTGCTGAGTCTGAATTGAGACGTTTGAGGCAGGGATCAGGTAATGTGGAAAAATATTGTTCTCACTTCCGTCGGTGGTCTGTCCAGGTGGGGTGGAACGATTCAGCTTTGAAAAGCTTGTTTCTTGCAGGGCTAGGTGAAAGGGTTAAGGATTTACTGATTGCTTATCCCACACCTGGAAACTTGCAGGAGGCAATGCAATTAGCTATACGGGTGGACAGGAGACTGCATGCAAGGGTTAATGAGAGCAAATCCTCTGCTATGTCAGCTCCGAGTCCTGAGAGGGTCTGTGCTGACAATGGAGAGCCGATGGAGATTGGGGCGATGGCACCCCGCTCTCAGGAAAAAGACCGCAGGCTTTCTGAAGGCTTGTGCTTCTATTGCGGAAATTCTGGTCATTTTATTAAGAACTGTGTGCTTCGTATGAAGAAAGAAAAAAAAAATGGTCAGTCATGCACGTATTGCCTGTTTAAATTCTAAGGGAGTATTCCTATCTGCCACTACTGCTGCTCAGGATGAATTAATTGAATTTCGGGTATTTGTGGATTGTGGTTCTACTCTGAATGTGATTGATGGGGGATTCTTGGAAAAACTTAGATTAGAACCTAAAACTTTGTCATCCCCTATTGCTGTGGTTTCTGTCGATGGCTCTCCCTTGAAGAGTGTTACTCATTAGGTCTGTGATTTTCCCCTCACTATTAATGGTATTCATCAAGAGAATTTGGATTTGGTGGTATTGGATAATTTGCCTTCTCCAGTAATATTGGGGTTACCCTGGTTAAAATTGCACAATCCTGTACTGGATTGGTCTACCAATGAAATTAAGTCTTGGAGCCCTAAGTGTTATGACAAGTGTTGTAACGGACGTATTGCTGCGGTGGAAAAAGGGGAATTACCTGTACCTATTCAGGATTTTTGGAGAGTTTTTTCTGAGGAGGAGTCACAAATTTTGCCTCCCCATAGAGACTATGATTGTACCATTGAATTTGTCCCTGGAGCGACTCTTCCTAAAAGTCGTTTATTTAATCTTACTATTCCTGAGAGAAAGGCTTTGGAGGAATACATACAGACAAGCTTGGCCGCCGGTCACATTAGGCCTTCCAAGTCTCCTGTGGCTGTTGGATTTTTTTTTGTAAAAAAAAAAGATGGCGGTTTACGTCCTTGTCTGGACTTTCGTGAGATTAATAAAATTACTGTACACAATCCTTACCCACTGCCATTGATTCCTGATTTATTTAACCAGTTAGTGGGGGCCAAATGGTTCTCTAAAAGTGATCTCCGGGGTGCATACAATTTGTTGCGCATGAAGGAGGGTGATGAATGGAAGACTGCTTTTAACACTCCTGTGGGTCATTTTGAGAATCTGGTGATGCCTTTTGGTCTTACCAATGCTCCAGCATTTTTTCAGAATCTTATTAATGACATCCTTAGACCTTTAATCGGCAAAAATGTGGTTGTGTATTTGGATGACATTCTGATTTATTCGCCTGATCTGGAGTCTCATTGGCGGAGCGTACGTGAGGTATTACAGTTATTAATGGACAATTTGCTTTTTGCTAAGCTGGAGAAATGTGAGTTCGCTGTACAGAGAATTAGTTTTTTGAGCTACATTATCTCCAGTGAAGGTTTTGAGATGGACCCGGTTAAAGTTCAAGCTGTGCAGGAATGGCCTAGGCCTATTGGTTTGAAATCGATACAGAGGTTTTTGGGTTTCGCCAATTATTACAGAAAATTCATAAAAGTTTTTTCTATTATTGTCAAACCGCTGACCGATCTCACCAGGAAAGGTGCTAATGCGGTTCAGTGGACTTCTGAGGCCATTGAAGCTTTTGTGTTTCTAAAGGAGAGGTTCACCTCTGCTCCCATCCTTATGCAACCTGATGTGACTAAGCCGTTTTTGGTTGAGGTTGATGCTTCTTCGGTGGGGGTCGGTGCGGTGTTGTCTCAGGAAAACAAGGATGGAGTACATCCCTGTGCCTTTTTTTCAAAAAAATTTTCTGAGACTGAACTTAATTACGATATTGGTAATCGGGAATTGCTGGCGATTAAACTCGCATTTGAACACTGGCGTCACCTCTTGGAAGGTGCTGAATTTCCCATTCAGGTTTTCACTGATCATAAAAATCTGATCTATCTTGATGCTGCCAAGCGCTTGAATGCCCGTCAGGCTAGGTGGGCACTTTTTTTCTCGCGGTTTAATTTTTCCGTTACTTACATCCCGGGTACCAAGAATGTTAAAGCGGATGCTTTGTCTCGCAGCTTTTCTCCCATGGTCGGTGTTGAGGAGGAAGAGGAGAGCATTTTACAAGAAGGTGTTGTGATTGCAGCTTTGGACTCCGTTTTGGAGGATGAGATTCTTAAAGCTCAGGAGAATGCCCCATCTAACACTCCCCATGGGAGGTTGTTTGTGCCTAGGACCTTTAGGAGAGATTTGTTTGTTGAGTGTCATGAGTCTCGGTTGACAGGTCATCCAGGAATTTCTGAGACCAAGAGACTTGTGGGTCGCAGTTTTTGGTGGCCTGGATGGCAGAAGGAAGTCATTAAGTGGGTGCGCCAATGTACTGTGTGTGCTAGATCCAAGTCTTCGCATGCTCCTGCTGCGGGGTTGCTTTGCCCTCTGGAGGTTCCTAGTGCACCTTGGACACATCTGGCTATGGACTTTATTACTGACCTTCCCCCCTCTGAAGGTTTTACGGTCATCTGGGTGGTCGTGGACCGTTTTAGCAAGATGTGTCACTTGGTTCCCTTCATCAAACTGCCTTGCGCTACGACACTCGCTAAGGCCTTTGTCAAGGAAATTGGCAGACTACATGGTGTTCCTACTGACATTGTTTCTGATAGGGGACCTCAGTTCGTGGCTCGTTTTTGGCGTGCCTTTTGTGACAGGTTGGGAGTTCATTTGTCGTTTTCATCCGGATATCATCCTGAGTCTAATGGCCAGACAGAAAGGAAGAACCAGGATGTTGAGCAGTTCTTGCGTTGTTTTGTGGCAGACAATCAAGAGGGGTGGTCTGAGTTTCTGCCACTTGCTGAATTTGCTCTTAACAACCATACATCCTCTTCTGCTGGGTGTTCGCCTTTTTTTTGTTGTTCTGGGAGACATCCGTGTTTTGGGTCATTCTCCAAATTGGTTTCGGCTGTGCCTGAGGAGGAGAGTTTTTCTGGTGATTTGGAGAGAGTTTGGACGGATATGCGTGGTAATCTTCAGGAGGCTAACAAAAAATCTAAGAGGTACTTTGATAGGAAACGGCAAGAGGTTTTGTTTGCTGTTGGTGACATGGTTTGGTTGTCCTCTAAGAATCTGCGATTGAGGATTCCTTCTAAAAAATTGGGTCCCAAGTTCTTAGGGCCCTTTAAGGTGCTTCAGATAGTTAACCAATCTGCTGTTAGGTTGGAGGTTCCTACGTCCTGGAAGATTAACCCGGTGTTTCATGTTTCTCTGTTGAAAAAAGTTGATGTGTCGGATGGTGACGCCTCTGCCACTGTTCCTCCGGTGGTGGAGGACGGGGAATATGAAATTTCCCGCATCCTAAATTCTAGACGGTATAGAGGGAGTTTGCACTATCTCGTCGCTTGGAAGGGTTTCGGACCTGAGGATTACTCATGGGTGAGGGCAGATGATGTTTCTGCTTCCAGACTTGTCAGAGCGTTTCACAGGAGGTTTCCTGGTAAGCCTGGGCCTAGGGGATCCGGAGGATCCTCTTAGAAGAGGGGGTACTGTTAGAACTCTCCTGTTAGGTTTTTTTTAGTTTGCTGGTCACATGACCATTTTTGCCTATTTAATCCGGCTCCGCCCTCCTGGCCTTGCTGGACTTCATTGTATTTACTACTCTTGAGCTAGCTTGGTGCTCTGTTGCCGTTCTCTGTTAGTTTTGCTAGGTCTTCTGACCTCTATGCTTTTTGTTGTGTGTTTGTCTTTGACTGCTACTATTTCTGCTAGGAGGTGTCCAACTTATCCCAGTCCCTAGTTCTTGTAGGGATCCCTCCCTCACATCTATAGGTCTTCGTACAGACTAGCCGAGGACTTTAGCGGGTCTGATCGCAGGATCAGGTTCCCCTTTACATTGTAGGGATCTAGTTTAGTTCTATTGTAGGGACAGATCTCCTGTCTTTCCTTAGTCCCTGTAGCAGATCATAACAGGCTTTTCAGAATTTACCATAGGTTTTTTGATTGGGTTCAGATTAATTCTTGCACACTGAATCTCTTTCACCCTGTTCTTCTTCAGAAAGGCAACATGTGTGTTTTGGATCATTGTCATGTTGGAAACTTGTATGTCTACCAAGGGCACAGAGTTTTGGTTGCATCTTTTCTTTCAATATAGGGCAGTACATCTTTGAACTCATGATAGCTTCAATGAAATGTAGCTCCCCAACACCAGCAGTACTCATACAGCTCCACTTAAGGACACTGCTGCCACCATGTTTACTGTAGTCATTATGGATTAGGAAATATGAATTTAGAAAAATGCATGATGCCTACAGTGAAACATGTTGGTGGCTGCAGTGTCCTTATGTGGGGCTGCATGGGTGCAGTTAATGTCGGGGAGCTTCATTTCATTGTAGGCATCATGACTTCATATTGTACTGGTCTATATTGAAAAAGTAGATGCTACCACAAGTTCTTACTAGACATACATTTTTCCAACATGGCTATGATCCAAAACACACATATGTTCATATGTTGCACTTTTGAAGAACAGAGTGAAAATGATTCAGTGACCAAGTATGTCTTCTAGTATATATGATATGCCAGGTTCCACAAGACTGTGTATAGTGATACTCTAATATTTGCATTTATAGTGGGAAATAATTACTACTGTGTAGGTATGTCCATATCTCTAGACTCTGTTATTTTTTAATACATATGATACTATTCTTGCTGTTCAGGATTTGCTAATATATATGAAATTATTCTAATTGTTCATTATTTGAGTCTTCTCTCTACAGCATTTCAAAACCTTTTTATATTTTGTTTTGACTACTTGTTGGGTACATCTAATGGAGCATTGGAGCTACATTGCGTTACCTTGAGTTTGAATCTATATCCTTGATTATTATAGGGGCAAGATTCTTCTGTGTATATATGTTTGTTTTTTTAAATGCTTTTAAGCGTATAGTATGTCTTTATATTTCTTGGAATAAAGATTTTGTATATTTATCATATGATTAGGAGGTGTGCTGGTCATTCGATGTGGTTCTTTCTCTCCACTTGTGTGCAAATATGTCTTCTAATCTGAACCCAAATGAAACACCTATGGGGAATTCTGAAGAGATAAGTTGAGCATCACGCTGCATGCAGCATCCAGGCTCTAAAAAGGTCATTTTTTTGTCGCTAAGTTGTTTATTCAACTCCTAGATGACTTTCTGTCTTTAGAAATCATGAAAGTCAGGCAAAATACTAGATGTAGTGTTTTTTTATGTGGGGTGTATTCATGTTTGCATCAACTAATTTGAGTACAACTGAAGATTTTGTCATGAAAGTTATAATATTAACCTTACTTTCTTGTTTTGGGTATAAAAAAAATGTTCGTATTTTACAAGAAATTAGACTCTGTAGACTTAAAAAATACCTTTTAATGATTCAGGATTAAAAATTCCAAATGACATACTGTATATAACACATGGACAAATAAAGTGCTATTAAAAAAGTGACTCAGCGCCAGCTCCACATTACAGATAGATTCACATACCAATGTGAACAAAGTATCCCTACAAAAATGTTCTGTGACGCTTAGTCTTGTCAAAATGTTTGAAATTGTGACTTTTCAAATGGTGTCTACTCATTTATGGTGAGCATGAAATATATATGTATATACACTATATATATATATATATATATATATATATATATATATATATATAATATGCATACATAATATATATACCTTATTTTTCGGACTATAAGGCTGTGTGCCCACTATGCGTTTTTTAAGCTTTTCTGCAGCAGCAATTCCGCCGCGGAAACCCTTAAAAAACGCTTGGTAGAAGGTCTGCAATGGTCCCCAATGATAATCCGCATGTGCTGTGCACATGCTGCGGAAATTTCCGCTGCGGCTTATTATTGCGGAAAAATCCACAGCACATCCATTAATTTTGCGGAAACGTGGCGTAATTGCCGCCATTGACTTGCATTGAATCGCATAATATCCGCATGACTACATGTACACATGCGGATATTGAGCGATTCAATGCGCGGATGGTACCCAGGTCTGGAGAAGAGGAGACTCTCCTTCAGACCCGGGTACCATAGCACCTGTAGTTAAAAAAGAATTAAAATAAAAAAGAACATTATACTCACCTTCTGATGGCCCCCGGTCTCCTTTACGGTGTCCGGTGTCTTCGGCGGCTTGCGGTGGTGTAAAAGGACCTTCCATGACGTCATTTACTCATGTGACAGGTCATGCGACCGCTGACGACACCACCACGAGCCGTCGAAGACACCGGAGAAAGAGATCGGGGGCCATCGGAAGGTGAGTGTACCATTTTATTCTTTTTTTTTACTATTGATGTTGCATTTGGAGCATCGTAACTTGGTCACACTATATAAATCCATGCCGGTTGCATGGATTTATATAGTGTGATCAAGTTTTCAAGCACTTTTCCAAGTGATGCTAAAATCTCTTGGTAAAGCGCTTTACGACCCGCATGTGGAAACGCATGCAAAAACGCTTCACAAACGCTTCTACCTGGCAGGAAAAACGCATGTAAAATCCACATGCGTTTTTCCTGGCAAGGAGATGCAGATAAAATCCGGAGCATTTCTGCATCGTGGGCACTTAGCCTAAGACGCATCGGAACATAAGACTCACCTAGGTTTTAGAGGAGGAAAAATAGAAAAAAAATTTAAGCAAAAAATGTGGTCATGATGCACTGTTAAGGGGGAGGGGTTCTGCTGTCGGCACTATTATAGGGGTAATGTTCCCCAATTCTGTTAATATCCCCCACCCTGGTATACATGGCCCTCTCCTTCCTGTTATACATGGCCCACATCCCCATCCTGATATGCATGTCATCCCTCACCCCCATCCTGATATGCATGGCATACCTCACCCCCATCCTGATATACATGGCACCCCTCATCCCCATCCTGGTATGCATTGCACCCCAATCCCCCATCCCGGTATGCATGGCACCCCAATCACCCATCCTGGTATGCATGGAACCCCTTGATCCCCATTCTGGTATGATAGGCACCCCTCATCCTGATATGCATGGCACCCTTCATCCAAGTATGCATGCACCCCTCATCCTGGTATGCATGGCACCCCTCATCCTGGTATGCATGGCCCCCCTCATCTTAGTATGCAAGGCACCCTTCATCCCTCTTTCTGGTTACATGGCATCCCTCATCCTGGTATGTATGGCACCCTTCATCCCTTTTCCTGGTATGTATGACACCTCTTATCCCTCTTCCTGGTATTCATGCCACCCCTGATCACCATCTTGGTATGCATGGCACCCATGATCCCCATTCTGGTATGTATGGCACCCCCTCATCCCCATCCTGTTATGCATGGCACCCCCTGATCCCCATCCTGGTATGAAAAGCACTCCCTGATCCCCATCCTGGTATGCTTGGCACCACTCCATCCTGGTATGCTTGGCACCCCCTGATCCCCATCACGCTGCACACACAAAAATAAACAATCACACTCACCTCCTCTTTCCTCCAGTGCTTCATCTCGCTCTTCTTCCGACACTCACTGTGTGAGCCGCACATGGCGTCTCTTCCATGTGCCCTCAAACAGTGATATGCTGTGCCAGAATAGTCACTGCTCCCCGCGCTGGGATTCTGTGCGTGGGGAGCAGTGACCATTCACTCTCCTTAATAGCGCACACACTGTACCTGCATCGCGGCTCCTGTTGCGGCTGGCTTTCAGTGTGCCGCTATTAAAGACCATGAATATTCACTACAACCCATGGGAGTGGATTGTAGTGAATATTCATGGACTTTAATATCGGGCACACAGACCGAGCACAGCAGGAGCCGGTAGAGTGTGTGCGCTATTAAGGAAATTGAATATTCATTTTCTGTAGCAGCGGGCACAGTGGAGGCTGCAGCAGGCAGCTGCTGCCTCCTGTGCCCTGCTGCCTTTGCCCCCACATCCCCCACCACCCACAGCCATAGTTATATAGTATGGGACACAGTTTGGACTATAAGACGCACCCGCCACTTTTCTCCAAAATTTTGGAGGAAAAAAGTGTGTCTCATAATCCGAAAAATACGGTATATTTTTTTTTCACCCTGACTAATAAGTGTTTCATTACTTTACAGAGGAAGAGGGAGAGGACCCTTCACCAATAGGTATGTACTGCACAATACCATTCCATGTTTCTTAACCCTGTCTTGTAATCAGCATTAACCTTCCTGACAGCCCCATTTTTCAAGTCTGATACGTCACTTTCTGTGGTAATAACTTTAAAATGCTTCTGTCAGTGATTCTGAGATTGTGATTTTGTTTTTGTAAAACATTGTACCTGTTCGTACTGGATCAGTTGTTTAGTCGTTATTTATTAAAGTATTCCAAATTTTCTGAAAATTTAGAAAAATGTGCAATTTTTAAACTTAATTGTATACCCTTAATGAGATGTAAATATATGCTCTATATGGGGTAATGCTGCGTTCAGGAGAAATTGCATAGTACATTGTGCAGGCTAAAATTTGGGTCTGAAGTAACATTCTATCTGAATGGAATTTGACTTAATGGAATTTTTCATTTTTTGATTCCATTTTGCATTAATTAATGTAAAGCACCTTAAGGATTAGCAAATTTGAATACTTTGAAGCCTCCATTCATTGAACTGGGGTAACTTTTAGGATGTTACAATAAAGAGGCCCTTCAAAGTCACTTCAAAGGCCCTAAAATGCAGTATATTTTAAATTTCCTTGAAAATATGAAAGACTATGTACTTTGACGTAAGGCTATGTTCACACGTTACAGTTTTGCTGGATGTTTTTTTTTGCTGTGCTTTCCAGAATCCCAAAGTTCACCTTTGCTTCTATCACAGAAGCATGAACAATGGAAGGTGTTACGTCAGCAATGCAATACATATGTGAAATCATAAAACCATTTTTGGAAAAAAGGTTAATTTGCTGAAACTATTTGGGATAAAAAAGATTTTTATGTCTGAAAAAAAAAGTGACTACTCTGAACAAAAAAGTTCATATGAGTTACTGAAAAATACACAATTGCAAATGTAACCGCCTGGAAAGTTGTATTGGTCAGGTATAGTTTATCTAAGACATTAGCTGTCACGGGTGTGTCAGAGTGACAGACAGTCGCCCTGCAGTTGGTTGCAGGAGATCTCTACGTTTGGCATTACAGACATCTTCTTAGAGGCTGTCTCTAGGACCCAGCGGCTACCTCCGTCTAATTAACACCCTGCCTGTCTGTATAAATACCTGCTGTGCTTCAGAGGGAGTTGCCGATGATATTCATTACTACTTGTGAAGGTTTAGCAAGAGTAGTACTTAGTCCTCTCTGTAGCTTGAGGACGCATGCGCATTTGTCTGGAGTCGTCTAAAGCTAAGCAATTTCCCCCTGTTTGTGTACCCTTATTGTCTATAGTGTTTAGTGGAGACCGACTAGTGCTCATCTCCTTCCTTCCCTAGCCATAGCCATACGCCAGGGAAAGACAGGGCGAGGCACACGTACGGCGATTGGTGCAGAGCCAATACAGGGACATTAAGGGAGACAGGGTGACACTAGATAGATATGACGCTGCAGATAGGAGGTCTCCACTTCCCCCCTTTACCTAGAGTCTGGGCTCCCTTTCCCTCTTCCCTTTGTGTTGCACTATGTCTTTCCCACACTTGGTGTGACATTATTACCAGCCAAGCACATTTTGAAAGGAAAAAAAAAGAAAACTGACACTTTGTTGTTTTTAGGCATGTACTTTTTTTCCCTTTCTCCCTTGGTATGAGTTCAGTTGCAGAGCTCACCGTGCGGCTGCACAAGTTGTCCCTGGAGGTGAATGACCTCCACGGTGAGGTACAGCAGCAGCACCAGCGGCTACAGGTCGCCGATGTGGGGGTCTCTTTAGGTAGGCCTGTCCAAACTGAACCCAAAGTTGCCCTCCCGGACAGGTTTTCTGGAGGTAGGAACAAGTTTTTTGTATTCAAGGAGGCATGCAAACTGTATTTTAAACTTCGTCCTTACTCCTCCATAAATGAGGAGCAACGAGTTGGAATTGTGATCTCTCTACTGCTGGAAGATCCTCAGTCGTAGGTGTTTTCTTTACTGCAGGACTCGGTTTGCCTCCAGTCTGTGGAGGGTTTTTTCGGGGCTCATCTATAATGACCCTGACCGAGTCGCCTTGGCTGAGTCTAAGCTACATCGCCTTGAGCAGGGGAATTGGTCAGTGGAAACGTACAGTTCGGAATTCCGTAGATGGGCAATGGATTCCAAATGGAATGACTCAGCCCTTAGAAGTCAATTTTGTGAGGGGCTTACTGAAAGGTTGAAAGATGCCTTGGCAGTATATGAAACCTCTCAGTCGTTGGAGGCAAACATGTCGTTGGCCATACGTCTTGATACACGCCTTTGGGATAGACGGGTGAGACCGGCCTTCTCTGGGGCCTTCTTGTCAGAGTTGTGTACCTCTGCCGGGGGAGCGGTCTGGAGGTGAACTAGTACTGGGGGAGGTGGAGGAACCATGCAGTTAGGGGGTGTCTCTGCATCATACATCTCTCTGGAGATTCACAAGAAAAAAGGTGTCTTTTTTTTGTGGGAAAAAAGGACATTTTGTTGGGACCTCTCCTTCAATTTCTAAACAAAAGGAGACTCTATTAACTCTTGCTAGTCTGGAGTTGGATAAACAAGGGGTGCATTTGTGACCAAACTGCAGTTTCCAGTTTGTCCTGACAGCAGAGGTGGTACTAGAGAGCAAAACCGAGAAAATGTCTCTGCTTCTTGACAGTGGAGCTGGAGTCAGCATGGCTGATGCTGAGTTTGTGAAGATTCATGGTCTTGCTTGCTGTATTTTAGATAAACCTATTTCCAGTTTTGACATCGACTCAGCGCCACTTGCACAGAAAGCATTTACTCAGATTATATATAATGTAAAACTGAGGGTGGGGTCAGTTCATTGTGAAATAATTCCTTGCTATGTCCTGGACAATCTTCCCACACGGATTGTTTTGGGTATACCTTGGGTTGTTAAACATAATCTATTGGTGGATTGACAAACCGGCGAGATTATTGAATGGGGAGATTACTGCCATGAAAACTGTTTAGATATCTCCCTTGCTACTGTTTCTACGGAAATATTACCTGCTTTTTGGTCTGTTTTTGAAGATGTTTTTTCTGTGAGCTGGTGTCAGGTTTTGCCTCCTCATCGAGCTTATGACTGTCCTCTATTAACCTGACCCCCGGAGCTAAACTACCGAAGTCCAGACTGTATAACCTTTGTGCCCCTGAGAGACAAGCCATGAAGTATTTCATTGCGGAAAGTCTGGAGAAGGGACATATCAGACCCTCATCTTCGCCCATGGCGGCAGGGTCTTCTTTGTGAAAAAAAAAAAAGATGATGGTCTACATCCCTGTTTAGATTTCTGGGAATTAAATCAAATTACTATCCGCGATCCATACTGTCTTCCTCTGATTCCTGATTTGTTCAGCCAGGTTGAGGTAGCTAAGGTTTTCTCCAAGTTGGATTTAATGGGAGCCTATAATCTGGCAAAAGTATTGTCTGATCTCATCAGACAGTACTTACAAGGTGGATACCACCAAAATTACAAGTAGCAATAGGGAAAGGGAAAAAGGGGGAAAAGGGTGTGAGTAAAATTAATAAATCTTTATTTAATAGTGTTAAAAACCTAATAATCCGTACATTGAGGATGTATATTGAATCACGGTTAATATGAATTATAATCCTATAAACTATGATCCACTAGATTTCTGATAGGGTCAGACAGTGAATCAAATTATAAATAGAATAAATCCCTAGCCAATGTCACTTATAATTAACCCCTTCCCCACATACGCCGTACATGTACTGCTCTGCGGGAGCGCCGCCGCGATCACATGCGGGTGTCAGCCGATCACGGGCATTTAACCCCTGTGATGCCATTGTCAGTAGTTACAACGACATCGCAGGGCATCGCAGAGGGAGTGGGCTCCCTCTGTGATCCCATCAACACAACGCGATGTGATCGCGTTATGTTGATGGTCTCTTTGGTGACCCCCGGTCCCAAGATGGCCGCGGGGTCTTTCAGGGTCCTGCAGGAAGGTGGCCTGTCAGCACCTGCTCAGAGAGCAGGAGCTGAGACGCCTCTTTCCTTCCTGTCAGACGCTGCTCTGATGCTCTGCAGTGCAGATGCATTGCAGAGCATCAGATCAGCGATCTGACAGTTTGAAGTTGATGTCCCACCCTGGTACAATGTAAAAAAAGTAATAAAACATTTAATAAAAATTCTAAAAATATTTTTTTTAAAAATCACAAAATAAAGAAAAAAAAGAAAAAATATTAATCCAATAAATATATTTATCTGTGTAAAAAAAACAATAAACGTACACATATTTGGTATCGCGTCCGTAACGACCCGACCTATAAAACTTTCCCACTAGTTAACCCCTTCAATGAACACCATAAAAAAAGGTATAAAACACGGCAAAAAATTGTTCTTTTTCATCATACTTCCGAACAAAAAGTGGAATAAAACGTGATCAAAAAGACGCCTGTAAAAAAATATTGTACCACTGAAAACATCATCTTATCCTGCAAAATACAAGCCGCCATATAGCTCCATCAGTAGAAAATAAAAAAGTTACAGCTCTCAGATTAAAGCGATGCCAAAATAATAATTTTTTTCTATAAAATAGTTTTAATTGTTTTAAAGCGCCAAAACATAAAAAGAGATATAAATGTGGTATCGCTGTAATCGTACTGACCCGAAGAATAAATCTGCCTTATCAATTTTACCACACGCGGAACGGCATAAAAAATCCCCAAAAAAACAATTCCTGAATTGCTGGATTTTGTTCATGCAGCCTCCAAAAAAATGGAATAGAAAGCGATCAAAAAATGTCACGTGCTCGAAATTGTACCAATGAATACGTCAACTCATCCCACAAAAAACAAGCCCTTACATGACTCTGTTGGCCAAAATATAGAAAAATTATAGCTCGCTAAATATGGCGATGCAAAAACTTGTTTTTACAATAAAAAGCGTCTTTTAGTGTGTGACAGCTGTCAATCATAAAAACCTCATATAAATCTGTTATCCCTGTAATCGCACCAACCCGAAGAATAAAGTCGTCTAATCACTTATACCGCACGAGGAAAGGCATAAAAATTATATAAAACCTATTCTTCACATGCTGTTGATTTATTCATTCTGCCTCCCAAAGATTGCTCAGCATACATTTATCCAGTGGACTGTGCTGAGCGTTTACACCGGGGTTTCTGTGTAAATCTCTGAAATATGTGATTGAGACGGAACCCCCGGCGGAAGATTCCCTGTAATGAGACAGATGGAGGCACTGTGGACGCCATAGGACCTGTGATCCCACGGTGTCCGTCTTTTTATTAGGCATGCATAAAAGTGCCGTCAGCCACAGTTCTATACACTTCTGAAAAGAAAGACGACGCTGAACAGAGGCCAGACGGAGTCCAGACGAACTCTGCTGCCTCATTATAGTGGAGCGCACGAAAAACGTGATCCAAAATGTTATGTAAAATGTTCCCAATAAAAGCTTCAGTTCCATTTACAAAAAAGCTCCCACTCAGGTCCGTCATCTGTTAACAATAATATAGGGGCTTCCACAATATTGGTAGCACAAAGGCTCTGGAAAAACAAAATGGCTCCTCGCCCTCCAAAAGAAATCCAGCGCTCTCAAATCCAAATGTCTCCCTCCTTCTGAGCTCCAGGACGTGTCTAAACCGCAGTTAGCGTCCACATGTTTGGCATTCCTGTAGCAATGAGAGACTGCCTAATTAATGGGTGCATCTCTTCAGAAGAACGAGCTGGGCATAATGTACTGGTCACTACAACGTACTGTTCACTACAGTGTACTGGTCACTACAACAGCAGTTTGCAATCTTCACTTAGCAACATCCACTATGCTTGTTTCTGGAAAACACACATGGAGTCAAAATCGTCACTACAACTGTAGATAAATTCACAAAGGGGTATAATTTCCAAAATGGGGTCACTTGAGGGGGATTCTGCTCTTATAGGGTCTCTGTATATGGAATCCGCAAACTATTCTAGGAAAATCTGCTCCCAGGAGGCAAAATGTGATCCGTCCCTCCCGAGTCTCACCGTATGGCTAAGCAGTACTGTACAGCCATATATGGGGTATTTCTACATTCTGCAGAAATTGTGGGACAAATTTTGGTGTCATTTTTACCCATTTTCCAGTGTGAAAATGTAAAATCTGGGGCTAAAACAACATTTTAGTGGTAAAACTGTAATTATTTTTTCTTCACTGCCCGGTGGTATAAAATTATGTGACACACCTGTGGTGTCAATATGATCACTACACCCCTAGATGAATTCATTGAGAGGTGTAGTTTGTAAAATTAGGTCACTTATGGGGGGGCTCAGCTGATCTGGCACGTTAGGGGCTCTACCAATGTGACATGGCACCCACAAACTAGTCCAACAAAATCTGAACTGTAATATGGTGCTTCTTCCCTTCTGAGCTTTGCACCAGGGCCGGCGTCAGCACCCGGCGTACCCGGGCAAGTGCTGGGGCCCTGGAAAATTAGAGGGGCCCAGCCGCCCACTCACTGTCGGGGCCCGGGCCCACACACCCACCCGCCCACTCACTGTCGGGGCCGGGCCCACACACCCACCCGCCCACTCACTGTCGGGGCCGGGCCCACTCACCCACCCGCCCACTCACTGTCGGGGCCGGGCCCACACACCCACCCGCCCACTCACTGTCGGGGCCGGGCCCACACACCCACCCGCCCACTCACTGTCGGGGCCGGGCCCACACACCCACCCGCCCACTCACTGTCGGGGCCGGGCCCACACACCCACTCACTGTCGGGGCCCTGGCCGCTTCCTCGGCACCTGTTCAGTGACGCAGGCGCTGCTTGATTGCCGGCACTCCCCCCAGACATGGCCGCGCGCTGTCCGGCTGTGTCTGCTAGTAATGACGCGGCAGGGTCGACGGCACTGCACCTTTAATTGTGCTTGTGTGTCGCCCCTGCCGCGTCATTACTAGCAGACACAACCGCACAGCGCGCGGCCATGTCTAGGGGAGTGCCGGCAATCAAACACCGTCGGAGGTCCTGCACAGATGGGCGGGAGGGGCCCGGACCCGAGAGCAAGTGGGCCCCTCTGATGTTCCAGGGCCATGAAGTGTGTGACACGCCGGGGGCCCTGCACTGCCCCATACCTGAGGAGCTGCTGGACAGGACACTGGACCGGGGACAGGTGAGTGAGGCTTCCCCAATCCCCATATTAAAAATATTAGTAATGGGTCTGTGTGAGTGCATGTATGTGAATGTCAGTGTATATGACTGTGTATATATATTTGTCTGTTTTATCTATGTGTATGTCTGTATATGTACATATGTCTGCGTACCGTGTGTGCGCGCGCATATGTCTGCGTACCGTGTGTGCGTGCGCGTGTCTGCGTACCGTGTGTGCGCGCGCATATGTCTGCGTACTGTGTGTGCGTGCGTGTCTGCGTACCGTGTGTGCGCTCGCATATGTCTGCGTACTGTGTGTGCGCGCGCATATGTCTGCGTACTGTGTACATATCTCTCTGATTTAAGTACATAAAGATTAAAATTTTGAAATTTGCAAAATTTTCACCAAATTTCCGATTTTTTCACAAATAAATGTAAGTCATATCAAATAAATTCTAACACCATCATGAAGTACAATATGTCATGAAAAAACAGTCTCAGAATCAGTGGGATCCATTGAAGCGTTCCAGAGTAATTACCTCATAAAGTGACAGTGGTCAGAATTTAAAAAAATGGCCCGGTCAGGAAGGTGAAAACAGGCTTCTGGGTGAAGGGGATAATGGCTGGGTTTATATTTTCAAAGTAAATGCCGTAAATTATATCAAAGTGCACTAGATTATTCTAGTATCTTCATCCAGGAGAAGGTTTTTGTCAAATTGAAGGCTCATATAGCCAATATATAATTAATAATAAACACATTATCCTAACCCAAGGAATACACTCCCCATATTATATGCAGGAAGTGTAAGACTATGTGCACACGGTGCAAATTTGCTGCGGTTTTGACGCTGTGTGTTTATTCAGCGTCAAAATCGCAGCGGCCAGATGTTACAGCATAGTGGATGAGATTTCAAGAAATCCCATGCCCACTATGCATTTTTGTGCACCTGCGGAAGCTGACATGAGGTGCGTTTTTCAGATCCGCAGCATGTCTATTTCTCTTGCGGAAATGCATGCGGATTTTCCCCATAGACTTGCATTAGATGAGGAAAATCCGCATGCTTAAAAACCACATGTGTGTTTTATGTGCGTTTTATGTGCGTTTCCACAGCGGAAACGCACACAGAAACGCTACATGATGATCAATAAAGTTTGTTTAAAAAAAACCTATTCTCTAATTTCAACATGAAGACATGAAAAACGCATGCGGCAAAACCGCATCAAAAAATGCATGCAGCAAACCGCATGTAAAAACCGCAAGTAACCTAATTTGCATATTAGGTGCAGAAATGGTGCAGAAATTCTGCAGCGTCAAAACCGCAACAAATCCGCACTGTGTGCACGTACCCTAACAGGTCTAATCGATGTGATTATAATGAGCCTTTATACAATGATTTATTTGTCAGGACACACTATTACACCTAACTGTGTCTGTGTGGTTGATCTTAAATTATGCCTGAAGCTCCTTTATTGCGGTACGCAGTAAAGATAAGGAGGCATTAACACAGGCTTAGCCGGCTTAGATACAGTTATATGAAAAAGTTTGGGCACCCCTATTAATCTTAAGCTTAATGTTTTATAAAAATTGGTGTTTTTGCAACAGCTATTTCAGTTTGATATCTGTAATAACTGTTGGACACAGTAATGTTTCTGCCTTGAAATGAGGTTTATTGTACTAACAGAAAATGTGCACTCTGCATTCAAACAAAATTTGTCAGGTGCATTAGTATGGGCACCTCACCAGAAAAGTGACATTAATATTTAGTAGATCCTCCTTTTGCAAAAATAACAGCCTCTAGTCGCTTCCTGTAGCTTTTAATGATTTCCTGGATCCTGGATGAAGGTATTTTTGACCATTCCTCTTTACAAAACAATTCCAGTTCAGTTAAGTTTGATGGTCGCCGAGCATGGGCAGCCCTATTCAAATGATCCCACAGATGTTCAATGATATTCAGGTCTGGGGACTGGGATGGCCATTCCAGAACATTGTAATTGTTCCTCTGCATGAATGCCTGAGTAGATTTGGAGCGGTGTTTTGGATCATTGTCTTGCTAAAAGATCCATCCCCGGCGTAACTTCAACTTTGTCACTGATTCTTGAACATTATTGTCAAGAATCTGCTGATACTAAGTGGAATCCATGTGTCCTTCAACTTTAACAAGAGTCCCGGTGCCGGCATTGGCCACACAGCCCCAAAGCATGATGGAACCTCCACCAAATTTTACTGTGGGTAGCAAGTGTTTTTCTTGGACTGCTGTGTTTTTTTGCCGCCATGCATAATGCCTTTTTGTATGACCAAACAACTCAATCTTGGTTTCATCAGTCCACAGGACCTTCTTCCAAAAAGAAATTGGCTTCTCCATATGTGCTTTTGCATACCTCAGCCGACTCTGTTTGTGACGTGCTTGCAGAAACAGCTTCTTTCGCATCACTCTCCCATACAGCTTCTCCTTGTGCAAAGTGCGTTGTATAGTTGACCGATGCACAGTGACACCATCTGCAGCAAGTTGATGCTGCAGCTCTCTGGAGGTGGTCTGAGGATTGTCCTTGACTGATCTCACCATTCTTCTTCTCTGCCTTTCTGATATTTTTCTTGGCCTGCCACTTCTGGCCTTAACAAGAACTGTCCCTGTGTTCTTCCATTTCCTTACTATGTTCCTCACAGTGGAAACAGACAGGTTAAATCTCTGAGACAGCTTTTTGTATCCTTCCCCTGAACAACTATGTTGAATAATCTTTGTTTTCAGATCATTTGACAGTTTTTTTTGAGGAGCCCATGATGCCACTCTTCAGAGGAGATTCAAACAGGAGAACAACTTGCAAGTGGCCACTTTAATTAGCTTTTCTCATGATTGCATACACCTGGCTATGAAGTTCAAAGCTCAATGAGGTTACAAAACCCAAAAAAGTGCTTTAGTACGTCAGTGAAAAGTAGGTAGGAGTATTTAAAACAAGAAAATGATAAGGGTGCCCATACTTATGCACCTGTCAAATTTTGTTTGAATGCAGATTGCACATTTTCTGTTAGTACAATAAACCTCATTTCAAGGCAGAAACATTACTGTGTCCAACAGTTATTACATATATCAAACTGAAATAGCTGTTGCAAAAACACCAATTTTTATAAAACATTAAGCTTAAGATTAATAGGGGTGCCCAAACCTTTTCATATAACTGTATACGTGCGGCTCAGCTATGCCGCAGGCAGCCTCTCACGCTGTTTGCACACAAATTACCGGTCAGCAGGGGAGGCAGATAATATATATGGATCATGATCCCCTGGTTGTACAGGGGATCCAACAAACAATCTGCCTACTTTGATCTCAGATTCGACTCACATGTGCAGCTGTCGGATTCTCCCACACTGTCAACAAATGTGTAAGTGCGATCAGCGGGAGAGGCAATTTCGAAGTTCAACTATGTCTGCGATCTTTCAGGTCTAGATAAAGCTGACAGCTAAAATGGGGTAGATATGTATCGTGCAACGTTGTAACACTGCACTCTGCAGCATGCGGTCAATTATTAGGCATAATAATTATAATGGACATTGGCTAGGGATTTATTCTATTTGTAATTCGATTCACTGTCTGAACCTATCAGGAATCTAGTGTATCATGGTTTTATAGGATTATAATTCATATTAACCCCTTAAGCCCCGCGGGTGGTTTGCACGTTAATGACCGGGCCAATTTTTACAATTCTGACCACTGTCACTTTATGAGGTAATTACTCTCGAACGCTTCAACGGATCCCCCTGATTCTGAGATTGTTTTTTCGTGACATATTGTACTTCATGATTGTGGAAAAATTTCTTCGATATCACTTGCGTTTATTTGTGAAAAAAACGGAAATTTGGCGAAAATTTTGAAAATTTTGCAATTTTCAAAATTTGAATTTTTAAGCCCTGAAATCAGAGCGATATGTCACACAAAAGAGTTAATAAATAACATTTCCCACATGTCTACTTTACATCAGCACAATTTTGGAACCAAAATTTTTTTTTGTTAGGGAGCTATAAGGGTTAAAAGTTGACCAGCGATTTCTCATTTTTCCAACAAAATTTACAAAACCATTTTTTTAGGGACCACATCACATTTGAAGTCACTTTGAGAGGTCTTTATGACAGAAAATATCCAAAAGTGACACCATTCTAAAAACTACACCCCTCAAGGTGCTCAAAACCACATTCAAGAACTTTATTAACCCTTCAGGTGCTTCACAGGAATTTTTTGAATGTGGAAGAAAAAAATGAACATTTAACTTTTTTCACAAAAATGTTAATTTAGACCCAATTTTTTTTATTTTCACAGGGGTAACAAGAAAAAATGGACCCCAAAGTTTGTTGTGCAATTTCCCCTGGGCACGCAGATACCCAATATTTGGGGAAAAAATACTGTTTGGGCGCACGGCAGGGCTCGGAAGGGAAGGAGCGCTATTTGACTTTTTGATTGTAAAATTTGCTTGAATAATTAGCGGACGCCATGTTGTGTTTGGAGAGCCCATGTGTGCCCAAACTTTGGAGCTCCCCCACAAGTGACCCCATTTTGGAAACTAGACCCCCCAAGGCACCTTTCTAGATGCATAGTGAGCACTTGGAACCCCCAGGTGCTTCACAAATTGATTCGTAACAATGAAAAAGTGAAAAAAAAAAACACTTTTTCATTTTATGAATCAATTTGTGAAGCACCTGAGTGTTCCAAGTGCTCACAATGCATCTAGATAGGTGCCTTGGGGGGTCTAGTTTCCAAAATGGGGTCACTTGTGGGGGAGCTCCAATGTTTGGGCACACAGCGGCTCTCCAAACGCAACATGGTGTCGCTAACAATTTGAGCCGATTTTCCGTTAAATTTGTTAGAGGACACCATGTTGCATTTAGAGAGTCCCTGTGTGCCCAAACATTGGAGCTCCCCCACAAGTGACCCCATTTTGGAAACTAGACCCCCCAAGGCACCTATCTAGATGCATAGTGAGCACTTGGAACCCCCAGGTGCTTCACAAATTGATTCGTAACAATGAAAAAGTGAAAAAAAAAACACTTTTTGATTTGTATGAATCAATTTGTGAAGCACCTGAGGGTTCCAAGTGCTCACTATGCATCTAGATAGGTGCCTTGGGTGGTCTAGTTTCCAAAATGGGGTCACTTGTGGGGGAGCTCCAATATTTGGGCACACAGCGGCTCTCTAAATGCAACATGGTGTCCGCTAACAAATTTAACGCAAAATTGGCTCAAATTGTTAGCGACACCATGTTGCGTTTGGAGAGCTGCTGTGTGCCCAAACATTGGAGCTCCCCCACAAGTGACCCCATTTTGGAAACTAGACCCCCCAAGGCACCTATCTAGATGCATAGTGAGCACTTGGAACCCCCAGGTGCTTCACAAATTGATTCGTAACAATGAAAAAGTGAAAAAAAAAACACTTTTTCATTTTTATGAATCAATTTGTGAAGCACCTGGGGGTTCCAACTGCTCACTATGCATCTAGATAGGTGCCTTGGGGGGTCTAGTTTCCAAAATGGGGTCACTTGTGGGAGAGCTCCAATGTTTGGGCACACAGGGACTCTCTAAATGCAACATGGTATCCGCTAACAAATTGAATGGAAAATCGGCTCAAATTGTTAGCGGACACCACATTGCGTTTGGAGAGCTTCTCTGTGCCCAAACTTTGGAGCTCCCCCACAAGTGACCCCATTTTGGAAACTAGACCCCCCAAGGCACCTTTCTAGATGCATAGTGAGCACTTGGAACCCCCAGGTGCTTCACAAATTGATTCGTAATAATGAAAAAGTGAAAAAAAAAACACTTTTTCATTTTTACGAATCAATTTGTGAAGCACCTAGGGGTTCCAAGTGCTCACTATGCATCTAGATAGGTGCCTTGGGGGTCTAGTTTCCAAAATGGGGTCACTTGTGGGGGAGCTCCAATGTTTGGGCACACAGGGACTGTCTAAATGCAACATGGTATCCGCTAACAAATTGAATGGAAAATCGGCTCAAATTGTTAGCGGACGCCACATTGCGTTTGGAGAGCCCCTCTGTGCCCAAACTTTGGAGCTCCCCCACAAGTGACCCCATTTTGGAAACTAGACCCCCCAAGGCACCTTTCTAGATGCATAGTGAGCACTTGGAACCCCCAGGTGCTTCACAAATTGATTCGTAATAATGGAAAAGTGAAAAAAAACACTTTTTCATTTTTACGAATTAATTTGTGAAGCACCTAGGGGTTCCAAGTGCTCACTATGCATCTAGATAGGTGCCTTGGGGGGTCTAGTTTCCAAAATGGGGTCACTTGTGGAGGAGCTCCAATGTTTGGGCACACAGGGACTCTCCAAATGTAACATGATATCCGCTAACAATTTGAGCCGACAATTTGTTAGCGGATATCATGTTGCATTTGGAGAGTCCCTGTGTGCCCAAACATTGGAGCTCCCCCACAAGTGACCCCATTTTGGAAACTAGACCCCCCAAGGCACCTATCTAGATTCATAGTGAGCACTTGGAACCTCAGGTGCTTCACAAATTGATTCATAAAAATGAAAAAGTGTTTTTTTTTTCACTTTTTCATTTTTACGAATCAATTTGTGAAGCACCTGGGGGTTCCAAGTGCTCACTATGCATCTAGAAAGGTGCCTTGGGGGGTCTAGTTTCCAAAATGGGGTCACTTGTGGGGGAGCTCCAAAGTTTGGGCACAGAGGGGCTCTCCAAACGCAATGTGGTGTCCGCTAACAATTTGAGCCGATTTTCCATTCAATTTGTTAGCGGATACCATGTTGCATTTAGAGAGTCCCTGTGTGCCCAAACATTGGAGCTCCCCCACAAGTGACCCCATTTTGGAAACTAGACCCCCCAAGGCACCTATCTAGATTCATAGTGAGCACTTGGAACCCCAGGTGCTTCACAAATTGATTCATAAAAATGAAAAAGTGTTTTATTTTCACTTTTTCATTTTTACGAATCAATTTGTGAAGCACCTGGGGGTTCTAAGTGCTCACTATGCATCTAGATAGGTGCCTTGGGGGGTCTAGTTTCCAAAATGGGGTCACTTGTGGGGGAGCTCCAATGTTTGGACACACAGGGGCTCTCCAAACGCAACATGGCGTCCGCTAACAATTTGAGCCGATTTTCCATTCAATTTGTTAGCGGACACCATGTCGCGTTTGGAGAGCCCGTGATGTGCCTAAACAGTGGAGCTCCCCCACAAGTGTCCCCATTTTGGAAACTATACCCCTCAAAGATTTTATTAAGGTGTATAGTGAACATTTTGAACCCAGAGGTACGGCACATTATTTGTTTACATTAGGTCATCATATTGAATAAGTTTTCATTATTCTTGAGCGCAAGTGCTCGCTACTTGAGTTTGCATCGGGTACTCAGGTATGCACCATGTACAGCGTGTGCTCGAGTGACATGCTCGAGTCCCTGCTCCGCATGTTTCACGGTTATTAGACACCCAAAAAAAAACATGCGGGGATCGCTCATGCATGGCAGGCAATCCCCGTAAAGTTTTTTGGCCGCGAAGCATATGGGGCAGAGACTCGAGCATGTCACTCAAATACCCACGATACTAAATGCATACCAGAGCACCCGATGCAAACTCAAGTAGCGAGCACTTGCTCTCAACACTAGTCGCCATATCGTCATCTTTTTTTCTTACTTTTGAAAAAAATCCCAACCCCAGCCCTAACCCTAGCACAACCCTAACCATAGCGCAACCCTAGCCCCAGCACAACCCTAGCCCCAGCACAACCCTAGCCCCAGCACAACCCTAGCCCCAGCACAACCCTAGCCCCAAACCCAGCCCTAACCCTAGCCCAATCCTAACTCAAGAGTTTATTTTTGACGCCGTTCCTTGTGCGGTATAAGTGATTAGACGACTTTATTCTTCGGGTCGGTGTGATTACAGCAATGCCAGAATCATATGGGGTTTTTATGACTGACAGCTGTCACACACTAAAAGACGCATTTTTTGTAAAATCTAGTTTTTGCATCGCCATATTTTGAGAGCTATAATTTTTCCAGATTTTGGCAGACAGTCATGTGACGGCTCGTTTTTTGCGGGATGACTTGACGTTGTTAATGGTGGCATTTTCAGGCACGTGACATTTTTTGATCGCTTTCTATTCCGATTTTTGGGAGGCAGAATAAACAAAAACCAACAATTCAGGAATTGTTTTTTTTTTTTTTTTTTTTATTCTGTTCCGCGTGTGGTAAAATTGATGAGGCAGCTTTACTCTTCGGGTCAGTACGTTTACAGCGGTACCACATTTGTATCATTTTTCTATGTTTTGGCGCTTATACACAATAAAAGCTATTTTATAGAAAAAAATATTTTTTAGTATCGCTTTATTCTGAGAGCTATAACTTTTTTATTTTTCGGCTGATGGAGCTATATGGCGGCTTGTTTTTTGCGGGACGAGATGACGTTTTCAGCGGTATCATTTTTATTTATATGCGTCTTTTTGATCGCGTGTTATTCCACTTTTTGTTTGGCGGTATGGTGATAAAGCATTGTTTTTTGCTTGGTTTTTTTTTTTTTTTTTTTACCGTGTTCACTGAAGGGGTTAACTAGTGGGACAGTTTTATAGGTCAGGTTGTTCCGGACGCGGCGATACCAAATATGTGTACTTTTATTGTTTTTTTTTAATTTTTTTTATAATAATATTTATTGATGGGTACATTATATTTTTATTTTTGGTGTATTATTTTTTTTATTTTTTTATAATATTTTTGCACATTTTTTTTTTTTTTTTTTTCCACTTTCACACAGTTTATACACTTTATTACTTTGTCCCACTCTGGGACTTTCACTTTTTTTTTTCTGATCGCCTGCATGGCACAGGAATGGAGCACCATCCCTATGCCATGAAGGCTGTCAGAAGTGCACAGTGTGAAGATTGCTTGGAGATGCACTGCGCATGTCCAAGCAATCTTCCTGCTCTCTGGTGACCCGGATGTTGTCATGACGACATCGGGTCGTCATGGCAACACCCGGGAAGCCTTTGCAGACTGCGCTGGAAGCCGGAAGAGGAGGTGAGTATCGCCGATCACCTCCCCTTGCCCCCGCAATGCCGCGATCGACTTCGATCGACTTCGATCGCAGCATCGCGGGGGTTAATGTGCTGGGAGCGGTGCGTGACCGCTCCCTGCACATAGTACCGGGTGTCAGCTGTGACAATCAGCTGACACCCGGCGGCGATCGCGCCCGCACAGCCTGTGTGCGGGCGCGATCGCGATGACGTACTAATACGGGTCTGGCTCTTAAGTCCCAGGGCACAGACGCGTATTAGTACGTCAGATGTTATTAAGGGGTTAACCGTGATTCAATATACATCATCTATGGGATGTACGGCTTATTAGGTTTTTAACATTATTAAATAAAGATTTATTAATTTTACTCATACCGTTTTCTCCCCTTTCCGAATTTGCTACGAGCCTATAATCTGGTTTGAATCACAGAAGGGGATGAATGGAAAACAGGAGATTTTGAGAGTTTGGTTATGCCTTTTGGTTTGACCAATGCACCTACGGTATTCCAGCATTTCATAAATTATATTTTTCTTCATTTGGTGGGGAGGTTTGTGGTGGTCTATCTGGACTATATTTTGGTTTACTCACCTGATTTTGAGACACATCGGTGGCATGTTAAGCAGGTACTCCAGATATTAAGGGATAACAAACTTTATGCTAAACTGGAAAAATGTGTTTTTGCTGTTCAGGAGGTGCAGTTTTTGGGGTACTTGTTGTCTTCAGGTTTCCGGATGGAACCGGTGAAGATCCGTGCAGTCCTTGATTACTTGTGAAGGCTTAGCAAGAGCAGTACTTCGTCCTTTCTGGAGCTTGAGGACGTATGTGCATTTATCTGGAGTTGTCTAAAGCTAACCAATTTCCCCGTTTGTGTACCCTTGTTGTCTATAGTGTTTAGTGGATCTAGTAGGGCTCATATTCCTTCCCTAGCCATACGCCAGGGAAAGACAGGGCGAGGTACGGGTGCGGCGATTGTTGCAGAATCAATACAGGGACGTTAGGGGAGACAGGGTGAAGCTAGCTCAACCTAAGAGGTCTCCACTTTCCCCCTTTCCCTAGAGTCTGGGATCCCTTTCCCTCTTCCCTTTGTGTTGTACTAAGTCTTTCCCACACCTGGCGTGACATTAGCAGAGCATTGAGTTTTTAGCACACTGTTTAATTTCATGCATTGGTCGGCCCTCCAGTTGGTCAGGTAATGTTCAATTTCACATCTTGGTCAGTGTTACGCTCGCGCCCGGACTGACTGGCATGAGCGTGATTAGTGATGTATAATGAACCGAGAAGTGCCTGGAGGGGCGTAACTAAGTATCTACCTGATCCGACCAAGGTCGCATGGCGGCTAACGACTCCATGAACCAAGGAGGAACCGAGCAGAGGGACCAGGTGCTACTCCAGGTCAGATCCCGGTCACAGCTCTTGACCCACACCAGGGAATGCAGGAACAGGCAGGTTAGGCTGTCATACAGACAGGTGGGTATTGGCAGGCATGGCTGGTATGCTGACAGGGGGTTACTGGTAAGCACGGCTGGTATGCAGACAGGTGGGTACTGGCAAGCACGGCTGGAGTGCAGACAGGGAAATACTGGCAAGCATGGCTGGAGTGTAGACAGGTGGGTACTAGCAGGTTGGAGCGCAGGCTGGATAGAGTTCAGTACAGACTGGGAGACAGGAACAGAGCCGCAGATGCGGTAGACAAGCAGAGTAAAGCGAAACCGCCGGAGCGGAGGACAAGGCAGAGCAGAGTGGTACCGCAGGTGCGATGAACATGGCAGAGCAGAGAGGAACCGCCAGAGCGGTAGGCTAGGCAGAGCAGAGAGGAACCGCCGGAGCGGTGGGCTAGGCAGAGCAGAGGGGAACCGCCGGAGCGGTGAGCAAGCAGAGCACAACTAAACCGCAGGAGCGGTGAACACGGCAGAGCAGAAAGGAACCGCCGGAGCGGTGGGCTAGGCAGAGCAGAGGGGAACCGCCGGAGCGGTGAGCAAGGTAGAGCAGAGGGGAGCCGCCCGAGCGCTGAGCAAGGCAGAGCAGACAGAAACTGCTGGTGCGGTGAGCAAGGCAGAGCAGAGAAAATGGGCAAGTCAGAGCAGGGAGAAGCCGCCGGAGCGGTGGGGAAGGCTGAGCAAAGTGAAGCCGCTGGAGCGGTGGGCAAGTCAGAGCAGAGAGAAACCCCAGGTGCGGTGAGCAAGGCAGAGCAGAGAGAAGCCGCCGGAGCGGTGGGCAAGTTAGAGCAGAGAGAAACCTCTGGTGCGGTGAGCAAGGCAGAGCAGAGAGAAGCCGCCGGAGCGGTGGGCAAGTTAGAGCAGAGAGAAACCTCTGGTGCGGTGAGCAAGGCAGAGCAGAGAGAAGCCGCCGGAGCGGTGAGCAATTCAGAGCAGAGAGAAGCCGCCGGAGCGGTGGGTAAGGCAGAGCAGAGGGAAGCCGCCTGAGCGGTGGGCAAGTCGAGCGGAGCGAAACCGCAGATGCGGTGGACAAGGAAAATACGGGAAGATATGAAGGAAGGGAAAAGGGACTAGCAGAACCAGATACACACAAGGTACTTCCTATGAAGTAGCGAGTGGACACAAAACTCACAAACAGAAGTACAGAGACAACGAGTTGGAGTTAGGTGCAGGTTCAGACACTGCAGGAAAAGGGAGGGTACGGACATAGAGACAAAACAGGTAACAGGCTAAGAGACAGTTCAGACTGGAACTGATACTGCAACGAGATACAGGAACGAGCCTGGGTATACGGCCCCCAGAGTGGCGGAAACATACTAGAAGTCACAGATAACAGGTCTGGGAATGCAGCCCCCATAGTGGCGGAAACAGACAAGAAGCAGAACTGGACCTGGCAACTTCAGAGTCAAGGAGCACACTGAATGTTAGTGTTGCTCAGGCACCTCCTTCTGGGTGGAGGGGGTTTAAATATCCAGTGACTCACAGCAATAGGCTGGAGACGCATTAGGAGTGTGCCCACAGCAGCTATAAGAATCAGGAAGTAACCGGGCCGCCGCCCTAAGCAGTCAGTCAAAAGATATGCACACAGCATGAACTGGATGAAGCAAGGTTTGTAGGCTGGACTGACAGGTAAGATTGCAGTCTTGCATAGTGGGAGGTGGTGCACTATGCAAGCACGCCGCCAGGGATGTTACAGTCAGGCAATGTTTACTTTACACACATCAGTAATTTAATTAAACTTTAGTAATCCTAACTGCCATTCTGAGGTGAGGCGACTAAGACATTATGGTTTAAACTTGGGAAAATCTCAAAAATGATAGCAGCTTCACATCTCCTGAACAAACTATTAAAGCAAGTAAAAAAAAAAAAAAAAGTTTAAAAAAAGATCATATAAAAGTACAAATCACCCCCCTTTTTGTCCCATTCAAAACAAAACAATAAAAAATACACATATTTGGTATTGCCCGATCTATCAAGTAGAGAATTAATCTGATCAGTAAACGGCGAAATGAGAAAAAAATTAAAATGCAATAACAGGCGATCAAAACATTGTATCTAACCCAAAATAGTATCAGTAGAAACGTCAGCTTGGCACGCAAGCAATGAGCCCTCACCCGGGTCCAGATCCCGAATAATGGAGACACTACAGGTCTCGGAAAAATTTTTTAAATTGTTTTTTTCACCACTTAAATAAATAAGAATGCACACATGTTTGGTATCTTCAAGCTCGTAATGACCCGGATAATCTTAATGTCAGGTTAGTTTTACCATTCAGTGAACATGGTAGAGAAAAAAGCCCAAAACATTTGTGGAATTGCACTTTTTTGCAGTTTCACTATACTTGGAAGTTTTTCCCTGTTTTCCAGTACATTATATGGTTAGTGATGGGTGAACCTGTCAGTGTTAAGAGTTCGGCTAATATAGTCAAACACCGAACAGTTTTTTTAAAGTTCGGGTACCAGAACAGTACCCAGACCCCAAACACGGACCCCATTCATGTGAATGGGGGATCCGAATTTACCTGTTATCCAGCACTGTCATTTGCGTGGCAGCACAGGAGACACAGGCTCTGATCGGCGGTAATTGCAGAGCGCTGTGGCAGTGACCCGGCGGTAAAAAGCTTACCGCGGGTCATAGGTGCCAGCTGATGGTACTACCACCATTAGCTGGCACCTCCTGCCATAGGAAGCAGCAGATACAGACGCCGCTGGATGGGAGCAGTAGTCTCCAATCCACTGGCGCCTGTGCTCTGCTGTAAGTAAAAAAAAAATTTAATTATTAAAAAAAATATTATAATAAAAATAAAACACATTATACTTACCTACACCTTTATTCCCGTTCAACTCATTGCACGCGTGGGAAAATACTCACTGCGCATGTGGTGACCTGTTTTGCCGGGAATACACTGAGTCAGTGTATTGCCGGCAAATGAACAGAGCAGTCACATACTATGTGGCTGCTCTGTTCATGGAATCTTCGTGGGACACTTGTTGTTTGGACTGCGTCGGAAATGTAAGGATGAGGTTGGTTTATTTTATTTTGTTACAGGGGACGTTGGCTTCAGCTGGAATGGCCAAGATGGTAAGTATGGTTTAATTTAGAATATTACAGGAATCCTGTCTTTATTTCAAATAAAATATTTTATTCTGGTTGTGAGTGTTTTTATTTTACATTTTACCTTCACTATGGGGTTAGTAATGGGGGGGCCTCTGCAATACTAACCTAGGTTTGATGTCAGCTGGCATTATAAGCTGATATCAACCCCAACCCTATAACCCCACCGCCACCGCTACAGGGCAGTGGGTAGAGCGAGGCTAAGTGCCAGAATTCTGGGACGGCTGAGGGCTTCTCTTTCTAGCCTCGGAGGGGGCCAATATTCATGGTCCCTTCCTAGGCTTTTAATATCAGTCCACAGATGTCTGCATAGCCTTTGCTAGCTGTTAAAATAGGGGGACCCCGTGTCATTATCTATCTGTATATCTATCTATTATATATTATCAACACACATAGTCAAAATTGTTGGTACCTCTCGTTTAATGAAAGAGAAACCCACAATGGTCACAGAAATAACTTGAATCTGACAAAAGTAATAATAAATTAAAAATCTATGAAAATGAAAAAATGAAAGTCAAACATTGCTTTTCAACCCTGCTTCCACGGAATTTTTTTTAAAACTTAAACTCATGAAATAGGCCTAGACAGAAATGATGGTACCCCTGAAAATAATGTGACAAAAGGGATATGTTAAATGAAGTTGTGTCCACTAATTAGCATCACAGGTGCCTACAATCTTGTAATCAGTCAGTGGGCCTGTATTTAGGCCTACTCACTGTGCTGTTTGGTGACATGGTGTGTACCACACTCAACATGGACCAGAGGAAACAAATGATAGAGTTGTCTCAGGAGATTAGAAAAAAAATTATAGACAAGCATGTTAAAGGTAAAGGTTATAAGACCATCTCCAAACAGCTTGATGTTCCTATGACTATAGTTGCACATATTATTCACAAATTTAAGATCCATGGGACTGTAGCCAACCTCCCAGGACGTGGCCGCAGGAGGAAAATTGATGACAAATCAAAGAGACGGATGATACGAATGGTAACAAAAGAGCCCAGGAAAACTTCTAAAGAGATTAAAGGTGAACTTCAAGCTCAAGGAACATCAGTGTCAGTTCGCACCATCCTTCGTTGTTTGACCCAAAGTGGACTTCATGGGAGACGACCAAGGCGAACACCATTGTTGAAAAAAAATCAAAAAAGCCAGACTGGAATTTGCCAAACTACATGTTGACAAGCCACAAAGCTTCTGGGAGAATGTCCTATGGACAGATGAGACAAAAATGGAAGTTTTTGGCAAGGCACATCAGCTCTATGTTCACAGATGGAAAAATGAAGCATATTAAGAAAAGAACACTGTCCCTACTGTGAAACATGGAGGAGGCTCTGTTATGTTCTGGGGCTGCTTTGTTGCATTTGGCACAGGGTATCTTGAATCTGTGCAGGCTACAATGAAATCTCAAGACTATAAAGGGATTCTAGAGAGAAATGTGCTGCCCAGTGTCAGAAAGCTTTGTCTCAGTTGCAGGTCATGGGTCTTGCAACAGGATAATGACCCAAAACACACAGCTAAAAACACGCAAAAATGGCTAAGAGGAAAACATTGGACTATTCTGAAGTGGCCTTCTTTGAGCCCTGACCAAACTCCTATTGAGCATCTTTGGAAAGAGCTGAAACATGCTGTCTGGAAAAATCAACCTTCAAACACGAAACAACTGGAGCAGTTTGCTCATGAGGAGTGGGCCAGAATACCTGTTGAGAGGGGCAGAAGTCTCATTGACCGTTACAGGAATCGTTTGATTGCAGTGATTCCCTCAAAAGGTTGTTCAACAAAATATTAAGTTAAGGGTACCATCATTTCTGTCCAGGCCTATTTCAGGAGTTTAATTTTTTTAAAACTTCTGTGTAAACAGGGTTGAGAAGCAATTTCTGACTTTCATTTGTTCATTTTCATAGATTTTTAATTTATTATTACTTTTGTCAGATTCAAGTTATTTCTGTGACCATTGTGGGTTTTTCTTTCATTAAACGAGGGGTACCAACAATTTTGACCATGTGTGTATATATCTAGCTATCCATATATCTATGGATCTATTATCTATTTATTTATCTATCCATATATGTATTTATTATCTGTTGACCTATCTAATTATCTAAGATAGATAATAGATAGATATATGGATATATAGATATACTGATATCTAGATAGATAATAGATCGATAAATAGATATGTAGATAAATAGATTTATAGATAGATAATAGTTAGATATATGGATATATTGCTAGATAATAGATATATGGATAGATACACAAATAGATTAATAGATATACGGATAGATAGATATATGGATAGATACATAGGTAAATAATAGATATATGGATAGATATAAAGATAGATAAATAGATTCATAGATAGATAGAGAAATATTTAGATTTGAGAGTCCTCAGTGGTTGATACCTTTTAACCCCTTTCCGACGAGGTCAGTAATAGTACGTAGCTGCGCCCTGGACTTATGGACCAGATACATACTATTACGCATGCGCCGATTGCACCCGCACCGCTCCCTGCATATTAAGCCCCGCAATGATGCTATCGAAATTGATCCCAGCATTGCAGGGGCAAGGGGGGAGGTGATCGCTATACTCATCTCCTGCCGGCATCCACCGATGTCTGCGGCAGCTTCTGGATGTTGTCATGACGACCCGATGCAGTTATGACAACATCGGGGTCACCCGGAGGCAGGGCGTTACCTTGGTCATGCGCAGTGCATGAGCCCTGTGTGCAGCGCTGACAGGCTGCATGGCATAGGGAGCTGCTGCTCTCTATAGTCCCATAGTGGGACAATGTGTAAAAGTAAAAAAAAGTGCAAGAAAGTGAAAAAAAAAAATTATAAAAAATATTTAAAAAAATGAAAAAAAAATCCCCAAAAAATAAAAATATATTGAACCCATAATATTTATTTATTATGAAGAAAAAAACAACCAATAAAAGTACACATATTTGGAATCGCCACGTCCGGAACGACCTGACCTATAAACCTGTGCCACTAGTTAACCCCTTTAGTAAACACAGTAAAAAATAAAAATAAAAAATGAAGCAAAAAACAATGCTTTATCATAATACCGCCAAACAAAAAATGGAATAACTTGCGATCAAAAAGACCAATGTAAATAAAAATGGTACCGCTGAAAATGTCATCTTGTCCCACAAAAAACAAGCCACTGTACAGCTCCATCATCCATAAAATAAAAAAGTTATAGCTCTCAGAATAAAGCGATACAAACATTTTTTTTTTTCTAGAAAATAGTTTTTATTGTGTAAAAGTGCCAAAACATAAAAAAAATTATATAAATTTGGTACCACTGACCTGAAGAATGAAGCTGCCTTATCAATTTTACCACACACGGAGATGCATAAAAAAAAAACCCATAAAAACAATTCCTGAATTGCTGGTTTTTGTTTATTCTGCCTCCCAAAAATCGGAATAGAAAGCGATCAAAAAATGTCACATGCCCGAAAATGGTGCCAATAAAAATGTCAACTTCTCCCGCAATAAACAAGCTGTCACATGACTCTATCGGCCAAAGTATGGAAAATTTATAGCTCTCAAAATATGGTGATGCAAATACTAGTCTTCGCAAAAAAAAAAAAAAGGGCTTTTTAGTATGTGACAGACGTCAATCATAAAAACCTGATATGAATCTGTTATCGCTGTAATCGCAACGACCTGAAGAATAAAGTAGTCTAATCACTTATACCACACGAGGAACGGTGTAAAAAAATAAACTTTAGGGTTAGGGTTGTGCTAGGGTTAGGGTTGTATTAGGGTTGGGGTTAGGGTTGTGCTAGGGTTAGGGTTGAGCTAGGGTTAGGGTTGGGCTAGGGTTAGGGTTGAGCTAGGGTTAGGGTTGGGCTAGGGTTGGGGTTATGGTTGGGCTAGGGTTGGGGTTGTATTTTGGTTGGGGTTAAATTTTGGATTTTTTCAAAAGTAAAGAAAAAAAAAATGATGTCGATATGGCGACCAGTGTTGAGCGCAAGTGCTCGCTACTTGAGTTTGCATCGGGTGCTCGGGTATGCACTGAGTATCGCAGGTGTTTGAGTGACATGCTCGAGTCTCTGCCCCATATGCTTTGCGGCCAAAAAAAACATTGCTGGGATCCCCTGCCATGCATGAGCGATCCCCGAATGTTTTTTCTTGGGTGTCTAACAACCGTGAAACATGCAGGTACTCGAGCATGTCACTCGAGCACCCGTGATACATGGTGCATACCCGAGTACCCGATGCAAACTCAAGTAGCGAGCACTTACGCTCAAGACTAATGACTTATTCAATATGATGACCTAATGTTATCAAATTCTGTCTTACCTCTGGGTTCAAAATGTACACTATACCCCTTGATAAAATCCTTGACGGGTCTAGTTTCCAAAATGGAGTCAGTTGTGGGGGGGGGGGGGGGGGTTTCCACTATTTAGGCACATCAGAGACTCCTGAAATGCAACATGGCGTCCGCTCTTGATTCCAGCCAATTTTGCGTTCAAAAAGTCACACAGTGCTCCTTTCCCTTTTGAACCCTGATGTGCGCCCAAACAGTGTATTTTCCCCACATATGGAGTATTGGCGTACTCAGGAGAAATTGCACAACAGTTTTTAGGTCCTATTTTCTCCTCTTACCCTTGTGAAAATAAAAAATTTGGGGCTAAAAGATCATTTTTGTGGAAAAAGTTAGATTTTTTTATTTTCACGGCTCCATGTGATAAACTTCTGTGAAGCACCTGGTGGTTAAGGGTGCTCGCCACACATCTAGATAAGTTCCCTGAGGGGTCTAGTTTCCAAAATCGTATGACTTGTGGGGGTTATCCACTGTTTAGGCACATCAGGGGCACATCCGCTAATTATTCAAGCAAATTTTACATTCAAAAAGTTAAATGGCGCTCCTTTCCTTCCGAACCCTGCCGTACGCCAAAGCAGTGGTTTTCCCCCACTTATGGGGTATTGACTTACTCAAGAGAGATTGCACAACAAATTGAATGGTGCCATTTCTCCTGTTACCCTTATGAAAATGCGAAACTGGGAGCTGAAAAACATTTTTGTGGGAAAAATGTGAAAATTTTATTTTCACGGCTCCATGTTATAAACTTCTGTGAAGCACCTGGGGGTTCAATGTGCTCACCACACATCTAGATAAATTCCCTGAGGGGTCTAGTTTCCAAAATGGTGTCACTTATGTGGTGTTTCCACTGTTTAGGCACATCAGGGGCTCTCCAAACGCAACATGACGTCCGCTAATTATTCAGCAAATTTTACTTTCAAAAAGTCAAATGGCGCTCCTTCCCTTCCGAACCCTGCTGTACGCCAAAGCAGTGGTTTTCCCTCACATATGGGGTATCGGCTTACTCAGGAGAGATTGCACAACAAGTTGCATGGTGCAATTTCTCCTGTTACCCTTATGAAAATGCAAAACTGGGGGCTGAAAAACATTTTTGTGGGAAAAATGTGGACATTTTATTTTCACGGCTCCATGTTATAAGCTTCTGTGAAGCACCTGGGGGTTCAAGGTGCTCACCACACATCTAGATAAGTTTCCTCATGGGTCTAGTTTCCAAAATGGTATCACTTATTGGGGTTTTTCACTGTTTAGGCACATCAGGGGCTCTCTAAACGCATCATGGCGTCCGCTAATTATTCAAGCAAATTTTACATTCAAAAAGTCAAATGGCTCCTTCCCTTCTGAGCCCTGCTGTGCGCCCAAACAGTGTTTTTTCCCCACGTAACGGGTATCTGCGTGCTCAGGGGTCCATTTTTTCTGTTACCCCTGCAAAAATAAAAACATTTGGGCCTAAAGTAACATTTTTGTGAAAAAAGTTAAATCTTCATTTTTTTCTTCCACATTCCAAAAATTCCTGTGAAGCACCTGAAGAGTTAATAAACTACTTAAATGTGGTTTTGAGCACCTTCAGAGGTGCAGTTTTTAGAATGGTGTCACTTTTGGGTATTTTCTGTCATAAAGGCCCCTCAAAGTCACTTCAAATGTGATGTGGTCCCTAAAAAAATGGTTTTGCAAATTTTGTTGTAAGAATGAGAAATCGCTGGTCAACTTTTAATACTTATAACTCCCTAACTGCTGATGTAAAGTAGACATGTGGGAAATGTTATTTATCAACTATTTTGTGTGATATATTTCTCTGATTTAAAGCCATAAAAATTCAAATTTTGAAAATTGTGAAATTTTCAAAATTTTCGGCAAATTTCTGATTTTTTCACCAATAAATGCAAGTGATATAAAAGAAATTTTACCACTATCATGAAGTACAGTATGTCACGAAATCAGAATCAGCAGGATCCATTGAAGGGTTCCAGAGGTATTGCCTCATAAAGTGACAGTGGTCAGATTTGTAAAAATTGGCCCGGTCATTAACGTGCAAACCACCCTCGGGGGTAAAGGGGTTATTGGCTAACTGAAAAGATGGTAACAAGTTGCAAGCTTTTGAGACTACTCAGTTCTCTTCATCAGGCTAGTATACCCCAAAATATGAAGTCAAATATTTATACACAATAGGACACAGAAATAATGCAGTTGATGAGAAAGGTGATGAAAAGCAGAGCTATTACTAACAGTTCTGCGTGTAAATATTTTAGCAGTTCATAGATGAGGAGTGTGAAGGTTTTATTGTCCTGTGACTGGGTCTAGTGTTGTGATGACCCCACAAGTCTAATGGGCACATTCCTTAGTTGATGTAGAATGACATAAATCCATACAACACATTCATTCCTGCTCTGAAGGTGTCAAAGGTCACCATTAGTTTATATTCCCAGACTCTTCTGTCTCTCTGAGATTTGAAATTACCTTTTAATACCAGTAATTTCATGTCCTTGATGCTGTGATCAGGGAGACAAAAATGCTTGGACACAGGCAGATCTATTCTTTTTTCTTTTATTGTGTGGCGATGATTTATCCTTGTGCTAAGTTTTTGCCCTGTCTCGCCTACATACAGACCCCAGTTGGTACATATAATTAAGTACACTACATTAGATGTGATACAGCTGAAAGTACCTGGGATATTGCAGTTCTGATGTGAATTGGGGATTTTATCTTGTCTATGGTCATTATAAACGGACAGATTTTACATTTTTTATGGTTGCAGGGAAAGGTACCTGTAGCTGGTGGAGATACAGGGAGCTTCTGACAATGATGCTTCTTTGATTTGGGGGCTGCCTGAAACACAAAAGTGGGGGGTCTGGAAATATGGATTGTAATCGGGCATCTTTTTGTAATAAGGGTTGTAGTTTCCATGCATATCTCCTTAGTGCCTCCAGATTGGGATTGTAGGTGACTACTAGAGGAACCTGGTTGCTTTTTTGTTTAGTTTTGTAATGTAGGAGGTGATTCCTTGATATTCTGGTGGCTCTTGTAATCTGGTTCTCAATTTTTTTGGATGGTAGCCCTGATTCAAAAAAGTCTTTGAGGCCACCAAGGTGTTTGTCTCTATCCATAGGGTTGGAACATACCCGATTGCATCTGATGGCTTGGCTGTAGACATTAGATTTATAATTTTTTTATGTGTTTTGGATGGAAACTGTCCCATTTAAAGTATGTTGGACGGTCCCCTTTAATAAAAATAAAATAATAAACCAACCTCATCTTTACCTTGCCAACCCAGTCCAAATAACGAAGGTCCCACAAAGATTGTATAAACAGAGCAGCCACATAGTATGTGACTGCCCTTATCATTTGCCGGCAATACAATCACTCAGTGTATTCCCTGCAAAACAGGTCACCGCATGCACAGTGAGTATTTTCACACGCATACAATTAATTGAACTGAGTTCACCTCATTGCAAGCGTGGGAGAATACTCATTGCGCGTGCACTGACCTCATTTGCCGGGAATACACTGAGTCAGTGTATTGCCGGCAAATGATCAGGGCAGTCACATACTATGTGGATGCTGTGTTCATGCAATCTTTGTGGGACCTTTGTTATTTGGACTGCGTCAGCAAGGTAAGGATGAGGTTGGTTTATTATTTTATTTTTATTACAGGTATGCAATTACCGCCTATTAGAGCCTGTGTTTCCTGCGCTGTCATGCCTGAACCCGAACAGTAACACAGACTTCCATAGGAAGTCTGTGTTCGGAGTCCGGGACCGAACAGTAGATGTTTGGTACGGACACCGAACTTTACTGTTCGGGGTTGCCCAACACTGTATATGGTAAAATCAATGGTGTTGTTCAAAAGTACAACTCGCCCGGCAAAAAACAAGCCCTTACACATCCATATTGACAGAAAAATAAAAAAAATTATGGCTCTGGAAGAAGGGGAACAAAATAACGGAAGTGCAAAAGCAGAAAATGGCCAGTGGGTGAAGGTTAATTTCCATAAAAAACACTAATCAAAAACGCAATGTGTGAACATAGCTTAATACTGACAGGTATAATGCATTGCAGTGTTGGTGCATTGAAATGCATTGTACCAGTAATCAGAGTAATAAAAGTTAAAGTCCCATAGAAGGACTAAGTAAAAAAGTGGAAAAAAAAGTAAATTGTTAAAATATTAAAAAAAATTTAGAATGATAAAAATAAAAAAAAATACAAATAAATAGGTATATTTATATATAAACAAAAATAAAAGAAGTACACATATTTGTTATCGTCTCATTCGAAATAAACTGATTTATAAAATTGAAGTTAGTGCCTTCAGTGAACAACATAAAAAAATAAATTAAAAACTTTGCAAAAATATGGAAAAGTAAAATTCAGTGAGCTGTTCCCTTTTACACAGAAGGCCACAGCAAAGAAACGTATACTGTACAGTATAGGTTTTCCTTACAGTGCGCCCCTATAGCGGACAGATGCCTTGACACCCATCCTGACTGTGGCCAATTATTATTTATTTATATAGCACCATTGATTCCATGGTACTGTACATAAGAAGGGGTTACATACCAAATACAAACATCACTTACAGTAACAAACAATGATATACTGGTACAGAGGGAAGAGGACCCTGCCCTTGCGGGCTTACATTCTACAGGAATGGGGAAGGCGACAGTAGTTTTGGGGGGTTGCGGTAGCTCCAGTGTTGAGGTGGCAGCAAGCAAGGTCATGGCGGACTGTAAGCTTGTTTGAAGAGGTAGGTTTTCAGGTTCAGTCTCAAGGATCCAAATGTGGAGGCTAATCTGATGTGTTGAGGCACAGAATTCCATAGCATGGGAGATATTCGGGAGAAATCTTGGAGGCGGTTGGGTGAGGAACGAAGAAGTGTGGAGAATAGAAAGAGGTCTTGGGAGGACCGGAGATTACGTAAGGCAATATATTAGAAGATTAGTTCAGAGATGTACGAAGGAGAAAGGATATGGATGGCTTTGTAGGTCAGTGTTAGTACTTTGAACTGGATATGCAGGGCAAATGGGAGCCAGTGAAGGTATTTGCAAAGGTGGGTAAGCAGAGGAGTAGTGAGGCGAGAGGTGAACTAGTCGCGCAGCAGAGTTAAGGATGGACTGGAGGGGTGCGAGAGTCTTAGCAGGTAGGCCACAGAGGAGAGTGTTGCAGTAGTTGAGGCAGGAGATGATGAGGGCATACACAAGCAGTTTAGTAGATTGAGGGTTGATGAAAGGACGGATTCTGGAAATATTTTTGAGCTGTAGGCGACAGAAGGTGGCGAGAGCTTGGATGTGGGGCTTGAAGGACAGGGCAGAGTCAAGGGTTACTCCGAAGCAGCAGATTGCCGGTACAGGGGAAAGTGTGATGTCATTTATTGTGATAGATAGATCAGGTGGGGAAGATATGTGTGATGAGGGAAAGATGATGAATTCACCTTTGTCCACATTGAGTTTGGGAAATTGACATCGTGGACAAGGAGGATGTGACTGATAGACATTCTGGGATTAAGGACCGCAGAGAGGTGACATCTGGGCCAGAGATGTAGATATGGGTGTCATCAGCGTACAGATGGTACTGGAAGCCATGGGATTTTATGAGCTGTCCCAGCCTAAGGGTATAGATTGAAAAGAGTAGGGGTCCTAGGACAGAGCCTTGAGGGACTAAAACTGAGAGGGGGCGGAATGAGGAGGTAGTGTGGGAGAGGGTGACGCTAAGTGCGGTTAGAAAGGTATGAGGATATCCAAGATAGGGCAAGGTCTTTGACCCAAAGAAAGAGAGGATCTGTAGTAGGAGGCAGTGATCAACTGTGTCGAAGGCAGAGGACAGGTCAAGAAGAAGGAGTACAGGGAATTGTCTATTTGCTTTGGCTGTAAGTAAGTCATTAGTAATTTTGGTTAATAATTTTGGTAAGTGCAGATTTGGTGGAATGGTGGGGGCGGAAGCCAGATTGTCAGTTGTCGAAGAGAGAGATGAGAGGTGAGAGGAAAGTTCAGCGTGAACTGAATTGAAAAGGGATGGCCCCCCTCATCCCTCTTCCTGGTATGCATGGCACCCCTCATCCCCTTTCTTGGTATGCATGGCACCCTTCATCCCTCATCCTGGTATGCATGGCCCCCCTCATCCCTCTTCCTGGTTTGTATGTCATCCTTCATCCCTCATCCTGTTATGTATGGCACCCTTCATCCCTCATCCTGGTATGTATGGCACCCCTCATCCTGGTATGAATCTTATCCTTCATCCTGGTATGCATGTCACCCCTCATCCCTCATCCTGGTATGCATGACCCCCCTCATCCTGGTATGCATGGCCCCCCTCATCCTGGTATGCATGGCCCCCCTCATCCCGGTATGTATGCTCTCCCTAATCTTGGTATGCATGGCACCCTTCATCCTGGTATGCATGACACCCTTCATCCCTTCATCCCTCATCCTGGTATGCATGGCCCCCCTCATTCCTCTTTTTCTCCCCTTGTGTGCAAGTATGTCTTCTAATCTAAACCCAAATGAAACACCTATGGGGAATTCTGAAGAGATAAGTTGAGCATCACGCTGCATCCAGCATCCAGGCTCTATAAAGGTCGGTTTATGTCGCCAAGTTGTTTATTCCACTCCTAGATGACTTTCTGTCTTTAGAAACCATGAAAGTCAGGCAAAATACTAGATGTAGTGTTTTTTTATGTGGGGTGTATTCATGTTTGCATCAACTAATTTGAGTGCAACTGAAGATTTTTTATAATATTAATCTTACTTGCTTGTTTTGGGTTGCAAAAATGTTCTGTGAAACTTAGTCTTGTCAAAATGTTTGAAATTGTTGTGTCCAATGACTTTTCAAATGGTGTCTACTCATTTATGGTGAGCATGGAATATATATGTATATACAGTATGTATATATCATATACATATACATATACAGGTGCATCTCACTAAATTAGAATATCATCAAAAAGTTAATTTATTTCAGTTTTTCAATACAAAAAGTGAAACTCATATTATATAGAGTCATTACAAACAGCGTGATCTATTTCAAGTGTTTATTTCTGTTAATGTTGTTGATTATGGCTTACAGCCAATGAAAGCACAAAAGTCATTATCTCAGTAAATTAGAATACTTTATAACAACAGCTTGAAAAATGTTTGTAAAATCCAAAATGTTGGCCTACTGAAATGTATGTTCAGTAAATGCACTCAATACTTGGTCGGGGCTCTTTTTGCATCAATTACTGCTCAGTGCGGCAATGTGGCATGGAGGCGATCAGCCTGTGGCACTGCTGAGGTGTTATGGAAGCCCAGATTGCTTTAATAGCAGCCTTTAGCTCGTCTGTATTGCTGGGTCTGGAGTCTCTCATCTTCCTCCTGACAATATCTCATAGATTCTCTATGGGGTTAAGGTCAGGTGAGTTTGCTGGCCAATCAAGCACAGTGATACTGTTGTTTTTAAACCAGGTATTGGTACTTTTGGCAGTGTGGACAGATGCCAAGTCCTGCTGGAGAATGAAATTTCCATCTCCAAAAAGCTTGTCGGCAGAGGGAAGCATGAAGTGCTATAAAATTACCTGGTAGATGGCTGTGCTGACTTTGGTCTTGATAAAATACAGTGGACCTACGCCAGCAAATGACATGGCTCCCCAAACCATCACTGATTGTGGAAACTTCACACTAGACCTCAAACAGCATTGGATTGTGGCCTCTCCACTCTTCCTTCAGACTCTGGGACCTTGATTTCCAAATGAAAATTGAAACTCTGGGACCTTGTGAATTGTGTTAATGACTGCCTTCTGGACATCTGTCAAGTCAGCAGTCTTCCCCATGATTGTGGAGCCTACTGAAACAGACTAAGGGACCTTTTTAAACGCTTAGGAAGCCTTTGCTGGTGTTTTTTGTTAATTATTTTAATTTACTGAGATAATGACTTTTGTATTTTCCTTGGCTGTAATGCATAATCAACATTAACAGAAATAAACACTTGAAATAGATCACTCTGTTTGTAATGACTCTATATAATATATGAGTTTCACTTTTTGTATTGGAGAACTGAAATAAATTAACTTTTTGATGATATTCTAATTTAGTGAGATGCACCTGTTAACTTTTTGATGATATTCTAATTTAGTGAGATGCACCTGTATATATATATATATATTTTATCACCCTGACTAATAAGTGTTTCATTACTTTACAGAGGAAGAGGAAGAGGACCCTTCACCAATTGGTATGTACTGCACATTATCATTCCATGTTTCTTAACCCTGTCTTGTAATCAGCATTAACCTGACAGCCACATTTTTAAGCATGACATGTCATTTTATGTGGTAATAACTTTAAGGCTAAGTTCACATGATGCGTTTTTCATGCGTTTCTGCGGCGTTTTTGCAGTTGCGTAAACGCCGCGGAAACGCATGAAAAACGCATGGTAGAAGGGCAGCAATGTTCCCCAATGGAAATCCGCATGTGCTGTGCCCATGATGCGGATTTTTCCGCAGCGTAAACGCTGCGGTCAAAAATCCGCAGCATGTCAATTAATTTTGCGGAAACGCTGCTCTTTTGCCGCCATTGACTTGCATTAGACCGCATGGAATCCGCATCACTGTATATGTTGATGCGCTTTTAATGCGGTCTAATGTGCGGATGGTACCCGGGTGTGGATGAGAGGACTCTCATCCAGACCCAGGTACCATTAAAAAAAAAAGAATAAAATAAAAAATATATATATTCTCACCTTCTGACGGCCCGCGCTGCGTCCTGCTGGCTTCCCGGGCACTTCGCGGTTGAATGAAGGACCTTCGCTGACGTCAGAGTCATGTGACGGGTCACGTGACGCTGACGTCGGAAGGTCCTAAAGTCTTCACTGCCGGCAGCCGGGACCGAGCGAAGCAGGACACCGGGGGCCATCAGAGGGTAAAGTATAGATTTATTTTTTATTTTTTGACATTCACACACTATATAAATCCATGCCGTTTGCATGGATTTATATAGTGTGAAGTTGACAAGCACTTTCCAAGTGATGCTAAAATCGCTTGGGAAGCGCTTGTCAACCCGCATGCGGAAATGCATGTGAAGAACGCTTCATTTCCGCATGTCCCTGGCAGGAAACCGCATGTACAATCCGCATGCGTTTTTTCCTGCCAGAGAGATGCAGAAACGCTCAGGAAAAAATCCTGAGCATTTCTGCATCGTGTGCACATACCCTTAAATGCTTCTTCTTCTGCCAGTGATTCTGAGATTGTAATTTTGTTTTTGTAAAACATTGCACCTGTTCGTACTGGATCAGTTGTTTAGTCGTTATTTATGAAAGTATTCCAAATTTTCTGAAAATTTAGAAAAAATTTGCAATTTTTAAACTTAATTGTATACCCTTAATGAGATGTATATAGCTATAAAATATAAGTGTCTGCTCTATATGGGGTGATCCTGCGTTCAGGAGAAATTGCATAATACATTGTGCAGGCTAAAATTTGAGTCTGAAGTAACATTTTAGCTTAACCGCTTTAGGTTGTGTGCCCACGATGCGTTTTTTAAGCATTTCCGCAGCGGCAAAAACGCTGCAGAAACACTTAAAAAACGCATGGTAGAAGGCCTGCCATGTTCCCCAATGATAATCCGCATGTGCTGTGCACATGCTGCGGAAAATGCCGCTGCGGATTATCATTGCAGAAAAAAACGCAGCACTACCAATTATTTTACGGAAGTGCTGCGTTTTCGCCGCCATGGATTTGCATTAGAACGAATGGATTACGCTTCAATAGATAAGCACATGCGGAATATATGCGTTCAATGTGCGGATGGTACCCGGGTGTGGAGGAGAGGAGACTCTCCTCTGGACCTGGGTACCATAGAAAACTGTAAAAAAAACAATAAAATAAAAAATAAATATGATACTTACCTTCTGGTGGCCCCCGGTGCGCTCGTCCTCTCATGCCGGCAGATCGCGATGGACTGGAGGACCTGCGCTGATGTCATAGTCATGTGACTGGTCACGTGACGCTGACGTCGGCAGGTCCTTCAGTGTACCGCGATCTGCTGGCATGAGAGGATGGAGTGAAGCAAGACTGCGGGGGCCATCGGAAGGTAAGTATAGATTTATTTTTAAACATTCTTTCGGTCACACTATATAAAGTTGACAAGCACTTTCCAAGTGATGCTAAAATCGCTTGGAAAGCGCTTGTCAACCCGCATGCAGAAATGCATGTGAAGAACGCTTCACATCCGCATGTACCTGGCAAGAAAAACGCATGTACAATCCGCATGCGTTTTTTTCTGCCAGGGAGATGCAGAAATGCTCAGGAAAAATCCGGAGCATTTCTGCATCGTGTCACATAGCCCTACTCCCCCCCCCCCCCCAGGGTGGTTTGCACGTTAATGACCAACCAATTTTTACAATTCTGACCACTGTCACTTTATGAGGTAATTACTCTGAAACGCTTCAACGGATCCCCCTGATTCAGAGATTGTTTTTTCGTGACATATTGTACTTCATGACAGTGGTAAAATTTATTCGATATCACTTGCATTTATTCGTGAAAAAATTGGAAATTTGGTGAAAATGTTGAAAATTTCACAATTTTCAAAATTTAAATTTTTATTTCGTTAAATCAGAGAGATATGTTACACAAAATAGTTAATAAATAACATTTCCCACATGTCTACTTTACATCAGCACAATTTTGGAATCCAACATTTTTTTCATTAGTGCGCTATAAGGGTTAAAAGTTGATCAGCGATTTCTCATTTTTCAAACAAAATTTACAAAACCATTTTTTTAGGGACCACATCACATTTGAAGTGACTTTGAGGAGCCTTTATTACAGAAAATGCCCCAAATTGACACCATTCTAAAAACTGCACCCCTCAAGGTGCTGAAAACCACAATCAAGAAATTTGTTAACCCTTCAGATGCTTCACAGGAATTTTTGGAATGGGGACGAAAAAAGTGAACATTTAACTTTTTTCACAAAAATTTTACTTTAGACCCCATTTTTTTTTATTTTTGCAGGGGTAACAGGAAAAAATGGACCCCAAAATTTGTTGTGCAATTACCCCTGAGCACGCAGATACCTCATACGTGATTAAAAAACACTGTTTGGGCGCACAGCAGGGCTCAGAAGGGAAAAGGCGCCATTTGACTTTTTGAATGTAAAATTTGCTTGAATAATTAGCGGATGCCATGTTGCGTTTAGAGAGCCTCTGATGTTCCTAACCAGTGGAAACCCCCCATAAGTGATACCATTTTTGAAACTAGACCCCTCAGGGAACTTATCTAGATGTGTGGTGAGCACCTTGAACCCCCCACAGAAGCTTATAACATGTAGCCGTGAAAATAAAATTTTCACATTTTTCCCACAAAAATGTTTTTCAGCCCCCAGTTTTGCATTTTCATAAGGGTAGCAGGAGAAATTGCACCATGCAACTTGTTGTGCAATCTCTCCTGAGTAAGTCAATACCCCATTTGTGGGGAAAACCACTGCTTGGGCGTACAGCAGGGTTCGGAAGGGAAGGAGCACCATTTGACTTTTTGAATGTAAAATTTGCTTGAATAATTAGCGGACGCCATGTTGCATTTGGAGAGCCCCTGATGTGTCTAAACAGTGTAAAACCCCCACAAGTGACACCATTTTGGAAACTAGACCCCTGAGGGAACTTATCTTGATGTGTGGTGAGAACCTTTAACCCCAGGTGCTTCACAGAAGTTTAAAACATGAAGCCGTGAAAATAAAAAAATCTAACTTTTTCCACAAAAATGATCTTTTAGCCCCAAATTTTTTACTTTCACAAGGGTAAGAGGAGAAATTGGAACCTAAAAACTGTTTTGCAATTTCTCCTGAGTACGCCAATACCCCATATGTGGGCAAAATACACTGTTTGGGCGCATGTCGGGGTTCAGAAGGGAAGGAGCACTGTGTGACTTTTTGAACGCAAAATTGTCTGGAATCAAGAGCGGATGCCATGTCGCATTTCGGGAGCCCCTGATGTGCCTAAATAGTGGAAACCCCCCACAATTGACTCCATTTTGGAAACTAGACCCCTCAAGGATTTTATCAAGGGGTATAGTGTATATTTTGAACCCAGAGGTATGACAGAATTTGATAACATTAGGTCATCATATTGAATAAATTGTCATTAGTCTTGAGCGCAAGTGCTCGCTACTTGAGTTTGCATTGTGTACTCGGGTATGCACCATATATCATGGGTGCTCGAGTAACATGCTTGAGTCCCTGCCCTGCATGCTTCACGGTTGTTAGACACCCAAAAAAAAACATGCGGGGATCGCTCCTGCATGGCAGGCGATCCCAGCAATGTTTTTTTTGGCTGCGAAGCATATGGTGCAGAGACTCGAGCATGTCACTCGAACACCTGCGATACTCAGTCCATACCCGAGCACCCGATGCAAACTCAAGTAGCGAGCACTTGCGCTCAACACGGGTCGCCATATTGTCATCATTTTTTTTTTCTTTACTTTTGATAAAATCCCAAATCTAACCCCAACCCTAACCCTAGCCCAACCCTAACCCTAGCCCAACCCTAACCCTAACCCTAGCCCCAACCCTAACCCTACCCCAACCCTAACCACAAACCTAACCCTAGCCCAACCCTAACCCTAGCACAACCCTAACCCTAGAGTTTATTTTTTTACACCATTCCTCGTGTGGTATAAGTGATTAGACGACTTTATTCTTCGGGTCGGTTCGATTACAGCAGTTCAAGATTCATATTGGGTTTTTATGATTGATAGCTGTCACACACTAAAAGATGCTTTTTTGCAAAGACTAGTTTTTGCATCTCCATATTTTGAGAGCTATAATTTTTCCATATTTTGGCCAACAGAGTCATGTGATGGCTTGTTTTTTGCAGGACAAGTTGAAGTTTTTATTGCTACCATTTTCGGGCATGTGACTTTTTTTTATCGCTTTCTATTCCGATTTTTGGGAGGCAGAATAAACAAAAACCAGCAATTCAGGAATTTTTTTTTTTTGCCGTTCCACGTTTGGTAAATTTGATAAGACAGCTTTATTCTTCAGGTCAGTACCTTTACAGCGGTACCGTATTTATGTTGTTTTTTATATTTTGGCGCTTTTACACAATAAAAACTTTTCTAGAAAAAATAATTTTTTTGTATCGCTTTATTCTGAGATGGAGCTGAATGGCGGCTTGTTTTTTGTGGGACAAGATGACGTTTTCAGCGGTACCATTTTTATTTACATTCGTCTTTTTGATCGCGTGTTATTCCATTTTTTTGTTTGGCGGTATGATGATAAAGCATTGTTTTTTGCTTAGTTTTTTTTTTTTTTGATGTGACATCAGCGGATGTCAGAGCAGGCTGCAGCCGGGGGTCACGTGATGTCTAAATGGCTAAATCCCCTGTGGGAGAGAGGAGACCCCCTGGTGTCCGACCTGTCGTCTTTCCTCATGGCATTCCGGAAAGTCTTCGATGAACCAGGACGTAAGACCTCATCAGCCTCCTCTCTGCTACGTCTCCGCCAAGGGAGTCTCACCGTGGGCCAATATGCCATACGGTTCCACACCCTCGCTTCTGAGCTTGCCTGGGATAACGAGGCCCTAGTGTCCATCTTCTGGGAAGGCCTTTCTGGCCGGATTAAAGACGAGCTCGCCGGTCGGGACATTCCTACTACGATGGATGACCTGGTGTCGCTGGCTACCCGGACATCCGGTTTCAAGAGCACACCAAAGAGACCACCTGTGAGAGAAGGTTTCCCCGCCTTGCTCCTACTTTCCAGAGACCTGTCTCCTCATCTGTTACTCCTCGGGCGCACTCACCTGAGCCCATGCAGATCGACCAGACCAAGATGGTCAAATCTCGCCAGGAGTCACGCCGAGCCGAGGGGAGCTGTTTCTATTGCGGCAGTAAGGAGCACCTGATCCGTTCCTGCCCAGAGAGGCCGGGAAACTCCAGTGTCTAGGACCGCTCGGAGAGGTCGCCCTATACAAAAGTAAACCCTCTCCATCCCTGACTATGTCTGTCTCTATCTCCTGGGGAGAGAGCCGTCACTTTGAACTCGCTCACCTGGATTCTGGAGCTGCTGGAAACCTCATTTCCCAGTCCCTGGTTGAGAAATATCATATCCCCACCAAGTCTCTGGCTGAACCATTGTCAGTCGCCTCCGTGGATGGAAGACTCTTTCCGGTGACCATCCTGCTCGTCACGGAACCCATAACCCTGCAGGTGGGAATGCTGCTCTCTGAGAAAATTTCCTTCCATGTGCTACCTGGACTCTCTCACTCCCTATTGCTAGGCCTACCTTGGCTCCAGACACATGAACCCGTGTTGAACTGGCAATCCGATGAAGTACTCCGGTGGGGGCCGGACTGCCACAAGACCTTCCTGATTCCGGTTCATCCGATTCGTCCACCACCTACCCCAGCTAATTTACCCGGTCTTCCGGCTCCTTATTGGTCCTATGCTGACGTCTATTCTTTTTTCTTTTATTGTGTGGCGATGATTTATCCTTGTGCTAAGTTTTTGCCCTGTCTCGCCTACATACAGACCCCAGTTGGTACATATAATTAAGTACACTACATTAGATGTGATACAGCTGAAAGTACCTGGGATATTGCAGTTCTGATGTGAATTGGGGATTTTATCTTGTCTATGGTCATTATAAACGGACAGATTTTACATTTTTTATGGTTGCAGGGAAAGGTACCTGTAGCTGGTGGAGATACAGGGAGCTTCTGACAATGATGCTTCTTTGATTTGGGGGCTGCCTGAAACACAAAAGTGGGGGGTCTGGAAATATGGATTGTAATCGGGCATCTTTTTGTAATAAGGGTTGTAGTTTCCATGCATATCTCCTTAGTGCCTCCAGATTGGGATTGTAGGTGACTACTAGAGGAACCTGGTTGCTTTTTTGTTTAGTTTTGTAATGTAGGAGGTGATTCCTTGATATTCTGGTGGCTCTTGTAATCTGGTTCTCAATTTTTTTGGATGGTAGCCCTGATTCAAAAAAGTCTTTGAGGCCACCAAGGTGTTTGTCTCTATCCATAGGGTTGGAACATACCCGATTGCATCTGATGGCTTGGCTGTAGACATTAGATTTATAATTTTTTTATGTGTTTTGGATGGAAACTGTCCCATTTAAAGTATGTTGGACGGTCCCCTTTAATAAAAATAAAATAATAAACCAACCTCATCTTTACCTTGCCAACCCAGTCCAAATAACGAAGGTCCCACAAAGATTGTATAAACAGAGCAGCCACATAGTATGTGACTGCCCTTATCATTTGCCGGCAATACAATCACTCAGTGTATTCCCTGCAAAACAGGTCACCGCATGCACAGTGAGTATTTTCACATGCATACAATTAATTGAACTGAGTTCACCTCATTGCAAGCGTGGGAGAATACTCATTGCGCGTGCACTGACCTCATTTGCCGGGAATACACTGAGTCAGTGTATTGCCGGCAAATGATCAGGGCAGTCACATACTATGTGGATGCTGTGTTCATGCAATCTTTGTGGGACCTTTGTTATTTGGACTGCGTCAGCAAGGTAAGGATGAGGTTGGTTTATTATTTTATTTTTATTACAGGTATGCAATTACCGCCTATTAGAGCCTGTGTTTCCTGCGCTGTCATGCCTGAACCCGAACAGTAACACAGACTTCCAAAGGAAGTCTGTGTTCGGAGTCCGGGACCGAACAGTAGATGTTTGGTACGGACACCGAACTTTACTGTTCGGGGTTGCCCAACACTGTATATGGTAAAATCAATGGTGTTGTTCAAAAGTACAACTCGCCCGGCAAAAAACAAGCCCTTACACATCCATATTGACAGAAAAATAAAAAAAATTATGGCTCTGGAAGAAGGGGAACAAAATAACGGAAGTGCAAAAGCAGAAAATGGCCAGTGGGTGAAGGTTAATTTCCATAAAAAACACTAATCAAAAACGCAATGTGTGAACATAGCTTAATACTGACAGGTATAATGCATTGCAGTGTTGGTGCATTGAAATGCATTGTACCAGTAATCAGAGTAATAAAAGTTAAAGTCCCATAGAAGGACTAAGTAAAAAAGTGGAAAAAAAAGTAAATTGTTAAAATATTAAAAAAAATTTAGAATGATAAAAATAAAAAAAAATACAAATAAATAGGTATATTTATATATAAACAAAAATAAAAGAAGTACACATATTTGTTATCGTCTCATTCGAAATAAACTGATTTATAAAATTGAAGTTAGTGCCTTCAGTGAACAACATAAAAAAATAAATTAAAAACTTTGCAAAAATATGGAAAAGTAAAATTCAGTGAGCTGTTCCCTTTTACACAGAAGGCCACAGCAAAGAAACGTATACTGTACCGTATAGGTTTTCCTTACAGTGCGCCCCTATAGCGGACAGATGCCTTGACACCCATCCTGACTGTGGCCAATTATTATTTATTTATATAGCACCATTGATTCCATGGTACTGTACATAAGAAGGGGTTACATACCAAATACAAACATCACTTACAGTAACAAACAATGATATACTGGTACAGAGGGAAGAGGACCCTGCCCTTGCGGGCTTACATTCTACAGGAATGGGGAAGGCGACAGTAGTTTTGGGGGGTTGCGGTAGCTCCAGTGTTGAGGTGGCAGCAAGCAAGGTCATGGCGGACTGTAAGCTTGTTTGAAGAGGTAGGTTTTCAGGTTCAGTCTCAAGGATCCAAATGTGGAGGCTAATCTGATGTGTTGAGGCACAGAATTCCATAGCATGGGAGATATTCGGGAGAAATCTTGGAGGCGGTTGGGTGAGGAACGAAGAAGTGTGGAGAATAGAAAGAGGTCTTGGGAGGACCGGAGATTACGTAAGGCAATATATTAGAAGATTAGTTCAGAGATGTACGAAGGAGAAAGGATATGGATGGCTTTGTAGGTCAGTGTTAGTACTTTGAACTGGATATGCAGGGCAAATGGGAGCCAGTGAAGGTATTTGCAAAGGTGGGTAAGCAGAGGAGTAGTGAGGCGAGAGGTGAACTAGTCGCGCAGCAGAGTTAAGGATGGACTGGAGGGGTGCGAGAGTCTTAGCAGGTAGGCCACAGAGGAGAGTGTTGCAGTAGTTGAGGCAGGAGATGATGAGGGCATACACAAGCAGTTTAGTAGATTGAGGGTTGATGAAAGGACGGATTCTGGAAATATTTTTGAGCTGTAGGCGACAGAAGGTGGCGAGAGCTTGGATGTGGGGCTTGAAGGACAGGGCAGAGTCAAGGGTTACTCCGAAGCAGCAGATTGCCGGTACAGGGGAAAGTGTGATGTCATTTATTGTGATAGATAGATCAGGTGGGGAAGATATGTGTGATGAGGGAAAGATGATGAATTCACCTTTGTCCACATTGAGTTTGGGAAATTGACATCGTGGACAAGGAGGATGTGACTGATAGACATTCTGGGATTAAGGACCGCAGAGAGGTGACATCTGGGCCAGAGATGTAGATATGGGTGTCATCAGCGTACAGATGGTACTGGAAGCCATGGGATTTTATGAGCTGTCCCAGCCTAAGGGTATAGATTGAAAAGAGTAGGGGTCCTAGGACAGAGCCTTGAGGGACTAAAACTGAGAGGGGGCGGAATGAGGAGGTAGTGTGGGAGAGGGTGACGCTAAGTGCGGTTAGAAAGGTATGAGGATATCCAAGATAGGGCAAGGTCTTTGACCCAAAGAAAGAGAGGATCTGTAGTAGGAGGCAGTGATCAACTGTGTCGAAGGCAGAGGACAGGTCAAGAAGAAGGAGTACAGGGAATTGTCTATTTGCTTTGGCTGTAAGTAAGTCTTTAGTAATTTTGGTTAATAATTTTGGTAAGTGCAGATTTGGTGGAATGGTGGGGGCGGAAGCCAGATTGTCAGTTGTCGAAGAGAGAGATGAGAGGTGAGAGGAAAGTTCAGCGTGAACTGAATTGAAAAGGGATGGCCCCCCTCATCCCTCTTCCTGGTATGCATGGCACCCCTCATCCCCTTTCTTGGTATGCATGGCACCCTTCATCCCTCATCCTGGTATGCATGGCCCCCCTCATCCCTCTTCCTGGTTTGTATGTCATCCTTCATCCCTCATCCTGTTATGTATGGCACCCTTCATCCCTCATCCTGGTATGTATGGCACCCCTCATCCTGGTATGAATCTTATCCTTCATCCTGGTATGCATGTCACCACTCATCCCTCATCCTGGTATGCATGACCCCCCTCATCCTGGTATGCATGGCCCCCCTCATCCTGGTATGCATGGCCCCCCTCATCCCGGTATGTATGCTCTCCCTAATCTTGGTATGCATGGCACCCTTCATCCTGGTATGCATGACACCCTTCATCCCTTCATCCCTCATCCTGGTATGCATGGCCCCCCTCATTCCTCTTTTTCTCCCCTTGTGTGCAAGTATGTCTTCTAATCTAAACCCAAATGAAACACCTATGGGGAATTCTGAAGAGATAAGTTGAGCATCACGCTGCATCCAGCATCCAGGCTCTATAAAGGTCGGTTTATGTCGCCAAGTTGTTTATTCCACTCCTAGATGACTTTCTGTCTTTAGAAACCATGAAAGTCAGGCAAAATACTAGATGTAGTGTTTTTTTATGTGGGGTGTATTCATGTTTGCATCAACTAATTTGAGTGCAACTGAAGATTTTTTATAATATTAATCTTACTTGCTTGTTTTGGGTTGCAAAAATGTTCTGTGAAACTTAGTCTTGTCAAAATGTTTGAAATTGTTGTGTCCAATGACTTTTCAAATGGTGTCTACTCATTTATGGTGAGCATGGAATATATATGTATATACAGTATGTATATATCATATACATATACATATACAGGTGCATCTCACTAAATTAGAATATCATCAAAAAGTTAATTTATTTCAGTTTTTCAATACAAAAAGTGAAACTCATATTATATAGAGTCATTACAAACAGCGTGATCTATTTCAAGTGTTTATTTCTGTTAATGTTGTTGATTATGGCTTACAGCCAATGAAAACACAAAAGTCATTATCTCAGTAAATTAGAATACTTTATAACAACAGCTTGAAAAATGTTTGTAAAATCCAAAATGTTGGCCTACTGAAATGTATGTTCAGTAAATGCACTCAATACTTGGTCGGGGCTCTTTTTGCATCAATTACTGCTCAGTGCGGCAATGTGGCATGGAGGCGATCAGCCTGTGGCACTGCTGAGGTGTTATGGAAGCCCAGATTGCTTTAATAGCAGCCTTTAGCTCGTCTGTATTGCTGGGTCTGGAGTCTCTCATCTTCCTCCTGACAATATCTCATAGATTCTCTATGGGGTTAAGGTCAGGTGAGTTTGCTGGCCAATCAAGCACAGTGATACTGTTGTTTTTAAACCAGGTATTGGTACTTTTGGCAGTGTGGACAGATGCCAAGTCCTGCTGGAGAATGAAATTTCCATCTCCAAAAAGCTTGTCGGCAGAGGGAAGCATGAAGTGCTATAAAATTACCTGGTAGATGGCTGTGCTGACTTTGGTCTTGATAAAATACAGTGGACCTACGCCAGCAAATGACATGGCTCCCCAAACCATCACTGATTGTGGAAACTTCACACTAGACCTCAAACAGCATTGGATTGTGGCCTCTCCACTCTTCCTTCAGACTCTGGGACCTTGATTTCCAAATGAAAATTGAAACTCTGGGACCTTGTGAATTGTGTTAATGACTGCCTTCTGGACATCTGTCAAGTCAGCAGTCTTCCCCATGATTGTGGAGCCTACTGAAACAGACTAAGGGACCTTTTTAAACGCTTAGGAAGCCTTTGCTGGTGTTTTTTGTTAATTATTTTAATTTACTGAGATAATGACTTTTGTATTTTCCTTGGCTGTAATGCATAATCAACATTAACAGAAATAAACACTTGAAATAGATCACTCTGTTTGTAATGACTCTATATAATATATGAGTTTCACTTTTTGTATTGGAGAACTGAAATAAATTAACTTTTTGATGATATTCTAATTTAGTGAGATGCACCTGTTAACTTTTTGATGATATTCTAATTTAGTGAGATGCACCTGTATATATATATATATATTTTATCACCCTGACTAATAAGTGTTTCATTACTTTACAGAGGAAGAGGAAGAGGACCCTTCACCAATTGGTATGTACTGCACATTATCATTCCATGTTTCTTAACCCTGTCTTGTAATCAGCATTAACCTGACAGCCACATTTTTAAGCATGACATGTCATTTTATGTGGTAATAACTTTAAGGCTAAGTTCACATGATGCGTTTTTCATGCGTTTCTGCGGCGTTTTTGCAGTTGCGTAAACGCCGCGGAAACGCATGAAAAACGCATGGTAGAAGGGCAGCAATGTTCCCCAATGGAAATCCGCATGTGCTGTGCCCATGATGCGGATTTTTCCGCAGCGTAAACGCTGCGGTCAAAAATCCGCAGCATGTCAATTAATTTTGCGGAAACGCTGCTCTTTTGCCGCCATTGACTTGCATTAGACCGCATGGAATCCGCATCACTGTATATGTTGATGCGCTTTTAATGCGGTCTAATGTGCGGATGGTACCCGGGTGTGGATGAGAGGACTCTCATCCAGACCCAGGTACCATTAAAAAAAAAAGAATAAAATAAAAAATATATATATTCTCACCTTCTGACGGCCCGCGCTGCGTCCTGCTGGCTTCCCGGGCACTTCGCGGTTGAATGAAGGACCTTCGCTGACGTCAGAGTCATGTGACGGGTCACGTGACGCTGACGTCGGAAGGTCCTAAAGTCTTCACTGCCGGCAGCCGGGACCGAGCGAAGCAGGACACCGGGGGCCATCAGAGGGTAAAGTATAGATTTATTTTTTATTTTTTGACATTCACACACTATATAAATCCATGCCGTTTGCATGGATTTATATAGTGTGAAGTTGACAAGCACTTTCCAAGTGATGCTAAAATCGCTTGGGAAGCGCTTGTCAACCCGCATGCGGAAATGCATGTGAAGAACGCTTCATTTCCGCATGTCCCTGGCAGGAAACCGCATGTACAATCCGCATGCGTTTTTTCCTGCCAGAGAGATGCAGAAACGCTCAGGAAAAAATCCTGAGCATTTCTGCATCGTGTGCACATACCCTTAAATGCTTCTTCTTCTGCCAGTGATTCTGAGATTGTAATTTTGTTTTTGTAAAACATTGCACCTGTTCGTACTGGATCAGTTGTTTAGTCGTTATTTATGAAAGTATTCCAAATTTTCTGAAAATTTAGAAAAAATTTGCAATTTTTAAACTTAATTGTATACCCTTAATGAGATGTATATAGCTATAAAATATAAGTGTCTGCTCTATATGGGGTGATCCTGCGTTCAGGAGAAATTGCATAATACATTGTGCAGGCTAAAATTTGAGTCTGAAGTAACATTTTAGCTTAACCGCTTTAGGTTGTGTGCCCACGATGCGTTTTTTAAGCATTTCCGCAGCGGCAAAAACGCTGCAGAAACACTTAAAAAACGCATGGTAGAAGGCCTGCCATGTTCCCCAATGATAATCCGCATGTGCTGTGCACATGCTGCGGAAAATGCCGCTGCGGATTATCATTGCAGAAAAAAACGCAGCACTACCAATTATTTTACGGAAGTGCTGCGTTTTCGCCGCCATGGATTTGCATTAGAACGAATGGATTACGCTTCAATAGATAAGCACATGCGGAATATATGCGTTCAATGTGCGGATGGTACCCGGGTGTGGAGGAGAGGAGACTCTCCTCTGGACCTGGGTACCATAGAAAACTGTAAAAAAAACAATAAAATAAAAAATAAATATGATACTTACCTTCTGGTGGCCCCCGGTGCGCTCGTCCTCTCATGCCGGCAGATCGCGATGGACTGGAGGACCTGCGCTGATGTCATAGTCATGTGACTGGTCACGTGACGCTGACGTCGGCAGGTCCTTCAGTGTACCGCGATCTGCTGGCATGAGAGGATGGAGTGAAGCAAGACTGCGGGGGCCATCGGAAGGTAAGTATAGATTTATTTTTAAACATTCTTTCGGTCACACTATATAAAGTTGACAAGCACTTTCCAAGTGATGCTAAAATCGCTTGGAAAGCGCTTGTCAACCCGCATGCAGAAATGCATGTGAAGACCGCTTCACATCCGCATGTACCTGGCAAGAAAAACGCATGTACAATCCGCATGCGTTTTTTTCTGCCAGGGAGATGCAGAAATGCTCAGGAAAAATTCGGAGCATTTCTGCATCGTGGGCACATAGCCCTACTCCCCCCCCCCCCCCCCAGGGTGGTTTGCACGTTAATGACCAACCAATTTTTACAATTCTGACCACTGTCACTTTATGAGGTAATTACTCTGAAACGCTTCAACGGATCCCCCTGATTCAGAGATTGTTTTTTCGTGACATATTGTACTTCATGACAGTGGTAAAATTTATTCGATATCACTTGCATTTATTCGTGAAAAAATTGGAAATTTGGTGAAAATGTTGAAAATTTCACAATTTTCAAAATTTAAATTTTTATTTCGTTAAATCAGAGAGATATGTTACACAAAATAGTTAATAAATAACATTTCCCACATGTCTACTTTACATCAGCACAATTTTGGAATCCAACATTTTTTTCATTAGTGCGCTATAAGGGTTAAAAGTTGATCAGCGATTTCTCATTTTTCAAACAAAATTTACAAAACCATTTTTTTAGGGACCACATCACATTTGAAGTGACTTTGAGGAGCCTTTATTACAGAAAATGCCCCAAATTGACACCATTCTAAAAACTGCACCCCTCAAGGTGCTGAAAACCACAATCAAGAAATTTGTTAACCCTTCAGATGCTTCACAGGAATTTTTGGAATGGGGACGAAAAAAGTGAACATTTAACTTTTTTCACAAAAATTTTACTTTAGACCCCATTTTTTTTTATTTTTGCAGGGGTAACAGGAAAAAATGGACCCCAAAATTTGTTGTGCAATTACCCCTGAGCACGCAGATACCTCATACGTGATTAAAAAACACTGTTTGGGCGCACAGCAGGGCTCAGAAGGGAAAAGGCGCCATTTGACTTTTTGAATGTAAAATTTGCTTGAATAATTAGCGGATGCCATGTTGCGTTTAGAGAGCCTCTGATGTTCCTAACCAGTGGAAACCCCCCATAAGTGATACCATTTTTGAAACTAGACCCCTCAGGGAACTTATCTAGATGTGTGGTGAGCACCTTGAACCCCCCACAGAAGCTTATAACATGTAGCCGTGAAAATAAAATTTTCACATTTTTCCCACAAAAATGTTTTTCAGCCCCCAGTTTTGCATTTTCATAAGGGTAGCAGGAGAAATTGCACCATGCAACTTGTTGTGCAATCTCTCCTGAGTAAGTCAATACCCCATTTGTGGGGAAAACCACTGCTTGGGCGTACAGCAGGGTTCGGAAGGGAAGGAGCACCATTTGACTTTTTGAATGTAAAATTTGCTTGAATAATTAGCGGACGCCATGTTGCATTTGGAGAGCCCCTGATGTGTCTAAACAGTGTAAAACCCCCACAAGTGACACCATTTTGGAAACTAGACCCCTGAGGGAACTTATCTTGATGTGTGGTGAGAACCTTTAACCCCAGGTGCTTCACAGAAGTTTAAAACATGAAGCCGTGAAAATAAAAAAATCTAACTTTTTCCACAAAAATGATCTTTTAGCCCCAAATTTTTTACTTTCACAAGGGTAAGAGGAGAAATTGGAACCTAAAAACTGTTTTGCAATTTCTCCTGAGTACGCCAATACCCCATATGTGGGCAAAATACACTGTTTGGGCGCATGTCGGGGTTCAGAAGGGAAGGAGCACTGTGTGACTTTTTGAACGCAAAATTGTCTGGAATCAAGAGCGGATGCCATGTCGCATTTCGGGAGCCCCTGATGTGCCTAAATAGTGGAAACCCCCCACAATTGACTCCATTTTGGAAACTAGACCCCTCAAGGATTTTATCAAGGGGTATAGTGTATATTTTGAACCCAGAGGTATGACAGAATTTGATAACATTAGGTCATCATATTGAATAAATTGTCATTAGTCTTGAGCGCAAGTGCTCGCTACTTGAGTTTGCATTGTGTACTCGGGTATGCACCATATATCACGGGTGCTCGAGTAACATGCTTGAGTCCCTGCCCTGCATGCTTCACGGTTGTTAGACACCCAAAAAAAAACATGCGGGGATCGCTCCTGCATGGCAGGCGATCCCAGCAATGTTTTTTTTGGCTGCGAAGCATATGGTGCAGAGACTCGAGCATGTCACTCGAACACCTGCGATACTCAGTGCATACCCGAGCACCCGATGCAAACTCAAGTAGCGAGCACTTGCGCTCAACACGGGTCGCCATATTGTCATCATTTTTTTTTTCTTTACTTTTGATAAAATCCCAAATCTAACCCCAACCCTAACCCTAGCCCAACCCTAACCCTAGCCCAACCCTAACCCTAACCCTAGCCCCAACCCTAACCCTACCCCAACCCTAACCACAAACCTAACCCTAGCCCAACCCTAACCCTAGCACAACCCTAACCCTAGAGTTTATTTTTTTACACCATTCCTCGTGTGGTATAAGTGATTAGACGACTTTATTCTTCGGGTCGGTTCGATTACAGCAGTTCAAGATTCATATTGGGTTTTTATGATTGATAGCTGTCACACACTAAAAGATGCTTTTTTGCAAAGACTAGTTTTTGCATCTCCATATTTTGAGAGCTATAATTTTTCCATATTTTGGCCAACAGAGTCATGTGATGGCTTGTTTTTTGCAGGACAAGTTGAAGTTTTTATTGCTACCATTTTCGGGCATGTGACTTTTTTTTATCGCTTTCTATTCCGATTTTTGGGAGGCAGAATAAACAAAAACCAGCAATTCAGGAATTTTTTTTTTTTGCCGTTCCACGTTTGGTAAATTTGATAAGACAGCTTTATTCTTCAGGTCAGTACCTTTACAGCGGTACCGTATTTATGTTGTTTTTTATATTTTGGCGCTTTTACACAATAAAAACTTTTCTAGAAAAAATAATTTTTTTGTATCGCTTTATTCTGAGATGGAGCTGAATGGCGGCTTGTTTTTTGTGGGACAAGATGACGTTTTCAGCGGTACCATTTTTATTTACATTCGTCTTTTTGATCGCGTGTTATTCCATTTTTTTGTTTGGCGGTATGATGATAAAGCATTGTTTTTTGCTTAGTTTTTTTTTTTTTTGATGTGACATCAGCGGATGTCAGAGCAGGCTGCAGCCGGGGGTCACGTGATGTCTAAATGGCTAAATCCCCTGTGGGAGAGAGGAGACCCCCTGGTGTCCGACCTGTCGTCTTTCCTCATGGCATTCCGGAAAGTCTTCGATGAACCAGGACGTAAGACCTCATCAGCCTCCTCTCTGCTACGTCTCCGCCAAGGGAGTCTCACCGTGGGCCAATATGCCATACGGTTCCACACCCTCGCTTCTGAGCTTGCCTGGGATAACGAGGCCCTAGTGTCCATCTTCTGGGAAGGCCTTTCTGGCCGGATTAAAGACGAGCTCGCCGGTCGGGACATTCCTACTACGATGGATGACCTGGTGTCGCTGGCTACCCGGACATCCGGTTTCAAGAGCACACCAAAGAGACCACCTGTGAGAGAAGGTTTCCCCGCCTTGCTCCTACTTTCCAGAGACCTGTCTCCTCATCTGTTACTCCTCGGGCGCACTCACCTGAGCCCATGCAGATCGACCAGACCAAGATGGTCAAATCTCGCCAGGAGTCACGCCGAGCCGAGGGGAGCTGTTTCTATTGCGGCAGTAAGGAGCACCTGATCCGTTCCTGCCCAGAGAGGCCGGGAAACTCCAGTGTCTAGGACCGCTCGGAGAGGTCGCCCTATACAAAAGTAAACCCTCTCCATCCCTGACTATGTCTGTCTCTATCTCCTGGGGAGAGAGCCGTCACTTTGAACTCGCTCACCTGGATTCTGGAGCTGCTGGAAACCTCATTTCCCAGTCCCTGGTTGAGAAATATCATATCCCCACCAAGTCTCTGGCTGAACCATTGTCAGTCGCCTCCGTGGATGGAAGACTCTTTCCGGTGACCATCCTGCTCGTCACGGAACCCATAACCCTGCAGGTGGGAATGCTGCTCTCTGAGAAAATTTCCTTCCATGTGCTACCTGGACTCTCTCACTCCCTATTGCTAGGCCTACCTTGGCTCCAGACACATGAACCCGTGTTGAACTGGCAATCCGATGAAGTACTCCGGTGGGGGCCGGACTGCCACAAGACCTTCCTGATTCCGGTTCATCCGATTCGTCCACCACCTACCCCAGCTAATTTACCCGGTCTTCCGGCTCCTTATTGGTCCTATGCTGACGTCTTCGGTAAAAAAGAAGCAGAAACTTTGCCACCTCATAGGCCATATGATTCCCCACTCGACCTGGTACCTGGCGCCACTCCACCCCTTGGCCGTATTTACCCGTTGTCCGCGGCCGAAACCCCGGCCATGTCTGAGTACATTGAAGAGAATCTGTCTAGGGGATTCATCCGGAAGTCTACCTCCTCGGCCGGCGCCAGATTCTTCTTTGTCAAAAAAAAGGATGGCTCGCTACGCCCCTGTATTAACTATAGAGGACCCAATCAGATCACGGAAAAGAATAAATACCCCCTGCCACTCATCTCCGAGTTGTTTGATCGCCTTAAAGGCGCCAGGATCTTTTCCAAGCTGGATCTACGTGGAGCATATAACCTGGTCCGTATCTGGCAAGGAGACGAGTGGAAGACGGCATTCAATACTCGGGACGGTCACTATGAATACCGTGTGATGCCCTTAGGTCTCTGCAATGCTCCCGTCGTCTTCCAAGAACTGGTCAACGACATCTTCCGTGATCTTCTTTACTCCTGCGTGGTGGTATACCTGGACGACATCTTGGTCTTCTCTCTCCGGATCTTCCCACACACCGGAGAGATGTTCGTCAGGTCCTGCTTAGGCTCAGGCAGAACCACCTCTATGCTAAATACGAGAAGTGCCTCTTAGAACAGACCTCTCTTCCATTCCTAGGCTATGTTATCTCCCAGACAGGCTTGCGAATGGATCCCGAGAAACTCTCTGCTGTCCTAAAGTGGCCCCGTCCTGAGGGGTTGAAGGCGATTCCTGGGCTTCGCCAATTACTATCGTCTCTTCATTCCACACTTCTCGTCTCGGACGACTCCCATATCTGCGCTCACCCGTAAGGGAGCAAATCCCAAGCAATGGTCACCCGAAGCTGAGGAGGCCTTCCTTTCCTTAAAGCAAGCCTTCTCCTCTGCCCCTGTACTGCACCGTCCGGATTGTAATAAACAATTCTACCTGGAGGTTGATGCTTCCTCCTCCGGAGCCGGGGCGGTGCTCACACAAAAATCTTCTTCCGGGAGAATGGTAACCTGCAGCTTCTTCTCCAAAATCTTCTCCTCATCTGAGCGCAACTACTCCATAGGAGACCGAGAATTGCTAGCCGTCAAATTGGCGCTGGAGGAGTGGCGCTATCTGCTTGAAGGGGCTCTATACCCGGTGATCATCTGCACAGATCACAAAAATCTGGCATATCTCCAAAATGCCCAGAGACTTAATCCCCGTCAGGCCTAGTGGTCTTTGTTCTTCGCCCGCTTCGACTTCATCCTTCATTTCCGCCCGGCGGACAAGAATGTCAAAACTGATGGCTTGTCCCGATCCTTCCTGTCCTCCGATCAAGAGGAGGAGCCTATGCACATCATCGACCCCTCCAAGGTGATGAATGTGGCCCCCTTGGATTTGACTCGTCTTCCACCCGGTAAGACGTTCGTAGCGGTACCAGACCGTGAGAAGGTTCTTCGCTGGGGTCATTCTTCTAAACTAGCTGGCCATGCTGGCCAAAAGAAGACCTTCCTGCTCATTTCCCGGCATTACTGGTGGCCTACCCTGCGTAAGGATGTGGTAGACTTCGTCTCAGTCTGTTCATCTTGTGCCCGCAACAAAGTTCCCAGACACTTACCAGCCGGTCATCTCCTGCCGCTTCCCGTACCTGTTGCCCCGTGGCAACACATCGCTATGGACTTCATTACCGACCTCCCTGTTTCTGCCGGGTGTACTGTCATTTGGGTGGTCGCGGACCGCTTCTCCAAAATGGCCCACTTCATTCCCCTGCCTGGTCTCCCGTCTGCACCTGAGCTGGCTAAAGACTTTATCCGCCATATCTTCCGTCTCCATGGTCTCCACATCGTGTCGGATCGAGGGGTTCAGTTCACCTCACGCTTCTGGAGAGCGACATGTAAACTCCTGGTTGTCACCTTGGATTTCTCCTCCGCTTACCATCTTCAGTCCAATGGTCAAGTGGAGCAGATCAATCAGATCCTTACCAGCTACCTCCGGCACTTTGTTAATGTCCACCATTCTGATTGGGTGGACCTCCTTCCTTGGGCCGAATTCTCTTATAATAATCACGAGAGTGAATCCTCTTCCAAATCCCTGTTCTTTATAGTCTATGGCCAACTTCCCCGGATTCCGTTTCCCGTCTCCGCCTCTGTGGACAACCCTGCCGCAAAGTCTCTTGTCAGCGAGTTTTCCACCATTTGGGAGAGTACTAGGTCTGCACTTTTTCAGTCCTCTGGGCGGATGAAGAGATATGCTGATAAGAGACGTCTGGATCCGCCTCAATTCCGTCTGGGAGAGAAGGTTTGGCTCTCCTCCAAACATGTGCGGCTCAAGATACCCTGCTACAAGTTAGGTCCTCGCTTCATCGGCCCTTTCGAAATCCTCAAGCAAATTAATCCAGTGGCCTACAAATTAAAACTCCCGGCCACCTTACGGATTCCCAACTCCTTCCACGTATCTCTCCTCAAACCCATTGTCTTTAACTCTTTTTCCAACAATCCAGGTACTCCCCCTGCTCTGGTTTCCGCTGAGGACGTCTTTGAGGTAGAGAGTATTCTGGCCACCAAGAGGGTAAGAGGAAAGACCTTTTTCTGGTAGATTGGAAGGGGTTTGGTCCTGAGGAGAGAACTTGGGAACCCAGGGAGAACATGAACGCCCCGCTTCTCCTTGAAAAATTTCTTTCAGGCCAAAAAAAGAGGGGGCCTAAAGGGGGGGTACTGTAGCATCGGCGTCTCTGCCCCTTGCTAGGCAGAGACTCCGTCACTCACACCTTCCCGCTCCTGGCTCGGCGTCCTCCAGCGCTTCTCTCCCCGCTGCTGCCGGCGCGCGCTCCTTCCATGGCACTGTGATTAGGGCGCGAGCGCTCCCCCTCTGTTAAAGGGACTGCGCGCGCCGTCCTAAGGAGTCCCCAGCCAATTGCCGGAGGACCTCCCATATATAAGGCACCTCCTCCAAAATGGAGTTGCCCAAGCAAAGTTGTTGCACAGTTTCTGATCTCTGCTTTAGCCCTCAGGTCCCGTTGCTAGCCTGACTCCTCGCCCTGCCTGCCAGCCTGTTATCTGCCCGTTACCTGCCAAGCCTGCCAGCCTGCTCACCTGGAGCGCTCACCTGTTACCTGCCTGTTACCTGCCCTGTCGGTCAGCCCGCTCACCTGGGAGCATCCGCCTGTTACCTGCCCTGTCTGTCAGTCCGCTCACCTGGGAGCATCCGTCTGTTACCTGCTGTGTCCGTCAGCCCGCTCACCTGGGAGCGCCCACCTGTTACCTGCCTGTTACCTGCTTTGTCTGTCTGCCCGCTCACCTGGGGGCACCCGCCTGTTTCCTGCCAGCCTGCCTGGAGACTCTGCCGTCACTTGCTGTGACCACCTGCCTGGTAAACCTAGAGACTACTACTTGCTCTGCTGTCACGAACCGTGATCACCTGTCAGCTACCAGAGACTTCTGCCTGCTTGCCGTGTCCATCCATCTTACTGGTCAGTCCCAGCCATCTGTCCCGTGGGAGCCACCTGCTGTCTTACAAGGTCGTCCCCAGAGTAGCACCTGGTCCCTCTGCCCGGATCCTCCCTGGTCACGGAGTCGTTAGTCGCCGTCCGACCAGGGTCGGTTCGGGTTGATACTTAGTCACACCCCTCTGGGTCCCTCTTTGCACCTCGGCACAGAGGTTCCTCCACCCGGACCCGTAACAATAGTATTTCCTGCAGAGGGTTTTCTGAAGGTTTTTGTGTGGATGGGAGCCTTGTGTTCTCCTATTAATTCCAAATCCAGGAATGTTATTTTAGTTCTGTCTATGGTATGTCTATGGTATGGGTGAACCACAAATTAAACTCATTGTTGTTTAAATAAGTTAAAACTCTGTAATATCATTAGTTTCACCACCCCAGATGATTAATCATCAATAAATCTGGTATAGATGATAATAGAAGAACAAAAAGGATTGTGGACACTATTTATAAAACCTGAAGGTAACTGAAGGTAACTGGATCCTTAGTCACAGTAAACAATGTTCCTGTTTGTTGTCACTCTCTCCTCTGTAGTCCTTCACTTTCTACTAACCCCTATAATCCCTACTCCTAGTAAGGAATTGGTCATCTGTCTCTCCATTCTCCCCATCCATCTCACCTCCTCCTCAGAACTGATCCTCAACATACAATCCTGTGTCTCTAAGCCCAGACAACCACCTTATGCTCTCTCCTGCTCTCACCTACTAACACTTTCTCTACTCCTCCTCACTGCTGGTGATATCTCCCCAAATCCTGCCCCCCCCACCCACCACATCCCCACAGTCACATCTACCTCTCATCCTTGATCGATCACACATTTCCGCAACCTTTCTAACCTTATACCCATCCGCCCAGCCCCACTAACAGAAGCTCTATGGAACGCACACTCTGTCTGCAACAAACTTTCCTACATCCATGATCTTTTCATTACTAACAAACTTTCCTTCCTCGGCATCACTGAAATCTGGCTCACCCCCTTCTGACACAACCTCTTCATTTGCACTTTCTTATGGCGGTTTCCACCTCTCCCACACACCCCGCCCCAGCAGCAAGTATGGTGGAGGAGTTGGCTTTCTTCTGTCAGATAACTGCTCCTTCTCACATATCCCATTGCCATCCTGCATTACCCTCCCCTCTTTTGAAGTGCACTGTGTGCACAACTACTCACCCTTCAACCTCCAACTGGCTGTCATTTACCACCCCCCAGGGCCAGCTACCACCTTCTTAGACCACTTCACCACCTGGCTACTCCATTTCCTTTCTGCTGATATCCCCACTATCATCATGGGTAACTTCAACATCCCCATTGACACTTCCCAATCATCTGACTCTAAGCTTCTATCCCTCACTTCCTCCTTCTGCCTCGCTCAATAGTGTTCCGCAGCCACTCACAAAGATGGACACACATTGGACCTCATCTTCACCAGCCTCTGTTCCCTATCTAACTTCTCTAACTCACCTCTCCCTCTTTCTGACCACAACTTACTCATATTCTTTCCCCTCTCCTCTCCAGGTCTGCAATCCCCCATCTAGAAACTTGCACACGCTCGCAGAAATCTCAAACTCCTTGACCAACACTCATTCTCTGAATCCCTTCTCCCTCTTACATAAATTACTTACACGATGCAGATGCTGCTGCTGCTTTATATAACACCACAACAGCTGCAGCTCTCAATTTGGTCGCCCCCCTCACACATACCAAAGCTTGCACCATCAACAGGCTACCCTGGCACACCAGCCTGACTAAAGAACTGAGACGGGTTTCCAGAGTTGCTGAACGAAGATGGAAAAGGTCCCACTCCAACGAGCACTTCATCACATTCAAACAGTCCCTCACTACTTTCAAGTCCACACTAACTGCAGCAAAACAAGCCTACTTCTCATTGCTCATATCCTCCCTGTCTCACAACCCTAAACAGCTATTCAGTACTTTCAATTCTCTCTTCCATCCTCCAGCTCCTCCTCCTCGCTTATTTTAGCTGAAGACTTTGATCATTCTTCAAGCAGAAGATTGACAACGTAAGGCAAAGCTTTGGCCATTAGTCCCCATAGCCTCTTCTCATAACTACTCGACTCTCCGCCTCCAAAATAAGCTTCTTTGCCATTACGTAAGATCAACTTTCCTCTTTACTCTCCAAGTCACATCTTACCACCTGTGAACTTGACCCAATTCCGTCTCACCTCATCCCAAACCTCACCGCAGTCTTCATCCCAACCCTAACCCACCTCTTCAACCTGTCACTAACAACTGTCGTCTTCCCCTCATGCTTCAAACATCCTCAAAAAGCCCTCCCTTGACCAATCCACTCTGTCTAGCTATCGCCCCATCTCACTTCTCCCTTATGCCTCAAAACTACTGGAACAACACGTCCATTTTGAACTCTCCTCCCACCTGTCCTCCTACTCCCTCTTTGACCGCTTACAATCTGGCTTTCAATTGCATCGCTCCACTGAAACTGCCATGACTAAAGTCACCAACGACGTACTGACTGCCAAATCCAAGCGACACTACTCTGTTCTCCTCCTCCTGGACCTGTCCTCTGCTTTTGACACACTGGACCATTCCCTCTTACTACAGACTTGGATCTCCTCATACCTAACAGACCGGACATTCAGCGTCTCCCACTCACACACCACCTCCTCATCTCGCCCCCTATCTGTTGGTGTCCCCTAAGGCTCAGTTCTAGGACCCTTGCTCTTCTCCATCTACACCTTTGGCCTGGGGCCGCTCATAGAGTGTCACGACTTTCAGTATCACCTCTATGCTGATGACACACAGATCTACCTCTCTGGACCTGATATCACCTCCTTACTAACCAGAATCCCGCAATGTCTGTCCGCTATTTCATCTTTCTTCTCTGCTAGATTCCTAAAACTTAATATGTATAAAACTGAATTCATCATCTTTCCACCATCTCACTCAACCCCCCACCTAACCAGTCTATAAAAGTCAATGGCTGTCCACTCTCCCCACTCCTGCAAGCTCTCTGCCTCGGGGTAATCCTTAACTGATCTCTCCTTCAAACCTCATATCCATGCCCTTTCCACGTCATGCTGGCTCCAACTCAAAAATATTTCCAAGATCCGTACATTCCTCAACCATGAATCTGCAAAAACACTAGTGCATGCCCTCATCATCTCTCGCCTCGACTAGTGCAACCTCCTGCTCTGTGGCCTCCCTTCTACTGCTCTCGCACCCCTGCAATCTATCTTTAGCTCTGCTGCCCGACTAATCCACCTGTCCCCCACTATTCCCCGACCTCTCCCCTCTGTCAATCCCTTCACTGGCTCCCCATTGCCCAGAGACTCCAGTAGAAAACCCTAACCTTGGCATACAAAGCCTTCCACAAACTGTCTCCTCCATACATCTGTGATCTAGTCTCCTGGTACCTACCTGCAAGCTCCGATCCTCACAGGATCTCCTTCTCTACTCCCCTCTTTTCTCCTCTTCCCACAATCGCATACAAGGTTTCTTCCATGCATCCCCCCTACTCTGGAACTCTCTACCCCAACATTTCAGACTCTCGCCCTAACGTGGAAACCTTCAAAAAGAACCTGCAGACCACCACTTCCGACAAGCCTACAACCTGCAGTAACCCTCGCTGCACGACCAGCTGTTCCCTCACCTACTGTATCCTAACCCCCCATCCTTCTAGATTGTGAGCCCTAGCAGGCAAGGTCCTCTCTCCTCCTGTACCAGTCGGCGACTTGTATTTGTTCGAACTATTGTACTTGTTGTTTGCTATGTGTACCCCTTTTTCACATGTAAAGCGCCATGGAATTAATGGCGCTATAATAATAAAACACTCCTCCCACCATGCCATTCCGATGTTCGCTACTGATGGGGACAATTTAGCCCCCATGGAAACTCCGCTGTTTTGGAGAAAAAATATTTTATTGAACAGATTTAATGAATGACTGTAGATCAGGAGAGTAAGAACTAAATTTGGACAGGTGATGATCAACTGCAGAAATAGCAACGTGGTGCGGGATGCTTGTATATAGTTCCACTCCAGCTCAAAACATCACAGCAATCTTGAATGGAACCTGGGATACGTAGGACAAGTAGTTGGAGAGCTGAATCCAGCCACTGTCCAAGGCGTTCGCTAAAGGAGCCTATGCCTGCAGCAATTGGATGCATCAGTGGTAGTTTTTCTTTTTTGTGTGTTTTGGGTAATGCATGAATAATAAGTATAGTTGGATGATTTACAATAATGAATTCAGATTCTTTTTTTGTTAAAATACCCAATGCTATTCCCTCCTGAACCAAGTGTTTTAGTTTTTCTTGGAAAAATGACCGCCGCCAGGGACCAGGGGGAGAGCGGGGGGAGACGGACAGGTGAGTATACTTTTTTTGTATTATTTTTACTTTTTTTGTCTTTTTTTTTTACTGTGGGCTGGGCACAGCCGACTACTGCTCTCCCCAGACGTACCGCTCTCAATGTTATTAGTGGGAGCGGCGATCGGATGAGAGAAGTAGTAGTCCTCCTCTCCGGACCTGGGTACCACCCGCAGCGCGTTTCCTGCGCAAATTTGCGTCCATTGGCTTTAATTGAAACAGCAAATCCGCAGGTATAGATATTATACTTGCGGGCTTGCTGCGGTTCAATGCTGTGTTTTTTTCTGCAATTGTAATCCTGAGCGGAAATTTCCACATCATGTGCACAGCACATCAGGATTACCATTGCTATAGCTGGCAGACCTATTAACAAGCGTTTTCCCAGCGGGAAAACCGACGTGAAAAGGCATCAAAAACGCTTTGTGTGCACATAGCCTTAATCATGCGAAGAGCATTGTGGATAATAAAAATAGAGAGGATCTAATCTCCAAAAAAAAATAATTCTGGTTGAAATAAAAATATATAAAAAATGAATACGCAGATTCCAACATTAGTCCTCACCTACAATACCCATTATCCAGCTATTTCGGACATAGTAAAAAGAAATATTGATATCCTGAGAGAGGACAGTACTATGGACTTTTTTTTTTTTTTAAAGTATCAGAGTGGTGCCTCGTAGAGCACCCACAATCGGAAATAAACTGTCCCCCAGTCTTTTTAATCCCAGTCCCTCTATAAAAAACACATGGTTATCAGTGAGTGGTTTTCACAAATGTGTCTTGCTTTCATGCAGCACATGTCCATTTGCCTCTAAAAAAATTATTTTTTCTAATAACAACAATTCTAAAATATTTTCAATTAAAAGTTTTGTAAACTACAATTTAGAGCATGTGGTTTATGTGATTGAGTGCACTGCTTGTAAGCTCAAATACGTTGGTTCCACCACCAGAAAGTTTAAAACAAGACTGAGAGAACATTTGTACAACATTTTATTAACCACTGCTGGCCGCTCCCAGGCATAATGTGACCCCGCCGCTAATGTCATGTCAAGCGAGGCATGACATCAGTGACACGGTCCCGCGGTGGCTACTGGATTGTGGGCGGGGTTACCCCCCGCGTCACACCCTGCATCTACTGCGCGCTTTCCCAATGAATGGTGAGAGGGAGAACGCGCTGTGGATGCTGGGTGTGACGTGCGGGGTAACCCCACCCACAGCCGAGCATCCACCATGCAACGCAGTACTGAGTCACACCCGGCTACAGTCGGAACTAGATGTGACATCAGCGGATGTCAGAGCCCGCTGCAGCCGGGGGCCACGTGATGCCTGTCAGCGGCCAGCGATAGCGCCGCTCACAGGCAGTATCACTCAAGGTATTTACAAAGAAACTTATTTTCTTCATAAAAATACATTGGCCTATTTTCAACAGTAGTGGACAACCCCTTTAAAGTCCCATAGAAGGACTAGGTAAAAAAGGAGGGGAGGGGTCCAAAATTGTAAAAATATTTAAAAAAAAATTACAAAGATCAAAAGAATAAAAAAAAACAATACATGCGTAAATTTATGTAAAAACAAGAATAAAAGAAGTAAACGCATTTGTTATCATCTCATCCGAAATAACCTGATTTGTAAAATTGAAGTTAATGCCTTCAGTGAACACCATAAAAAAACTAAATTAAAAACTTAGCAAAAAAAATGGAAAAAGAAATTTCAGTGGGCTGTGCCTTCCTACACAAAAGCCACAGCAAAGAAACGTATACTGTACGTATAGTGCGCCCCTATAGCGGACAGATGCCTTGACACCCATCCTGACTGTGGCCAATGTCAGACATATATCTCTTGAGGGCATGCATCAGCCAGTGGGCACAAACACTGTGTACCTAGCCTTACAAGTTATCTCTGTTCACATCAGTTTTACTTCTTTAATCTCTTGAGGTCAGAGTCACTTTGTAGGTTCATGACCAGGCCTTATTTTTTAAATCTGACCACTGTCACTTTATGAGGTAACTCTAGAACTCTTCAACGGATCCCACTGTTTCTGAGATTAATATTTCGTTACATATTGTACTTTATGATTGTGGTAAAATTTCTTCGATATCATTTGCGTTTATTTGTGAAAAAAATGGAAATTTGGTGAAAATTTTGAAAATGTTGCAATTTTCAAACTTGGAATTGTTATGCCGTTAAATCAGAGAGATATGTCACACAATATAGTTAATAAATAACATTTCTTACATGTCTACTTTACATCAGAACAATTTTGTAAACCAAATTTTTCTTTGTTAGGAAGTTATAAGGGTTAAAAGTTGACCAGTAATTTCTCATTTTCCCAACAAAATTTACAAAACCATTTTTTTAGGGACCACATCACATTTGAAGTGACTTTGAGGGGCCTTTATGACAGAAAATACCCCAAAGTGACACCATTCTAAAATCTGCACCCCTCAAGGGGCTCAAAACCACATTCAAGAAGTTTATTAACCCTTCAGGTGATTCACAGGAACTGAAGCAATGAAGAAGAAAAAAAATTAACATTTAACTTTTTTTTCACAATTTAATTTAGACCCAATTTTTTTATTTTCACAAGGGTAACAGATAAAAATGGACCCCAAAATGTACTGTGCAATTTCTCCTGATCATGCCGATACCCCATATGTGGGGGAAAACCACTGTTTGGGCACACGGCAGGCCTCGGAAGGGAAGGAGCGCAGTTGGACTTTTTGAATTCAAAATTTGCTGGAATAATTAGCTGACGCCATGTATCATTTGGAGACCCTGTAATGTGCTTAAACAGTGCAAACTCCCCACAAGTGACATCACTTATCTAGATGTGTGGTGAGCACTTTGAACCCCCAGGTGCTTCACAAAAGTTTATAACGTAGAGCCATGAAAATAAAAAATCTATTTTTTCCACAAAAATTTTCTTTTAGCTCCAAATTTTTTATTTGCACAAGACCTCTCATTTTGTTGTGCAATTTGTTCTGAGTATGCCAGAACATACCCTACATGTAATTGGTAACTACTTTTGAGGCATAGTGCAAAGGTCAGAAGGGAAGGAGCGCTATATTATGCACATTTTACTGTTATTGTTTGAGGGTGCCATCATCCACTGGGAGATCCCCTGAGGTGCCATAGCAGCCTGAGGACCCCATTTTACAAACTACACCTCTCAATGAACTCATCTAGGGGTGAAATGATCATATTGACATCATGAGTGTGTCACAGAATTTTATACCATTGGGCAGTGAAGAAAAAATAATTACGTTTTTATCTCAAAAATTTTGTTTTAGCCCCAGATTTTACATTTTAAATGGGGTTAATGGATAAAACTGGCCCCTAAAATGTGTCCCACAATTTCTGCTGAATGTAGCAATACCTCATATGTGACTGTACAGTACTGCTTAGCCACACGGCGACACTCGGGAAGGACGGAGCGCTATTTCACTGCTGGAGTGCAGGTTTTCCTAGAATAGTTTACGGACTCCATATGCACAGAACCTAAATGCTAAAAAAGAGCAGAATACCCCCTCAAGTGACCCCATTTTGTAAGTTATACCCCTGCCAAACATGTGGATGGTAAATCTGATGTAGGCACACACTGGAGCTCTGGAGGGCGGGGGTGGGGTGTGGGAGGGGGGTAGCATTAAAACTTCGGAGCGCAGAATTTGCTTTATTTCTTTTGGGGGCGAGGAGCCATTTCACTTTTCCAGTGCCCTTGTGCTACCAGTAACGTGGAAGCCCCCTATATTTACATTGACAGATGATGGATCGGAGTGTTCTGTTTTTTTTGTGGATAGATTTGAAGCTTTTATTGGGAACATTTTACATAACATTTTGGATCATATTTATCCGGTGCTCTATGCTGAGCACTTATTTTGGGGTTTCCATCTAAATCTCTGGGTGACGTGATTCAGATGACACCCCCCAGGGGATCCATTCATTATAATGAGGCAGCAGAGTTACTCTTCTGGGCTCCATCTGACCTCTGTTCAGCTTTGTCCTACTTTTCAGAGGTGCCCAAAACTGCGGCCGATCGCGCATTTATGCACACCTAAAAAGACGGACAACGCTGAATCACAGGCCAGACGGCGTCCAGTGTTGCCATCTGCCTTGTTTTAGGGAATCTTCCTCTGGGACTGTCATGTAAGGGCTTGTTTTTTGCGAAACAATTTGACGTTTTTATTGGTACCATTTTTGGTCACATGACATATTTTGATCGCTTTCTATTCTAATTTTTGGGGAAGGAAAATGACCAAAAACTGGCAATTCAGGAATTGTGTTTTTTTTTTATGCATGTGGTAAAATTGATAAGGCAGAGTTATTCTTCAGGTCTGTACGTTTACAGCGGTACCACATTAACCGTTTCCCGACCGCCCACTGTAGATAAACGTCGGCGCTTGCTGGGCTCTGTGCAGCGCCGACGTTTAAAAACGGTGGGCGGTCCCGCAGCGCTCAGGACCCCCAGGGTCCTGCAAGCGCTGCGATTCTGGTGCAGAGCGTTAGCTCTGACAGGGGACATCATTGGGACCTGATTGGATCAGGTCCCAATGATGTTAACCCTTTGCTATGTTCTATATGCCGCGATCTATAGTGATCGCGGCATATAGAAGATAGACAGAGGAGAGGTGGTCGTCTTACTTACCTCTCCGACGACCCCTGATACCTTCCAGGACCTGGCGTTGCTATGGCAGCTGGAGGTCACATGACCGCCTCCAGATCTGCCATATATGGTGTCCTGCCAGGGTCAACCTGCAGCTGAAGCCTGGCAGGACACACTGACTGTGAAACAGTCAGAAAAGATCTCATGTAATATAATACATGTCTATTACATTACATGAGATCAGTGAGCAGAAAAATAAAAATTAATGTCCCATACAGGGACTAAGTAAAAATGTAAAAAAAAAGTAAAAAAAATGTTTTTAAACTGTTAAAAAAAAATCACAAAATAAATAAAAATAAATAAATAAAATATTAAACCAATAAATCCATATATTTATGCAAAACCAAAAAAAGTACACATATTTGGTATCGCCGCGTCCGAAACTACCCAATCTATAAAACTGTCACACTAATTAACTCCTTCTGTGCACACCGTAATAAAAATAAATAAAAAACGGAGCAAAAAAATATGCTTTTTCATCATATCGCCAAACAAAAAGTGGAAAAAAATGCGATCAGAAAGCAAAATGGAAATAAAAATGGTACCGCTGAAAACGTCATCTTGTTCCGGAAAAAAAAAGCCACCATACAGCTCTATCAGCCGAAAAATAAAAAAGTTATACCTCTCAGAATAAAGCAATGCAAAAAAAATATTTTTTCTATAAAATTGGGTTATTGTGTAAAAGCGCCAAAACATAAAAAAAAATATACAGTAAGTGTAGTATCGCTGTAAACGTACTGACCCGAAGAATAATTCTGCCTTATCACTTTTACCACACGCAGAACGGCATAAAAAAAAACACCTCAAAAAAAAATTCCTGAAGTGTTGGTTTTTGTTAATTTTACCTCCCAAAAAACGGAATAGAAAGCGATCAAAAAATGTCACGTACCCAAAAATGGTACCAATAAAAATGTCAACTCGTCCCGCAAAAAACAAGCCGTCACATGACTCTGTCGGCCGAAATATGGAAAAATTATAGGTCTCAAAATATGGCGATGCAAAAACTAGATTTTGCAAAAAAGGCGTCTCTTAGTGTGTGACAGCTGTCAGTCATAAAAACCCGATATAAATCTGGTATCTCTGTAATCGCACCGACCAGAAGAATAAAGTAATCTAATCAGTTATATCACACGAGGAACGGCGTAAAAAATAAATAAAACCAATTCTTCACCTGCTACTGATTTGTTTATTATGTCTCCCAAAGATCGCAGTAAGGCTCTGCTCACATTTATCTTGCGTTCTGCGCTGAGCACTTACACCAGAGTTTCCGTGTAAATCTCTGAAATACGTTATTCAGACGGAACCCATGACGGAAGATTCCCTGTAATGAGGCAAATATATGCCACTGTGGATGCCGTCTGGCCTGTGATCCCACGGTGTCATTTGTTTTAGGCGTTAGTAAAAGTGCGGTTGGCCACAGTTTTGTGCACTTCTGAAAAAAAGGACACCGCTAAACAGAGACCAGACGGAGTCCAGAGTAACTCTGCTGCCTCATTCCAGTGAATGGATCCCGCAGGGGTTTCATCTGAATTACATCACTTGGAAATATAGATGGAAACCCCGATGTAAGTGCTCAGCCTAGAGCGCCGGATAAATGTTACGTAAAATGTTCCCAATAAAAGCTTCAACTCAGTCCTCAAAAAAAGCTAGTCCCCACTCAGGTCCGTCATCTGTTAAAAATATTGCAAGTTACTGGTAGCAGAAAGGCTCTGGAAAAGCGAAATGGCCCTTGCCCCCCAAAAGAAATTTAGAAATTTTTGTGCTCCCAAATCCAAATACCTATTCTACAATAATTTGTTCTCCAATTGTCAAATAGCACTCCGTCCCCCCCAGATCTCGGCGTATCGCTGAGCGGTACAATACAGCCACATATGGGGTATTGACACTTTTAGAAGAAATTGTGTGACACATTTCGGCACCAATTTTACCCATTGCCCTGTGTGAAAATGTAAAATCTGAGGGTAAAACATTTTTTTGTGGTAAAAATATAATTATGCTTTTTTCACTGCCCAATGGTATAAATTTAAGAATTAAAAAATACTCACTACTTCCCTAGATGAATTCCTTGAGGTGTAGTTTACAAAATGGGGTCACTTGTGGGGGTTTCTGCTGTTTCGGCATGTCAGCGACTCTTCAAATGTGACATGGTGTCTGCAACCTATCCCAGCCAACATAGCGCTCCTTTCTCTTCCGAACCCTGCTGTACACCAAAGCAGTGGTTTTCCCCCACATATGGGGTATCGGCGTACTCAGGAGAAATTGCACAACAAATTTCATGGTGCAATTTATCCTGTTACCCTTATGATAATGCAAAATTAGGGAATGAAAAACATTTTTTGTGGGAAAAATATGAAAATTTTATTTTTATGGCTCAATATTATAAACTTCTGTGAAGCAGCTGGGGGTGCAAGGTGCTCACCACACATCTAGATAAGTTCCCTAAGGGGTCTAGTTTCCAAAATGGTGGCACTTGTGGGGGGTTTCCACTGTTTAGGCACATTAGGGGCTCCCCAAATGCGATATGACATCTGCTAATTATTCCAAAAAATTTACATTCAAAAAGTCAAATGGCGCTCCTTCCCTTTCAAACCCTGCCGTGCACCAAAGCAGTGGTTTTCCCCCACATATGGGGTATTGGCGTGTTCAGGAGAAATTGCACAACAAATTTCATGGTGCAATTTATCCTATTACCCTCATGATAATGCAAAATTAAGGGATGAAAAACTTTTTTGTGGGAAAAATGTGAAAATTTTATTTTTACAGCTCAATACAGGGGTTTCCACTGTTTAGGAACATCAGGGGCTCTCCAAACGCAACATGGCGTCTGCTAATTATTCAGACAAATTTTACATTCAAAAAGTCTAATGGCGCTCCTTCCCTTCCAAACCCTTCCCTTCCGAACCAAACAGTGGTTTTCCCTCACATATGGGGTATGAGCGCGCTCAAGAGAAATTGCACAAAAAATTTTGGGGTCCATTTTTTTCTGTTACCCCTGTGAAAATAAAAAAAATTGGGTCTGAAGTAACATTTTTGTGAAAAAACTTAAATGTTAATTTTTTTCTTCCACATTCCAAAAATTCCTGTGAAGCACCTGAAGGTTTAATAATGTTCTTGAATGTGGTTTTGAGCACCGTGAAGGGTGCAGTTTTTAGAATGGTGTCACTTTTGGGTATTTTCTGTCATGAAGGCCCCTCAAAGTGACTTCAAATATGATGTAGTCCCTAAAAAAATGTTTTTGTAAATTTTGTTGGAAAAATGAGAAATCGCTGGTCAACTTTTAACCCTTATAGCTCCCTAACAAAAAAAAATGTTGGTTCCAAAATTGTGCTGATGTAAAGTAGACATGTGGGAAATGTTATTTATTAACTATTTTGTGTGACATATCTCTCTGATTTAAGGGCATGAAAATTCAAAGTTTGAAAATTGCAAAATTTTCTAAATTTTTGCCAAATTTCCGATTTTTTCACAAATAAACGCAAGTGATATTGAAGAAATTTTACCACTATCATGAAGTACAATATGTCACGAAAAAACAGTCTCAGAATCAGGGGGATCCGTTGAAGCGTTTCAGAGTAATTACCTCATAAAGTGACAGTGATCAGAATTGTAAAAATTGGCCTGGTCACGAAGGCAAAAACAGGCTCTGGTGCGAAGTGGTTAATATCGTTTTTATACAAAATATATATATATTTTTTGCATCGCTTTATTCTGAGAGCTATAATTTTTTTATTTTTCCACTGATGGGGCTGTATGGCGGCTTGTTTCTTGTGGGACAAGATGACGTTTTCAGCGGTACTAATTTTATTTATATTTGTTTTTTTTATCGTGTTTCATTCCCCTTTTTTTTCCCAGTGGTATGATGATAAAGCATCGTTAGCCTCGTTTTTTTAAGGTTTTTTTGTGTGGCGTTCACTGAAGGGGTTAACTAGTGTGACACTTTTATAGGTTGGGTCGTTCCAGAATCGGCAATACCAAATATGTGTACTTTTTTTATTTTATTGTTATTTTTTTACATAAAAATGTGTATTTATTAGTGAATATGTTTTTTTTAATTATTATTATTTAATATTTGTTTTTATGTATTTGTATAAGTTTTTTGCCATTTATTTTTTACTTTTTACTTAGTCCCTTTATGGGACTTTCACTTGTTTCTCTTTGATCACAGGTATAATGTATTGCAATGTACTAGATTGCAGTGCATTCATTATACCTTTAGTGAAAGCTCCTGAGCCCATGCTGTGAGCATGGTTTCAGCAGCTTTCCGTAGCTTGGTGACCAGGGGGTCGTCATGACGACCTCTGGTCACCATGGCAATGATTGGGCCCCACGACATCGCAGGACCACCGATCTGTCAGGGGGTTAACAGCCAGGGGTGGTGTTGACACTCCTACTAGCTGTTTAGTGCCGGAGATCAGCCACTGGCGGCGCTGAACTCCGGCACTGATCGGGCTGGAGACGCTGATATTTCAGCATCTCCTGCACGATCATGCTGAGATCGGTCAGTCAGATTGACTGACTGATCGCAGCGATCTAGGTGTGCGGACCGACCATATGGCTCCCTGCACCCCATCTTGTGCTGCTCAGCTGTCACAGATAGCTGTCCGCACTTATCTGTCACTGCGTGTTTACACACTGTGACAGTTTAACCCCTTAACAACATTTGCCATACTAATACGCGTCTGTGCTCTGGGACTTAAGAGCCAGACCCGTATAAGGACGTCATGGCGATCGCGCGCGCACACAGGCTGTGCGGGCGCGATCGCTGCTGGGTGTCAGCTGATTGTCACAGCTGACACCCGGTACTATGTGCAGGGAGCGGTCCTGCATCGCTCCCAGCACATTAACCCCCGCGATGCTGCGATCGAAGTCGATCGCGGCATTGCGGGGGCAAGCGGAGGTGATCGCCGATACTCACCTCCTCTTCCGGCTTCCAGCGCAGTCTGCAAAGGCTTCCCGGGTGTTGCCATGACGACCCGATGTCGTCATGACAACATCCGGGTCACCAGACAGCAGGAAGATTGCTTGGACATGCGCAGTGCATCTCCAAGCAATCTTCACACTGTGCATTTCTGACAGCTTGCATGGCATAGGGATGGTGCTGCATTCCTGTGCCATGCAGGCGATCAGAGAAAAAAAAGTGAAAGTCCCAGAGTGGGACAAAGTAATAAAGTGTATAAACTGTGTGAAAGTGGAAAAAAAAATAAAAAAAAAATTTGCAAAAAAATAAAAAAAATAATCCACCAAAAATAAAAATATAATGTACCCATCAATAAATATTATTATAAAAAAACACAAAAAAACAATAAAAGTACACATATTTGGTATCGCCGCGTCCATCAGCCGAAAAATAAAAAAGTTATAGCTCTCAGAATAAAGCGATGCTAAAAAATATTTTTTTCTATAAAATAGCTTTTATTGTGTATAAGCGCCAAAACATAGAAAAATTATACAAATGTGGTACCGCTGTAAACGTACTGACCCGAAGAATAAAGCTACCTCATCAATTTTACCACACGCGGAACAGAATAAAAAAAAAAAAAAAAAAAAAACAATTCCTGAATTGTTGGTTTTTGTTTATTCTGCCTCCCAAAAATCGGAATAGAAAGCGATCAAAAAATGTCACGTGCCTGAAAATGGCACCAATAACAACGTCAAGTCATCCCGCAAAAAAACGAGCCGTCACATGACTGTCTGCCAAAATCTGGAAAAATTATAGCTCTCAAAATATGGCGATGCAAAAACTAGATTTTACAAAAAATGCGTCTTTTAGTGTGTGACAGCTGTCAGTCATAAAAACCCCATATGATTCTGGCATTGCTGTAATCACACCGACCCGAAGAATAAAGTCGTCTAATCACTTATACCGCACAAGGAACAGCGTCAAAAATAAACTCTTGGGTTAGGATTGGGCTAGGGTTAGGGCTGGGTTTGGGGCTAGGGTTGTGCTGGGGCTAGGGTTGTGCTGGGGCTAGGGTTGTGCTGGGGCTAGGGTTGTGCTAGGGCTAGGGTTGCGCTATGGTTAGGGTTGTGCTAGGGTTAGGGCTGGGGTTGGGATTTTTTTCAAAAGTAAGAAAAAAAGATGACGATATGGCGACTAGTGTTGAGAGCAAGTGCTCGCTACTTGAGTTTGCATCGGGTGCTCTGGTATGTATTGAGTATCGTGGGTATTTGAGTGACATGCTCGAGTCTCTGCCCCATATGCTTCGCGGCCAAAAAAGTTTACAGGGATTGCCTGCCATGCACGAGCGATCCCCGCATGTTTTTTTTTCGGTGTCTAATAACCGTGAAACATGCGGAGCAGGGACTCGAGCATGTCACTCGAGCACACGCTTTACATGGTGCATACCTGAGTACCCGATGCAAACTCAAGTAGCGAGCACTTGCGCTCAAGAATAATGACAACTTATTCAATATGATGACCTAATGTAAACAAATTCTGTGCCGTACCTCTGGGTTCAAAATGTTCACTATACACCTTAATAAAATCCTTGAGGGGTATAGTTTCCAAAATGGGGAAACTTGTCGGGGAGCTCCACTGTTTAGGCACATCACGGGCTCTCTAAACGCGACATGGTGTCCGCTAACAAATTGAATGGAAAATCCGCTCAAATTGTTAGCGGACGCCATGTTGCGTTTGGAGAGCCCCTGTGTGCCCAAACATTGGAGCTCCCCCACAAGTGACCCCATTTTGGAAACTAGACCCCCCAAGGCACCTATCTAGATGCATAGTGAGCACTTGGAACCCCCAGGTGCTTCACAAATTGATTCGTAAAAATGAAAAAGTGAAAAAAAAACCATTTTTTAATTTTTATGAATCAATTTGTGAAGCACTTGGGGTTCCAAGTGCTCACTATGCATCTAGATAGGTGCCTTGGGGGGTCTAGTTTCCAAAATGGGGTCACTTGTGGGGGAGCTCTAATGTTTAGGCACACAGGGGCTCTCCAAATGCAACATGATATCCGCTAACAAATTGAATGGAAAATCGGCTCAAATTGTTAGCGGACACCACGTTGCGTTTGGAGAGCCCCTCTGTGCCCAAACTTTGGAGCTCCCCCACAAGTGACCCCATTTTGGAAACTAGACCCCCCAAGACACCTTTCTATATGCATAGTGAGCACTTGGAACCCCCAGGTGCTTCACAAATTGATTCGTAAAAATGAAAAAGTGAAAAAAAAACACTTTTTCATTTTTATGAATCAATTTGGGAAGCACCTGGGGTTCCAAGTGCTCACTATCAATCTAGATAGGTGCCTTGGGTGGTCTAGTTTCCAAAATGGGGTCACTTGTGGGGGAGCTCCAATGTTTGGGCACAGAGGGACTCTCCAAATGCAACATGATATCCGCTAACAAATTGTCGGCTCAAATTGTTAGCGGATATCATGTTGCATTTGGAGAGTCCCTGTGTGCCCAAACATTGGAGCTCCCCCACAAGTGACCCCATTTTGGAAACTAGACCCCCCAAGGCACCTATCTAGATGCATAGTGAGCACTTGGAACCCCAGGTGCTTCACAAATTGATTCATAAAAATGAAAAAGTGTTTTTTTTTTCACTTTTTCATTTTTACGAATCAATTTGTGAAGCACCTGGGGGTTCCAAGTGCTCACTATGCATCTAGAAAGGTGCCTTGGGGGGTCTAGTTTCCAAAATAGGGTCACTTGTGGGGGAGCTCCAAAGTTTGGGCACAGAGGGGCTCTCCAAACGCAATGTGGTGTCCGCTAACAATTTGAGCCGATTTTCCATTCAATTTGTTAGCGGATACCATGTTGCATTTAGAGAGTCCCTGTGTGCCCAAACATTGGAGCTCCCCCACAAGTGACCCCATTTTGGAAACTAGACCCCCCAAGGCACCTATCTAGATGCATAGTGAGCACTTGGAACCCCTAAGTGCTTCATAAATTGATTCGTAAAAATGAAAAAGTGTTTTTTTTTTCACTTTTTCATTTTTACGAATCAATTTGTGAAGCACCTGGGGGTTCCAAGTGCTCACTATGCATCTATAAAGGTGCCTTGGGGGGTCTAGTTTCCAAAATTGGGTCACTTGTGGGGGAGCTCCAAAGTTTGGGCACACAGGGGCTCTCCAAACACAACATGGTGTCCGCTAATTATTCAAGCAAATTTTACAATCAAAAAGTGAAATGGCGCTCCTTCCCTTGCGCTCCTTCCCTTCCGAGCCCTGCCGTGCGCCCAAACAGTGTTTCTTCCCCAAATATTGGGTATCTGCGTGCCCAGGGGAAATTGCACAACAAATTTTGGGGTCAATTTTTTTTGTTACCCCTGTGAAAATAAAAAAATTGGGTCTAAAGTAACATTTTTGTGAAAAAAGTTAAATGTTCATTTTTTTCTTCCACATTCAAAAAATTCCTGTGAAGCACCTGAAGGGTTAATAAAGTTCTTGAATGTGGTTTTGAGCACCTTGAGGGGTGCAGTTTTTAGAATGGTGTCACTTTTGGGTATTTTCTGTCATAAAGACCTCTCCAAGTGACTTCAAATGTGATGTGGTCCCTAAAAAAATGGTTTTGTAAATTTTGTTGGAAAAATGAGAAATCGCTGTTCAACTTTTAACCCTTATAGCTCCCTAACAAAAAAAATTTTGGTTCCAAGATTGTGCTGATGTAAAGTAGACATGTGGGAAATGTTATTTATTAACTCTTTTGTGTGACATATCGCTCTGATTTCAGGGCTTAAAAATTCAAATTTTGAAAATTGCAAAATTTTCAAAATTTTCACCAAATTTCCGTTTCTTTCACAAATAAACGCAAGTGATATTGAAGAAATTTTTCCACAATCATGAAGTACAATATGTCACGAAAAAACAATCTCAGAATCAGGGGGATCAGTTGAAGCGTTCCAGAGTAATTACCTCATAAAGTGACAGTGGTCAGAATTATAAAAATTGGCCCGGTCATTAACGTGCAAACCACCCGCGGGGCTTAAGGGGTTAAAGCCATAACGGACACTGCACGGCAAGGAGCATTAACTTACACCTGCTCATGCCGTGCAGTGTCCGTCATTGGGCGTTATGGGGTTAATACCGCTGTCAAGTGTGATGGTGACATGTAACAGACTTTAACATAATGGCCATCAGTTCTAATGAACATGGGGCCACCGTGCAGTATGAATGCACATTGACGAAGGGTTACCTTGACTGCCGGATGACCACTTTAAAAAAATACATATATGGCTCTCAGAATATGGTGACAAAAGCCAAATTGTTTTTGTAAATGTTTTTATTTTATTTTTAATTAGTAAATCATGAATAGAAATATATAGATTTGGGATCCCGTAACCATACTGACCCATAGAGCAAAGGTAACAGATCACCACCTGATTACCACAAAGTAAGCGGCGCTAGTACAAAACCTTGAAAAAGAAAATGTGGAATTACAGTTTTTCTCCTCACCGTTTCCACTTATTTCATAGAATAAGTTGTGTTCTGCAAAAAACAAGCCCTCTTGCGGCTATGTCGAAATATTAGAAAGGTTATGGTTCTTGTTACAAGGAGAGGAAAAACTAAGTTACAATATCCTGGGGAAAAGCTCTGTGTCTGCCTCCTGAAAACCTCCAGCTCAGGGTTTGTTACCCGACCGACGACATGTTTAACAGATTCCTTTGACTAAACCACCCTTCACATGTCCATATAATACCGGTACTGGAAAAATGGTACCGGTGTCATAAGTATTTTGGATCAGTGTGTCGTCCGTGTGCCATCAGTGTTCCATCCGTGTGCAATTCATTTTTTTTCCACCATGACTTAAATATCAATTCCAAAGCTTCTCCTATACTTTGCAGTGTTAAACATGTACAGCACACGGTTGTCACAAGGATGTTTCACACGGAGCCAGAAATGTGTATTGGCCCTTGTAATCCATGCGGACGGGTCTCATGCAAAGATCACCATAGATTATGATAGGTATGTGTGCATACGTGTCTTCAGTGCATGTGAAAGCGAATGCCACACGTGCTGAAAACATGTACATGTGAAGGAAGCTTTACACACTGTGTGAACAAGTATGAAAAGTCACCTCTTAATCATTGAATTAAGGTTTTCTCTTATGGTTCCATTGCCATGGGTATAAAATCCAGCATCTAAGCATGTAGTCTGCCTGTGCGAACAGTTGTGATAAAATGGCTCGTTCTAAAGAGCTCCCTGAATTCAGCATCTTGCTGTCATATGTTGTCACAAGTCAGTTCATGAAAGTTCAAATAAGACATGGCTGGGTGAGTTTGGTGTGGAAGAACATGACTGACCCTTCAAGAGACCTAACCTCAACTCCATCAGATAGATACCTTTTGGATTAACCAGAGATTACAAGCCAGGTCCCCTTGTCCAACATCAGTGTCTGACCTGATAACTGCTCTTCTGGAAGAATGGACAACAAATTGCACAGAAATATCCCCCAATTTTTTTTTTTAGAGTGGAAGCTTTATTAGCTGCAAAGGGAGATCAACTCCATGTTAATGACCCTGGATTTAAAAAGGAATGTCATAAAATTTCCTCCAGGAGTAATGTGTATGTGTCCCAATAATTTTATCCCTACAGTGTGTAATAGGTTCTGCTTCTTCCATGGTGAGAGGTGGAGACTGCTTCTCTGATGATGTGTAAATCTGGAGGTGAATGAGAATCATAATCAGTTTTGTTATATATTTTAGGAAGGAAGTCCAGAATAAGAGGCTTAAAGCGCCCAATAATTGAAGACAGTGAGGATGAGGAGGTGCAGCCAACGTAAGCACTAAATACGACTATCATTCGTTACATTGTATTGTAAGGCTATGTTCACATGTCTGGTAGTTATACCTGTTTTTGGATTTGTTAGGGGTGATAAAAAATGAAAAGATACAATGCAAAAATAGTTCATTCAAATAAGGACGGGAATGTCTTAAATTGTTTTCTTTTTTACTGCAATCTGTTTTTTAGCAGGATCATGTGCCGATTTGCCATGAGCGTTACCCGTTGGCCATCGCTCATAGCAGATGATCATTTTAACCATGTGTAGCACAAGTGATCGGATGAAAGCACCTTCAAGTCTTCTAAGGAAACTATTAAGGCCAGAAAAAAGTAAAAAAAAAATGTTTTTTTTTTTTTAAAAATATAAACGTTCAAATCACCCCCCTTTTGCCCCATTCAAAATAAATGAATAATAAAACTAAAATATACATACAGTTATATGAAAAAGTTTGGGCACCCCTATTAATCTTAAGCTTAGTATTTTATAAAAATTGGTGTTTTTGCAACAGCTATTTCAGTTTGATATATGTAATAACTGTTGGACACAGTAATGTTTCTGCCTTGAAATGAGGTTTATTGTACTAACAGAAAATGTGCAATCTGCATTCAAACAAAATTTGACAGGTGCATAAGTATGGGCACCCTTATCATTTTCTTGTTTTAAATACTCCTACCTATTTTTTACTGACTTACTAAAGCACTCTTTTTGTTTTTGTAACCTCATTGAGCTTTGAACTTCATTGCCAGGTGTATGCAATCATGAGAAAAGCTACTTAAAGTGGCCACTTGCAAGTTGTTCTCCTGTTTGAATCTCCTCTGAAGAGTGGCATCATGGGCTCCTCAAAACAACTGTCAAATGATCTGAAAACAAAAATTATTCAACATAGTTGTTCAGGGGAAGGATACAAAAAGCTGTCTCAGAGATTTAACCTGTCAGTTTCCACTGTGAGGAACATAGTAAGGAAATGGAAGAACACAGGGACAGTTCTTGCTAAGGCCAGAAGTGGCAGGCCAAGAAAAACATCAGAAAGGCAGAGAAGTAGAATGGTGAGATCAGTCAAGGACAATCCTCAGACCACCTCCAGAGAGCTGCAGCATCAACTTGCTGCAGATGGTGTCACTGTGCATCGGTCAACTATACAACGCACTTTGCACAAGGAGAAGCTGTATGGGAGAGTGATGCGAAAGAAGCCGTTTCTGCAAGCACGCCACAAACAGAGTCGGCTGAGGTATGCAAAAGCACATTTGGAGAAGCCAATTTCTTTTTGGAAGAAGGTCCTGTGGACTGATGAAACCAAGATTGAGTTGTTTGGTCATACAAAAAGGCGTTATGCATGGCGGCAAAAAAACACAGCATTCCAAGAAAAACACTTGCTACCCACAGTAAAATTTGGTGGAGGTTCCATCATGCTTTGGGGCTGTGTGGCCAATGCCGGCACCGGGAATCTTGTTAAAGTTGAGGGGCGCATGGATTCCACTCAGTATCAGCAGATTCTTGACAATAATGTTCAAGAATCAGTGATTAAGTTGAAGTTAAGCAGGGGATGGATCTTTCAGCAAGACAATGATCCAAAACACCGCTCCAAATCTACTCAGGCATTCATGCAGAGGAGCGATTACAATGTTATGGAATGGCCATCCCAGTCCCCAGACCTGAATATCATTGAACATCTGTGGGATCATTTGAAGAGGGCTGTCCATGCTCGGCGACCATCAAACTTAACTGAACTGGAATTGTTTTGTAAAGAGGAATGGTCAAACATACCTTCATCCAGGATCTAGGAACTCATTAAAAGCTACAGGAAGCGACTAGAGGCTGTTATTTTTGCAAAAGGAGGATCTACTAAATATTAATGTCACTTTTCTGGTGAGGTGCCCATACTTATGCACCTGTCAAATTTTGTTTGAATGCAGATTGCACATTTTCTGTTAGTACAATAAACCTCATTTCAAGGCAGAAACATTACTGTGTCCAACAGTTACTACATATATCAAACTGAAATAGCTGTTGCAAAAACACCAATTTTTATAAAACATTAAGCTTAAGATTAATAGGGGTGCCCAAACTTTTTCATATAACTGTATATTGCTGCATTCTGAATCGCCCGATCTATCAAGATATAAAAAGAATTAATCCAAATGGTAAACGGTGTAACGAGAAAAAAAATCAAAACACCAGAATTAAGTTTTTTTGGTCGCTGCAACATCGCAATAAAACGCAATCACAAGCGATTGAAACATATATATATATATATCTACCTAAAAATATTATCAATAAAACCTTCAGCTCAGCGTGCGAAAAATAAGCCCTCACCCAGCCCCAGATCCTGAAAAAGGGAGACGCTACGGGTCTCGGAATATGGCGCCATTATAATTTTTTTTACAAACTTTAGAATTTATTTCACCACTTTAAAAAAAATAACCTATTCATGTTTGGTATCTGCAAACACATAATGACCTGGAGAATCATAATTGCAGGTCAGTTTTAGCATTTAGTGAACATGGTAAAAAAAAAAAACAACCAAGAGACAAGTGTAGAATTATACTTTTTTTGCAATTTTGACGCACTTTTGAATTTTTTCCTTTTTCTCCAGTACACGACATTGTAAAACCAATGATGTCGTTCAAAATTACTATTCGTCCCAGAAAAAATAAACCATCACAGGGACATATTAAAAAATAAAAAAGTTATGCCTCTGGGAAAAAGGGGAGCGAAAAACGGAAAATCCCAAGGTCGTGAAAGGGTTAAAGGACAGAAATCCTCAACTATACTGATTGTATTGATTGAACAGTACCACCATATACCACCATAGCATTACTGAATCTCTCTATACCATGTGTGGTTAATACCGTAACTAATACTGCCATATAGTTACTAAATTATACTTTTATAACATGATTTTAGAACCACCATACTGTAACTGAAAAACAGCATCATATTGTGACTTTATCACTTGGGGTCTGAGCTGTTTTGATGCCCAGCGATCAAAAAGTTATTTAATTCTAAATGCCCTCAGACTCATGAGATAGAAGTTGGCTAAACCCGGTGATTTTGGCTTGAATCGGTTAGCTTCCTAACATCTGTGGGGACAGGCCTGATTCTAGCTTTTTTTTTTGGTGCTCAAGGCGAAAATTCAAGTGGCACCCCTCCCAGCAGTTCATGGTATACCTGCAGTGAATAAACACAATCCCATCATTGTTTTTTAGGTTTTGCTTTTAAGATATTCATTATGTGGTAAAAGTGACGTGTGAACATGATTCTCCAGGTCTTTGTGATTACAGTAATCCCAAACTTTCAGAGATTCTTATTTTTGTAAAAAAAAAACAACATTTAGCTTGTGATGCTTTTTTAAGGACCTGTTAGAACAATAAAAATATATCTATGAAGCTATGTGAGGGCTGTTTTTTGCACAGTAAGTTGAAATATTTATTGCTATCAATTCAGGGTGCATACATTTGGATGGCTTTTTGCTGTAAGAGGTGTGGTGACAAAAAAAAGTAGTTCTTCTATTTTTTTTTCTCTTTACTGCATATGTTAGTTCTTTTTATATTTTGATAGATCAGACTTTTAAGGATGTGGACATACCAAATTTTCTTTAATTGTTTAATTTGTGTTTAATGAGGGAAGACCGCACCAGATCCATGATCATTAAATGAATACATCACCAGAACATTCCATCAGTACATGAATGGCACCAGCATCCTCATCAGTACTTAGATACAGCACCAAAACAACCATTAATACACTAATTCATTATTAGAACCATAATCGGTAATTGAATATAGCACTGGGACCATCATTATTAATTGAATACATCGCCAGAACCACCAACTGCACATGAATACAGTGAAGAGCAAAAGAGTATCAATCTTTTGAACTTTTGACTTTCAGGCTCCATATCTCACCATCCACTACTTATTTTATTGTGAGACTACCCTCATTTTATAGACAATCATCTTGTCTATCTCATATATAAACTTGAGTTGCAACTATTTGGCATATGATTAATTATGCAGATTCTTGTCATGTCACTGCACTGTTACTGTTTTGCTCCTAAAAATCTAAATACAATTTTTTATTATTTTATTAGTATTTTGTAAATCCACCTTTGGCTTTCAACACTGCCTGAATCCTTCTGGGCATGCTCTCGATCAGATTCAAACATGTCTTGACCGACATCTAATTCCGGGTCTCTTTTACATGTTCCCAGTTGGTGCATGCTCTTCGACTCGCTTGGATATGTATATAGTTTTTTATTCCATTCTACCCACAAGTGTTAAATTGGATTAAGGTCTGAGGTCTGTGGGGGCCAATCCAGCACTTCGACTTCATTGTCATTGAACCATTTATTTGCCAATCTCAACATATGCTTTGGGTCGTTGTCCTGCTGGAACACTATGTTGTCCTTTTCATACCGATGGTACTCGAGTGTACAAAGTAATTTGTCTTGTAGGATACTCACATATAGCTCAGCATTGAGACCACCATCGATTCTGGTAAAGTATCCAACGCCTTTAGCTGTGAAACAACCCCATATCATCAGGCTTCCTTCACCGAACTTGACAGTTCCTTCAATTTCTCCATCCTTTAGCCCCATTTTCCTTTGTTTCTTCCAGACCCATTTTCACCCATCATAGCCTAGTCTATTGACTTTTGTCCCATAGCTCCAAACCACCCGTTTCCTATCTTCTACAGTTCACTTTTCATACCTTTTTGCAAACTTGTGTCGACGCTTCTTATGATGATATTGAAGTCGATGCTTCTTCATCTTTTTTTGAACTACCATTCAAGACTTGTGTAACATGCTTTACACGGTGCTTCCATAGACATCTGTGATCTCACTATTACGAAACTTACAAGTCACTCCAGCCCGTGATATTGGAAGCAGACTTTGCATCCGTAAGTATGGCAAAAGAGGTGACGGGGAATGCATGATTGGAGCAGTAGGCTGGTACTCAAAAGGAGTTGGATATGATAGAGACCTTGAAATGGTCTGGGAAGAAGCGCTCCCTGAAGGACGATACATTGCATACCGCATAGACTGCTCTTATCTAGGAGCGTCATCTGAGGTATCAGTGAGGAAGTGGTGGGTGCTGCCTTTCATGGTAATTGTAGGGTCTTGTGATGGTGTAGGTGTCTATCTGCCCTTTTTGACACCCTCCTGGTTAGGTAAAATGCAATATCCAAGTAGTTGTTGGTGAATTAAGACCCATGAGAACAATGAACATTTCTTCACTCCACATTTGCAAGTACAACTCCCTCTACCTTGATGGTTTTATCATTTAAAATAGTATTTTTCTTTTCACTTTGACTCTTAACACAGACCTTGATTTGTATGTTTCTACAGAAAGAAATTCACAAGAAATGAGGAAACCCCTCCGTCGTCTTTTGTGGCTTTTGAAAGCGACGTTTTATGAGTAATTTTGACAACATATGATAAGTTCATGTTAAACTTCACTTAAAAGCTATGTTCACACATGTTGTGTTTTTTTAGCATTTTTTGCTGCAGATTTTTATGCAAATTTTCAGTTATGTTTTGCAGTACCAGCAAAGTCTATGAGAAACCAGAATTCTCTGTTCACACATCATGCTTTTTTGTTGTTGTGTATTTTGTGCCTTGGTTGGGTTTTTGGAAAATAGAGCATGTCACTTCTTTCAGCATTTTTGTCAGTGTTTTTTCACCCATGGGAAATAATGGGTGGTTGTAAAGGGAAGTGTCCCAGGTTGTACATGTATATACATGCTAGCCATGCTTGCAGATAAGTATACATGTATATATTGGCCCCACATCTCCCCATGTGTTTCAGTCTGTTTGCTGCTGGGGGAGGTTTCAATAGAATGTCCAGCCATGTGCTAAATCAGGTTTTGCGAGTATGGTTGGACATGAACAAAGATCTTAGCCAGTGGGCGGGGAATAATACATCATTTCCTGTGACATGAAGCTGGACACTGGCTGGACTTAAAACCCCAGAATGCACATGTGCTAGGGCCCCTTAGACTCTTGAAGATGGACATAACAACACATGGCTGAGTATCTCTCTTCCCCTGTAACTTCTTTACTTACTAGCCCTACATACCCTGTACTAACCCTCCTAGATATTGATAGATATATATAGGCAAAGTTAGTATAGTTGGGTGGGCCGATATTGCATGAGTGATTAGCAAACGTGGGTGGAAAATATATTAGGTAATTGGGAATTGTGAATCCGTTTTGTGTACTGTGTTAGTGTGATACCTAGTAGTATATTAACTGTAGACTTTTGTGTAATAAATACCTTTTATTAGCACACGGTTTTGTCTCAGTTGGTATATAGTATAAGGCACAGATAACGTTAGTGGAAATTAATTATTAATAGTCAAGTTTGATGTTAATAGTTAATATCCGACCTCAGTAGAGGTGTAGGAGAGTGCCCCTATTAATTACTGATATTTTGGAGGAAAATCACATCCTTATACAGTGGTGAAAAAAACGCTGAAAAAATGCACCAAAATTTGCAGCAGCGTTTTTGATGGTGAAATAGAATGGGGTTCTTTTTTAACAGAACTTTATGTACATGCATAAATAGAGACAGGACAGTGAAAAAAATCGCTGAAAAAACTCACAAAAAATGCATCAAAAAACGCAGCAAAACGTTTTTGACGCAGCTAATTTCCTGCCAGAGATTGTGTTTTGATGCAGTTTTCTGAAGCTGAAAAACACAACATGTGTGAACACAGCCAAAGTAAAACTTAAAGGGTTTACCCGCAAAGTTCATTTTAATCAATAGATCTTGATAATAATAAATTCCACAATTGGATGTGTTTAAATAAAATGTTCCTGTGCTGAGATAATCTTATAAATGGGCCCCTGCTGTGTACTGTGTAATGGCTTTGTCTGACGGTACAGGGACATGGACAGATAATTCCACAGCTCCTGGGAAGGGGGAGACGCAAAAGAGTCTACAGACATTACAGGACTGGATCACAAAAAATTCTTTCTTTGAGGTAAAACATTTTTTAAAAACAGGCAGGGAAATGTTTTATCTCACATTCATTTTCAAGGAAAACGAACGAGTGCAATCCGATAAAAAATTGGATTCTACTTTGACCAATATTAATCTATGAGTTACCGCTCATCTGTAATTTTTTTCCCAGCTGAAATCGGACTTAGAAAAAAAATCGCAAGTCAATGGGTGCGAGAAAAAAAAATCACACGGCTCTCGGACCTTGCGAGTGCCGTTCAATTTTTAAATACCCAGAATCAGTTAATTTATTTGAAAGAAACACACAGACTCCTTTAATAAATCTAAATTTAACTAATAACATAACACCCATTCCATTGAAGCCGATGTCAATTGAAATAAAATAATAAAGCATCATCATCCTCACCTGTCCCTGACGTGAATAAAATCATCCATTTGTTGCGCGACAGGTCTAGGTCTGCTACATCAAGATGGCAGGCTGTATTGTCGCAAGATACGACTATACAGTCTGCCATCCTGCAGAGACAATTAGCTGTGCAAGCTTGCGCACCTCAGTGTGCTGGCAGAAAGGTCATCGGAGTCCTTATCCAATGAACTCTGTTCACCTCACTGACATTAACGCATGTGCGGTGAGAACTTTCCCACAGCACTGCAGTAAAAAAAGAATACACTTTGTAACGTGTGTTTTCACAGCGCAAATGCACCCAAAGACACATGCATATAAAAAAAATGATGTGGGTTCCCCCCTACTTTTTATAACCAGCCTTTGTAAAGAACAGAGGTGTGCTCTTGTATTAACAAGATAGGAAGGTCCATAGATATTGGCCCTTTCCCAGCCTAAAAATAAAAGCCTGCAGTTACCCCAGAATTGGCGCATCAATGAGATGCGCCAACTCAGGCTCTTTGCTGGCTTTTCCTGATTGCGATGGTGCAGTGGTAATTGGGGTAGTAGTTTTATCAGGTTGATGTCAGCTTTGTAATGTAATGATTGACAAAAGTCTGGGATGGGCTGAAATGTTTTGTATGTGGACCTCCATTAAAAAGAACTTTTCATCAACCACGTGAGTGACGGGATTCGTCATTTTAAGCCTTGTAATGTCAGCTGGCATCAAAACCAAGGGTTAGTAATGGAGTGGTGTCTATCAGACATCCCCATTACTAACCCAGTAATAAAAAAAAAACAAAAGCACACACACACACACACAGGAAAACATAGTTTATTTTAAAGAACACTCCCCCACACCTCGTTCACCTATTTATTAAAAAGCAAAAAAAAAACCATGAAGATCCAACGTAATCCAGCCAATCAGAAGAAGTCCAAAAATGGGAACCTGAAAGACATAAAAGGAAAGTTAAATAAATAAAAGGAAGAAACTCTCGCTCATTCGCCAATTTATTTTTAAATTGCAATCTCTGCACCTGCGACGTAACCCATTGGGGTTCCCACGACATCTAACGATTCTGTACAGCAAGCTATGGAGCGTCGTTTTGAGAACCATGCTTCATAGGTCACTCCCGGTTATGTCTCACAACCGATAACGTCAGTAACTTAGTAATGTCATCGCTCATGAGTAGTGTTGAGTGATACCTTCCGATATCAGGAAATATCGGATCGGATTGGATCGGGCCGATACTCAAAAAGTATCGGATATCGCCGATTCCGATACCGGAAACCAATGCAAGTCAATGGGACACAAATATCGGAATGAAAATAAACCCTTTCTTTCCTTGTAGGTTAATTCTACATGAAGGAAAACAACTAACAATAATGTAGAATGTATTGGGGGAGGTGGTTGCCCAAATCGATGGGAACAGTGCTCACAGTGAAACATGAAAAGCCGGCAATTCAGCAGCGGCATACACCGGTACCCGACAATTTAGAACAGAAAGAATAGAGCTTCACACATAGATTAGATAGATAGAAACATGTCAGTCACATATGTAAGAAGTACAGTGACAGTGTTGCTTACTGTACTTGTCATTTAGTGTAAAGGATTTATTTAAAAAAATAATAGTGTTTTCATGCACTGTCTCTTTAAAAAAGCCGGCCGGCAATTCAGCAGCGGTACCCGACAATTTAGAACAGAAAGATAGAGCATTACACATAGATTAGATAGATATTATGTATGTGACTGACATGTTTCTAAGTACAGAGACAGTGTTGGTTACTGTACTTGTCATTTAGTGTTAAAATAAAGGATTTATTAAAAAAAAAATTGGCTTGGGGTTCCCCGTAATTTTAGGCTCTAGCGGAGGTTAAGCAGACGGCTGGGGCAGATGTTTGAAGTCTGGGAAGGGGGTAATACCCATGGAGCTTCCCAGGCTACTAATATCAGCCCCCAGCTGAATACCTAGCCTTTACTAGCTATTAAAATGGGGGACCCCCCCAAAAAATGACGTGGGGTCCCCCCTATTTTAATAACTAGCAAAGGCTAGGCAGACAGCTGGGGGCTGATATTAATAGCCCAGGAAGGGTGCCATGAATATTGGCACCCTCCCAGGCTAGAAACACCAGCCGTCAGCCACCCCCAGAAATGGCGCATCCATAGGATGCGCCAATTCTGGCACTTAGCCTCGCTCTTCCCACTGCCCTGTAGCGGTGGCAGTGGGGTAATAGGGCTGGGGTTGATGTCAGCTTATAATGCCAGCTGACATCAAGCCCAGGTTAGTAATGGAGAGGCGTCTATAAGACACCCCCATTGCTAACCCCATAGTCAAAGTTACAAAAAAACACAAACACCCAGAATAAAGTCCTTTAATTGAAATAAACACACAATTCTTTATTGTTCTAAATTAAACCATACTTACCATCACGCCCATTCCAGCTGAAGCCAACGATCTCCTGCAATAAAAGAAAAATAATAAAGCAACATCATCCTTACTTTTCCATGGTTCCCAGGACAGCTCCAGCTCTGCTACATCGAGATGACGGGCTGGACCGCAGCAGAAAGCTGCCATCCAGCCTGACATAGCGCAGACACTGAGAAGCGCAAGTATGCTTGCGCTCCTCAGTTTCTGGCTGTGACGGCATCCAGATGAGCCGACAATGAACTCAGCTCACCTCATGCACGTTACTGACAGCGTGGGAGAATTCTCCTGCGCATGCGGTGAGCGTGAGAGAATTCTCACGCTGAAGCGCATAGCGCAGCAGAATTTTCCCACGCTGTCAGTGACGTGCATGAAGTGAGCTGAGTTCATTGGACATGACCTCGGCTCATCTGGATGCCGTCACAGCCAGACACTGCAGAGCGCAAGCATGCCTGCTCTTCTCAGTGTCTGCGGGATGACAGGCTTGATGGCAGCTTTCTGCTGCGGTCCAGCCTGTCATCTCGATGTAGCAGAGCTGAAGCTGTCGTGGGAACCATGGAAAGGTAAGGATGATGTTGCTTTATTATTTTTCTTTTATTGCAGGAGATCGTTGGCTTCAGCTGGAATGGGCGTGATGGTATGTATGGCTTAATGTAGAACAATAAAGAATTGTGTGTTTATTTCAATTAAAGGACTTTTTTCTGGGTGTTGTGTTTTTTTTAAATACTTTACTAGAAATTCATGGCGGTCATGTCTAATAGTGGCGTGACCCCATGAATTTCGGGCTTAGGGCCAACTGATAATGCCAAACTGGCCCTAACTCCTTTATTACCCAGTGAGCCACCGCACCAGGGCCCTGGATGAGTTGAGTACAGCGCCAGAAGATGGCGCTTCTATGAACGCGCCATTTTCCGAGGTGACTGTGAACTGCAATTTGCAGTGGGGGGGGAGGGGGCAGAAAGATTGGGCCTCCCAGCGCTGCGGATACCAGCCCCCAGCTGCCTAGTTGTACCTGGCTGGACACAAAAATAGGGCGAAGCCCCACGTATTTTTTTTTTTAAATTATTTCATGAATTTCCTGAAATAATTTTTTCAAAATTGACATGGGGCTTCGCACTATATTTGTGTTCAGCCAGGTACAGCAGGCAGGAACGGGCAGCCCCCAACCACCAGCTGCCTATTTGTACCTGGCCGGACACAACAATATAGTTAAGCCCTTTTTTTCTTAATTGTTTCATGAATTTCATGAAATAATTAAAAAAAAAATATGTGGTGCTTCGCACTATTTTTGTGTCCAGCCAGGTACAACTAGGCAGCTGGGGGCTGGAATCTGCAGTGCAGGGAGGCCCAAGCTTTCTGCCCCCCCCCCCCGCTGCAAATTGCAGTCCGCAGCCACCCCCGGAAAATGGCGCGTTCATAGAAGCGTCATCTTCTGGCGCTGTACCCAACTCATCCAGGGCCCTGGTGCGGTGGCTCACTGGGTAATAAAGGGGTTAGGGCCAGCTTGGTATTATCAGCTGGCCCTAAGCCTGAAATTCATGGGGTCATGCCAATATTAGACATGACCGCCATGAATTTCTAGTAAAGTATTTCAAAAAACACAACACCCAGAATAAAGTCCTTTAATTGAAATAAACACACAATTCTTTATTGTTCTAAATTAAACCATACTTACCATCACGCCCATTCCAGCTGAAGCCAACGATCTCCTGCAATAAAAGTAAAATAATAAAGCAACATCACCGTTACCTTTCCATGGTTCCCAGGACAGCTTCAGCTCTGCTACATTCACATGACAGGCTGGATCGCAGCCGAAAGCTGCCATCCAGCTTGCCATGACGCAGACACTGAGAAGCTCAGGCATGCTTGCGCTCGTCAGTGTCTGGCTGTGACGGCATAAAGATGAGCCGAGGTCATGTCCAATGAACTCAGCTCACCTCATGCACGTCACTGACAGCGTGGGAAAATTCTCCTGCACTCAGCGCTTCAGCGTCAGAATTCTCCCACGCTGCATGAGTTGAGCTGAGTTCATTGGACATGCACGTCACTGACAGCGTGGGAAAATTCTCACTCTGGAGCGCTGAGTGCAGGAGAATTTTCCCACGCTGTCAGTGACGTGCATGAGGTGAGCTCATGTCCAATGAACTCAGCTCACCTCATGCACGTCACTGATAGCGTGGGAAAATTCTCCTGCACTCAGCGCTTCAGCAGGAGAATTCTCCCACGCTGTCGGTGACGTGCATGAGATGAGCTGAGTTCATTGGACATGAACTCGGCTCATCTGGATGCCGTCACAGCCAGACACTGAGGAGCGCAAGCATGCCTGCGCTTCTCAGTGTCTGCTGCATGGCAAGCTGGATGGCAGCTTTCTGCAGCGATCCAGCCTGTCATGTGAATGTAGCAGAGCTGAAGCTGTCGTGGGAACCATGGAAAGGTAAGGATGATGTGCTTTATTATTTTACTTTTATTGCAGGAGATCGTTGGCTTCAGCCGGAATGGGCGTGATGGTAAGTATGGTTTAATTTAGAACAATAAAGAATTGCGTCTTTATTTCAATTAAAGGACTTTATTCTGGGTGTTTGTGTTTTTTTTTTTACTTTGACTATGCTCCATTACTAACCTGGGCTTGATGTCAGCTGGCATTATAAGCTGACATCAACCCCAGCCCTATTACCCCACTGCCACCGCTACAGGGCAGTGGGAAGAGCGAGGCTAAGTGCCAGAATTGGCGCATCCTATGGATGCGCCATTTCTGAGGCGGCTGACGGCTGGTGTTTCTAGCCTGGGAGGGGGCCAATATTCATGGCACCCTTCCTGAGCTATTAATATCAGCCCCCAGCTGTCTGCCTAGCCTTTGCTAGCTATTAAAATAGGGGGGACCCCACGTCATTTTTTTGGGGGGTCCCCCATTTTAATAGCTAGTAAAGGCTAGGTATTCAGCTGGGGGCTGATATTAGTAGCCTGGGAAGCTCCGTGGGTATTACCCCCTTCCCAGGCTTCAAACATCTGCCCCAGCTGTCTGCTTAACCTCCGCTAGAGCCTAAAATTACGGGGAACCCCACGCCAATTTTTTTTTAAATAAATCCTTTATTTTAACACTAAATGACAAGTACAGTAAGCAACACTGTCGCTGTACTTCTTATATATGTGACTGACATGTTTCTATCTCTCTAATCTATGTGTGATGCTCTATTCTTTCTGTTGTAAATTGTCGGGTACCGCTGCTGAATTGCCGGCCGGCTTTTTTAAAGAGACGGTGCATGAAAACACTATTATTTTTTTTAAATAAATCCTTTACACTAAATGACAAGTACAGTAAGCAACACTGTCACTGTACTTCTTATATATGTGACTGACATGTTTCTATGTATCTAATCTATGTGTGATGCTCTATTCTTTCTATTCTAAATTGTCGGGTACCGCTGCTGAATTGCCGGCTGGCTTTTTTTAAGAGACGGTGCATGAAAACACTATTATTTTTTTTAGTAAATCCTTTACACTAAATGACAAGTACAGTAAGCTGAGCGCTGCCATCCAGCTTGTCATCCTTCAGACACACTGCAGAGCGCAGGCATTATGGGAACTTCCAATTCCGGTATTCGATATTCTAAAAGTATCGGAACTCAGTATCGGAACTCCGATACCGCGAATATCGGTCGATACCCGATTTTTCAGTATCGGAATGCTCAACACTACTCATGAGACATGACCGGGAGTGACCCGTGAATCGACCTATGAGCCCATTCCAATAAAATGAAAGTAAACTATTTCATCAACTGTTGTGTTCAAACTTTTTATTGGTACTGTACATGAGCATCCCTTTATAGTGAACCCCTTCAGTGCTGTTACTTTTTCTTCTCTTTGTAATTTATTACTCAAGAAGCTGTCCTCTTTTCTCATATATCCTGAAGTTCTAAATGTTGCAGGGGTTGTCCGGTCAAAATGGATAAGTCTGCAGTCACACTGTGTGACTGCAGACTCATGAATCCCCCTAGCACAGGCACTTTGCGCTATGGGGATTTGCCGATATGAGACCCGGGACCGGAGGCTATGTATGTGTTATACATACCCCTGGCCAGTCAGCGCCGCCTCGCTTCGTTCACTTGTATGGAGCGAGGCCAGGCCCTGTCTAGTGCCGTGGATTGCCAGTAGGAGCTTCGACTAGAAGACGCAGCCTCGCTCAATACAAGTGTATGGAGAGTGAGGCCTGTCCACTGGCCAAGGGTATGTATAACACATGCATACCCTCCATTACCAGGTCTCATACTGGCAAATCCCCGCATCGCACAGTGCCTGTGCTGGGGGTTGGGATTCATAAGTCTGAAGTCACATAGAGTGACTGCAGACTTATCACTTTTGACCAGACAACCCCTTTAAATTTACTTGGTTTCATGTATGTGTATGTGAATGGTTAAAGTGGATCTGTCTCCAGATTTCACAATCCTTCCTCTTCTGCTACTGGTGACATCTCTCACTGCTAAGTGCAAACAAATACCGTGGGTATGTAAAGTATTCAGACCCCTTTACATTTGTCACTTTTTTTCATTGTAGCCATTTGGTAAATTCTAAAATGTTCATTTTTTTTCTCATTAAAGTACACTCTGCACCCCATCTTGATTGAAAAAAAACAGAAATATAGATGACTCGCCCCCTGGGCCGTGGGGCACGCGGATCCGGGCGATAGGGAGACGATGGGGGTAGTAGTGGCGGCCCGGTCCCGCGGCTCAGGGTGGTCAGACCAATGGTAGTCTGCTACATGCTTCAGATGATGTCCGACTACGCCATCCGTGGATTTGCGGTCATTAGGTACCGCCGCTGCAAGGCAGACCGCTGGGGCTGATGATGTGTGCAGCTGGGATGGTGTGACTCCCCACGGGAAGAGTGCGGCCCCAGGGCAGTGTAGAGGATGGAGGGGGTGATGGTGGTTAGAGTCCCAGTACCGGTAGTGCCGGAGGAGCGAAGGAGCACACGAACAACAAGTTACAGTCCAGGGTCTTTACTCACAGTTCGTTTGTTCCGGGTCACTTCCGTCGGCAGTGACCGCCCGAGCCGTGCTGCGTCCACCAGGTGAGGGGCTCGGTCAACTCCCAGGCAGTTCAGGAGCATGGCACAGGACCCCCTTTAATCCTTTCTCTGGCCTGCCTCACCAGTGACTCGCTTTTGTCCAGCTGCCGCGGATCTGTGCGGTTAAACGTGGGCCCCGTCCTCCGCTGTCCTATATGGTGCCTTCCTAGCAGGTTTGATGAGGTGTCGCACCAATAAATGATCACGACGACCGGTCTTTGGCTGAGGGTAGTTTCTCCTCCACCAACTTGGGATCCGGTACCCTTAATCTGCCTGACCCTTCACCCTGGATTCTCGTGGGTTCTTAGGGTCCCTTCCACCTTCTTGTTCCTGAGCCCTTCTGTTTCTCTCTCTCTTCTTCTCTTTCTCTGTTCCTTTCTGTTCCTTTCTCGTGGAGCTGGGATGAGACTTAATCACAGCTCCCTTTCACCTCCTCTCTCTCTCTCCCTCGGCCTCTCTCTAGGCCCGCTCCAGAGTGGAGCTCCTACAGAGCCTCCACTCCCGGTCTTCTCCTCTGGCTGAACGAACCTAGATCTAAGATGGTGCCCACCTTTTATACCTCCCTCTGACCATGAGCCCAGGTGACCAGCAACCAATGAGCTCCTTCCTACGCTCAGGAACCAACCCCTATCTGCCCCTACAGCACTGGGTGTTCCACCCCCCTCCCCACTCCAGGCAGGGACATAGTCGGGCATGCCTGCACTTCTGTCTAGTGGGAGCACCGTTGAGCTGTCCCTCGGAAATGGTGTGTGTGTGCTGTATGCAGCTAACTGAGCCCTGGTCCATACTCCATCCTTACCTGGGAGTGGAATATCACACCTCTGGTCTGAGGTGCAATACCCCTGTAGCGGCCGAACCCTCGGGGCGCTACATAGACATTTTTGCAAATTTATTAAAAAATAAAAACTGAAATATCATATGGTCATAAGTATTCAGACCCTTTGCTCAGATACTCATATTTAAGTCACATGCTGTCCATTTCCTTGTGATCCTCCTTGAGATGGTTCTACTTCTTCATTGGAGTCCAGCTGTGTTTAATTAAACTGATAGGACTTGATTTGAAAAGGCACACACCTGTCTGTATAAGACCTCACAGCTCACAGTGCATGTCAGACCAAATGAGAATCATGAGCTCAAAGGAACTGCCCAAGGAGCTCAGAGACAGAATTGTGGCAAGACACAGATCTGGCTAAGGTTGCAAATGAATTTCTGCATTACCCAAGGTTCCTAAAAGCAAAGTGGCCTCCATAATCTTTAAATGGAAGAAGTTTGGAACCATCAGAAGTCTTCCTAGACCTGGCCGTCCAGCCAAACAGAGCAATCATGGGAGAAGAGCCTTGGTGAGAGAGGTAAAGAAGAACCCCAAAATCACTGTGGCTGAGCTCCAGAGATGCAGTAGGGAGATGGGAGAAAGTTCCACAAAGTCAACTATCACTGTAGCCCTCCACCAGTTGGGCCTTTTTGGCAGAATGGCCCGATGGAAGCCTCTCCTCAGTGCAAGAAATATGAAAGCCTGCATAGAGTTTGCTGAAAAACACATGAAGGACTCCAGACTATGAGAAATAAGATTCTCTGGACCGATGAGACGAAGATAGAACTTTTTGGTGATAATTCTAAGCGGTATGTGTGGAGAAAACCAGGCACTGCTCATCACCTGCCCAATACAATCCCAACAGTGAAACATGGTGGTGGCAGCATCATGCTATGGGGGTCTTTTTCAGCTGCAGGGACATGACGACTGGTTGCAATTGAAGGAAACATGAATGTGGCCAAGTACAGAGATATCCTGGATGAAAACCTCTACCAGAGTGCTTTGGACCTCAGACTTGGCCGAAGGTTCACCTTCGAACAAGACAATGACCCTAAGCACACAGCTATAATGACAAAGGCATGGCTTCAGAACAACTCTGTGACCATTCTTGACTGGTCCAGCCAGAGCTCTGGCCTAAACCCAATTGAGCATCTCTGGAGAGACCTGAAAATGGCTGTCTACTAACGTTCACCATCCAACCTGACAGAACTGGAGAAAGGAAGAATGGCAGAGGATCCCCAAATCCAGGTGTGAAAAACTTGTTGCATCATTCCCAAGAAGACTCATGGCTGTACTAGCTCAAAAGGGTGCTTCTACTCAATACCGAGCAAAGGGGCTGAATATTTATGACCATGTGATATTTCAGTTTTTCTTGTTTAATAAATTTGCAAAAATTTCTACATTTCTGTTTTTTTTCAGTCAAGATGGAATGCAGAGTGCACTTTAATGAGAAAAAAAGGAACTTTTTAGAATTTACCAAATGGCTGCAATGAAACAAAGAGTGAAAAATTTAAAGGGGTCTGAATACTTTCTGTACCTACTGTATATTGTCCTCTATTTGGTTCTTCCTGAACCTTGGTATTTGGTGATTCTTCCTATGGTCAGAATGCACCTAGGTCTTTCTAGGGTCTCAACTGATGTAATATTACTTTTTCTTTCCTTAAAGGGAACCTGTGACATGAAAGAAGCTATTTTTCTGCATATATGGGGTTAATCTGCAGATTAATAGCGTTCTCAACCTGCCCAGCACTTAGACCCCTACTGTCATGAGGAAATGATCTTTATTCCTCCTTTTAGCATTCTGGCTTCAGTCACGGGCGGCGCCGGCACGGGTTCAGTCACCGTTCTCTGTATAGAGAGCGGTGGCTGTAACCTCGTCCCCGCCAGTGATTGACAGCCAGCCCTACTGCTGAGCTGCTGTAAGTCAGTGCAGGGGGAGTGTTTGCAGCCACTTCTCACTATACGCAGAGCGGTGACTGAACCCGCATCTACGCCACTCCCGAGACTGAAATCCAATGGATGCCGGGAGAAATAAAGTTCAGAGCAGGGTTAATCTGGAGATTATCCCCATATCTGCAGTCTGATTGTGTTTTTTTCAGGTGACAGGTTCCCTTTAAGGAAAGAACCATTTTTTATTGTAGTTAATAATTCTCACATGCATGTAGTAATGTCTTTTTTTTTCTTAAATCTGCAGTGCAAGTGGGCCTAGCGAACAACTCTACGAGCATTCAGAAGGTATAATGAAATCTATGACTTTATATTTTATTGATTCCAAACTCTTTATAGGTTTTATAAAATGTACATATAAATAATAGCTTGACACCGGCATTAAAATCTAAAAGGGAATTTGTCGGCAGGTTTTACTACTCATCTGAGAGGAGCGTAATGTAGACAAATAGAAGCTGAATCCAACAATGTATCACTTAGATTACTGGGTGCAGCAGTTCTGACCCAATCAGAGCTTTTAGATTTAGAATGAAGCAGAGCTGAGAAAGCTGTCCCCACCCACACCAGGCTCTCCATGTTCAAAGTCCATAGACGGTGTGCTGCTTATCACAGCAGGGGGCGCTGCTGGACTAGTGTTGTCCAGCAATGTTAATCTCTTCATGATAAATCCTTGACAATTACTAAGCACGCACTTTGACAAATGACCAATCAGGCGGTGGCTGGTCACCGGGTCAGGTGAGTGCCAACCGACCAATCATGATCCGCCAGGTCACGGACATGCTCAGTTCGGCAAATCCTGGACTTAGATTCCACAAGCCCTGTCTCCTTCTGCAACCCAGGCTTAACATTGCTAGGCACAACTACCTGGGAGATAAACAGTGCTCGCGGACCAGCTAGTCGTTGGGGCTGACGGCGATTCTGAGACCATAGAAGGTCCTGGACCCATTTCGAATCCAGCACCAGACCGACACCTAACAGTAGTGTTATACATCAGTTGTGTAGGACAACCTGACAAACACTACACAACTGACGTATGACAACCTGACGAACACTACGTCAGTTGTGTAGTGTTTGTCAGGTTCTCATACGTCAGAAATTAATTTAATAGTCCATCGAAGTATGGTACCTTTTGAAGCAGTCTTTCATACACAGGCCAGGTTTGTCAGGGCAGTTGTCACATTGATAAATGGTGTCCTTGCGTATTCCACTTTTATAACACACTCGGCACCTCTTTTGTGACTTTCCTTTTTTTCCGCTGTGAGGGATCTGCCCTGGGAAATGCTGGCCTGGTACAATTCTCAGTCCTTCAATTCCGGAACTACTAGGGCCTGCTCCGTCACCGCTGCCAAATATCAGGGCCTTGATAACAGTCTCCTGGAAGTGAAGGTACGACGTAGAAGTCTGGCTTGCAAGTTGTGACAGAAGGAAAGCGTTGTGCATTGCCATCTGTACAATGTGCACGGCCAGCTTCTTATACCATACCTTGGCCTTTCTGAAAGCACTGTAGGGCTGGAGGACTTGATCTGAGAGATCAACTCCCCCCATGTACTTGTTGTACCCCACTACACAGTCTGGTTTGGCGACCTGTGTAGTGGAACCTCTTACAGAGCTGAGGGTGCTGCCATCACCATGTATGGTGGTCAACAAAAGGACATGCCTCTTGTCCTTGTACTTGACCATCAGCAGGTTGTCGCTACATTGGGCTATGCTCTCACTGTTATGATCTGCTACAGAGACTAAGGAAAGAGAGGAGATCTGTCCCTACAATAGAACTAAACTAGATCCCTACGATGTAACGGGGAACCTGATCCTGCGATCAGACCCGCTAAAGTCCTAGGCTAGTCTGAACGCAGACCTATAGATGTGAGGGAGGGATCCCTACAAGATCTAGGGACTGGGAAAAGTTGGACACCCCCTAGCAGAAATAGTAGCAGTCAAAGACAAACACACAACAAAAAGCAAAGGGGTCAAAAGACCTAAACTAACAGAGAACGGCAACAGAGCAACAAGCTAGCTCAGCAGTAGTAAATACAAATGAAGTCCAGCAAAGCCAGGAGGGCGGAGCCGGATTAAATAGGCAAAAATAGTCATGTGACCAGCAAACTAAAAAAAACCTAACAGGAGAGTTGTAACAGTACCCCCTCTTCTAAGAGGATCCTCCGGATACCCTAGGCCCAGGCTTACCAGGAAACCTCCTGTGAAACGCTCGGACAAGTCTGGGGGCAGAAACATCATCCGCCCTCACCCATGAGTTATCCTCAGGTCCGACACCCTTCCAAGCGACGAGATACTGCAAACTCCCTCTATACCGTCTAGAATTTAGGATGCGGGAAATTTCATATTCCCTGTCCTCCACCACCGGAGGAACAGTGGCAGAGGCGTCACCATCCGACACATCAGCTTTTTTCAACAGAGAAACATGAAACACCGGATTAATCCTCCAGGACGTAGGAACCTCCAGCCTAACAGCAGATTGGTTAACTATCTGAAGTACCTTAAAGGGCCCTACGAACTTGGGACCCAATTTTTTAGAAGGAATCCTCAATCGCAGATTCTTAGAGGACAACCAAACCATGTCACCAACAGCAAACAAAACCTCTTGCCGTTTCCTATCAAAGTACCTCTTAAATTTTTTGTTAGCCTCCTGAAGATTACCACGCACATCCGTCCAAACTCTCTCCAAATCACCAGAAAAACTCTCCTCCTCAGGCACAGCCGAAACCAATTTGAAAAATGACCCAAAAGACGGATGTCTCCCAGAACAACAAAAAAAAGGCGAACACCCAGCAGAAGAGGATGTATGGTTGTTAAGAGCAAATTCAGCAAGTGGCAGAAACTCAGACCACCCCTCTTGATTGTCTGCCACAAAACAACGCAAGAACTGCTCAACATCCTGGTTCTTCCTTTCTGTCTGACCATTAGACTCAGGATGATATCCGGATGAAAACGACAAATGAACTCCCAACCTGTCACAAAAGGCACGCCAAAAACGAGCCACGAACTGAGGTCCCCTATCAGAAACAATGTCAGTAGGAACACCATGTAGTCTGACAATCTCCTTGACAAAGGCCTTAGCGAGTGTCTTAGCGCAAGGCAGTTTGATGAAGGGAACCAAGTGACACATCTTGCTAAAACGGTCCACGACCACCCAGATGACCGTGAAACCTTCAGAGGGAGGAAGGTCAGTAATAAAGTCCATAGCCAGATGTGTCCAAGGTGCACTAGGAACCTCCAGAGGGCAAAGCAACCCCGCAGCAGGAGCATGCGAAGACTTGGATCTTGCACACACAGTACATTGGCGCACCCACTTAATGACTTCCTTCTGCCATCCAGGCCACCAAAAACTGCGACCCACAAGTCTCTTGGTCTCAGAAATTCCTGGATGACCTGCCAACCGAGACTCATGACACTCAACAAACAAATCTCTCCTAAAGGTCCTAGGCACAAACCACCTCCCATGGGGAGTGTTAGATGGGGCATTCTCCTGTGCTTTAAGAATCTCATCCTCCAAAACGGAGTCCAAAGCAGCAATCACAACACCTTCTTGTAAAATGGTCTCCTCCTCCTCAACACCGACCATGGGAGAAAAGCTGCGAGACAAAGCATCCGCTTTAACATTCTTGGTACCCGGGATGTAAGTAACGGAAAAATTAAACCGCGAGAAAAAAAGTGCCCACCTAGCCTGACGGGCATTCAAGCGCTTGGCAGCATCAAGATAGATCAGATTTTTATGATCAGTGAAAACCTGAATGGGAAATTCAGCACCTTCCAAGAGGTGACGCCAGTGTTCAAATGCGAGTTTAATCGCCAGCAATTCCCGATTACCAATATCGTAATTAAGTTCAGTCTCGGAAATTTTTTTTGAAAAAAAGGCACAGGGATGTACTCCATCCTTGTTTTCCTGAGACAACACCGCACCAACCCCCACCGAAGAAGCATCAACCTCAACCAAAAACGGCTTAGTCACATCAGGCTGCATAAGGATGGGAGCAGAGGTGAACCTCTCCTTTAAAAACACAAAAGCTTCAATGGCCTCAGAAGTCCACTGAACCGCATTAGCACCTTTCCTGGTGAGATCGGTCAGCGGTTTGACAATAATAGAAAAATTTTTTATGAATTTTCTGTAATAATTGGCGAAACCCAAAAACCTCTGTATCGATTTCAAACCAATAGGCCTAGGCCATTCCTGTACAGCCTGAACTTTAACCGGGTCCATCTCAAAACCTTCACTGGAGACAATGTAGCCCAAAAAACTAATTCTCTGTACAGCGAACTCACATTTCTCCAGCTTAGCAAAAAACGAATTGTCCATTAATAACTGTAATACCTCACGTACGCTCCGCCAATGAGACTCCAGATCCGACGAATAAATCAAAATGTCATCCAAATACACAACCACATCTTTGCCGATTAAAGGTCTAAGGATGTCATTAATAAGATTCTGAAAAAATGCTGGAGCATTGGTGAGACCAAAAGGCATAACCAGATTCTCAAAATGACCCACAGGAGTGTTAAAAGCAGTCTTCCATTCATCACCCTCCTTCATGCGCAACAAATTGTATGCCCCCCGGAGATCAATTTTAGAGAACCACTTGGCCCCCACTAACTGGTTAAATAAATCGGGAATCAATGGCAGTGGGTAAGGATTGCGTACAGTAATTTTATTAATCTCACGAAAGTCCAGACAAGGACGTAAACCGCCATCTTTTTTTTTCACAAAAAAAAAACCAACAGCCACAGGAGACTTGGAAGGCCTAATGTGACCAGCGGCCAAGCTTGTCTGTATGTATTCCTCCAAAGCCTTTCTCTCAGGAATAGTAAGATTAAATAAACGACTCTTAGGAAGAGTCGCTCCAGGGACAAATTCAATAGTACAATCATAGTCTCTATGGGGAGGCAAAACCTGCGACTCCTCCTTAGAAAAAACTCTCCAAAAATCCTGAATAGGTACAGGCAATTCCCCTCTATCCACAGCAGGACTTAATTTCATTGGTAGACCAATCCAGTACAGGATTGTGCAATTTTAACCAGGGTAACCCCAATATTACTGGAGAAGGCAAATTATCCAATACCACCAAATCCAAATTCTCTTGATGAATACCATTAATAGTGAGGGGAAATTCACAGACCTTGTGAGTAACACTCTTCAAAGGAGAGCCATCGACAGAAACCACAGCAATAGGGGATGACAAAGTTTTAGGTTCTAATCTAAGTTTTTCCAAGAATCCCCCCATCAATCACATTCAGAGTAGATCCACAATCCACAAATACTCGAAATTCAATTAATTCATCCTGAGCAGCAGTAGTGGCAGATAGGAATACCCCCTTAGAATTTAAACAGGCAATACGAGCATGACTGACCATTTTTTTTCTTTCTTCTTACGAAGCACACAGCTCTTAATAAGATGACCAGAATTTCCGCAATAGAAACACAAGCCTTCAGAAAGTCGGCGGTCTTTTTCCTGAGAGTGGGGTGTCATCGCCCCAATTTCCATCGGCTCTCCATTGTCAGCACAGAACCTCTCAGGACTCGAAGCTGACATAGCAGAGGATTTGCTCTCATTAACCCTTTCACGCAGTCTCCTGTCAACCCGTATAGCTAATTGCATTGCCTCCTGCAAGTTTCCAGGTGTGGGATAAGCAATCAGTAAATCCTTAACCCTTTCACCTAGGCCTGCCAGAAACAAGCTTTTCAAAGCTGAATCGTTCCACCCCACCTGGGCAGACCACCGACGGAAGTGAGAACAATATTTTTCCACATTACCTGATCCCTGCCTCAAACGTCTTAATTCAGACTCAGCAGATGAGACACGATCAGGATCATCGTACAACAAACCCAAAGCAGAAAAAAAACTATCCACTGATCTAAAGCACGGATCACTAGGTTGGAGAGAGAAGGCCCATCCCTGAGGATCTTTGCGCAAAAGTGACATTATGATCCCTATGCGCTGTGATTCATCACCAGAGGATCCGGGTCTCAAACGAAAATATAATAGACAAGCATTTATAAAAGAAAAAAAATCTTGTTGTTCGCCAAAAAATAGATCAGGCAGACGTACCTTTGGTTCCACAAAATGCGCTCCAGAACAGCTACTCACGTGTTGTTGGAGCTTGGTCACCTCCAGAGAGAGTCCCTGCAAGCGTTGAGCCAAATCTTGCACCGAGACCATGATGGAAAACTGGAGGTCTTTCCTTAGAGAAAATTTTTTTTTTTTTTTTATGGCTGGACTTACTGTTATGATCTGCTACAGAGACTAAGGAAAGAGAGGAGATTTGTCCCTACAATAGAACTAAACTAGATCCCTACGATGTAACGATCAGACCCGCTAAAGTCCTAGGCTAGTCTGAATGCAGACCTATAGATGTGAGGGAGGGATCCCTACAAGATCTAGGGACTGGGAAAAGTTGGACACCCATTAGCAGAAATAGTAGCAGTCAAAGACAAACACACAACAAAAAGCAAAGGGGTCAAAAGACCTAGCAAAACTAACAGAGAATGGCAACAGAGCAACAAGCTAGCTCAACAGTAGTAAATACAAATGAAGTCCAGCAAAGCCAGGAGGGCGGAGCCGGATTAAATAGGCAAAAATGGTCATGTGACCAGCAAACTAAAAAAAACCTAACAGGAGAGTTGTAACACTCACCCCTTCTGAGCAGCTGCCCAATTAGTGTCTTTGGGAGGCCTTTCTAATTTTTGCGGACAGTACCGCAGGCTGCAGTACGTCACGCAGAGAGGGACTTGAAGAGCGGGATACTTGTATATAAGTTATCCACAAAGAGGTGATAACCTTTATCCAGCAGTGGGTGCACCAAGTCCCACACAATTTTCCCACTCACTCCCAGAACGGGAGGCATTCAGGGGGTTCAATCCGGGAGTCCTTCCCTTCATAAACTCTAAACTTGTGAGTGTACCCTGAGGTACTCTGAAAAAGTTTATACAGCTTGATCCCGGACCTGGACCTCTTACTGGGCAGGTACTGCCGGAATCCAAGCCGCCTTTTAAAAGAGATTAAGGACTCATCCACGCAGATGTCCCTTTGGGGCACGTCCACTTCAGCAAACTTGTTGTTGAAGTGTTCGATGACCGGCCGAACTTTGAAAAGACGATCAAAGTTCGGGTCATCGCGTGCAGGACACCTTGCATTATCTTGGTAATGCAAGAACATGTGGATGGCCTGAAAGCGTCTCCAGATCATGGCCATTCGGAACACTGGAGTGTTATACAAAACGTCAACACTCCAGTATTGCCGAAGCTCGGGCTTGTTCAGGATCCCCATAAGAAGGACCAGGCCCCAAAACTTCAGAGATGGGGGAGTGGGAAGAGGGGGATTGGGGTGGACGAGGGGAGATCAGAGATGGACTTACCAAAGGGTCAGCAGGACTGGAACAGAAGACCCGGAGCAGGAGACCGGGAGCCCGGAGCAGGAGACTGGGAGCACGACGCTGGAGACCGGGAGCGCGGAGCAGGAGACCGGGAGCCCAGAGCAGGAGTCCGGTACTGGAGCTGGAGACCAGAAACGAGAGAATTAACAGGGACACTGAAGTGAGGGAGATTGAGGTGGTGCTGTGCCCCAGCCATCTGATTGGTGACATTGATTGCACCAATCAGACATGGCTGTAGCAGAGAACGCACCACAGGGGGTCACAGAGAGGTGACACCTCCCTATGACAGCCTGTATTCAGGAACTCTGATTGGAGCGATCGATGTCATCATCGATCGCTCCAATCACAGCAGTCTGGGGACTTTGATTACATTACAGGGGGTCATGGGGCAGTGACAGGCAGGTCACAAGCCGGTCACCGCCCCATGACCGCCCTGTTATCGCGCTGCGATCGATGTGATCGGCGATCGCACCGATCATAGCAGTCTGGGGCCAGGACTGAGGTGTACTAGCAATAGCCTAGGATCGGTGCTCTTTGATCTGCAGCCTAGGATCGGTGCTCCTCTGTTTCCGGCAATCACATTGCCGGAAACAGTGAGAGATTCTGTAAAGGGGTGTAAAGGGGTTAACAGAGCATGGATCGGGGGTCGGCAATTAGTTTTCTCAAGGGCTCACATGAAATACTGTGACTGTAGTGCAGGGCTAAACCAACACACTGAAATTAAGAATATTAGTGGAAATATTAAGCAAAGTTATATTAATTTATACTGCTTAGTATTGATGAGAATTAAGTATGTTGATCCACAGCCACTATTAGGCAATGTGCCCACAATGCAGAAACGCTCCGGATTTTTCCTGAGCGTTTCTGCATCTCCTTGGCAGAAAAAGCTCATGCGGATTTTACATGCGTATTTTCAGCCTGGGACAAGCGTTTGTCACGCGTTTAGCACATGCGATTTCCCATGCGGGTTGTCAAGCGTTTTCTAAAAGATTTTGGCTTGGAAAAGTGCTTGACAACTTGGTCACACTATATAAATCCATGCAACCGTGTGACCAAGTTAGTTAAAAAAAAAAGAATAAAAATGGTAAAAACTATAAAAAAAAACATTATACTCACCTTCCGATGGCCCACGGTCTCCTTCTCCGGTCTCCCTGGTGGCCCGTGGTGGTGTAAAAGGACCTTCCATGATGTAATTTAGTCAGGTGACAGGTCACATGACCGCTGACGTTGACGAGCCACCGGGGAGCCAAGACACACCGGAGAGAAGACCGCAGGCCATCAGAAGGTGAGTATAATGTTTTTTTTAATTTTAATTTTTTTTTTACAGGTACTATGGTACCCGGGTCTGGATGAGAGTCTCCTCTTCTCCATCCGCACATTGAATTGCTTAATTTCCGCATGTGTACATGTAGTCATGCAGATATTATGCGAATCAATGCAAGTCAATGGCGGCAAAAACGCTGCGCTTACGCAAAATAGTTGGTAGTGCTGCGCTTTTTTCTGTAATAATAATCCGCAGCGGATATTTCCGCAGCATGTGCACAGCACATGTGGATTATCATTGGGGAACATTGCAGACCTCCTACCAAGCGTTTTTTAAGCGTAATTGCCGCTGCGGAAACGCTTAAAAAGCGCATAGTGGGCACACAGCCCACTAGAGCTTATTTTATTGTGTTCTTACTAGGAGCAGCCAATCAAAACCATATGATTTATGAATTATTATAACGTCTCAAGCAGGGGCGGGCACTGAGACCAAAGGGTCCCTGTGCAAGAATTGTGTATGATCCCCCCTTCTTAAAGGGGACTTTCATTTTAATTATTTTTGTGCTCATCGGCTTGCGCTAGGGAAAAAAAATAATAAAATCAGAGTTACTCATTTTCACCTAGTCTAAAAATAATAAAATCAGAGTTACTCATTTTCACCTAGTCTAAAAATAATAAAATCAGAGTTACTCATTTTCACCTAGTCTAAAAATAATAAAATCAGAGTTACTCATTCTCACCTAGTCTAAAAATAATAAAATCAGAGTTACTCATTTTCACCTAGTCTAAAAATAATAAAATCAGAGTTACTCATTTTCACCTAGTCTAAAAATAATAAAATCAGAGTTACTCATTTTCACCTAGTCTAACAATAATAAAATCAGAGTTACTCATTTTCACCTAGTCTAAAAATAATAAAATCAGAGTTACTCATTTTCACCTAGTCTAAAAATAATAAAATCAGAGTTACTCATTTTCACCTAGTCTAAAAATAATAAAATCAGTTACTCATTTTCACCTAGTCTAAAAATAATAAAATCAGAGTTACTCATTTTCACCTAGTCTAAAAATAATAAAATCAGAGTTACTCATTTTCACCTAGTCTATTGATGTCTTTATGCTCCTGGCCTGTCCGTGTTTACAGGCTGCAGTGGTAATATCTCATGTGACCACTGTAGCCAATCATAGGGTCAGCAGCTTGTTCCATCTACCTTGGCATTACTGCTGAGCTCAGTCATTAAAAGGGTTTTCCTACAAACAAAAGTTAATTTTATAAATTGGCTGTGTCTGACCGTGTGCGGAACATGGTCTGATCATACCACAGCTCCTGGGCAGGGAAGGCTGCAAAAGACAATGCAGACATTCCAGCACGGGATCTCATAGGATTGATTCATTTTGTGAGGTAAAATATTTCACTGCCTGTGTTTAAACAATATTTTACCTCTCAAAATGAATCCTTTGTGATCCCCTGATGTAATGTCTGTATTGTCTTTGGCTTCCTCCTCCGCTCAGGAGCTGTGCTATTTTCCATACACGGTCAGACACAGACCATTTTTAAAATGAACTTTTGTTTCTGGGAAAACCCCTTTAAGCTCCAGCAGTCACGTGTTTTAGTCAGGACATCACGGCTGCAGCCTGAAAACAAAGACCAGGGCAGTAGCGGAAGAGGAATTGCTGACCCTGAGAGTATCCCTGATTTTATTGTTTTTCTCTAGGGCAAGCCTAAGGGCAGTAAAAGAATTAAAACAGAAATTCACTTTAAGTAACATTATTTGATGCAATAAAAACATGTTAGGCACACATCAAAAAATCACTTGTCATACAAGTAACATGAGTGCATCACACACCAGACACATCACACAAGCACAGCGCAGACTTGAGAGATGTCACACAAGCACAGCGCAGACTTGAGAGATGTCACACAAGCACAGCGCAGACTTGAGAGATGTCACACAAGCACAGCGCAGACTTGAGAGATGTCACACAAGCACAGCGCAGACTTGAGTGATGTCATACAAGCACAGCACAGACTTGAGAGATGTCACACAAGCACAGCGCAGACTTGAGAGATGTCACACAAGCACAGCTTAGACTTGAGAGATGTCACACAAGCACAGCACAGACTTGAGAGATGTCACACAAGCACAGCGCAGACTTGAGAGATGTCACACAAGCACAGCGTAGACTTGAGAGATGTCACACAAGCACAGCTTAGACTTGAGAGATGTCACACAAGCACAGCACAGACTTGAGAGATGTCACACAAGCACAGCTTAGACTTGAGAGATGTCGCACAAGCACAGCTTAGACTTGAGAGATGTCACACAAGCACAGCACAGACTTGAGAGATGTCACACAAGCACAGCGCAGACTTGAGAGATGTCACACAAGCACAGCGTAGACTTGAGAGATGTCACACAAGCACAGTGCACAAATTACACAAGTAGATATGCACATATCAGAAAGATCACAAGAATAAGCTGCACACATCTTACAAGTACTCCAACACGCATCACAGAAGTGCAGGACATACCGAGGAATTCTGAAGAGACAAGTTAGAAGGGCTCTATATTCAGGTTCTAAAATGGTCGTTCTGGAGGAATAGAAAGAGATAGATGTTACTTTATGTCACCAACTTATTCGGTCCATGTGTAGAAGACTTGGTGCTGTCCTTAACAATCATAGAGGTCATACAAAATACTACATGTAGTAGTTTTGGTGTAGGGTGCATCACTGAATTTGGGTAAAACTGAAGATTTTGTAATGAAAGTTATGATATTAACATTACTTTCATGCTATGGGTGAAAAAAATGTTCTGTGAAACTCCGTCTTGTTAGTATTTTGGAAACTGTTCTTGTGTTCAGTGAGGTATTAACTAAAATCCTACTTCTTATAGTCACTTTATCCAGGGCACTGAAAAAAAAAATGATATTTATACATACCACACACCTACATGTTACATACATTGTTTTATCACCCTGACTAATCAGTATTTCCTTTTATTACTGGCATGATATGCCTGCACTTTTGAGCATAGGTATGTACTGCACATTACCATTTCATGTTTCTTAACCCTGTCTCGTGGTAATCAGTATTAACCTTTCTGACAGCCCCATTTTTCATATCTGAAACGTCACTTTATTTGGTAATAACTTTGAAATGCTTCTGCTAGTCATTCTGATATTCTGATCTTCTTTTTGGAACAAATTGTACCTGTTGCAGCTGGAAAATTTTAAATTAATACGTTTTGTTGTTATTCATGAAAATATCCCAGATTTTCTAAAAATTTAGAAAAATGTGAAATTTTAAACTTAAAGCGGTTGTGCCACCATAAAGAATACAATTGACCAACCAGAAAAGGTGGAAATAAATCGTTTTGTAATTTATAGTGATTCAAAATTATGCTTCATTCAAAAGATACCAAGCTTTTATTTTTCAAATGCTGTTCTCTGGCGCCCCCTTGCATTATTCCATTACGTCTGGTAGTGGGTGATCAGCTGGTCGAGTTTGCGCAGTTCCTGGCGTAAGAGCTCCCTACTCGCAGCATGCAAAATGTATTCTCTGTCACAACTCTCCCTGCTGTAAGCACAGCCTGTGTGTGATTCACCCCCTCCCCCTGTGCTCATAGCTCACAGCTGATCTCCGGGTGAGATACCCCCTCCCAATGCGCTCACAGCTCACCTCTGGGTCAGAAAACCCCCTCCTCCTCTGCTCATAGCTCTCAGTTGATCTCCGGGTGAGATACCCCCTCCCCCTGAGCTCATAGCTAATCTCCGGGTGAGATACCCCTTCCCAATGCGCTCACAGTTGATCTCAGGGTGAGACACCCCCTCCCAATGCGCTCACAGCTCATCTCCGGGTGAGTTACCCCCTCCCACTGCCCTCTCAGCTCATCTCCAGGTGAGATACCCCCTCCCCCTGCCCTCTCAGCTCATCTCCAGGTGAGATACCCCCTCCTCCTGCACTCACAGCTGATCCCCGGGTGAGACACCTTCCTCCTGGGCTCACAGCTGATCTCCGGGTGAGACACCCCCCCCCCTGTGCTAACAGCTCATATTCGGGTGAGATACCCCCTCCTCATGCACTCACAGCTGATCTCCAGGTGAGATACCCCCTCCCCCTGCCCTCTCAGCTCATCTCCAGGTGAGATACCCCCTCCCCCTGAGCTCACTGCTGATCTCCGGGTGAGACACAGCCTCCCTCTGCACTCACAGCTCATCTCCTAGTGAGATACCCCCTCCCCCTGCGCTCACTTCTGATCTCTAGGTGAGATACTCCCCTGCCCTCACAGCTCATCTCCGAGTGAGATACTCCCCTGCCCTCACAGCTCATCTCCGAGTGAGATACTCCCCTGCCCTCACAGCTCATCTCCGAGTGAGATATTCCCCTGCCCTCACAGCTCATCTCCGAGTGAGGTACTCCCCTGCCCTCACAGCTCATCTCCGAGTGAGATACTCCCCTGCCCTCACAGCTTATCTCCGAGTGAGATACTCCCCAGCCCTCACAGCTCATCTCCGAGATACTTCCCTGCCCTCACAGCTCATCTCCAAGTGAGATACTCCCCTGCCCTCACAGCTCATCTGCGAGTGAGATACTCCCCTGCCCTCACAGCTCATCTCCGAGTGAGATACTTCCCTGCCCTCACAGCTCTTCTCCGAGTGAGATACTCCCCTGCCCTCACAGCTCATCTCCGAGTGAGATACTCCCCTGCCCTCACAGCTCATCTTCGAGTGAGATACTTCCCTGCCCTCACAGCTCTTCTCCGAGTGAGATACTCCCCTGCCCTCACAGCTCATCTCCGAGTGAGATACTCCCCTGCCCTCACAGCTCATCTCCGAGTGAGATACTCCCCTGCCCTCACAGCTCATCTCCGAGTGAGATACTCCCCTGCCCTCACAGCTCATCTCCAGGTGAGATACCCCCTCCCTCTGCCCTCTCAGCTCATCTCCAGGTGAGATACCCCCTCCTCCTGCACTCACAGCTGATCCCCGGGTGAGACACCTTCCCCCTGGGCTCACAGCTGATCTCCGTGTGAGACACCCCCTCCCCCTGTGCTAACAGCTCATATTCCGGTGAGATACCCTCTCCTCCTGCACTCACAGCTGATCTCCAGGTGAGATACCCCCTCCCCCTGCCCTCTCAGCTCATCTCCAGGTGAGATACCCCCTCCCCCTGAGCTCACTGCTGATCTCCGGGTGAGACACAGCCTCCCTCTGCACTCACAGCTCATCTCCTAGTGAGATACCCCCTCCCCCTGCGCTCACTGCTGATCTCTAGGTGAGATACTCCCCTGCCCTCACAGCTCATCTCCGAGTGAGATACTCCCCTGCCCTCACAGCTCATCTCCGAGTGAGATACTCCCCTGCCCTCACAGCTCATCTCCGAGTGAGATATTCCCCTGCCCTCACAGCTCATCTCCGAGTGAGGTACTCCCCTGCCCTCACAGCTCATCTCCGAGTGAGATACTCCCCTGCCCTCACAGCTCACCTCCGAGTGAGATACTCCCCAGCCCTCACAGCTCATCTCCGAGATACTTCCCTGCCCTCACAGCTCATCTCCGAGTGAGATACTCCCCTGCCCTCACAGCTCATCTCCGAGTGAGATACTCCCCTGCCCTCACAGCTCATCTCCGAGTGAGATACTTCCCTGCCCTCACAGCTCTTCTCCGAGTGAGATACTCCCCTGCCCTCACAGCTCATCTCCGAGTGAGATACTCCCCTGCCCTCACAGCTCATCTCCGAGATACTTCCCTGCCCTCACAGCTCATCTCCGAGTGAGATACTCCCCTGCCCTCACAGCTCATCTCCGAGTGAGATACTCCCCTGCCCTCACAGCTTATCTCCGAGTGAGATACTCCCCTGCCCTCACAGCTCTTCTCCGAGTGAGATACTCCCTAGCCCTCACAGCTCATCTCCCAGTGAGATACTCCCCTGCCCTCACAGCTCATCTCCGAGTGAGATACTCCCCTGCCCTCACAGCTCATCTCCGAGTGAGATAAACCCTTTCCCTGTGCTCACTGCTGATCTCCGGGTGAGATACCCCCTCCCCCTGCACTCACAGATCATCTCCGGGTGAGATACCCCTTCTCCCTGCACTCACAGCTCATCTCCGGGTGAGATACCCCCTCTCCCTGCGCTCACTGCTGATCTCCGGGTGAGATACCCCCTCCCCCTGCACTCACAGATCATCTCCGGGTGTGATACCCCCTCCCCCTGCGCTCACTGCTGATCTCCGGGTAAGAAACAGCCTCCCCCTGCACTCACAGCTCATCTCCGAGTGAGATACTTCCTCCCCCTGCGCTCACTGCTGATCTCCGGGTGAGATACTCCCCCTGCACTCACAGCTCATCTCCGAGTGAGATACCCCCTCCCCCTGCGCTCACTGCTGATCTCTGGGTGAGACACAGCCTCCCCCTGCACTCACAGATCATCTCCGAGTAAGATACCCCCTCCCCCTGCGCTCACTGCTGATCTCTGGGTGAGATACCCCCTCCCCCTGCGCTCACTGCTGATCTCTGGGTGAGATACCCCCTCTCCCTGCACTCACAGCTCATCTCCGAGTGAGATACCCCCCTCTCCCTGCGCTCACTGCTGATCTCCGGGTGAGATACCCCCTCCCCTTGCACTCACAGCTCATCTCCGAGTGAGATACCCCCCTCTCCCTGCGCTCACTGCTGATCTCCGGGTGAGACACAGCCTCCCCCTGCACTCACAGCTCATCTCCGAGTGAGATACCCCCTCCCCCTGCGCTCACTGCTGATCTCCGGGTGAGATACTCCCCCTGCACTCACAGCTCATTTCCAAGTGAGATACCCCCTCCCCCTGCGCTCACTGCTTTTCTCCGAGTGAGATACCCCCTCCCCCTGCACTCACAGATCATCTCCGGGTGAGATACCCCCTCTCCCTGCGCTCACTGCTGATCTCCGGGTGACACACAGCCTCCCCCGGCACTCACAGATCATCTCCGAGTGAGATACCCCCCTCCCCCTGCGCTCACTGCTTTTCTCCGAGTGAGATACCCCCTCCCCCTGCACTCACAGATCATCTCCGGGTGAGATACCCCCTCTCCCTGCGCTCACTGCTGATCTCCGGGTGAGACACAGCCTCCCCCTGCATTCACAGATCATCTCCGGGTGAGATACCCCCTCTTCCTGCGCTCACTGCTGATCTCCGGGTGAGACACAGCCTCCCCCTGCACTCACAGCTCATCTCCGAGTGAGATACCCCCTCCCCCTGCGCTCACTGCTGATCTCCGGGTGAGACACAGCCTCCCGCTGCACTCACAACTCATCTCCGAGTGAGATACCCCCTCCCCCTGCGCTCACTGCTGATCTCCGGGTGAGACTCAGCCTCCCGCTGCACTCACAACTCATCTCCGAGTGAGATACCCCCCTCTCCCTGCGCTCACTGCTGATCTCCGGGTGAGACACAGCCTCCCCCTGCACTCACAGATCATCTCCGGGTGAGATACCCCCCTCTCCCTGCGCTCACTGCTGATCTCCGGGTGAGACACAGCCTCCCCCTGCACTCACAGCTCATCTCCAAGTGAGATATCCCCCTCTCCCTGCTCTCACTGCTGATCTCCGGGTGAGACACAGCCTCCCCCTGCACTCACAGCTCATCTCCGAGTGAGATACCCCCTCCCCCTGCACTCACTGCTGATCTCTAGGTGAGATACTCCCCCTGCACTCACAGCTCATCTCCGAGTGAGATACCCCCACCCCCTGCACTCACAGCTGATCTCTAGGTGAGATTCTCCCCCTGCACTCACAGCTCATCTCCGGGTGAGATACCCCCTCCCCTTGCACTCACAGCTCATCTCCGAGTGAGATACCCACCTCTCCCTGCGCTCACTGCTGATCTCCGTGTGAGACACAGCCTCCCCCTGCACTCACAGCTCATCTCCGAGTGAGATACCCCCTCCCCCTGCGCTCACTGCTGATCTCCGGGTGAGATACTCCCCCTGCACTCACAGCTCATCTCCGAGTGAGATACTTCCTCCCCCTGCGCTCACTGCTGATCTCCGGGTGAGATACTCCCCCTGCACTCACAGCTCATCTCCGAGTGAGATACCCCCTCCCCCTGCGCTCACTGCTGATCTCCGAGTGAGATACCCCCTCCCCCTGCACTCACAGATCATCTCCGGGTGAGATACCCCCTCTCCCTGCGCTCACTGCTGATCTCCGGGTGAGACACAGCCTCCCCCTGCACTCACAGATCATCTCCGGGTGAGATACCCCCCTCTCCCTGCGCTCACTGCTGATCTCCGGGTGAGACACAGCCTCCCCCTGCACTCACAGATCATCTCCGGGTGAGATACCCCCTCTCCCTGCGCTCACTGCTGATCTCCGGGTGAGACACAGCCTCCCCCTGCCCTCACAGCTCATCTCCGAGTGAGATATTCCCCTGCCCTCACAGCTCATCTCCGAGTGAGGTACTCCCCTGCCCTCACAGCTCATCTCCGAGTGAGATACTCCCCTGCCCTCACAGCTCATCTCCGAGTGAGATACTCCCCAGCCCTCACAGCTCATCTCCGAGATACTTCCCTGCCCTCACAGCTCATCTCCGAGTGAGATACTCCCCTGCCCTCACAGCTCATCTCCGAGTGAGATACTCCCCTGCCCTCACAGCTCATCTCCGAGTGAGATACTTCCCTGCCCTCACAGCTCTTCTCCGAGTGAGATACTCCCCTGCCCTCACAGCTCATCTCCGAGTGAGATACTCCCCTGCCCTCACAGCTCATCTCCAAGTGAGATACTCCCCTGCCCTCACAGCTCATCTCCGAGTGAGATACTCCCCTGCCCTCACAGCTCTTCTCCGAGTGAGATACTCCCTAGCCCTCACAGCTCATCTCCCAGTAAGATACTCCCCTGCCCTCACAGCTCATCTCCGAGTGAGATACTCCCCTGCCCTCACAGCTCATCTCCGAGTGAGATAAACCCTTTCCCTGTGCTCACTGCTGATCTCCGGGTGAGATACCCCCTCCCCCTGCACTCACAGATCATCTCCGGGTGAGATACCCCCTCCCCCTGCACTCACAGAGCATCTCCGGGTGTGATACCCCCTCCCCCTGCGCTCACTGCTGATCTCCGGGTGAGACACAGCCTCCCCCTGCACTCACAGCTCATCTCCGAGTAAGATACCCCCTCCCCCTGCGCTCACTGCTGATCTCCGGGTGAGATACCCCCTCCCCCTGCACTCACTGCTGATCTCTGGGTGAGATACCCCCTCTCCCTGCACTCACAGCTCATCTCCGAGTGAGATATCCCCCTCTCCCTGCGCTCACTGCTGATCTCCGGGTGAGATACCCCCTCCCCTTGCACTCACAGCTCATCTCCGAGTGAGATACCCCCCTCTCCCTGCGCTCACTGCTGATCTCCGGGTGAGACACAGCCTCCCCCTGCACTCACAGCTCATCTCCGAGTGAGATACCCCCTCCCCCTGCGCTCACTGCTGATCTCCGGGTGAGATACTCCCCCTGCACTCACAGCTCATCTCCAAGTGAGATACCCCCTCCCCCTGCACTCACTGCTTTTCTCCGAGTGAGATACCCCCTCCCCCTGCACTCACAGATCATCTCCGGGTGAGATACCCCCTCTCCCTGCGCTCACTGCTGATCTCCAGGTGAGACACAGCCTCCCCCTGCATTCACAGATCATCTCCGGGTGAGATACCCCCTCTTCCTGCACTCACTGCTGATCTCCGGGTGAGACACAGCCTCCCCCTGCACTCACAGCTCATCTCCGAGTGAGATACCCCCTCCCCCTGCGCTCACTGCTGATCTCCGGGTGAGACACAGCCTCCCCCTGCACTCACAGCTCATCTCCGAGTGAGATACCCCCTTCTCCCTGCGCTCACTGCTGATCTCCGGGTGAGACACAGCCTCCCCCTGCACTCACAGATCATCTCCGGGTGAGATACCCCCCTCTCCCTGCGCTCACTGCTGATCTCCGGGTGAGACACAGCCTCCCCCTGCACTCACAGATCATCTCCGGGTGAGATACCCCCCTCTCCCTGCGCTCACTGCTGATCTCCGGGTGAGACACAGCCTCCCCCTGCACTCACAGCTCATCTCCAAGTGAGATATACCCCTCTCCCTGCTCTCAATGCTGATCTCCGTGTGAGACACAGCCTCCCCCTGCACTCACAGCTCATCTCCGAGTGAGATACCCCCTCCCCCTGCGCTCACTGCTGATCTCCGGGTGAGACACAGCCTCCCCCTGCACTCACAGATCATCTCCGGGTGAGATACCCCCCTCTCCCTGCGCTCACTGCTGATCTCCGGGTGAGACACAGCCTCCCCCTGCACTCACAGCTCATCTCCAAGTGAGATACCCCCTTCCCCTGCACTCACTGCTGATCTCTAGGTGAGATACTCCCTCTGCACTCACAGCTCATCTCCGAGTGAGATACCCCCTCCCCCTGTACTCACAGCTGATCTCTAGGTGAGATACTCCCCCTGCACTCACAGTTCATCTCCGAGTGAGATACCCCCTCCCCCTGCACTCACAGATCATCTCCGAGTGAGATATTGCCCTGCCCTCACAGCTCATCTCCGAGTGAGGTACTCCACTGCCCTCACAGCTCATCTCCGAGTGAGATACTCCCCTGCCCTCACAGCTCATCTCCGAGATACTTCCCTGCCCTCACAGCTCATCTCCGAGTGAGATACTACCCTGCCCTCACAGCTCATCTCCGAGTGAGATACTTCCCTGCCCTCACAGCTCTTCGAGTGAGATACTCCCCTGCCCTCACAGCTCATCTCCGAGTGAGATACTCCCCTGCCCTCACAGCTCATCTTCGAGTGAGATACTTCCCTGCCCTCACAGCTCTTCTCCGAGTGAGATAATCCCCTGCCCTCACAGCTCATCTCCGAGTGAGATACTCCCCTGCCCTCACAGCTCATCTCCGAGATACTTCCCTGCCCTCACAGCTCATCTCCGAGTGAGATACTCCCCTGCCCTCACAGCTCATCTCCGAGTGAGATACTCCCCTGCCCTCACAGCTCTTCTCCGAGTGAGATACTCCCTAGCCCTCACAGCTCATCTCCCAGTAAGATACTCCCCTGCCCTCACAGCTCATCTCCGAGTGAGATACTCCCCTGCCCTCACAGCTCATCTCCGAGTGAGATAAACCCTTTCCCTGTGCTCACTGCTGATCTCCGGGTGAGATACCCCCTCCCCCTGCACTCACAGATCATCTCCGGGTGAGATACCCCCTCCCCCTGCACTCACAGATCATCTCCGGGTGTGATACCCCCTCCCCCTGCGCTCACTGCTGATCTCCGGGTAAGAAACAGCCTCCCCCTGCACTCACAGCTCATCTCCGAGTGAGATACCCCCTCCCCCTGCGCTCACTGCTGATCTCCGGGTGAGACACAGCCTCCCCCTGCACTCACAGCTCATCTCCGAGTAAGATACCCCCTCCCCCTGCGCTCACTGCTGATCTCCGGGTGAGATACCCCCTCCCCCTGCACTCACTGCTGATCTCTGGGTGAGATACCCCCTCTCCCTGCACTCACAGCTCATCTCCGAGTGAGCTATCCCCCTCTCCCTGCGCTCACTGCTGATCTCCGGGTGAGATACCCCCTCCCCTTGCACTCACAGCTCATCTCCGAGTGAGATACCCCCCTCTCCCTGCGCTCACTGCTGATCTCCGGGTGAGACACAGCCTCCCCCTGCACTCACAGCTCATCTCCGAGTGAGATACCCCCTCCCCCTGCGCTCACTGCTGATCTCCGGGTGAGATACTCCCCCTGCACTCACAGCTCATCTCCAAGTGAGATACCCCCTCCCCCTGCGCTCACTGCTTTTCTCCGAGTGAGATACCCCCTCCCCCTGCACTCACAGATCATCTCTGGGTGAGATACCCCCTCTCCCTGCGCTCACTGCTGATCTCCAGGTGAGACACAGCCTCCCCCTGCATTCACAGATCATCTCCGGGTGAGATACCCAGTCTTCCTGCGCTCACTGCTGATCTCCGGGTGAGACACAGCCTCCCCCTGCACTCACAGCTCATCTCCGAGTGAGATACCCCCTCCCCCTGCGCTCACTGCTGATCTCCGGGTGAGACACAGCCTCCCCCTGCACTCACACCTCATCTCCGAGTGAGATACCCCCTTCTCCCTGCGCTCACTGCTGATCTCCGGGTGAGACACAGCCTCCCCCTGACTCACAGATCATCTCCGGGTGAGATACCCCCCTCTCCCTGCGCTCACTGCTGATCTCCGGGTGAGACACAGCCTCCCCCTGCACTCACAGATCATCTCCGGGTGAGATACCCCCCTCTCCCTGCGCTCACTGCTGATCTCCGGGTGAGACACAGCCTCCCCCTGCACTCACAGCTCATCTCCAAGTGAGATATCCCCCTCTCCCTGCTCTCACTGCTGATCTCCGGGTGAGACACAGCCTCCCCCTGCACTCACAGCTCATCTCCGAGTGAGATACCCCCTCCCCCTGCACTCACTGCTGATCTCTAGGTGAGATACTCCCCCTGCACTCACAGCTCATCTCCGAGTGAGATACCCCCACCCCCTGCACTCACAGCTGATCTCTAGGTGAGATTCTCCCCCTGCACTCACAGCTCAACTCCGGGTGAGATACCCCCTCTCCCTGCACTCACAGCTCATCTCCGAGTGAGATACCCATCTCTCCCTGCGCTCACTGCTGATCTCCGTGTGAGACACAGCCTCCCCCTGCACTCACAGCTCATCTCCGAGTGAGATAGCCCCTCCCCCTGCGCTCACTGCTGATTTCCGGGTGAGATACTCCCCCTGCACTCACAGCTCATCTCCGAGTGAGATACCCCCTCCCCCTGCGCTCACTGCTGATCTCCGGGTGAGATACTCCCCCTGCACTCACAGCTCATCTCCGAGTGAGATACCCCCTCCCCCTGCGCTCACTGCTGATCTCCGAGTGAGATACCCCCTCCCCCTGCACTTCCAGATCATCTCCGGGTGAGAGACCCCCTCTCCCTGCACTCACTGCTGATCTCTGGGTGAGACACAGCCTCCCCCTGCACTCACAGATCATCTCCGGGTGAGATACCCCCCTCTCCCTGCGCTCACTGCTGATCTCCGGGTGAGACACAGCCTCCCCCTGCACTCACAGATCATCTCCGGGTGAGATACCCCCTCTCCCTGCGCTCACTGCTGATCTCCGGGTGAGACACAGCCTCCCCCTGCACTCACAGCTCATCTCCGAGTGAGATACCCCCTCCCCCTGCGCTCACTGCTGATCTCCGGGTGAGACACAGCCTCCCCCTGCACTCACAGCTCATCTCCGAGTGAGATACCCCCTTCTCCCTGCGCTCACTGCTGATCTCCGGGTGAGACACAGCCTCCCCCTGCACTCACAGATCATCTCCGGGTGAGATACCCCCCTCTCCCTGCTCTCACTGCTGATCTCCGGGGGAGACACAGCCTCCCCCTGCACTCACAGCTCATCTCCAAGTGAGATACCCCCTCCCCCTGCACTCACTGCTGATCTCTAGGTGAGATACTCCCTCTGCACTCACAGCTCATCTCCGAGTGAGATACCCCCTCCCCCTGTACTCACAGCTGATCTCTAGGTGAGATACTCCCCCTGCACTCACAGTTCATCTCCGAGTGAGATACCCCCTCGCCCTGCACTCACAGATCATCTCCGAGTGAGATATTCCCCTGCCCTCACAGCTCATCTCCGAGTGAGGTACTCCCCTGCCCTCACAGCTCATCTCCGAGTGAGATACTCCCCTGCCCTCACAGCTCATCTCCGAGATACTTCCCTGCCCTCACAGCTCATCTCCGAGTGAGATACTCCCCTGCCCTCACAGCTCATCTCCGAGTGAGATACTTCCCTGCCCTCACAGCTCTTCGAGTGAGATACTCCCCTGCCCTCACAGCTCATCTCCGAGTGAGATACTCCCCTGCCCTCACAGCTCATCTTCGAGTGAGATACTTCCCTGCCCTCACAGCTCTTCTCCGAGTGAGATACTCCCCTGCCCTCACAGCTCATCTCCGAGTGAGATACTCCCCTGCCCTCACAGCTCATCTCCGAGATACTTCCCTGCCCTCACAGCTCATCTCCGAGTGAGATACTCCCCTGCCCTCACAGCTCATCTCCGAGTGAGATACTCCCCTGCCCTCACAGCTCATCTCCGAGTGAGATACTTCCCTGCCCTCACAGCTCTTCTCCGAGTGAGATACTCCCCTGCCCTCACAGCTCATCTCCGAGTGAGATACTCCCCTGCCCTCACAGCTCATCTCCGAGATACTTCCCTGCCCTCACAGCTCATCTCCGAGTGAGATACTCCCCTGCCCTCACAGCTCATCTCCGAGTGAGATACTCCCCTGCCCTCACAGCTTATCTCCGAGTGAGATACTCCCCTGCCCTCACAGCTCTTCTCCGAGTGAGATTCTCCCTAGCCCTCACAGCTCATCTCCCAGTGAGATACTCCCCTGCCCTCACAGCTCATCTCCGAGTGAGATACTCCCCTGCCCTCACAGCTCATCTCCGAGTGAGATAAACCCTTTCCCTGTGCTCACTGCTGATCTCCGGGTGAGATACCCCCTCCCCCTGCACTCACAGATCATCTCCGGGTGAGATACCCCTTCTCCCTGCACTCACAGCTCATCTCCGGGTGAGATACCCCCTCTCCCTGCGCTCACTGCTGATCTCCGGGTGAGATACCCCCTCCCCCTGCACTCACAGATCATCTCCGGGTGTGATACCCCCTCCCCCTGCGCTCACTGCTGATCTCCGGGTAAGAAACAGCCTCCCCCTGCACTCACAGCTCATCTCCGAGTGAGATACTTCCTCCCCCTGCGCTCACTGCTGATCTCCGGGTGAGATACTCCCCCTGCACTCACAGCTCATCTCCGAGTGAGATACCCCCTCCCCCTGCGCTCACTGCTGATCTCTGGGTGAGACACAGCCTCCCCCTGCACTCACAGATCATCTCCGAGTAAGATACCCCCTCCCCCTGCGCTCACTGCTGATCTCTGGGTGAGATACCCCCTCCCCCTGCGCTCACTGCTGATCTCTGGGTGAGATACCCCCTCTCCCTGCACTCACAGCTCATCTCCGAGTGAGATACCCCCCTCTCCCTGCGCTCACTGCTGATCTCCGGGTGAGACACAGCCTCCCCCTGCACTCACAGCTCATCTCCGAGTGAGATACCCCCTCCCCCTGCGCTCACTGCTGATCTCCGGGTGAGATACTCCCCCTGCACTCACAGCTCATTTCCAAGTGAGATACCCCCTCCCCCTGCGCTCACTGCTTTTCTCCGAGTGAGATACCCCCTCCCCCTGCACTCACAGATCATCTCCGGGTGAGATACCCCCTCTCCCTGCGCTCACTGCTGATCTCCGGGTGACACACAGCCTCCCCCGGCACTCACAGATCATCTCCGAGTGAGATACCCCCCTCCCCCTGCGCTCACTGCTTTTCTCCGAGTGAGATACCCCCTCCCCCTGCACTCACAGATCATCTCCGGGTGAGATACCCCCTCTCCCTGCGCTCACTGCTGATCTCCGGGTGAGACACAGCCTCCCCCTGCATTCACAGATCATCTCCGGGTGAGATACCCCCTCTTCCTGCGCTCACTGCTGATCTCCGGGTGAGACACAGCCTCCCCCTGCACTCACAGCTCATCTCCGAGTGAGATACCCCCTCCCCCTGCGCTCACTGCTGATCTCCGGGTGAGACACAGCCTCCCGCTGCACTCACAACTCATCTCCGAGTGAGATACCCCCTCCCCCTGCGCTCACTGCTGATCTCCGGGTGAGACTCAGCCTCCCGCTGCACTCACAACTCATCTCCGAGTGAGATACCCCCCTCTCCCTGCGCTCACTGCTGATCTCCGGGTGAGACACAGCCTCCCCCTGCACTCACAGATCATCTCCGGGTGAGATACCCCCCTCTCCCTGCGCTCACTGCTGATCTCCGGGTGAGACACAGCCTCCCCCTGCACTCACAGCTCATCTCCAAGTGAGATATCCCCCTCTCCCTGCTCTCACTGCTGATCTCCGGGTGAGACACAGCCTCCCCCTGCACTCACAGCTCATCTCCGAGTGAGATACCCCCTCCCCCTGCACTCACTGCTGATCTCTAGGTGAGATACTCCCCCTGCACTCACAGCTCATCTCCGAGTGAGATACCCCCACCCCCTGCACTCACAGCTGATCTCTAGGTGAGATTCTCCCCCTGCACTCACAGCTCATCTCCGGGTGAGATACCCCCTCCCCTTGCACTCACAGCTCATCTCCGAGTGAGATACCCACCTCTCCCTGCGCTCACTGCTGATCTCCGTGTGAGACACAGCCTCCCCCTGCACTCACAGCTCATCTCCGAGTGAGATACCCCCTCCCCCTGCGCTCACTGCTGATCTCCGGGTGAGATACTCCCCCTGCACTCACAGCTCATCTCCGAGTGAGATACTTCCTCCCCCTGCGCTCACTGCTGATCTCCGGGTGAGATACTCCCCCTGCACTCACAGCTCATCTCCGAGTGAGATACCCCCTCCCCCTGCGCTCACTGCTGATCTCCGAGTGAGATACCCCCTCCCCCTGCACTCACAGATCATCTCCGGGTGAGATACCCCCTCTCCCTGCGCTCACTGCTGATCTCCGGGTGAGACACAGCCTCCCCCTGCACTCACAGATCATCTCCGGGTGAGATACCCCCCTCTCCCTGCGCTCACTGCTGATCTCCGGGTGAGACACAGCCTCCCCCTGCACTCACAGATCATCTCCGGGTGAGATACCCCCTCTCCCTGCGCTCACTGCTGATCTCCGGGTGAGACACAGCCTCCCCCTGCCCTCACAGCTCATCTCCGAGTGAGATATTCCCCTGCCCTCACAGCTCATCTCCGAGTGAGGTACTCCCCTGCCCTCACAGCTCATCTCCGAGTGAGATACTCCCCTGCCCTCACAGCTCATCTCCGAGTGAGATACTCCCCAGCCCTCACAGCTCATCTCCGAGATACTTCCCTGCCCTCACAGCTCATCTCCGAGTGAGATACTCCCCTGCCCTCACAGCTCATCTCCGAGTGAGATACTCCCCTGCCCTCACAGCTCATCTCCGAGTGAGATACTTCCCTGCCCTCACAGCTCTTCTCCGAGTGAGATACTCCCCTGCCCTCACAGCTCATCTCCGAGTGAGATACTCCCCTGCCCTCACAGCTCATCTCCAAGTGAGATACTCCCCTGCCCTCACAGCTCATCTCCGAGTGAGATACTCCCCTGCCCTCACAGCTCTTCTCCGAGTGAGATACTCCCTAGCCCTCACAGCTCATCTCCCAGTAAGATACTCCCCTGCCCTCACAGCTCATCTCCGAGTGAGATACTCCCCTGCCCTCACAGCTCATCTCCGAGTGAGATAAACCCTTTCCCTGTGCTCACTGCTGATCTCCGGGTGAGATACCCCCTCCCCCTGCACTCACAGATCATCTCCGGGTGAGATACCCCCTCCCCCTGCACTCACAGAGCATCTCCGGGTGTGATACCCCCTCCCCCTGCGCTCACTGCTGATCTCCGGGTGAGACACAGCCTCCCCCTGCACTCACAGCTCATCTCCGAGTAAGATACCCCCTCCCCCTGCGCTCACTGCTGATCTCCGGGTGAGATACCCCCTCCCCCTGCACTCACTGCTGATCTCTGGGTGAGATACCCCCTCTCCCTGCACTCACAGCTCATCTCCGAGTGAGATATCCCCCTCTCCCTGCGCTCACTGCTGATCTCCGGGTGAGATACCCCCTCCCCTTGCACTCACAGCTCATCTCCGAGTGAGATACCCCCCTCTCCCTGCGCTCACTGCTGATCTCCGGGTGAGACACAGCCTCCCCCTGCACTCACAGCTCATCTCCGAGTGAGATACCCCCTCCCCCTGCGCTCACTGCTGATCTCCGGGTGAGATACTCCCCCTGCACTCACAGCTCATCTCCAAGTGAGATACCCCCTCCCCCTGCGCTCACTGCTTTTCTCCGAGTGAGATACCCCCTCCCCCTGCACTCACAGATCATCTCCGGGTGAGATACCCCCTCTCCCTGCGCTCACTGCTGATCTCCAGGTGAGACACAGCCTCCCCCTGCATTCACAGATCATCTCCGGGTGAGATACCCCCTCTTCCTGCACTCACTGCTGATCTCCGGGTGAGACACAGCCTCCCCCTGCACTCACAGCTCATCTCCGAGTGAGATACCCCCTCCCCCTGCGCTCACTGCTGATCTCCGGGTGAGACACAGCCTCCCCCTGCACTCACAGCTCATCTCCGAGTGAGATACCCCCTTCTCCCTGCGCTCACTGCTGATCTCCGGGTGAGACACAGCCTCCCCCTGCACTCACAGATCATCTCCGGGTGAGATACCCCCCTCTCCCTGCGCTCACTGCTGATCTCCGGGTGAGACACAGCCTCCCCCTGCACTCACAGATCATCTCCGGGTGAGATACCCCCCTCTCCCTGCGCTCACTGCTGATCTCCGGGTGAGACACAGCCTCCCCCTGCACTCACAGCTCATCTCCAAGTGAGATATACCCCTCTCCCTGCTCTCAATGCTGATCTCCGTGTGAGACACAGCCTCCCCCTGCACTCACAGCTCATCTCCGAGTGAGATACCCCCTCCCCCTGCGCTCACTGCTGATCTCCGGGTGAGACACAGCCTCCCCCTGCACTCACAGATCATCTCCGGGTGAGTTACCCCCCTCTCCCTGCGCTCACTGCTGATCTCCGGGTGAGACACAGCCTCCCCCTGCACTCACAGCTCATCTCCAAGTGAGATACCCCCTTCCCCTGCACTCACTGCTGATCTCTAGGTGAGATACTCCCTCTGCACTCACAGCTCATCTCCGAGTGAGATACCCCCTCCCCCTGTACTCACAGCTGATCTCTAGGTGAGATACTCCCCCTGCACTCACAGTTCATCTCCGAGTGAGATACCCCCTCCCCCTGCACTCACAGATCATCTCCGAGTGAGATATTGCCCTGCCCTCACAGCTCATCTCCGAGTGAGGTACTCCACTGCCCTCACAGCTCATCTCCGAGTGAGATACTCCCCTGCCCTCACAGCTCATCTCCGAGATACTTCCCTGCCCTCACAGCTCATCTCCGAGTGAGATACTACCCTGCCCTCACAGCTCATCTCCGAGTGAGATACTTCCCTGCCCTCACAGCTCTTCGAGTGAGATACTCCCCTGCCCTCACAGCTCATCTCCGAGTGAGATACTCCCCTGCCCTCACAGCTCATCTTCGAGTGAGATACTTCCCTGCCCTCACAGCTCTTCTCCGAGTGAGATACTCCCCTGCCCTCACAGCTCATCTCCGAGTGAGATACTCCCCTGCCCTCACAGCTCATCTCCGAGATACTTCCCTGCCCTCACAGCTCATCTCCGAGTGAGATACTCCCCTGCCCTCACAGCTCATCTCCGAGTGAGATACTCCCCTGCCCTCACAGCTCTTCTCCGAGTGAGATACTCCCTAGCCCTCACAGCTCATCTCCCAGTAAGATACTCCCCTGCCCTCACAGCTCATCTCCGAGTGAGATACTCCCCTGCCCTCACAGCTCATCTCCGAGTGAGATAAACCCTTTCCCTGTGCTCACTGCTGATCTCCGGGTGAGATACCCCCTCCCCCTGCACTCACAGATCATCTCCGGGTGAGATACCCCCTCCCCCTGCACTCACAGATCATCTCCGGGTGTGATACCCCCTCCCCCTGCGCTCACTGCTGATCTCCGGGTAAGAAACAGCCTCCCCCTGCACTCACAGCTCATCTCCGAGTGAGATACCCCCTCCCCCTGCGCTCACTGCTGATCTCCGGGTGAGACACAGCCTCCCCCTGCACTCACAGCTCATCTCCGAGTAAGATACCCCCTCCCCCTGCGCTCACTGCTGATCTCCGGGTGAGATACCCCCTCCCCCTGCACTCACTGCTGATCTCTGGGTGAGATACCCCCTCTCCCTGCACTCACAGCTCATCTCCGAGTGAGATATCCCCCTCTCCCTGCGCTCACTGCTGATCTCCGGGTGAGATACCCCCTCCCCTTGCACTCACAGCTCATCTCCGAGTGAGATACCCCCCTCTCCCTGCGCTCACTGCTGATCTCCGGGTGAGACACAGCCTCCCCCTGCACTCACAGCTCATCTCCGAGTGAGATACCCCCTCCCCCTGCGCTCACTGCTGATCTCCGGGTGAGATACTCCCCCTGCACTCACAGCTCATCTCCAAGTGAGATACCCCCTCCCCCTGCGCTCACTGCTTTTCTCCGAGTGAGATACCCCCTCCCCCTGCACTCACAGATCATCTCTGGGTGAGATACCCCCTCTCCCTGCGCTCACTGCTGATCTCCAGGTGAGACACAGCCTCCCCCTGCATTCACAGATCATCTCCGGGTGAGATACCCAGTCTTCCTGCGCTCACTGCTGATCTCCGGGTGAGACACAGCCTCCCCCTGCACTCACAGCTCATCTCCGAGTGAGATACCCCCTCCCCCTGCGCTCACTGCTGATCTCCGGGTGAGACACAGCCTCCCCCTGCACTCACACCTCATCTCCGAGTGAGATACCCCCTTCTCCCTGCGCTCACTGCTGATCTCCGGGTGAGACACAGCCTCCCCCTGACTCACAGATCATCTCCGGGTGAGATACCCCCCTCTCCCTGCGCTCACTGCTGATCTCCGGGTGAGACACAGCCTCCCCCTGCACTCACAGATCATCTCCGGGTGAGATACCCCCCTCTCCCTGCGCTCACTGCTGATCTCCGGGTGAGACACAGCCTCCCCCTGCACTCACAGCTCATCTCCAAGTGAGATATCCCCCTCTCCCTGCTCTCACTGCTGATCTCCGGGTGAGACACAGCCTCCCCCTGCACTCACAGCTCATCTCCGAGTGAGATACCCCCTCCCCCTGCACTCACTGCTGATCTCTAGGTGAGATACTCCCCCTGCACTCACAGCTCATCTCCGAGTGAGATACCCCCACCCCCTGCACTCACAGCTGATCTCTAGGTGAGATTCTCCCCCTGCACTCACAGCTCAACTCCGGGTGAGATACCCCCTCTCCCTGCACTCACAGCTCATCTCCGAGTGAGATACCCATCTCTCCCTGCGCTCACTGCTGATCTCCGTGTGAGACACAGCCTCCCCCTGCACTCACAGCTCATCTCCGAGTGAGATAGCCCCTCCCCCTGCGCTCACTGCTGATTTCCGGGTGAGATACTCCCCCTGCACTCACAGCTCATCTCCGAGTGAGATACCCCCTCCCCCTGCGCTCACTGCTGATCTCCGGGTGAGATACTCCCCCTGCACTCACAGCTCATCTCCGAGTGAGATACCCCCTCCCCCTGCGCTCACTGCTGATCTCCGAGTGAGATACCCCCTCCCCCTGCACTTCCAGATCATCTCCGGGTGAGAGACCCCCTCTCCCTGCGCTCACTGCTGATCTCCGGGTGAGACACAGCCTCCCCCTGCACTCACAGATCATCTCCGGGTGAGATACCCCCCTCTCCCTGCGCTCACTGCTGATCTCCGGGTGAGACACAGCCTCCCCCTGCACTCACAGATCATCTCCGGGTGAGATACCCCCTCTCCCTGCGCTCACTGCTGATCTCCGGGTGAGACACAGCCTCCCCCTGCACTCACAGCTCATCTCCGAGTGAGATACCCCCTCCCCCTGCGCTCACTGCTGATCTCCGGGTGAGACACAGCCTCCCCCTGCACTCACAGCTCATCTCCGAGTGAGATACCCCCTTCTCCCTGCGCTCACTGCTGATCTCCGGGTGAGACACAGCCTCCCCCTGCACTCACAGATCATCTCCGGGTGAGATACCCCCCTCTCCCTGCTCTCACTGCTGATCTCCGGGGGAGACACAGCCTCCCCCTGCACTCACAGCTCATCTCCAAGTGAGATACCCCCTCCCCCTGCACTCACTGCTGATCTCTAGGTGAGATACTCCCTCTGCACTCACAGCTCATCTCCGAGTGAGATACCCCCTCCCCCTGTACTCACAGCTGATCTCTAGGTGAGATACTCCCCCTGCACTCACAGTTCATCTCCGAGTGAGATACCCCCTCGCCCTGCACTCACAGATCATCTCCGAGTGAGATATTCCCCTGCCCTCACAGCTCATCTCCGAGTGAGGTACTCCCCTGCCCTCACAGCTCATCTCCGAGTGAGATACTCCCCTGCCCTCACAGCTCATCTCCGAGATACTTCCCTGCCCTCACAGCTCATCTCCGAGTGAGATACTCCCCTGCCCTCACAGCTCATCTCCGAGTGAGATACTTCCCTGCCCTCACAGCTCTTCGAGTGAGATACTCCCCTGCCCTCACAGCTCATCTCCGAGTGAGATACTCCCCTGCCCTCACAGCTCATCTTCGAGTGAGATACTTCCCTGCCCTCACAGCTCTTCTCCGAGTGAGATACTCCCCTGCCCTCACAGCTCATCTCCGAGTGAGATACTCCCCTGCCCTCACAGCTCATCTCCGAGATACTTCCCTGCCCTCACAGCTCATCTCCGAGTGAGATACTCCCCTGCCCTCACAGCTCATCTCCGAGTGAGATACTCCCCTGCCCTCACAGCTCATCTCCGAGTGAGATACTCCCCTGCCCTCACAGCTCTTCTCCGAGTGAGATACTCCCTAGCCCTCACAGCTCATCTCCCAGTGAGATACTCCCCTGCCCTCACAGCTCATCTCCGAGTGAGATACTCCCCTGCCCTCACAGCTCATCTCCGAGTGAGATAAACCCTTTCCCTGTGCTCACTGCTGATCTCCGGGTGAGATACCCCCTCCCCCTGCACTCACAGATCATCTCCGGGTGAGATACCCCCTCTCCCTGCGCTCACTGCTGATCTGCGGGTGAGAAACCCCCTCCCCCTGCACTCACACATCATCTCCGGGTGTGATACCCCCTCCCCCTGCGCTCACTGCTGATCTCCGGGTGAGATACCCCCTCCCCCTGCACTCACAGCTCATCTCCAAGTGAGATACTCCCCTGCCCTCACAGCTCATCTCCGAGATACTTCCCTGCCCTCACAGCTCATCTCCGAGTGAGATACTCCCCTGCCCTCACAGCTCATCTCCGAGTGAGATACTCCCCTGCCCTCACAGCTCATCTCCGAGATACTTCCCTGCCCTCACAGCTCATCTCCGAGTGAGATACTCCCCTGCCCTCACAGCTCATCTCCGAGTGAGATACTCCCCTGCCCTCACAGCTCATCTCCGAGTGAGATACTCCCCTGCCCTCACAGCTCTTCTCCGAGTGAGATACTCCCTAGCCCTCACAGGTCATCTCCCAGTGAGATACTCCCCTGCCCTCACAGCTCATCTCCGAGTGAGATACTCCCCTGCCCTCACAGCTCATCTCCGAGTGAGATAAACCCTTTCCCTGTGCTCACTGCTGGTCTCCGGGTGAGATACCCCCTCCCCCTGCACTCACAGATCATCTCCGGGTGAGATACCCCCTCTCCCTGCGCTCACTGCTGTTCTCTGGATGAGATACCCCCTCCCCCTGCACTCACAGATCATCTCCGGGTGTGATACCCCCTCCCCCTGCGCTCACTGCTGATCTCCGGGTAAGAAACAGCCTCCCCCTGCACTCACAGCTCATCTCCGAGTGAGATACCCCCTCCCCCTGCGCTCACTGCTGATCTCCGGGTGAGACACAGCCTCCCCCTGCACTTACAGCTCATCTCCGAGTAAGATACCCCCTCCCCCTGCGCTCACTGCTGATCTCCGGGTGAGATACCCCCTCCCCCTGCGCTCACTGCTGATCTCTGGGTGAGATACCCCCTCTCCCTGCACTCACAGCTCATCTCCGAGTGAGATACCCCCCTCTCCCTGCGCTCACTGCTGATCTCCGGGTGAGATACCCCCTCCCCTTGCACTCACAGCTCATCTCCGAGTGAGATATCCCCCTCTCCCTGCGCTCACTGCTGTTCTCCGGGTGAGACACAGCCTCCCCCTGCACTCACAGCTCATCTCCGAGTGAGATACCCCCTCCCCCTGCGCTCACTGCTGATCTCCGGGTGAGATACTCCCCCTGCACTCACAGCTCATCTCCAAGTGAGATACCCCCTCCCCCTGCGCTCACTGCTTTTCTCCGAGTGAGATACCCCCTCCCCCTGCACTCACAGATCATCTCCGGGTGAGATACCCCCTCTCCCTGCGCTCACTGCTGATCTCCGGGTGAGACACAGCCTCCCCCGGCACTCAAAGATCATCTCCGAGTGAGATACCCCCCTCCCCCTGCGCTCACTGCTTTTCATCGAGTGAGATACCCCCTCCCCCTGCACTCACAGATCATCTCCGGGTGAGATACCCCCTCTCCCTGCGCTCACTGCTGATCTCCGGGTGAGATACAGCGTCCCCCTGCATTCACAGATCATCTCCGGGTGAGATACCCCCTCGTCCTGCGCTCACTGCTGATCTCCGGGTGAGACACAGCCTCCCCCTGCACTCACAGCTCATCTCCGAGTGAGATACCCCCTCCCCCTGCGCTCACTGCTGATCTCCGGGTGAGACACAGCCTCCCCCTGCACTCACAGCTCATCTCCGAGTGAGATACCCCCTTCTCCCTGCGCTCACTGCTGATCTCCAGGTGAGACACAGCCTCCCCCTGCACTCACAGATCATCTCCGGGTGAGATACCCCCCTCTCCCTGCGCTCACTGCTGATCTCCGGGTGAGACACAGCCTCCCCCTGCACTCACAGATCATCTCCGGGTGAGATACCCCCCTCCCCCTGCGCTCACTGCTGATCTCCGGGTGAGATACTCCCCCTGCACTCACAGCCCATCTCCGAGTGAGATACCCCCTCCCCCTGCGCTCACTGCTGATCTCCGGGTGAGATACTCCCCCTGCACTCACAGCTCATCTCCGAGTGAGATACCCCCTCCCCCTGCGCTCACTGCTGATCTCCGAGTGAGATACCCCCTCCCCCTGCACTCACAGATCATCTCCGGGTGAGAGACCCCCTCTCCCTGCGCTCACTGCTGATCTCCGGGTGAGACACAGCCTCCCCCTGCACTCACAGATCATCTCCGGGTGAGATACCCCCCTCTCCCTGCGCTCACTGCTGATCTCCGGGTGAGACACAGCCTCCCCCTGCACTCACAGATCATCTCCGGTTGAGATACCCCCTCTCCCTGCGCTCACTGCTGATCTCCGGGTGAGACACAGCCTCCCCCTGCACTCACAGCTCATCTCCGAGTGAGATACCCCCTCCCCCTGCGCTCACTGCTGATCTCCGGGTGAGACACAGCCTCCCCCTGCACTCACAGCTCATCTCCGAGTGAGATACCCCCTTCTCCCTGCGCTCACTGCTGATCTCCGGGTGAGACACAGCCTCCCCCTGCACTCACAGATCATCTCCGGGTGAGATACCCCCCTCTCCCTGCGCTCACTGCTGATCTCCGGGTGAGACACAGCCTCCCCCTGCACTCACAGCTCATCTCCAAGTGAGATACCCCCTCCCCCTGCACTCACTGCTGATCTCTAGGTGAGATACTCCCTCTGCACTCACAGCTCATCTCCGAGTGAGATACCCCCTCCCCCTGTACTCACAGCTGATCTCTAGGTGAGATACTCCCCCTGCACTCACAGTTCATCTCCGAGTGAGATACCCCCTCCCCCTGCACTCATAGATCATCTCCGAGTGAGATATTCCCCTGCCCTCACAGCTCATCTCCGAGTGAGGTACTCCCCTGCTCTCACAGCTCATCTCCGAGTGAGATACTCCCCTGCCCTCACAGCTCATCTCCGAGATACTTCCCTGCCCTCACAGCTCATCTCCGAGTGAGATACTCCCCTGCCCTCACAGCTCATCTCCGAGTGAGATACTTCCCTGCCCTCACAGCTCTTCGAGTGAGATACTCCCCTGCCCTCACAGCTCATCTCCGAGTGAGATACCCCCTCCCCTCACAGCTCATCTTCGAGTGAGATACTTCCCTGCCCTCACAGCTCTTCTCCGAGTGAGATACTCCCCTGCCCTCACAGCTCATCTCCGAGTGAGATACTCCCCTGCCCTCACAGCTCATCTCCGAGATACTTCCCTGCCCTCACAGCTCATCTCCGAGTGAGATACTCCCCTGCACTCACAGCTCATCTCCGAGTGAGATACCCCCTCCCCCTGCGCTCACTGCTGATCTCCGAGTGAGATACCCCCTCCCCCTGCACTCACAGATCATCTCCGGGTGAGAGACCCCCTCTCCCTGCGCTCACTGCTGATCTCCGGGTGAGACACAGCCTCCCCCTGCACTCACAGATCATCTCCGGGTGAGATACCCCCCTCTCCCTGCGCTCACTGCTGATCTCCGGGTGAGACACAGCCTCCCCCTGCACTCACAGATCATCTCCGGTTGAGATACCCCCTCTCCCTGCGCTCACTGCTGATCTCCGGGTGAGACACAGCCTCCCCCTGCACTCACAGCTCATCTCCGAGTGAGATACCCCCTCCCCCTGCGCTCACTGCTGATCTCCGGGTGAGACACAGCCTCCCCCTGCACTAACAGCTCATCTCCGAGTGAGATACCCCCTTCTCCCTGCGCTCACTGCTGATCTCCGGGTGAGACACAGCCTCCCCCTTCACTCACAGATCATCTCCGGGTGAGATACCCCCCTCTCCCTGCGCTCACTGCTGATCTCCGGGTGAGACACAGCCTCCCCCTGCACTCACAGCTCATCTCCAAGTGAGATACCCCCTCCCCCTGCACTCACTGCTGATCTCTAGGTGAGATACTCCCTCTGCACTCACAGCTCATCTCCGAGTGAGATACCCCCTCCCCCTGTACTCACAGCTGATCTCTAGGTGAGATACTCCCCCTGCACTCACAGTTCATCTCCGAGTGAGATACCCCCTCCCCCTGCACTCATAGATCATCTCCGAGTGAGATATTCCCCTGCCCTCACAGCTCATCTCCGAGTGAGGTACTCCCCTGCTCTCACAGCTCATCTCCGAGTGAGATACTCCCCTGCCCTCACAGCTCATCTCCGAGATACTTCCCTGCCCTCACAGCTCATCTCCGAGTGAGATACTCCCCTGCCCTCACAGCTCATCTCCGAGTGAGATACTTCCCTGCCCTCACAGCTCTTCGAGTGAGATACTCCCCTGCCCTCACAGCTCATCTCCGAGTGAGATACCCCCTCCCCTCACAGCTCATCTTCGAGTGAGATACTTCCCTGCCCTCACAGCTCTTCTCCGAGTGAGATACTCCCCTGCCCTCACAGCTCATCTCCGAGTGAGATACTCCCCTGCCCTCACAGCTCATCTCCGAGATACTTCCCTGCCCTCACAGCTCATCTCCGAGTGAGATACTCCCCTGCCCTCACAGCTCATCTCCGAGTGAGATACTCCCCTGCCCTCACAGCTCATCTCCGAGTGAGATACTCCCCTGCCCTCACAGCTCTTCTCCGAGTGAGATACTCCCTAGCCCTCACAGCTCATCTCCCAGTGAGATACTCCCCTGCCCTCACAGCTCATCTCCGAGTGAGATACTCCCCTGCCCTCACAGCTCATCTCCGAGTGAGATAAACCCTTTCCCTGTGCTCACTGCTGATCTCCGGGTGAGATACCCCCTCCCCCTGCACTCACAGATCATCTCCGGGTGAGATACCCCCTCTCCCTGCGCTCACTGCTGATCTCCAGGTGAGATACCCCCTCCCCCTGCACTCACAGATCATCTCCGGGTGTGATACCCCCTCCCCCTGCGCTCACTGCTGATCTCCGGGTGAGATACCCCCTCCCCCTGCACTCACAGCTCATCTCCAAGTGAGATACTCCCCTGCCCTCACAGCTCATCTCCGAGATACTTCCCTGCCCTCACAGCTCATCTCCGAGTGAGATACTCCCCTGCCCTCACAGCTCATCTCCGAGTGAGATACTCCCCTGCCCTCACAGCTCATCTCCGAGATACTTCCCTGCCCTCACAGCTCATCTCCGAGATACTTCCCTGCCCTCACAGCTCATCTCCGAGTGAGATACTCCCCTGCCCTCACAGCTCATCTCCGAGTGAGATACTCCCCTGCCCTCACAGCTCATCTCCGAGTGAGATACTCCCCTGCCCTCACAGCTCTTCTCCGAGTGAGATACTCCCTAGCCCTCACAGCTCATCTCCCAGTGAGATACTCCCCTGCCCTCACAGCTCATCTCCGAGTGAGATACTCCCCTGCCCTCACAGCTCATCTCCGAGTGAGATAAACCCTTTCCCTGTGCTCACTGCTGATCTCCGGGTGAGACACAGCCTCCCCCGGCACTCACAGATCATCTCCGAGTGAGATACCCCCCTCCCCCTGCGCTCACTGCTTTTCTCCGAGTGAGATACCCCCTCCCCCTGCACTCACAGATCATCTCCGGGTGAGATACCCCCTCTCCCTGCGCTCACTGCTGATCTCCGGGTGAGATACAGCGTCCCCCTGCATTCACAGATCATCTCCGGGTGAGATACCCCCTCGTCCTGCGCTCACTGCTGATCTCCGGGTGAGACACAGCCTCCCCCTGCACTCACAGCTCATCTCCGAGTGAGATACCCCCTTCTCCCTGCGCTCACTGCTGATCTCCAGGTGAGACACAGCCTCCCCCTGCACTCACAGATCATCTCCGGGTGAGATACCCCCCTCTCCCTGCGCTCACTGCTGATCTCCGGGTGAGACACAGCCTCCCCCTGCACTCACAGATCATCTCCGGGTGAGATACCCCCCTCCCCCTGCGCTCACTGCTGATCTCCGGGTGAGATACTCCCCCTGCACTCACAGCCCATCTCCGAGTGAGATACCCCCTCCCCCTGCGCTCACTGCTGATCTCCGGGTGAGATACTCCCCCTGCACTCACAGCTCATCTCCGAGTGAGATACCCCCTCCCCCTGCGCTCACTGCTGATCTCCGAGTGAGATACCCCCTCCCCCTGCACTCACAGATCATCTCCGGGTGAGAGACCCCCTCTCCCTGCGCTCACTGCTGATCTCCGGGTGAGACACAGCCTCCCCCTGCACTCACAGATCATCTCCGGGTGAGATACCCCCCTCTCCCTGCGCTCACTGCTGATCTCCGGGTGAGACACAGCCTCCCCCTGCACTCACAGATCATCTCCGGTTGAGATACCCCCTCTCCCTGCGCTCACTGCTGATCTCCGGGTGAGACACAGCCTCCCCCTGCACTCACAGCTCATCTCCGAGTGAGATACCCCCTCCCCCTGCGCTCACTGCTGATCTCCGGGTGAGACACAGCCTCCCCCTGCACTCACAGCTCATCTCCGAGTGAGATACCCCCTTCTCCCTGCGCTCACTGCTGATCTCCGGGTGAGACACAGCCTCCCCCTGCACTCACAGATCATCTCCGGGTGAGATACCCCCCTCTCCCTGCGCTCACTGCTGATCTCCGGGTGAGACACAGCCTCCCCCTGCACTCACAGCTCATCTCCAAGTGAGATACCCCCTCCCCCTGCACTCACTGCTGATCTCTAGGTGAGATACTCCCTCTGCACTCACAGCTCATCTCCGAGTGAGATACCCCCTCCCCCTGTACTCACAGCTGATCTCTAGGTGAGATACTCCCCCTGCACTCACAGTTCATCTCCGAGTGAGATACCCCCTCCCCCTGCACTCATAGATCATCTCCGAGTGAGATATTCCCCTGCCCTCACAGCTCATCTCCGAGTGAGGTACTCCCCTGCTCTCACAGCTCATCTCCGAGTGAGATACTCCCCTGCCCTCACAGCTCATCTCCGAGATACTTCCCTGCCCTCACAGCTCATCTCCGAGTGAGATACTCCCCTGCCCTCACAGCTCATCTCCGAGTGAGATACTTCCCTGCCCTCACAGCTCTTCGAGTGAGATACTCCCCTGCCCTCACAGCTCATCTCCGAGTGAGATACCCCCTCCCCTCACAGCTCATCTTCGAGTGAGATACTTCCCTGCCCTCACAGCTCTTCTCCGAGTGAGATACTCCCCTGCCCTCACAGCTCATCTCCGAGTGAGATACTCCCCTGCCCTCACAGCTCATCTCCGAGATACTTCCCTGCCCTCACAGCTCATCTCCGAGTGAGATACTCCCCTGCCCTCACAGCTCATCTCCGAGTGAGATACTCCCCTGCCCTCACAGCTCATCTCCGAGTGAGATACTCCCCTGCCCTCACAGCTCTTCTCCGAGTGAGATACTCCCTAGCCCTCACAGCTCATCTCCCAGTGAGATACTCCCCTGCCCTCACAGCTCTTCTCCGAGTGAGATACCCCCTTCTCCCTGTGCTCACTGCTGATCTCCGGGTGAGACACAGCCTCCCCCTGCACTCACAGATCATCTCCGGGTGAGATACCCCCCTCTCCCTGCGCTCACTGCTGATCTCCGGGTGAGACACAGCCTCCCCCTGCACTCACAGCTCATCTCCAAGTGAGATACCCCCTCCCCCTGCACTCACTGCTGATCTCTAGGTGAGATACTCCCTCTGCACTCACAGCTCATCTCCGAGTGAGATACCCCCTCCCCCTGTACTCAAAGCTGATCTCTAGGTGAGATACTCCCCCTGCACTCACAGTTCATCTCCGAGTGAGATACCCCCTCCCCCTGCACTCATAGATCATCTCCGAGTGAGATATTCCCCTGCCCTCACAGCTCATCTCCGAGTGAGGTACTCCCCTGCTCTCACAGCTCATCTCCGAGTGAGATACTCCCCTGCCCTCACAGCTCATCTCCGAGATACTTCCCTGCCCTCACAGCTCATCTCCGAGTGAGATACTCCCCTGCCCTCACAGCTCATCTCCGAGTGAGATACTTCCCTGCCCTCACAGCTCTTCGAGTGAGATACTCCCCTGCCCTCACAGCTCATCTCCGAGTGAGATACCCCCTCCCCTCACAGCTCATCTTCGAGTGAGATACTTCCCTGCCCTCACAGCTCTTCTCCGAGTGAGATACTCCCCTGCCCTCACAGCTCATCTCCGAGTGAGATACTCCCCTGCCCTCACAGCTCATCTCCGAGATACTTCCCTGCCCTCACAGCTCATCTCCGAGTGAGATACTCCCCTGCCCTCACAGCTCATCTCCGAGTGAGATACTCCCCTGCCCTCACAGCTCATCTCCGAGTGAGATACTCCCCTGCCCTCACAGCTCTTCTCCGAGTGAGATACTCCCTAGCCCTCACAGCTCATCTCCCAGTGAGATACTCCCCTGCCCTCACAGCTCATCTCCGAGTGAGATACTCCCCTGCCCTCACAGCTCATCTCCGAGTGAGATAAACCCTTTCCCTGTGCTCACTGCTGATCTCCGGGTGAGATACCCCCTCCCCCTGCACTCACAGATCATCTCCGGGTGAGATACCCCCTCTCCCTGCGCTCACTGCTGATCTCCGGGTGAGATACCCCCTCCCCCTGCACTCACAGATCATCTCCGGGTGTGATACCCCCTCCCCCTGCGCTCACTGCTGATCTCCGGGTGAGATACCCCCTCCCCCTGCACTCACAGCTCATCTCCAAGTGAGATACTCCCCTGCCCTCACAGCTCATCTCCGAGATACTTCCCTGCCCTCACAGCTCATCTCCGAGTGAGATACTCCCCTGCCCTCACAGCTCATCTCCGAGTGAGATACTCCCCTGCCCTCACAGCTCATCTCCGAGATACTTCCCTGCCCTCACAGCTCATCTCCGAGATACTTCCCTGCCCTCACAGCTCATCTCCGAGTGAGATACTCCCCTGCCCTCACAGCTCATCTCCGAGTGAGATACTCCCCTGCCCTCACAGCTCATCTCCGAGTGAGATACTCCCCTGCCCTCACAGCTCTTCTCCGAGTGAGATACTCCCTAGCCCTCACAGCTCATCTCCCAGTGAGATACTCCCCTGCCCTCACAGCTCATCTCCGAGTGAGATACTCCCCTGCCCTCACAGCTCATCTCCGAGTGAGATAAACCCTTTCCCTGTGCTCACTGCTGATCTCCGGGTGAGACACAGCCTCCCCCGGCACTCACAGATCATCTCCGAGTGAGATACCCCCCTCCCCCTGCGCTCACTGCTTTTCTCCGAGTGAGATACCCCCTCCCCCTGCACTCACAGATCATCTCCGGGTGAGATACCCCCTCTCCCTGCGCTCACTGCTGATCTCCGGGTGAGATACAGCGTCCCCCTGCATTCACAGATCATCTCCGGGTGAGATACCCCCTCGTCCTGCGCTCACTGCTGATCTCCGGGTGAGACACAGCCTCCCCCTGCACTCACAGCTCATCTCCGAGTGAGATACCCCCTTCTCCCTGCGCTCACTGCTGATCTCCAGGTGAGACACAGCCTCCCCCTGCACTCACAGATCATCTCCGGGTGAGATACCCCCCTCTCCCTGCGCTCACTGCTGATCTCCGGGTGAGACACAGCCTCCCCCTGCACTCACAGATCATCTCCGGGTGAGATACCCCCCTCCCCCTGCGCTCACTGCTGATCTCCGGGTGAGATACTCCCCCTGCACTCACAGCCCATCTCCGAGTGAGATACCCCCTCCCCCTGCGCTCACTGCTGATCTCCGGGTGAGATACTCCCCCTGCACTCACAGCTCATCTCCGAGTGAGATACCCCCTCCCCCTGCGCTCACTGCTGATCTCCGAGTGAGATACCCCCTCCCCCTGCACTCACATATCATCTCCGGGTGAGAGACCTCCTCTCCCTGCGCTCACTGCTGATCTCCGGGTGAGACACAGCCTCCCCCTGCACTCACAGATCATCTCCGGGTGAGATACCCCCCTCTCCCTGCGCTCACTGCTGATCTCCGGGTGAGACACAGCCTCCCCCTGCACTCACAGATCATCTCCGGTTGAGATACCCCCTCTCCCTGCGCTCACTGCTGATCTCCGGGTGAGACACAGCCTCCCCCTGCACTCACAGCTCATCTCCGAGTGAGATACCCCCTCCCCCTGCGCTCACTGCTGATCTCCGGGTGAGACACAGCCTCCCCCTGCACTCACAGCTCATCTCCGAGTGAGATACCCCCTTCTCCCTGCGCTCACTGCTGATCTCCGGGTGAGACACAGCCTCCCCCTGCACTCACAGATCATCTCCGGGTGAGATACCCCCCTCTCCCTGCGCTCACTGCTGATCTCCGGGTGAGACACAGCCTCCCCCTGCACTCACAGCTCATCTCCAAGTGAGATACCCCCTCCCCCTGCACTCACTGCTGATCTCTAGGTGAGATACTCCCTCTGCACTCACAGCTCATCTCCGAGTGAGATACCCCCTCCCCCTGTACTCACAGCTGATCTCTAGGTGAGATACTCCCCCTGCACTCACAGTTCATCTCCGAGTGAGATACCCCCTCCCCCTGCACTCATAGATCATCTCCGAGTGAGATATTCCCCTGCCCTCACAGCTCATCTCCGAGTGAGGTACTCCCCTGCTCTCACAGCTCATCTCCGAGTGAGATACTCCCCTGCCCTCACAGCTCATCTCCGAGATACTTCCCTGCCCTCACAGCTCATCTCCGAGTGAGATACTCCCCTGCCCTCACAGCTCATCTCCGAGTGAGATACTTCCCTGCCCTCACAGCTCTTCGAGTGAGATACTCCCCTGCCCTCACAGCTCATCTCCGAGTGAGATACCCCCTCCCCTCACAGCTCATCTTCGAGTGAGATACTTCCCTGCCCTCACAGCTCTTCTCCGAGTGAGATACTCCCCTGCCCTCACAGCTCATCTCCGAGTGAGATACTCCCCTGCCCTCACAGCTCATCTCCGAGATACTTCCCTGCCCTCACAGCTCATCTCCGAGTGAGATACTCCCCTGCCCTCACAGCTCATCTCCGAGTGAGATACTCCCCTGCCCTCACAGCTCATCTCCGAGTGAGATACTCCCCTGCCCTCACAGCTCTTCTCCGAGTGAGATACTCCCTAGCCCTCACAGCTCATCTCCCAGTGAGATACTCCCCTGCCCTCACAGCTCATCTCCGAGTGAGATACTCCCCTGCCCTCACAGCTCATCTCCGAGTGAGATAAACCCTTTCCCTGTGCTCACTGCTGATCTCCGGGTGAGATACCCCCTCCCCCTGCACTCACAGATCATCTCCGGGTGAGATACCCCCTCTCCCTGCGCTCACTGCTGATCTCCGGGTGAGACACAGCCTCCCCCTGCACTCACAGCTCATCTCCGAGTGAGATACCCCCTTCTCCCTGCGCTCACTGCTGATCTCCAGGTGAGACACAGCCTCCCCCTGCACTCACAGATCATCTCCGGGTGAGATACCCCCCTCTCCCTGCGCTCACTGCTGATCTCCGGGTGAGACACAGCCTCCCCCTGCACTCACAGATCATCTCCGGGTGAGATACCCCCCTCCCCCTGCGCTCACTGCTGATCTCCGGGTGAGATACTCCCCCTGCACTCACAGCCCATCTCCGAGTGAGATACCCCCTCCCCCTGCGCTCACTGCTGATCTCCGGGTGAGATACTCCCCCTGCACTCACAGCTCATCTCCGAGTGAGATACCCCCTCCCCCTGCGCTCACTGCTGATCTCCGAGTGAGATACCCCCTCCCCCTGCACTCACATATCATCTCCGGGTGAGAGACCTCCTCTCCCTGCGCTCACTGCTGATCTCCGGGTGAGACACAGCCTCCCCCTGCACTCACAGATCATCTCCGGGTGAGATACCCCCCTCTCCCTGCGCTCACTGCTGATCTCCGGGTGAGACACAGCCTCCCCCTGCACTCACAGATCATCTCCGGTTGAGATACCCCCTCTCCCTGCGCTCACTGCTGATCTCCGGGTGAGACACAGCCTCCCCCTGCACTCACAGCTCATCTCCGAGTGAGATACCCCCTCCCCCTGCGCTCACTGCTGATCTCCGGGTGAGACACAGCCTCCCCCTGCACTCACAGCTCATCTCCGAGTGAGATACCCCCTTCTCCCTGCGCTCACTGCTGATCTCCGGGTGAGACACAGCCTCCCCCTGCACTCACAGATCATCTCCGGGTGAGATACCCCCCTCTCCCTGCGCTCACTGCTGATCTCCGGGTGAGACACAGCCTCCCCCTGCACTCACAGCTCATCTCCAAGTGAGATACCCCCTCCCCCTGCACTCACTGCTGATCTCTAGGTGAGATACTCCCTCTGCACTCACAGCTCATCTCCGAGTGAGATACCCCCTCCCCCTGTACTCACAGCTGATCTCTAGGTGAGATACTCCCCCTGCACTCACAGTTCATCTCCGAGTGAGATACCCCCTCCCCCTGCACTCATAGATCATCTCCGAGTGAGATATTCCCCTGCCCTCACAGCTCATCTCCGAGTGAGGTACTCCCCTGCTCTCACAGCTCATCTCCGAGTGAGATACTCCCCTGCCCTCACAGCTCATCTCCGAGATACTTCCCTGCCCTCACAGCTCATCTCCGAGTGAGATACTCCCCTGCCCTCACAGCTCATCTCCGAGTGAGATACTTCCCTGCCCTCACAGCTCTTCGAGTGAGATACTCCCCTGCCCTCACAGCTCATCTCCGAGTGAGATACCCCCTCCCCTCACAGCTCATCTTCGAGTGAGATACTTCCCTGCCCTCACAGCTCTTCTCCGAGTGAGATACTCCCCTGCCCTCACAGCTCATCTCCGAGTGAGATACTCCCCTGCCCTCACAGCTCATCTCCGAGATACTTCCCTGCCCTCACAGCTCATCTCCGAGTGAGATACTCCCCTGCCCTCACAGCTCATCTCCGAGTGAGATACTCCCCTGCCCTCACAGCTCATCTCCGAGTGAGATACTCCCCTGCCCTCACAGCTCTTCTCCGAGTGAGATACTCCCTAGCCCTCACAGCTCATCTCCCAGTGAGATACTCCCCTGCCCTCACAGCTCATCTCCGAGTGAGATACTCCCCTGCCCTCACAGCTCATCTCCGAGTGAGATAAACCCTTTCCCTGTGCTCACTGCTGATCTCCGGGTGAGATACCCCCTCCCCCTGCACTCACAGATCATCTCCGGGTGAGATACCCCCTCTCCCTGCGCTCACTGCTGATCTCCGGGTGAGATACCCCCTCCCCCTGCACTCACAGATCATCTCCGGGTGTGATACCCCCTCCCCCTGCGCTCACTGCTGATCTCCGGGTGAGATACCCCCTCCCCCTGCACTCACAGCTCATCTCCAAGTGAGATACTCCCCTGCCCTCACAGCTCATCTCCGAGATACTTCCCTGCCCTCACAGCTCATCTCCGAGTGAGATACTCCCCTGCCCTCACAGCTCATCTCCGAGTGAGATACTCCCCTGCCCTCACAGCTCATCTCCGAGATACTTCCCTGCCCTCACAGCTCATCTCCGAGATACTTCCCTGCCCTCACAGCTCATCTCCGAGTGAGATACTCCCCTGCCCTCACAGCTCATCTCCGAGTGAGATACTCCCCTGCCCTCACAGCTCATCTCCGAGTGAGATACTCCCCTGCCCTCACAGCTCTTCTCCGAGTGAGATACTCCCTAGCCCTCACAGCTCATCTCCCAGTGAGATACTCCCCTGCCCTCACAGCTCATCTCCGAGTGAGATACTCCCCTGCCCTCACAGCTCATCTCCGAGTGAGATAAACCCTTTCCCTGTGCTCACTGCTGATCTCCGGGTGAGATACCCCCTCCCCCTGCACTCACAGATCATCTCCGGGTGAGATACCCCCTCTCCCTGCGCTCACTGCTGATCTCCGGGTGAGATACCCCCTCCCCCTGCACTCACAGTTCATCTCCGGGTGTGATACCCCCTCCCCCTGCGCTCACTGCTGATCTCCGGGTAAGAAACAGCCTCCCCCTGCACTCACAGCTCATCTCCGAGTGAGATACCCCCTCCCCCTGCGCTCACTGCTGATCTCCGGGTGAGACACAGCCTCCCCCTGCACTCACAGCTCATCTCCGAGTAAGATACCCCCTCCCCCTGCGCTCACTGCTGATCTCCGGGTGAGATACCCCCTCCCCCTGCGCTCACTGCTGATCTCTGGGTGAGATACCCCCTCTCCCTGCACTCACAGCTCATCTCCGAGTGAGATACCCCCCTCTCCCTGCGCTCACTGCTGATCTCCGGGTGAGATACCCCCTCCCCTTGCACTCACAGCTCATCTCCGAGTGAGATACCCCCCTCTCCCTGCGCTCACTGCTGATCTCCGGGTGAGACACAGCCTCCCCCTGCACTCACAGCTCATCTCCGAGTGAGATTCCCCCTCCCCCTGCGCTCACTGCTGATCTCCGGGTGAGATACTCCCCCTGCACTCACAGCTCATCTCCAAGTGAGATACCCCCTCCCCCTGCGCTCACTGCTTTTCTCCGAGTGAGATACCCCCTCCCCCTGCACTCACAGATCATCTCCGGGTGAGACACCCCCTCTCCCTGCGCTCACTGCTGATCTCCGGGTGAGACACAGCCTCCGCCGGCACTCACAGATCATCTCCGAGTGAGATACCCCCTCCCCCTGCGCTCACTGCTTTTCTCCGAGTGAGATACCCCCTCCCCCTGCACTCACAGATCATCTCCGGGTGAGATACCCCCTCTCCCTGCGCTCACTGCTGATCTCCGGGTGAGACACAGCCTCCCCCTGCATTCACAGATCATCTCCGGGTGAGATACCCCCTCTTCCTGCGCTCACTGCTGATCTCCGGGTTAGACACAGCCTCCCCCTGCACTCACAGCTCATCTCTGAGTGAGATACCCCCTCCCCCTGCGCTCACTGCTGATCTCCGGGTGAGACACAGCCTCCCCCTGCACTCACAGCTCATCTCCGAGTGAGATACCCCCTTCTCCCTGCGCTCACTGCTGATCTCCGGGTGAGACACAGCCTCCCCCTGCACTCACAGATCATCTCCGGGTGAGATACCCCCCTCTCCCTGCGCTCACTGCTGATCTCCGGGTGAGACACAGCCTCCCCCTGCACTCACAGATCATCTCCGGGTGAGATACCCCCCTCTCCCTGCGCTCAATGCTGATCTCCGGGTGAGAAACAGCCTCCCCCTGCACTCACAGCTCATCTCCAAGTGAGATATCCCCCTCTCCCTGCTCTCACTGCTGATCTCCGGGTGAGACACAGCCTCCCCCTGCACTCACAGCTCATCTCCGAGTGAGATACCCCCTCCCCCTGCACTCACTGCTGATCTCTAGGTGAGATACTCCCCCTGCACTCACAGCTCATCTCCGAGTGAGATACCCCCACCCCCTGCACTCACAGCTGATCTCTAGGTGAGATTCTCCCCCTGCACTCACAGCTCATCTGCGGGTGAGATACCCCCTCCCCTTGCACTCACAGCTCATCTCCGAGTGAGATACCCCCTCCCCCTGCGCTCACTGCTGATCTCCGGGTGAGATACTCCCCCTGCGCTCACAGCTCATCTCCAAGTGAGATACCCCCTCCCCCTGCGCTCACTGCTTTTATCCGAGTGAGATACCCCCTCCCCCTGCACTCACAGATCATCTCCGGGTGAGATACCCTCTCTCCCTGCGCTCACTGCTGATCTCCGGGTGAGACACAGCCTCGCCCTGCATTCACAGATCATCTCCGGGTGAGATACCCCCTCTTCCTGCGCTCACTGCTGATCTCCGTTTGAAACACAGCCTCCCCCTGCACTCACAGCTCATCTCCGAGTGAGATACCCCCTCCCCCTGCGCTCACTGCTGATCTCCGGGTGAGACACAGCCTCCCCCTGCACTCACAGCTCATCTCCGAGTGAGATACCCCCTCCCCCTGCACTCACTGCTGATCTCTAGGTGAGATACTCCCCCTGCACTCACAGCTCATGTCCGAGTGAGATACCCCCACCCCCTGCACTCACAGCTGATCTCTAGGTGAGATTCTCCCCCTGCACTCACAGCTCAACTCCGGGTGAGATACCCCCTCCCCCTGCACTCACAGCTCATCTCCGAGTGAGATACCCATCTCTCCCTGCGCTCACTGCTGATCTCCGGGTGAGAAACAGCCTCCCCCTGCACTCACAGCTCATCTCCAAGTGAGATATCCCCCTCTCCCTGCTCTCACTGCTGATCTCCGGGTGAGACACAGCCTCCCCCTGCACTCACAGCTCATCTCCGAGTGAGATACCCCCTCCCCCTGCACTCACTGCTGATCTCTAGGTGAGATACTCCCCCTGCACTCACAGCTCATCTCCGAGTGAGATACCCCCACCCCCTGCACTCACAGCTGATCTCTAGGTGAGATTCTCCCCCTGCACTCACAGCTCATCTCCGGGTGAGATACCCCCTCCCCTTGCACTCACAGCTCATCTCCGAGTGAGATACCCCCTCCCCCTGCGCTCACTGCTGATCTCCGGGTGAGATACTCCCCCTGCACTCACAGCTCATCACCAAGTGAGATACCCCCTCCCCCTGCGCTCACTGCTTTTCTCCGAGTGAGATACCCCCTCCCCCTGCACTCACAGATCATCTCCGGGTGAGATACCCTCTCTCCCTGCGCTCACTGCTGATCTCCGGGTGAGACACAGCCTCCCCCTGCATTCACAGATCATCTCCGGGTGAGATACCCCCTCTTCCTGCGCTCACTGCTGATCTCCGGGTGAGACACAGCCTCCCCCTGCACTCACAGCTCATCTCCGAGTGAGATACCCCCTCCCCCTGCGCTCACTGCTGATCTCCGGGTGAGACACAGCCTCCCCCTGCACTCACAGCTCATCTCCGAGTGAGATACCCCCTCCCCCTGCACTCACTGCTGATCTCTAGGTGAGATACTCCCCCTGCACTCACAGCTCATCTCCGAGTGAGATACCCCCACCCCCTGCACTCACAGCTGATCTCTAGGTGAGATTCTCCCCCCTGCACTCACAGCTCAACTCTGGGTGAGATACCCCCTCCCCCTGCACTTACAGCTCATCTCCGAGTGAGATACCCATCTCTCCCTGCGCTCACTGCTGATCTCCGTGTGAGACACAGCCTCCCCCTGCACTCACAGCTCATCTCCGAGTGAGATACCCCCTCCCCCTGCGCTCACTGCTGATCTCCGGGTGAGATACTCCCCCTGCACTCACAGCTGATCTCCGAGTGAGATACCCCCTCCCCCTGCGCTCACTGCTGATCTCCGAGTGAGATACCCCCTCCCCCTGCACTCACAGATCATCTCCGGGTGAGAGACCCCCTCTCCCTGCGCTCACTGCTGATCTCCGGGTGAGACACAGCCTCCCCCTGCACTCACAGATCATCTCCGGGTGAGATGCCCCCCTCTCCCTGCGCTCACTGCTGATCTCCGGGTGAGACACAGCCTCCCCCTGCACTCACAGATCATCTCCGGGTGAGATACCCCCTCTCCCTGCGCTCACTGCTGATCTCCGGGTGAGACACAGCCTCCCCCTGCACTCACAGCTCATCTCCGAGTGAGATACCCCCTCCCCCTGCGCTCACTGCTGATCTCCGGGTGAGACACAGCCTCCCCCTGCACTCACAGCTCATCTCCGAGTGAGATACCCCCTTCTCCCTGCGCTCACTGCTGATCTCCGGGTGAGACACAGCCTGCCCCTGCACTCACAGATCATCTCCGGGTGAGATACCCCCCTCTCCCTGCGCTCACTGCTGATCTCCGGGTGAGACACAGCCTCCCCCTGCACTCACAGCTCATCTCCAAGTGAGATACCCCCTCCCCCTGCACTCACTGCTGATCTCTAGGTGAGATACTCCCTCTGCACTCACAGCTCATCTCCGAGTGAGATACCCCCTCCCCCTGTACTCACAGCTGATCTCTAGGTGAGATACTCCCCCTGCACTCACAGTTCATCTGCGAGTGAGATACCCCCTCGCCCTGCACTCACAGATCATCTCCGAGTGAGATATTCCCCTGCCCTCACAGCTCATCTCCGAGTGAGGTACTCCCCTGCCCTCACAGCTCATCTCCGAGTGAGATACTCCCCTACCCTCACAGCTCATCTCCGAGATACTTCCCTGCCCTCTCAGCTCATCTCCAGTGAGATACTCCCCTGCCCTCACAGCTCATCTCCGAGTGAGATACTTCCCTGCCCTCACAGCTCTTCGAGTGATATACTCCCCTGCCCTCACAGCTCATCTCCGAGTGAGATACTCCCCTGCCCTCACAGCTTATCTTCGAGTGAGATACTTCCCTGCCCTCACAGCTCTTCTCCGAGTGAGATACTCCCCTGCCCTCACAGCTCATCTCCGAGTGAGATACTCCCCTGCCCTCACAGCTCATCTCTGAGATACTTCCCTGCCCTCACAGCTCATCTCCGAGTGAGATACTCCCCTGCTCTCACAGCTCATCTCCGAGTGAGATACTCCCCTGCCCTCACAGCTCATCTCCGAGTGAGATACTCCCCTGCCCTCACAGCTCTTCTCCGAGTGAGATACTCCCTAGCCCTCACAGCTCATCTCCCAGTGAGATACTCCCCTGCCCTCACAGCTCATCTCCGAGTGAGATAAACCATTTCCCTGTGCTCACTGCTGATCTCCGGGTGAGATACCCCCTCCCCCTGCACTCACAGCTCATCTCCGGGTGAGATACCCCCTCTCCCTGCGCTCACTGTTGATCTCCGAGTGAGATACCCCCTCCCCCTGCACTCACAGATCATCTCCGGGTGTGATACCCCCTCCCCCTGCGCTCACTGCTGATCTCCGGGTAAGAAACAGCCTCCACCTGCACTCACAGCTCATCTCCGAGTGAGATACCCCCTCCCCCTGCGCTCACTGCTGATCTCCGGGTGAGACACAGCCTCCCCCTGCACTCACAGCTCATCTCCGAGTAAGATACCCCCTCCCCCTGCGCTCACTGCTGATCTCCGGGTGAGATACCCCCTCCCCCTGCGCTCACTGCTGATCTCTGGGTGAGATACCCCCTCTCCCTGCACTCACAGCTCATCTCCGAGTGAGATACCCCCCTCTCCCTGCGCTCACTGCTGATCTCCGGGTGAGACACAGCCTCCCCCTGCACTCACAGCTCATCTCCGAGTGAGATACCCCCTCCCCCTGCGCTCACTGCTGATCTCCGGGTGAGATACTCCCCCTGCACTCACAGCTCATCTCCAAGTGAGACACACCCTCCCCCTGCGCTCACTGCTTTTCTCCGAGTGAGATACCCCCTCCCCCTGCACTCACAGATCATCTCCGGGTGAGATACCCCCTCTCCCTGCGCTCACTGCTGATCTCCGGGAGAGACACAGCCTCCCCCTGCATTCACAGATCATCTCCGGGTGAGATACCCCCTCTTCCTGCGCTCACTGCTGATCTCCGGGTGAGACACAGCCTCCCCCTGTACTCACAGCTCATCTCCGAGTGAGTTGCCCCCTCCCCCTGCGCTCACTGCTGATCTCCGGGTGAGACACAGCCTCCCCCTGCACTCACAGCTCATCTCCGAGTGAGATACCCCCTTCTCCCTGCGCTCACTGCTGATCTCCGGGTGAGACACCCCCTCCCCCTGCGCTCACTGCTGATCTCCGGGTAAGAAACAGCCTCCACCTGCACTCACAGCTCATCTCCGAGTGAGATACCCCCTCCCCCTGCGCTCACTGCTGATCTCCGGGTGAGACACAGCCTCCCCCTGCACTCACAGCTCATCTCCGAGTAAGATACCCCCTCCCCCTGCGCTCACTGCTGATCTCCGGGTGAGATACCCCCTCCCCCTGCGCTCACTGCTGATCTCCGGGTGAGATACCCCCTCCCCTTGCACTCACAGCTCATCTCCGAGTGAGATACCCCCCTCTCCCTGCGCTCACTGCTGATCTCCGGGTGAGACACAGCCTCCCCCTGCACTCACAGCTCATCTCCGAGTGAGATACCCCCTCCCCCTGCGCTCACTGCTGATCTCCGGGTGAGATACTCCCCCTGCACTCACAGCTCATCTCCAAGTGAGACACCCCCTCCCCCTGCGCTCACTGCTTTTCTCCGAGTGAGATACCCCCTCCCCCTGCACTCACAGATCATCTCCGGGTGAGATACCCCCTCTCTCTGCGCTGACTGCTGATCTCCGGGTGAGACACAGCCTCCCCCGGCACTCACAGATCATCTCCGAGTGAGATACCCCCCTCCCCCTGCGCTCACTGCTTTTCTCCGAGTGAGATACTCCCTCCCCCTGCACTCACAGATCATCTCCGGGTGAGATACCCCCTCTCCCTGCGCTCACTGCTGATCTCCGGGAGAGACACACCCTCCCCCTGCATTCACAGATTATCTCCGGGTGAGATACCCCCTCTTCCTGCGCTCACTGCTGATCTCCGGGTGAGACACAGCCTCCCCCTGTACTCACAGCTCATCTCCGAGTGAGATACCCCCTCCCCCTGCGCTCACTGCTGATCTCCGGGTGAGACACAGCCTCCCCCTGCACTCACAGCTCATCTCCGAGTGAGATACCCCCTTCTCCCTGCGCTCACTGCTGATCTCCGGGTGAGACACAGCCTCCCCCTGCACTCACAGATCATCTCCGGGTGAGATACCCCCCTCTCCCTGCGCTCACTGCTGATCTCCGGGTGAGACACATCCTCCCCCTGCACTCACAGATCATCTCCGGGTGAGATACCCCCCTCTCCCTGCGCTCACTGCTGATCTCCGGGTGAGAAACAGCCTCCCCCTGCACTCACAGCTCATCTCCGAGTAAGATACCCCCTCCCCCTGCGCTCACTGCTCATCTCCGGGTGAGATACCCCCTCCCCCTGCGCTCACTGCTGATCTCTGGGTGAGATACCCCCTCTCCCTGCACTCACAGCTCATCTCCGAGTGAGATACCCCCCTCTCCCTGCGCTCACTGCTGATCTCCGGGTGAGATACCCCCTCCCCTTGCACTCACAGCTCATCTCCGAGTGAGATACCCCCCTCTCCCTGCGCTCACTGCTGATCTCCGGGTGAGACACAGCCTCCCCCTGCACTCACAGCTCATCTCCGAGTGAGATACCCCCTCCCCCTGCGCTCACTGCTGATCTCCGGGTGAGATACTCCCCCTGCACTCACAGCTCATCTCCAAGTGAGACACCCCCTCCCCCTGCGCTCACTGCTTTTCTCCGAGTGAGATACCCCCTCCCCCTGCACTCACAGATCATCTCCGGGTGAGATACCCCCTCTCCCTGCGCTCACTGCTGATCTCCGGGTGAGACACAGCCTCCCGCGGCACTCACAGATCATCTCCGAGTGAGATACCCCCCTCCCCCTGCGCTCACTGCTTTTCTCCGAGTGAGATACCCCCTCCCCCTGCACTCACAGATCATCTCCGGGTGAGATACCCCCTCTCCCTGCGCTCACTGCTGATCTCCGGGAGAGACACAGCCTCCCCCTGCATTCACAGATCATCTCCGGGTGAGATACCCCCTCTTCCTGCGCTCACTGCTGATCTCCGGGTGAGACACAGCCTCCCCCTGTACTCACAGCTCATCTCCGAGTGAGATGCCCCCTCCCCCTGCGCTCACTGCTGATCTCCGGGTGAGACACAGCCTCCCCCTGCACTCACAGCTCATCTCCGAGTGAGATACCCCCTTCTCCCTGCGCTCACTGCTGATCTCCGGGTGAGACACCCCCTCCCCCTGCGCTCACTGCTGATCTCCGGGTAAGAAACAGCCTCCACCTGCACTCACAGCTCATCTCCGAGTGAGATACCCCCTCCCCCTGCGCTCACTGCTGATCTCCGGGTGAGACACAGCCTCCCCCTGCACTCACAGCTCATCTCCGAGTAAGATACCCCCTCCCCCTGCGCTCACTGCTGATCTCCGGGTGAGATGCCCCCTCCCCCTGCGCTCACTGCTGATCTCCGGGTGAGATACCCCCTCCCCTTGCACTCACAGCTCATCTCCGAGTGAGATACCCCCCTCTCCCTGCGCTCACTGCTGATCTCCGGGTGAGACACAGCCTCCCCCTGCACTCACAGCTCATCTCCGAGTGAGATACCCCCTCCCCCTGCGCTCACTGCTGATCTCCGGGTGAGATACTCCCCCTGCACTCACAGCTCATCTCCAAGTGAGACACCCCCTCCCCCTGCGCTCACTGCTTTTCTCCGAGTGAGATACCCCCTCCCCCTGCACTCACAGATCATCTCCGGGTGAGATACCCCCTCTCTCTGCGCTCACTGCTGATCTCCGGGTGAGACACAGCCTCCCCCGGCACTCACAGATCATCTCCGAGTGAGATACCCCCCTCCCCCTGCGCTCACTGCTTTTCTCCGAGTGAGATACCCCCTCCCCCTGCACTCACAGATCATCTCCGGGTGAGATACCCCCTCTCCCTGCGCTCACTGCTGATCTCCGGGAGAGACACAGCCTCCCCCTGCATTCACAGATTATCTCCGGGTGAGATACCCCCTCTTCCTGCGCTCACTGCTGATCTCCGGGTGAGACACAGCCTCCCCCTGTACTCACAGCTCATCTCCGAGTGAGATACCCCCTCCCCCTGCGCTCACTGCTGATCTCCCGGTGAGACACAGCCTCCCCCTGCACTCACAGCTCATCTCCGAGTGAGATACCCCCTTCTCCCTGCGCTCACTGCTGATCTCCGGGTGAGACACAGCCTCCCCCTGCACTCACAGATCATCTCCGGGTGAGATACCCCCCTCTCCCTGCGCTCACTGCTGATCTCCGGGTGAGACACATCCTCCCCCTGCACTCACAGATCATCTCCGGGTGAGATACCCCCCTCTCCCTGCGCTCACTGCTGATCTCCGGGTGAGAAACAGCCTCCCCCTGCACTCACAGCTCATCTCCGAGTAAGATACCCCCTCCCCCTGCGCTCACTGCTCATCTCCGGGTGAGATACCCCCTCCCCCTGCGCTCACTGCTGATCTCTGGGTGAGATACCCCCTCTCCCTGCACTCACAGCTCATCTCCGAGTGAGATACCCCCCTCTCCCTGCGCTCACTGCTGATCTGCGGGTGAGAAACAGCCTCCCCCTGCACTCACAGCTCATCTCCGAGTAAGATACCCCCTCCCCCTGCGCTCACTGCTCATCTCCGGGTGAGATACCCCCTCCCCCTGCGCTCACTGCTGATCTCTGGGTGAGATACCCCCTCTCCCTGCACTCACAGCTCATCTCCGAGTGAGATACCCCCCTCTCCCTGCGCTCACTGCTGATCTCCGGGTGAGATACCCCCTCCCCTTGCACTCACAGATCATCTCTGGGTGAGATACCCCCCTCTCCCTGCGCTCACTGCTGATCTCCGGGTGAGAAACAGCCTCCCCCTGCACTCACAGCTCATCTCCAAGTGAGATATCCCCCTCTCCCTGCTCTCACTGCTGATCTCCGGGTGAGACACAGCCTCCCCCTGCACTCACAGCTCATCTCCGAGTGAGATACCCCCTCCCCCTGCACTCACTGCTGATCTCTAGGTGAGATACTCCCCCTGCACTCACAGCTCATCTCCGAGTGAGATACCCCCACCCCCTGCACTCACAGCTGATCTCTAGGTGAGATTCTCCCCCTGCACTCACAGCTCATCTCCGGGTGAGATACCCCCTCCCCTTGCACTCACAGCTCATCTCCGAGTGAGATACCCCGTCCCCCTGCGCTCACTGCTGATCTCCGGGTGAGATACTCCCCCTGCACTCACAGCTCATCTCCAAGTGAGATACCCCCTCCCCCTGCGCTCACTGCTTTTCTCCGAGTGAGATACCCCCTCCCCCTGCACTCACAGATCATCTCCGGGTGAGATACCCCCTCTCCCTGCGCTCACTGCTGATCTCCGGGTGAGACACAGCCTCCCCATGCATTCACAGATCATCTCCGGGTGAGATACCCCCTCTTACTGCGCTCACTGCTGATCTCCGGGGAGACACAGCCTCCCCCTGCACTCACAGCTCATCTCCGAGTGAGATACCCCCTCCACCTGCGCTCACTGCTGATCTCCGGGTGAGACACAGCCTCCCCCTGCACTCACAGCTCATCTCCGAGTGAGATACCCCCTTCTCCCTGCGCTCACTGCTGATCTCCGGGTGAGACACAGCCTCCCCCTGCACTCACAGATCATCTCCGGGTGAGATACCCCCCTCTCCCTGCGCTCACTGCTGATCTCCGGGTGAGACACAGCCTCCCCCTGCACTCACAGATCATCTCCGAGTGAGATACCCCCTCCCCCTGCGCTCACTGCTGATCTCCGGGTGAGACACAGCCTCCCCCTGCACTCACAGCTCATCTCCAAGTGAGATATCCCCCTCTCACTGCTGATCTCCGGGTGAGACACAGCCTCCCCCTGCACTCACAGCTCATCTCCAAGTGAGATACCCCCTCCCCCTGCGCTCACTGCTTTTCTCCGAGTGAGATACCCCCTCCCCCTGCACTCACAGATCATCTCCGGGTGAGATACCCCCTCTCCCTGCGCTCACTGCTGATCTCCGGGTGAGACACAGCCTCCCCCGGCACTCACAGATCATCTCCGAGTGAGATACCCCCCTCCCCCTGCGCTCACTGCTTTTCTCCGAGTGAGATACCCCCTCCCCCTGCACTCACAGATCATCTCCGGGTGAGATACCCCCTCTCCCTGCGCTCACTGCTGATCTCCGGGTGAGACACAGCCTCCCCCTGCATTCACAGATCATCTCCGAGTGAGATACCCCCTCTTCCTGCGCTCACTGCTGATCTCCGGGTGAGACACAGCCTCCCCCTGCACTCACATCTCATCTCCGAGTGAGATACCCCCTCCCCCTGCGCTCACTGCTGATCTCCGGGTGAGACACAGCCTGCCCCTGCACTCACAGCTCATCTCCGAGTAAGATACCCCCTCCCCCTGCGCTCACTGCTGATCTCCGGGTGAGATACCCCCTCCCCCTGCACTCACTGCTGATCTCTGGGTGAGATACCCCCTCTCCCTGCACTCACAGCTCATCTCCGAGTGAGATACCCCCCTCTCCCTGCGCTCACTGCTGATCTTTGGGTGAGATACCCCCTCCCCTTGCACTCACAGCTCATCTCCGAGTGAGATACCCCCCTCTCCCTGCGCTCACTGCTGATCTCCGGGTGAGACACAGCCTCCCCCTGCACTCACAGCTGATCTCCGAGTGAGATACCCCCTCCCCCTGCGCTCACTGCTGATCTCCGGGTGAGATACTCCCCCTGCACTCACAGCTCATCTCCAAGTGAGATACCCCCTCCCCCTGCGCTCACTGCTTTTCTCCGAGTGAGATACCCCCTCCCCCTGCACTCACAGATCATCTCCGGGTGAGATACCCCCTCTCCCTGCGCTCACTGCTGATCTCCGGGTGAGACACAGCCTCCCCCGGCACTCACAGATCATCTCCGAGTGAGATACCCCCCTCCCCCTGCGCTCACTGCTTTTCTCCGAGTGAGATACCCCCTCCCCCTGCACTCACAGATCATCTCCGGGTGAGATACCCCCTCTCACTGCTGATCTCCGGGTGAGACACAGCCTCCCCCTGCATTCACAGATCATCTCCGGGTGAGATACCCCCTCTTCCTGCGCTCACTGCTGATCTCCGGGTGAGACACAGCCTCCCCCTGCACTCACAGCTCATCTCCGAGTGAGATACCCCCTCCCCCTGCACTCACTGCTGATCTCCGGGTGAGACACAGCCCCCCCCTGCACTCACAGCTCATCTCCAAGTGAGATATCCCCCTCTCCCTGCTCCCACTGCTGATCTCCGGGTGAGACACAGCCTCGCCTCCCCCTGCACTCACAGCTCATCTCCGAGTGAGATACCCCCTCCCCCTGCACTCACTGCTGATCTCTAGGTGAGATACTCCCCCTGCACTCACAGCTCATCTCCGAGTGAGATACCCCCACCCCCTGCACTCACAGCTGATCTCTAGGTGAGATTCTCCCCCTGCACTCACAGCTCATCTCCGGGTGAGATACCCCCTCCCCTTGCACTCACAGCTCATCTCCGAGTGAGATACCCCCTCCCCCTGCGCTCACTGCTGATCTCCGGGTGAGATACTCCCCCTGCACTCACAGCTCATCTCCAAGTGAGATACCCCCTCCCCCTGCGCTCACTGCTTTTCTCCGAGTGAGATACCCCCTCCCCCTGCACTCACAGATCATCTCCGGGTGAGATACCCCCTCTCCTTGCGCTCACTGCTGATCTCCGGGTGAGACACAGCCTCCCCCTGCACTCACAGCTCATCTCCGAGTGAGATACCCCCTCCCCCTGCGCTCACTGCTGATCTCCGGGTGAGACACAGCCTCCCCCTGCACTCACAGCTCATCTCCGAGTGAGATACCCCCTTCTCCCTGCGCTCACTGCTGATCTCCGGGTGAGACACAGCCTCCCCCTGCACTCACAGATCATCTCCGGGTGAGATACCCCCCTCTCCCTGCGCTCACTGCTGATCTCCGGGTGAGACACAGCCTCCCCCTGCACTCACAGATCATCTCCGGGTGAGATACCCCCCTCTCCCTGCGCTCACTGCTGATCTCCGGGTGAGACACAGCCTCCCTCTGCACTCACAGCTCATCTCCAAGGGAGATATCCCCCTCTCACTGCTGATCTCCGGGTGAGACACAGCCTCCCCCTGCACTCACAGCTCATCTCCAAGTGAGATCCCCCCACCCCCTGCACTCACAGCTGATCTCTAGGTGAGATTCTCCCCCTGCACTCACAGCTCATCTCCGGGTGAGATACCCCCTCCCCTTGCACTCACAGCTCATCTCCGAGTGAGATACCCATCTCTCCCTGCGCTCACTGCTGATCTCCGTGTGAGACACAGCCTCCCCCTGCACTCACAGCTCATCTCCGAGTGAGATACCCCCTCCCCCTGTGCTCACTGCTGATGTCCGGGTGAGATACTCCCCCTGCACTCACAGCTCATCTCCGAGTGAGATACCCCCTCCCCCTGCGCTCACTGCTGATCTCCGGGTGAGATACTCCCCCTGCACTCACAGCTCATCTCCGAGTGAGATACCCCCCCCCTGCGCTCACTGCTGATCTCTGAGTGAGATACCCCCTCCCCCTGCACTCACAGATCATCTCCGGGTGAGATACCCCCTCTCCCTGCGCTCACTGCTGATCTCCGGGTGAGACACAGCCTCCCCCTGCACTCACAGATCATCTCCGGGTGAGATACCCACACTCCCTGCGCTCACTGCTGATCTCCGGGTGAGACACAGCCTCCCCCTGCACTCACAGCTCATCTCCGAGTGAGATACAACCTCCCCCTGCGCTCACTGCTGATCTCCGGGTGAGACACAGCCTCCCCCTGCACTCACAGCTCATCTCCGAGTGAGATACCCCCTCCCCCTGCGCTCACTGCTGATCTCCGGGTGAGACACAGCCTCCCCCTGCACTCACAGCTCAACTCCGAGTGAGATACCCCCCTCTCCCTGCGCTCAGTGCTGATCTCCGGGTGAGACACAGCCTCCCCCTGCACTCACAGATCATCTCCGGGTGAGATAGCCCCCTCTCCCTGCGCTCACTGCTGATCTCCGGGTGAGACACAGCCTCCCCCTGCACTCACAGCTCATCTCCAAGTGAGATGCCCCCTCCCCCTGCACTCACTGCTGATCTCTAGGTGAGATACTCCCTCTGCACTCACAGCTCATCTCCGAGTGAGATACCCCCTCCCCCTGTACTCACAGCTGATCTCTAGGTGAGATACTCCCCCTGCACTCACAGTTCATCTCCGAGTGAGATACCCCCTCCCCCTGCACTCACAGATCATCTCCGGGTGAGACACCCCCATCTCCCTGCACTCACAGCTCATCTCCGAGTGAGATACCCCCTCCCCCTGTACTCACAGCTGATCTCTAGGTGAGATACTCCCCCTGCATTCACAGTTCATCTCCGAGTGAGATACCCCCTCCCCCTGCACTCACAGATCATCTCCGGATGAGATACCCCCTCCCCCTGCGCTCACAGCTCATCTCCGGTTGAGATACCCCCTCCCCCTGCGCTCACTGCTGATCTCTAGGTGAGATACTCCCCCTGCACTCACAGCTCATCTCCGAGTGAGATACCCCCTCCCCCTGCGCTCACTGCTGATCTCCGTGTGAGACACAGCCTCCCCCTGCACTCACAGCTCATCTCCGAGTGAGATACCCCCTCTCCCTGTGCTCACTGCTGATCTCCGGGTGAGATACCCCCTCCCCCTGCACTCACAGCTCATCTCCGAGTGAGATACCCCCTCCCTCTGCACTCACAGATCATCTCTGGGTGAGATACCCCCTCCCCCTGCGCTCACTGCTGATCTCCGGGTGAGACACAGCCTCCCCCTGCACTCAAAGATCATCTCTAGGTGAGATACCCCCCTCTCCCTGCGCTCACTGCTGATCTCCAGGTGAGACACAGCCTCCCTCTGCACTCACAGCTCATCTCCAAGTGAGATACCCCCTCCCCCTGCGCTCACTGCTGATCTCTAGGTGAGATAATCCCCCTGCACTCACAGATCATCTCTGGGTGAGATACCCCCTCCCCCTGCACTCACAGCTCATCTCCGAGTGAGATACCCCCTCCCCCTGCACTCACAGCTCATCTCCGAGTGAGATACCCCCTCCCCCTGCACTCACAGATCATCTCTGGGTGAGATACCCCCCTCTCCCTGCACTCACAGCTCATCTCCATGTGAGATACCCCCTCCCCCTGCGCTCACTGCTGATCTCCAGGTGAGACACATCCTCCCCCTGCACTCACAGCTCATCTCCGAGTGAAATACCCCCTCCCCCTGCGCTCACTGCTGATCTCTAGGTGAGATACTCCCCCTGCACTCACAGCTCATCTCCGAGTGAGATACCCCCTCCCCCTGCACTCACAGCTGATCTGTAGGTGAGATTCTCCCCCTGCACTCACAGCTCAACTCCGGGTGAGATACCCCCTCCCCCTGCGCTCACTGCTGATCTCCAGGTGAGACACAGCCTCCCCCTGCACTCACAGCTCATCTCCGAGTGAGATACCCCCTCCCCCTGCACTCACTGCTGATCTCTAGGTGAGATACTCCCCCTGCACTCACTGCTGATCTCTAGGTGAGATACCCCCTCCCCCTGCGCTCACTGCTGATCTCCGGGTGAGATACTCCCCCTGCACTCACAGCTCATCTCCAAGTGAGATACCCCCTCCCCCTGCGCTCACTGCTTTTCTCCGAGTGAGATACCCCCTCCCCCTGCACTCACAGATCATCTCCGGGTGAGATACCCCCTCTCCCTGCGCTCACTGCTGATCTCCGGGTGAGACACAGCCTCCCCCGGCACTCACAGATCATCTCCGAGTGAGATACCCCCCTCCCCCTGCGCTCACTGCTTTTCTCCGAGTGAGATACCCCCTCCCCCTGCACTCACAGATCATCTCCGGGTGAGATACCCCCTCTCACTGCTGATCTCCGGGTGAGACACAGCCTCCCCCTGCATTCACAGATCATCTCCGGGTGAGATACCCCCTCTTCCTGCGCTCACTGCTGATCTCCGGGTGAGACACAGCCTCCCCCTGCACTCACAGCTCATCTCCGAGTGAGATACCCCCTCCCCCTGCACTCACTGCTGATCTCCGGGTGAGACACAGCCCCCCCCTGCACTCACAGCTCATCTCCAAGTGAGATATCCCCCTCTCCCTGCTCCCACTGCTGATCTCCGGGTGAGACACAGCCTCGCCTCCCCCTGCACTCACAGCTCATCTCCGAGTGAGATACCCCCTCCCCCTGCACTCACTGCTGATCTCTAGGTGAGATACTCCCCCTGCACTCACAGCTCATCTCCGAGTGAGATACCCCCACCCCCTGCACTCACAGCTGATCTCTAGGTGAGATTCTCCCCCTGCACTCACAGCTCCTCTCCGGGTGAGATACCCCCTCCCCTTGCACTCACAGCTCATCTCCGAGTGAGATACCCCCTCCCCCTGCGCTCACTGCTGATCTCCGGGTGAGATACTCCCCCTGCACTCACAGCTCATCTCCAAGTGAGATACCCCCTCCCCCTGCGCTCACTGCTTTTCTCCGAGTGAGATACCCCCTCCCCCTGCACTCACAGATCATCTCCGGGTGAGATACCCCCTCTCCTTGCGCTCACTGCTGATCTCCGGGTGAGACACAGCCTCCCCCTGCACTCACAGCTCATCTCCGAGTGAGATACCCCCTCCCCCTGCGCTCACTGCTGATCTCCGGGTGAGACACAGCCTCCCCCTGCACTCACAGCTCATCTCCGAGTGAGATACCCCCTTCTCCCTGCGCTCACTGCTGATCTCCGGGTGAGACACAGCCTCCCCCTGCACTCACAGATCATCTCCGGGTGAGATACCCCCCTCTCCCTGCGCTCACTGCTGATCTCCGGGTGAGACACAGCCTCCCCCTGCACTCACAGATCATCTCCGGGTGAGATACCCCCCTCTCCCTGCGCTCACTGCTGATCTCCGGGTGAGACACAGCCTCCCTCTGCACTCACAGCTCATCTCCAAGGGAGATATCCCCCTCTCACTGCTGATCTCCGGGTGAGACACAGCCTCCCCCTGCACTCACAGCTCATCTCCAAGTGAGATCCCCCCACCCCCTGCACTCACAGCTGATCTCTAGGTGAGATTCTCCCCCTGCACTCACAGCTCATCTCCGGGTGAGATACCCCCTCCCCTTGCACTCACAGCTCATCTCCGAGTGAGATACCCATCTCTCCCTGCGCTCACTGCTGATCTCCGTGTGAGACACAGCCTCCCCCTGCACTCACAGCTCATCTCCGAGTGAGATACCCCCTCCCCCTGTGCTCACTGCTGATGTCCGGGTGAGATACTCCCCCTGCACTCACAGCTCATCTCCGAGTGATATACCCCCTCCCCCTGTGCTCACTGCTGATCTCCGGGTGAGATACTCCCCCTGCACTCACAGCTCATCTCCGAGTGAGATACCCCCCCCCCTGCGCTCACTGCTGATCTCTGAGTGAGATACCCCCTCCCCCTGCACTCACAGATCATCTCCGGGTGAGATACCCCCTCTCCCTGCGCTCACTGCTGATCTCCGGGTGAGACACAGCCTCCCCCTGCACTCACAGATCATCTCCGGGTGAGATACCCACACTCCCTGCGCTCACTGCTGATCTCCGGGTGAGACACAGCCTCCCCCTGCACTCACAGCTCATCTCCGAGTGAGATACAACCTCCCCCTGCGCTCACTGCTGATCTCCGGGTGAGACACAGCCTCCCCCTGCACTCACAGCTCATCTCCGAGTGAGATACCCCCTCCCCCTGCGCTCACTGCTGATCTCCGGGTGAGACACAGCCTCCCCCTGCACTCACAGCTCATCTCCGAGTGAGATACCCCCTCCCCCTGCGCTCACTGCTGATCTCCGGGTGAGACACAGCCTCCCCCTGCACTCACAGCTCATCTCCGAGTGAGATACCCCCTCCCCCTGCGCTCACTGCTGATCTCCGGGTGAGACACAGCCTCCCCCTGCACTCACAGCTCAACTCCGAGTGAGATACCCCCCTCTCCCTGCGCTCAGTGCTGATCTCCGGGTGAGACACAGCCTCCCCCTGCACTCACAGATCATCTCCGGGTGAGATAGCCCCCTCTCCCTGCGCTCACTGCTGATCTCCGGGTGAGACACAGCCTCCCCCTGCACTCACAGCTCATCTCCAAGTGAGATGCCCCCTCCCCCTGCACTCACTGCTGATCTCTAGGTGAGATACTCCCTCTGCACTCACAGCTCATCTCCGAGTGAGATACCCCCTCCCCCTGTACTCACAGCTGATCTCTAGGTGAGATACTCCCCCTGCACTCACAGTTCATCTCCGAGTGAGATACCCCCTCCCCCTGCACTCACAGATCATCTCCGGGTGAGACACCCCCATCTCCCTGCACTCACAGCTCATCTCCGAGTGAGATACCCCCTCCCCCTGTACTCACAGCTGATCTCTAGGTGAGATACTCCCCCTGCACTCACAGTTCATCTCCGAGTGAGATACCCCCTCCCCCTGCACTCACAGATCATCTCCGGATGAGATACCCCCTCCCCCTGCGCTCACAGCTCAACTCCGGTTGAGATACCCCCTCCCCCTGCGCTCACTGCTGATCTCTAGGTGAGATACTCCCCCTGCACTCACAGCTCATCTCCGAGTGAGATACCCCCTCCCCCTGCGCTCACTGCTGATCTCCGTGTGAGACACAGCCTCCCCCTGCACTCACAGCTCATCTCCGAGTGAGATACCCCCTCTCCCTGTGCTCACTGCTGATCTCCGGGTGAGATACCCCCTCCCCCTGCACTCACAGCTCATCTCCGAGTGAGATACCCCCTCCCTCTGCACTCACAGATCATCTCTGGGTGAGATACCCCCTCCCCCTGCGCTCACTGCTGATCTCCGGGTGAGACACAGCCTCCCCCTGCACTCACAGATCATCTCTAGGTGAGATACCCCCCTCTCCCTGCGCTCACTGCTGATCTCCAGGTGAGACACAGCCTCCCCCTGCACTCACAGCTCATCTCCAAGTGAGATACCCCCTCCCCCTGCGCTCACTGCTGATCTCTAGGTGAGATAATCCCCCTGCACTCACAGATCATCTCTGGGTGAGATACCCCCTCCCCCTGCACTCACAGCTCATCTCCGAGTGAGATACCCCCTCCCCCTGCACTCACAGCTCATCTCCGAGTGAGATACCCCCTCCCCCTGCACTCACAGATCATCTCTGGGTGAGATACCCCCCTCTCCCTGCACTCACAGCTCATCTCCATGTGAGATACCCCCTCCCCCTGCGCTCACTGCTGATCTCCAGGTGAGACACATCCTCCCCCTGCACTCACAGCTCATCTCCGAGTGAAATACCCCCTCCCCCTGCGCTCACTGCTGATCTCTAGGTGAGATACTCCCCCTGCACTCACAGCTCATCTCTGAGTGAGATACCCCCTCCCCCTGCACTCACAGCTGATCTGTAGGTGAGATTCTCCCCCTGCACTCACAGCTCAACTCCGGGTGAGATACCCCCTCCCCCTGCGCTCACTGCTGATCTCCAGGTGAGACACAGCCTCCCCCTGCACTCACAGCTCATCTCCGAGTGAGATACCCCCTCCCCCTGCACTCACTGCTGATCTCTAGGTGAGATACTCCCCCTGCACTCACTGCTGATCTCTAGGTGAGATACCCCCTCCCCCTGCGCTCACTGCTGATTAGAGATGAGCGTTGTTCTACTCGAACTGTTCGCCAATCTCAAATTCGAGCTGTTTTGGGCGGTGTTCGAGCCGTTCGGCGAACACGAACAATTTGAGAAAAATTCGGCTGTTCGAGGTTATGTTCGATAACTGTTCGTGCACCAAAATCATAACTGGATTTTTTCTCAGTAATGATGAAAATTAATGTTAATACGCAGTTTGAGTGTACAGCGGGGTGGGGGGAGGGGCAGCGGATGGATCTCTGCAGGAACAATGAAGATCTCCATTTTTTTTTCTCTTTCCCGCATTTGCAGGGGGGAGGTGCAATCTGTCAGCCTATCAGCAGCGCACACACGGAGCGAAGTGCTTTTTTTCACACAAGCAAGGGCATGTGTCATTGGCAGTGTATGTCACATGTCCTTGCCCTATAAGACCAAGCCATTTTCCCCGTCGCCACCATTTTCTCACTGCTGCAGCTGCGTGTTAGACGGCACCGCTGTTGCTGTGTGCGCTATACCTTGTTAATTTCAAGCCAATTTTCGCACAAATATACAGATAGCTTGGGAGTAGGGAATAGTTGTGATTGCAGTCCTTTTAAGGACTAGGTTACAGCATTTCCTACGACTTTTATCAGGGAGGTCTGTGCTCTTAAATGGATAGGTTGTGGGAGTAAAGACTAATTGTAATTGGAGTCCTTTTCAGGACTAGGTTACATGAGTTCCTATCAGTTTTTGCCAGGCAGGTCTGTGCCAGTGATGTGCAAGTTTTTTTCACAGCATTTGGCTGAATCTTGCAAAGCTAATCCTTTTTGGCCTATTGCAGAGTGTGTTAGTCAGTGGAGTAGCCTATCTGTGTTGCAAGATATAACACCTGTGTATAAAATACCAATTTTTTTACTGCACCTAGTGAAGTAAAATCTTTTGGGCATAGCATCATTCTATTAGTCCATCTATACTGACCTCCATCAGGTTGCAAACTGAATATAATTTTTTTCTGCATCTAGCTCTGAAAAAATATTTGGGCTTCTAGCAGTGTGCGGGACTTGTTCTATTAGTCCTTCTATACTGACCTCCAGCAGGTTGCAAATTGAATATAATTTTTTTCTGCATCTAGCTCTGAAAAAATAGTTGGGCTTCTAGCGGTGTGTGGGACTTGGTCTATTAGTCCATCTATACTGACCTCCATCAGGTTGCAAATTAAAAATAATTTTTTTCTTCATTTAGCTCTGAAAAAATATTTGGGCTTCTAGCAGTGTGTGGGACTTGGTCTATTAGTCCATCTATACTGACCTCCATCAGGTTGCAAATTAAAAATAATTTTTTTCTTCATTTAGCTCTGAAAAAATATTTGGGCTTCTAGCAGTGTGTGGGACTTGTTCTATTAGTCCTTCTATACTGACCTCCAGCAGGTTGCAAATTGAATATAATTTTTTTCTGCATCTAGCTCTGAAAAAATAGTTGGGCTTCTAGCGGTGTGTGGGACTTGGTCTATTAGTGTGGGACTTGGTCTATTAGTCCATCTATACTGACCTCCATCAGGTTGCAAATTAAAAATAATTTTTTTCTGCATCTAGCTCTGAAAAAATATTTGGGCTTCTAGCAGTGTGTGGGACTTGGTCTATTAGTCCATCTATACTGACCTCCATCAGGTTGCAAATTAAAAATAATTTTTTTCTGCATCTAGCTCTGAAAAAATATTTGGGCTTCTAGCAGTGTGTGGGACTTGGTCTATTAGTCCAGCTATACTGACCTCCATCAGGTTGCAAATTAAAAATAATTTTTTTCTTCATTTAGCTCTGAAAAAATATTTGGGCTTCTAGCAGTGTGTGGGACTTGTTCTATTAGTCCTTCTATACTGACCTCCAGCAGGTTGCAAATTGAATATAATTTTTTTCTGCATCTAGCTCTGAAAAAATAGTTGGGCTTCTAGCGGTGTGTGGGACTTGGTCTATTAGTCCATCTATACTGACCTCCATCAGGTTGCAAATTAAAAATAATTTTTTTCTGCATCTAGCTCTGAAAAAATATTTGGGCTTCTAGCAGTGTGTGGGACTTGGTCTATTAGTCCATCTATACTGACCTCCATCAGGTTGCAAATTAAAAATAATTTTTTTCTGCATCTAGCTCTGAAAAAATATTTGGGCTTCTAGCGGTGTGTGGGACTTGGTCTATTAGTCCATCTATACTGACCTCCATCAGGTTGCAAATTAAAAATAATTTTTTTCTGCATCTAGCTCTGAAAAAATATTTGGGCTTCTAGCAGTGTGTGGGACTTGGTCTATTAGTCCATCTATACTGACCTCCATCAGGTTGCAAATTAAAAATAATTTTTTTCTGCATCTAGCTCTGAAAAAATATTTGGGCTTCTAGCAGTGTGTGGGACTTGGTCTATTAGTCCATCTATACTGACCTCCATCAGGTTGCAAATTAAAAATAATTTTTTTCTGCATCTAGCTCTGAAAAAATATTTGGGCTTCTAGCAGTGTGTGGGACTTGGTCTATTAGTCCATCTATACTGACCTCCAGCAGGTTGCAAATTAAAAATAATTTTTTTCTGCATCTAGCTCTGAAAAAATATTTGGGCTTCTAGCAGTGTGTGGGACTTGGTCTATTAGTCCATCTATACTGACCTCCATCAGGTTGCAAATTAAAAATAATTTTTTTCTTCATTTAGCTCTGAAAAAATATTTGGCCTTCTAGCAGTGTGTGGGACTTGTTCTATTAGTCCTTCTATACTGACCTCCAGCAGGTTGCAAATTGAATATAATTTTTTTCTGCATCTAGCTCTGAAAAAATAGTTGGGCTTCTAGCGGTGTGTGGGACTTGGTCTATTAGTCCATCTATACTGACCTCCATCAGGTTGCAAATTAAAAATAATTTTTTTCTGCATCTAGCTCTGAAAAAATATTTGGGCTTCTAGCAGTGTGTGGGACTTGGTCTATTAGTCCATCTATACTGACCTCCATCAGGTTGCAAATTAAAAATAATTTTTTTCTGCATCTAGCTCTGAAAAAATATTTGGGCTTCTAGCGGTGTGTGGGACTTGGTCTATTAGTCCATCTATACTGACCTCCATCAGGTTGCAAATTAAAAATAATTTTTTTCTGCATCTAGCTCTGAAAAAATATTTGGGCTTCTAACAGTGTGTGGGACTTGGTCTATTAGTCCATCTATACTGACCTCCATCAGGTTGCAAATTAAAAATAATTTTTTTCTGCATCTAGCTCTGAAAAAATATTTGGGCTTCTAGCAGTGTGTGGGACTTGGTCTATTAGTCCATCTATACTGACCTCCATCAGGTTGCAAATTAAAAATAATTTTTTTCTTCATTTAGCTCTGAAAAAATATTTGGGCTTCTAGCAGTGTGTGGGACTTGTTCTATTAGTCCTTCTATACTGACCTCCAGCAGCTTGCAAATTGAATATAATTTTTTTCTGCATCTAGCTCTGAAAAAATAGTTGGGCTTCTAGCGGTGTGTGGGACTTGGTCTATTAGTCCATCTATACTGACCTCCATCAGGTTGCAAATTAAAAATAATTTTTTTCTGCATCTAGCTCTGAAAAAATATTTGGGCTTCTAGCAGTGTGTGGGACTTGGTCTATTAGTCCATCTATACTGACCTCCATCAGGTTGCAAATTAAAAATAATTTTTATCTGCATCTACAGTACCTCTGAAAAAATATTTGGGCTTCTAGCAGTGTGTGGGACTATTTGTATTAGTCCATCTATACTGACCTCCATCAGGTTGCAAACTGAATATATTTTTTTCTGCATCTACCTCTGAAAAAATATTTGGCCTTCTAGTAGTGTGTCGGACTTTCTCTATTAGTCCATCTATACTGACCTCCATCAGGTTGCAAATTAAAACTAATTTTTATCTGCATCTACAGTACCTCTGAAAAAATATTTGGGCTTCTAGCTGTGTGTGGGACTATTTGTATTAGTCCATCTATACTGACCTCCATCAGGTTGCAAATTCAAAATAATTTTTTTCTGCATCTAACCCAGCCAATAGTTTTGGCCTAATACCACAGTTTGGCCACTCAGCTCTGCTCGGTTACCATCCATTGTTTTTTTGTGCAAACAACTCCAGAGTTGTGAATTAGTTAACCACCAAAATGAGTGGAAAAAGGCCTGCTGCTGGTGGAAAGGGGAATAGGCGTGTTGGGAAGGGGAAAAAAGGTTGTGTCCGTGGGGTAGGTGTTAAAGCAACAGTAACATCTGCAGAAGAAAGACCATCTTCCAGCCAAACTAAAATGTCTACTTCTTTTAGCGGACAATGTGATAAGATCCCTTTCTTACGGCCACGCCAATCGCTACAAATTCCAGATGAGGCACAAAAACAGCAGGTGCTTCAACGGATATCAAGTGCTCCTTTAAGTGGGCTCTCCTCCACATCAACTTCAACATCACAAATACTCCAGTCCTCAAAGGTGTCACCCAAATCGCACTTGCTTCCTCACAGCTCCCAAATCTCCAGCTGCCCGTCTGAGTATAAGGTAGAACAGATGGTTGAGTCTGCAGAGCTGTTTACTCATACTATAGCCTGGGAATCAGAGGTCGACTCCAGCGCTTCTGTGAATCCAGACGAGGAAATGATCTGCACTGATGCCCAGAATCTTTATGAGTCGGATCCAGGACCAGACGCAGAAGGTTCTGACCATAATGTAGACCCTCATTCCCAAACTGTAACTCCTGTTGGTGGAGACAATGAGGAAGACGATGATAAGACTCAAATACCTGATTGGAGCGACAACTTTAGTTTTTTGTCAGGGCAGGAACAGGTTGGCTCTGAGGACGACGGGTGTGATAACGCACAGGGTGATGATGATGAGGTCGGAGATCCCACTTACTGTCAACCCACAGTCAGCCAAGAGATGAGGTCAGCAGAGGAGGTGGAGGAAGATGCTAGTGACGACGAGGTCAGGTTGCGCCTTCCTGGACAGAGACGTAGTACTGGAAGCACGTCAACAACTGCATCCTCAAACACAACTCTGCCTCTCACCACAAGTCGTGGTGGCTCTTCAGGTCGCATGGGTGCTAAGCCTTGCATAGCCTGGGCATTCTTTCAGATCGATAAAGATGACCCAACTCGTGTTGTCTGTAACATTTGTCAGCAAAAGCTAAGTAGAGGCCAAAAAATACATAGTTTGAGTACTTTATGCATGAACCGGCACATGGACATGAAGCATAAGTTGCAGTGGGAAGCTCAGTGTGCTACAATGCGGCCTAGCCGGCCGGGCCAATCACCGTCTGCCATATCTTGTGCATCCGCGGCCTCTTCATCCTCTGTGACTGGGGGGACAGCAGTCACACCTGTTTTGGGGCGCAGACCTGCCACCTCTTTACCCGCAACAGCCAGCGTGATTGGCAGGTCATCATTTTCTTTGGAGGTGGTAACACCAGCTGGTGTTGAGCGCTGTCCGACATCGATAGCACCACCTTTGGATCAAGGCAACCTAACATGTCCGCCTGCATCTTCCTCACAGACCGGCAGTTTGCCGGGGACACCCTTATCAACCCCGTCTAAGCACAATAGCCAGCCCTCGGTCCCTCAGATGTGGACAAGTAAAATACCATTTCCTCCTAGCCATGAGAAAGCTAAGAGGTTGAATTTCACCATCTGCAAGCTCTTGGCTACAGAAATGCTGCCTTTCCGCCTGGTGGACACAGAGGATGATCGAGACCTTATGTCCGTCGCAGTGCCCCAGTACCAGATGCCCAGTCGGCACTACTTCTCAAAGAAAGTGTGCCTGCGCTCCACCAGCATGTCGCACACAACATCACCGCTTCTTTGAGAAACTCTGTGTGTGACAGGGTGCATTTCACCACAGACACTTGGACGAGTAGGCATGGACAGGGGCGTTACATGTCGCTGACTGGGCACTGGGTAACTATGGTGACAGCAGGACAAGGGGCTGCTGTCCAAGTCTTGCCGTCCCCACGAGTTGTACGTCAATCCTCTTTATGTCAAAGTTCCTCCACTGCTTCTGCCTCCTCAACCTCCTCTCGGTCTTCCACCTGCACCCAAAGCCTGTCTGGTCATGCCACAAGCTTTCTAACTGCGCAGAAGGGATCCTGCACACCTCCTTACTATGCTGGCAGTAGGGCTCAACGTCATCAGGCGGTTTTTACATTGAAATGTCTGGGAAATGTGAGTCACACAGCTGAGGAGTTGTGGTCAGCTCTGGAGAACCAATTTCATGAATGGTTGTCTCCACTGGACCTGAAACCAGGGAAGGCCGTGTGCGACAATGCTGCAAACCTGGGTGCGGCCCTTCGCCGGGGCAATGTCACACACGTGCCTTGTATGGCTCACGTGTTGAACCTGGTTGTCCAGCAATTTTTAGCCCACTATCCCAGACTAGATGGCCTTCTGCAGAGGGCACGGTCGCTGTGTGCTCACTTCCGCCGTTCGCATCCCGCAGCTCAGCGACTTACATCTCTACAGAAGTCGTTGGGCCTGCCACTTCACCGGCTAAAATGCGATGTGCCTACCCGGTGGAATTCAACTCTGCACATGTTGCAGCGACTGTGGCAGCACCAACAAGCCCTGGTGCAATACGTTCTGACGTATAGCCTGGGCCAACGAGATTCAGAGGTGGGGCAAATCACGCTGGAGGAGTGGTCTCAGATCAGGGACCTATGCACCCTTCTGCACAGTTTTGAAATGGCGACGAAGATGTTTAGTGCTGACGATGCCATTATCAGCATGACTATTCCGGTGATTTACATGCTGGAGCACATGTTAAACAGAATTCGGAGTCAGGTGGTGGCACAAGAGGAGGTGGAGGAAGTAGAGGAGGAGGAGTTGTATGCGGAAGGGCTAACATCTGCAAGGTCCAGACGGTCGGCAGCACCAAGGCGGCAGGCATGTGAGGGTGGGGGAGATGGTTTTACCAGGGCGCATGGTAGCAGCCAAACTAGTGAGGAAGGTGCAGGAGCCCAGGAAGAAGTGGAGGACGAACTGATGGAAGACTCATCAGATGAGGGAGACCTTGATCACATTTCTGTTGTGCGAGGTTGGGGGGAGAGGACAGAGGAAGGAAGCATGATTGTTACCTCGCCACCAACACAACAGGGACTTGGTGCTCCTGGATGCGCAACACACATGAGTGCCTTCTTGCTGCACTACCTGCAACATGACCCTCGAATTGTGAGAATTAGAAATAATCCTGACTACTGGGTTGCCACACTGTTAGATCCCCGGTACAAAAGTAAATTTGCAGAAATTATTCCTGCCATAGAAAGGGATGCACGCATGCAGGAGTATCAGCAGAGACTGTTGCAGAATCTTACATGTGCTTTTCCACAAAATACCAGTGGTGCACGTAGTGAATCTCACAGTTCCAACTTGCCAACCGTGGGACCGTCAAGTGTTCAGCACTCAAACCGTAACAGAACCACAGTATCTGCTGGTAACATCAATTTTGCGGAATCATTTCACCACTTTTTTAGCCCATCCTTTGCAAGGCCACAGGAGACAAGAAGTCTGACACATAGTCAACGCCTAGAGACGATGGTACAGGAGTATCTCCAAGTAAACATTGAAGCCACGACTGTGTCACTGGACCCTTGCTCTTTTTGGGCTTCCAATCTGGATAAATGGCCGGAGCTAGCCACTTACGCCTTGGAGATCTTGTCATGCCCCGCAGCCAGCTTTCTGTCTGAACGTGTGTTCAGCGCTGCTGGTGGTGTGCTGACAGATAAGCGCACGCGGCTCTCCACTGATAATGTAGACAGACTCACGTTCATAAAGATGAACAAATCATGGATCCGAAACGACTTTTCTACCCCTGTGTCATCCTGGGGAGAGTAAAAGCTTGATGATTGGTTAAAATCACCCTACCAACCGTTTTAAGCTTTCAAATTACTAATCATGTTTATCTGTATCTTGACTGGAAAATAATTTGGGCTTTGTAGCAGTGTGCAGCACTGATCCTATTAGGCCATCTATACTAAAGCTTCACCATATTTAAAATTAAAAATAATTTTTAGCTGCATCTAGCCCGGAAAATAATTTTGGGGCTCCGAGATGCGCAAGGCACATAAGTGCCTTCTTGCTGCACTACCTGCAGCATGACCCTCATATTGTCAGAATTCGAAGTAATCATGACTACTGGGTTGCCACACTCTTAGATCCCCCAAACTTTTCGATCAACCTTTTCATTTTAATAAAGACCAAAAAAATGGTCATTTTTGAAATTATAAGCATTAGCAGGTTGTTAGAAACTGAAATCAAACAGTTTTCAACTCAAAACTTTATTCTAGGTGATGTTACATTTTCACATAGGACCCCTTGTTCGAAAGGAGCTTCTGAACTCTCTCGTCCATTGAATTTGTCAGGTTTTGGATGGTTTCTGCTTCAATTGTTTTGCATGAGGACAGAATACCCTCCCAGAGCTGTTGCTTAGATGTGAACTGCCTCCCGCCATCATAGACACTCCTTTTAATGATGCTCCAAAGGTTCTGAATGGGGTAGAGGTCAGGGGAGCATGGGGGTCACACCATAAGTTTGTCCCCTTTTATGCCCATATCAGCCAGAGATGCAGATGTTTTATGTGCAGCATGAGATGGTGCATTATCATGCAGAAAAATGATCTTGCTGTGAAATACACGGTTCTTCTTCTTGAACCATGGCAGGAAGTGCTGTTTGAGAAAATCCACATACATTATGGAGTTCATCTTTAGCGCCTTCAGGGATCCTAAAGGGGCCGACAATCTCTCTCCCCATGATTCCAGCCCAAAACATTACTCCACCTCCTCCTTGTTGGCGCTGTAGCCGTGTTTGCGTGGGGTGTCCATCAACCAGCCATCCTCCACTCCATCCATCTGGACCATCGAGCGCTGCACGGCACTCATCCATGAACAAATCAGTTTTGAAATCAGTCTTCATGTAATGTTTGGCCCACTGGAGCCGTTTCTGCTTGTGTGAAGTGGATAGAGAAGGTCGACAGGATGGCGCATGCACAGCTGCAAACCTCTGAAGGATCCTGCATCTTGTTGTTCGGGGGACGTTGGAGGCACAAGCAGCTTCAAAAACTTGTCTGCTGCTATGACAAGGCTTTTTTGCCGCTGCTCTTTCAACCTGACGTAATTGCCTGTAGGAAAGAGTCCTCAATTTGCCCTTATCAGCACGCACACGTGTGTACTGTGAATCAGCTACATACTTCTTGATTGCCAAGACACTTCATCCTGATCATCGCACAATGTTGATTGTAGTCATGCCTTGACCTAAACACTCCACAATTTGTTGCTTCTCAGCAGCCGACACATCCTTTTTCTTTCCCATTTTGGCAGAAAATGTAGGCTGCTTAATAATGTGAGAGAGCCTTCTTAAGTAGTCTTGCCTTTCATTGGACACACCTGCCAAACTAATTAGCACAGGTGTCTGCAATTGCTTACAGTGATATAAAGAGCCCTGACACACATCACCATCAATGAGTTTAACTGACAAACAAACAAATTCTTCCCTTATCACTCCTAAACACTTTTTGTATAATAATTTGGAACGCAGTGTACATTTGCTTTTCCACAAAACACCAGTGGTTCACGTAGTGAATCTTACAGTTCTAACTTGCCAACCGTGGTCTGTATGGAGTTGTTCAATAAAGGGCCCAAAATTAAGATAACATAGATGGGAGAGGTCTCTATGAATAGGAATTCCTAAGTATTTGATACCCTGTGAGGGCCAGGCAAAGGGAAAGTTGGACTGGATGGAATCCTATATGGATTTGGGGAGGGAGACATCGAGGGCCTCAGACTTCGCTGCATTGATTTTAAAATTTTACCATGTAACAAAGTGATCTATTTCAGCCATAACAGCATGGATGGATATATGTGATTGAGTGATATATACTAGGACATCATCAGCAAATAGAGAGCACTTGTACTCGGTGCCTCCCACCTCAATCCACCTAATATTGGGGTTATGGCGAATTGATGAGAGCAGGTGCTCCGTCACTAGGATGTATAAGAGAGGGGACAGAGGACATCACTGCCTTGTCCCATTGGTGATTGTGAAAGGTGATGAAAATGTTCTGACGCACCCCCTGGGCCTTGGGACACCCGGAGCCGGACCCTTTTTGGTGGATGCTGGTGGTTGTAGTCTTCGTGGCGGCGACCCAGTTCCGTGGCTCAGGGCGGTCAAACCAGTGGCGGAACTATTTATGTGGTTTTCATGTTTAAATGTCCGACTACGCCACCCGTGGATTGCGGTCAGAGTGAACCGCCGCTACAGGGCAGACCACTGAGGCTGGTGTTGTGGGTGCAGCAGAGCGTAGCATAACTCCCCACGGGAGGAGTATAGCCTCAGGGCAGTGTATGCGGAGGATGGGGGTGATGGTGCAGGGCAGCAGCAGTAACGACACGGAGTCAGTGATGCAGTTCAGGGCCTTTACTCACAGTTCTTATTATCCAGACCACGTCTGCAGGTAACGGCTGCCCAAGTCGTACTGTGCTCACCAGGTGAGGGGCTCAGACAACTCCAAGATAACTTTGGAGCACTTCACAGGACCCCCTTTGTGTGTCCTTTGTCTGGCCTTTCTTACCAACACTTCTGTCCGGCTGCCTCGGGCCTCCTCTTGGTAAACTTGGCGCCAGTTTCCCTGACCCTATGTGGTGCCTTCCTAGCGGGTGTAGCGAGGGGCTGCGCCACATAAAATGTCAGAGCCTCCGGTTTCTAGCTGAGGGTCGTTTCCTGCCTCCACTAGTTCGGGGACCGGTCTCCCCCTTTGGCCTGACCCCTCCACGCAGGTGGATTCGGGCGTGCGGTGGCGACTCGCCCGTCCGCACCCCTGGGATCCCTTCATTCCTCGTTCCTGGAGCCTTCTCCGCTCCTCTTCCTTCCTTCTCCCTCTTCCAGGCCTGGGCCTCTGTTACTAGGCCCGCCTCCGGAGCAGAGCTCATGCAGAGCCCCTGCTCCCTGCCACTTCTGCTCAGACTTCTCTGCACTGAACTAAGATGGTGCCCACCTTTTATACTCCCTTCTCAATGCACCCAGGAACTGCTTCCTCCCTGCTCCTGCACTACAGGGTTCCCCTTCCTCAGTGTTCCCTCCCCCCACTCCAGCCAGGGACAGGGACTGTCGTGCCCATCTCAGGGGCATATTGGTCGCCCTGCCCCACGGCAATGTGGTGTAATGCATGCAGGTGTCGGGTCCTGATCCACACTCCATCCTTACCTGAGAGTGAGATATCACACCTCTGGGTGAGGTGCAATACGTCTGTAGCAACCGAGCCCTCAGGGTGCTACAGTTCCATTTATCTTCAGCCTAGGTGACGTATTGCGATACAGGGCCGTGATTTTGGCTATAAAAGGGTCCCCTAGACCCCTACCCCAAGCTTTTTAAGAGAATCATATATGGCGTGCCAGGAGACTCTATGGAATGCTTTCTCAGCATCCAACGAGAGTATCTAATTACAAATTTTTAACTGCATCTAGCCCAGGAAATACTTTGTGCCTAGTAGCAGTGTCTGCTAGTGAGCGGATTATCCCGGCTGTTAAGCAAACTGCACCACCTGTAGTTTAGACACTTAATTTTTTCAAAGGAAATGCTTCGGGACCATGGGATACTTAGTGAAGAGCATCAGGAGGCACCCCAAGGCATAGGGGCTGGGACTGGCAGTAGGATGCCTTGCGGTGGACAGCCGAGCTCGATCCTTATAAAAGCTTTTTAACTGCAGCAGCTTTAGTGGACGCTACTGGAGCTGGAATTACGCGGCTGCTGGCATGAGACCTCCAATAGATCCTTGTAAATGGATTTAAAGTGTATTCATTAAAATTAGAGAGACAATTTAAATTAAAAAGCTTAGAGCTGCCTCCACCACAGGGGGGCTCGCTCGACCCACCAGCGGACAGGCACCAGTATTGGGAGAGGGGGGCTGGCCGTCAGGGTTCACCGTGGCTCTGGCACAAACCCGGCGACACGGAGGTGGCACGGGCAGGAGCGGACTGGCCGTGTCGGCTTCTCACTTTTTGGATTTTAGAAGGGCATGACATGCCTATATCTGTGTCTCCCCCTCCTTTTACTCCTCCACCTCTTTTATTTTCGCATGACTATATGTACTTGTCACTTTTCCATGTGTTAGTTATGTCTTCTGAGCAGTTTGTCAGCTTTTGGACACCTTTGAAGGTGTTTTCTATGTGTTTCTATGTGTTTTTGTTTGCCTGCCATTGATTTTAACGGTGTTCGAAGGTGTTCGACGAACAGTTCGACGAACAGTTCGGCGAACACACGGGTGTTCGACGAACCGAACCGAACTCGAACACTACGGGGTTGGCTCAACACTACTGCTGATCTCTAGGTGAGATACCCCCTCCCCCTGCGCTCACTGCTGATCTCTAGGTGAGATACCCCCTCCCCCTGCGCTCACTGCTGATCTCTAGGTGAGATACTCCCCCTGCGCTCACTGCTGATCTCCGAGTGAGATACCCCCTCCCCCTGTGCTCACAGCTCAGCTCTGGGTGAGATCATCTGCTTCACAGACTAAGTATGGGAAGTGTTTCCCTGCTATTGGGCTCTCAAGTCTGAGAAGCAGATGATCTCACCCGGAGATGAGCTGTGAGCGCAGGGGGAGAGGGTGTCTAACCTGGAGATGAGCTATGAGCTGTGAGCACAATGGGAGGGAGTATCTCACCTGGAGATCATCTGTGAACACAGGGGGGGGGTATCTCACCTGTTGATCAGCTGTGAGTGCAGGGGGAGGGAGTGTCTCACCCCGAGATCAGCTATGAAGCAGGGGGAGGAGGTGTCCCACCTGGAGATCAGCTATGAGCACAGAGGGAGGGGGTGAATGACAGACACTCTGTGTTTACAGCAGGGAGCCTTGTGACAAAGAATACGTTGTGCATAACAATAGAGAACAAATGGAAGTCAGCTCACCCTCCAGGATTTCAGTGTGTTGAAGCCAGGAACAATGTGTGGTCACACTTGGAATCAATGCAAAAAAGAAGTGAAAAATTCCATTAAGTCAAATTCCATTCAGCTAATATGTTACTTTAGACCCAAATTTTAGCCTGCACAATTTATTATGTAATTTCTCCTAAAGGCAGCATTGCCCCATACATAGCAGACACTAATATTTTCTAGCTATATACAGTACATGGCATTAACCCCTTAAGCCCCGGAGCATTTTTCGTTTTTGCATTTTCGTTTTTGCTCCCCTTGTTCCCAGAGCCATAGCGTTTTTATTTTTTGGTCAATATGGCCATGTGAGGGCTTATTTTTTGCGGGACGAGTTGTACTTTTCAACGCCATTACTAGTTTTATCATATCCTGTACGGGAAAACGGGAAAAAAATTCCAAGTGCGGTAAAATTGCAAAAAACGTGCAATACCACAGTTGTTTTTTATTTTTTTTTTTTACCATGTTCACTGAATGCTAAAACTGACCTGCCCTTCTTATTCTACAGGTCATTACGAGTTCATAGACACCAAACATGTATAGGTTCTTTTATATTTAAGTGGTGGAAAAAAATTCCAAAATTTGGTAAAAAAAAAAATAAAAAAATAGCGCCATTTTCTAAGACCCGTAGCGTCTCCATTTTTCGTGATCTGGGGCTGGTTGATGGCTTATTTTTTGCGTGCCAGGCTGACGTTTTTATTGATAACATTTGGGGTAGATCCGATGTTTTGATCGCCCGTTATTGCATTTTATTGCAATTTTGCGGCGACCAAAAAACGTAATTCTGGCGTTTAGAATTTTTTTCTCGCTACGCTGTTTACCGATCGGAATAATTCTTTTTTTATATTGATAGATCGGGCGATTCTGAACGCGGCGATACCAAATATGTGTATGTGGGGTTTTTTTATATATATTTTATTTTGAATGGGGCGAAAGGGGGGTGATTTAAACTTTTATTTTTTTTTATTTTTTTTAATATTTTTAAAAACTTTTTTTTTTTACTTTTTGCATGCTTCTATAGTCTCCATAGGAGACTAGAAGCAGCAACTATCCGATCGCCTCTGCTACATACAAGGGACGAGCAGGTCCCCTGCATGCAGCAGAAATGGTCCTGTGCTATGAGCGCCGACCACTAAGTGGCGCTCATAGCGGCAAGATCATGACAACCACAGGCGTCTGCTGCAGACCCTGGGTTGTCATGCACGCCCATCGGCGACCCACGATCACGTGACGGGGTTGCCGGTGGGCGGGGCTTATGACGCGCTACCCGGAAGCGCGCGTTAAATGCTGCTGTCGGAGATTGACAGCAGCATTTAACTGGTTAACAGCCGCGGGTGGATCGCGATTCCACCCGCGGCTGTTGCGGGCACATGTCAGCTGTAAGAATCAGCTGACATGTGCTCCGTTCAGTGAGGGCTCAGCGCAGCAGCCCTCACTGAACGGGGGGTACGCAAATATGCGTACTAATACGTCCCCGGTAAGTAAGGGGTTAAGGGTAAACAAAGCGATTGTGCCACCATAAAGAATACAGTTAACCAACCAGAAAAGGTGGAAATAAATAGTTTTGTAATTTACAGTGATTCAAAATTATGCTTCATTCAAAAGTTACCAAGCTTTTACTTTTATGAATGCTGCTCTCTGGCGCCCCCTGGCGTTATTCCCCTACGTCCTGGTAGTGGGTGATCAGCTGGTCGGGTTTGGGCAGTTCCTGTCATAACAGCTTCCAACCGGCAGTTTGCACAATGTATTGCAAGAAAAGAAATGAAAAATTCCATCTCCAAAAAAGTTGTATTAAAAAATTCCAAGTTGTTATTACATCATTTTAAAATCTGATGAGGTCACAAGGTACATGAGGATTCACATAGCAACGCGTTTCCAAAGCCAACCAGCTTTCTTTGTCAAGCTACTATGACATGATTCTGTGATCTTTTAAATATTTCCGAAACCAATTACAAGTAATACACCAATTACATGACCAATGAGATCACACCCATATTAAAAAAAAAACCTCTTAACAACACACCCCAATAAGAACAGGTAGAGACAAATACATAGAAAGTTACATATCAAATACACTGCTCATAAAATAAAGGGAACACTTAAACAACAGAATATAACTCCAAGTACATCAAACTTCTGTGAAATCAAACTGTCCACTTAGGAAGCAACACTGATTAACAATCAATTTCACATGCTGTTGTGCAAATGGAATAGACAATAGATGGAAATGATTGGCAATTTTCAAGACACCCTCAATAAAGGAGTGGTTCTGCAGGTGGGGAGCACAGACCATATCTCAGTACCAATGCTTTCTGGCTGATGTTTTGGTCACTTTTGAATGTTGGTTGTACTTTCATACTTGTGGTAGCATGAGACGGACTCGACAACCCACAGAAGTTGCTCAGGTAGTGCAGCTCATTCTGGATGGCACATCAATGCAAGCTGTGGCAAGAAGGTTTGCTGTGTCTGTCACCGTACTGTCCAGAGGCTGGAGGCACTACCAGGAGACAGGCCAGTACAAAAGTAGACGTGGAGAGGGCTGTAGGAGGGCAACAACCCAGCAGCAGGACCTCTACCTCCGTCTTTGTGCAAGGAGGAACAGGAGGAGCACTGCCAGAGCCGTGCAAAATGACCTCCAGCAGGTCACAAATGTGCATGTGTCTGCACAATCAGTTGGAAACCGACTCCATGAGGGTGGTATGAGGGTCTGACGTCCACAGATGGGGGTTGTGCTCACAGCCCAACACCGTGCAGGACGCTTGGCATTTGCCACATAACACCAGGATTGGCAAAGTCGCCACTGGCACCCTGGGCCTACTTCTGAGGCATCTGTCTGTACAATGAAAGTTTCCTTGAAGTTGGGGCTGATGAGGACCGGCTGTCCACACAGGGCCAACTTCATGGACTGAAAGGCTTCTTCTGCCTGAAGGTTCCACTGAACCATTAGTGATTTTTTTCCTTTCAAGAGATCGGTCAGGGCCGCCGTTCTCCCAGCAAAATTAGGTATAAACCGGCGGTAATACCCAAGGATGTTAAGGAACGCCCTCACCTGCTGTGTATTTGACGGTTTAGGCCAATTTTTTATGGCCTCAACTTTATTGATTTGGGGCTTGATAACTCCTCGGCCAATCGCATACCCCAAATATCGGGCTTCCTCTAGCCCTATCGCACATTTTTTCGGGTTTGCCGTTAACTCAGCGACTCTGAGAGAATCCAGCACTGCTTGTACCTGGGATAGATGCGTATGCCAGTCGGTGCTAAAGATGATAATATCATCTAGATATGCGGAGGCGTACTCCTGATGAGACTTGAGCACTATTTCCATCAACCTCTGGAATGTAGCCAGGGCCCCATGTAACCCAAAAGGTAAGACCGCATAGTGATATAGACCCTCCGGAGTTATGAAGGCGGTCTTTTCCTCCGCCGATTTCGTGAGAGGTACCTGCCAGTAACCCTTGGTGAGATCGAGCGTGGTAAAGTACTGGGCCTACCCCAGTCTCTCAATCAGCTCATCCACCCTGGGCATTGGATAAAGGTCAAACTTCGACACATAATTTAGTTTTCGGAAATCGTTACGGAAGCGTAACGATCCGTCTGGTTTCGTAATCAGTACAATGGGGCTAGCCCACTCTGTCATTTCTCGATGACGCCTAACTGGAGCATCTGTTTTACCTCAGCCGTGATGGCTTTCCTCCGGACTTTGGGTACCCGGTACGGTCTCTTTCGCACCCTTACCCCAGGTTCGGTGACAATGTCATGTTGGAGAACTGTAGTCCTACCCGGTAGCTCTGAGAACACGTCGGTATTCTGCTGCACCAGTGAGCGAGCCGCCCGTCGCTGCTGTTTAGTGAGAGCATCACTTATCCTGACCTCTCCCCCGGACGCATCCCTGGCTGAAGGTAGAGAACTCTCTGGTGATATGCCCGGAGTGATGTCTGTAACTAACCACTCTCGATCTTTCTAAGGTTTTCGCAGGTTTACATAATAAAGCTGCTCCCGTTTCCTCCTTCCAGGCTGATACACCTGGTAATTTACCTCCCCCACCTTTTCTCGAACCTCATATGGCCCTTGCCACTTGGCCATGAGCTTACTCTCGGCTGTGGGTACAAGTACTAACACCCGATCGCCCTTGTTAAAAGACCTGACTCTGGCTCTTTTATTATATGTGCGCCTCTGGGCTGCCTGGGCATCTAACAAATGTTCTTTCACGATGGGCATGACCGCCGCGATCCGGTCCTGCATGCTAGCCACGTGTTCAGTTATACTCCTATGTTGAGTCGGCTCTTGTTCCCACGTCTCTTTGGCTACGTCCAACAGACCTCTAGGGTGTCTGCCGTACAATAACTCAAAGGGAGAGAACCCTGTGGAAGCCTGGGGTACCTCACGGATGGCGAACATCAAATAGGGTAGCAACATGTCCCAATCCCTTCCGTCCTTAGAAACCACCTTTTTTAACATGAACTTGGCTACTTTGAAGAACCTAGAATATAAGACATATTTTCAGTTGTTTCACACTTTTTTGTTAAGTATATAATTCCACATGTGTTAATTCATAGTTTTGATGCCTTCAGTGTGTATGTCCAATTTTCATAGTCATGAAAATACAGAAAAATCTTTAATTGGGAAGGTGTGTCCAAACTTTTGGTCTGTACTGTATATATAATGTATATATATATTATTTTTTCACCCTTACTAATAAGTGTTTCATTACTATACAGAGGAAGATTCAGAGGGAGAGGATGCTTCACCTATAGGTATGTACTGCACAATACCATTCCATGTTTCTTAACCCTGTCTCGTGTAAATCAGCCTTAAACTTCCTGACAGCCCCATTTTTCAAGTCTGATACGTCACTTTCTGTGGTAATAACTTTAAAATGCTTCTGTCAGTGATTCTGAGATTGTGATTTTGTTGTTGTAAAACATTTTACCTGTTACTACCGGTAAATTCAGATCTGTTGTTTTGTCTTTATTCATGAAAATATTCCAAATTTTCTGAAGATTTTGAAAAATGTGCAATCTTTAAACTTGTATACCCTTAATGACATGTATATAGTGTAAGATGGCTGACGGACAGGTCCTTGAGGGGAAATATGTATCATCGAGGTTGGTAGCTTCGGTGATGTAAACCCGAGAAAGCATGCTCCAGCACGTATACTGCTGACAGGGTTAATAGGGCGTATCAGGCCGGTTTTAAGAGCAGTCATAAAAAATGGGTGGGAATGGCTGCCCACATATCCCCACCTCTGGAGCGTGGTTTGGTAAATAAAATAGAGACCAAATGTCTCATTCATTGTCTGTGTCTGGAGACCTGTGGATCTCCAAGGCGTTAGTCTGTACTAAGGATTGGACACTGACCTGAGCAGGCGAACCTGCAACATTGTGTGGACATTTTACTTTGTGCTTCCACTTTGTGCCGGAAAAGGCTGTTTTTGTTTATGCTGTCTGAATAAACCAGTTTGGATTTCAATGAAAATGCTTCCTGTGTCTACCTCAACCGCAGACGAGTGAGTATTAAACCCTACAATTGGTGCTAGAAGCACAGTCACAAATCCCAAGGGGCAGTGTGACTGCTACAGGAAACCGTTTAAGTCTTGGGTGAAGGCCGTCAGCCAGTAGGGGACGTCTGGCATCATGGAGGAGCTGATAAAGCAACTTGTGCAGGCTAATCTCCGGCAGCATCAACAGCAGTAGTGGCAGCAACAGCAGTACAAGCAGCAGATAAACCTCCTAGCCGAGTTAACCCATGGCAGTTCAATCGCCCCACCCCCAAGTCTAAGTGATGACTCACTTGCCAGGAAGACGTTAAGAAGAGCCATACAAAAGATGATCCCGGGTGATGAGGACGAGGCGTTCCTGACAATTTTTGAGAGGGTGGCGGAGCGAGAGATATTGCCTCCAGAGCAGTGGGCGGAGGTTCTGGCATCATATTTAACAGGGCAACAGCAGAAGGCCTATTATGACTTGGCCTTGCAAGATGCAAAAGAGTACACCAAGTTGAAGACTGAGATTTTGACGTGCTTAGGAGTGACTCTGACTACATGATGCGGGTGTACCACTGGGCCTATTGCAGTGACAAATCTTCCCGGTCCCAAATGTTTTACCTCCTACACTTGGTCCAAAAGTGGTTGCAACCGGAATCTTCCTCTCCAGCACAGTTAGTGGCGAGGATTGTGATGGACAGGTTCATACACTCCCTTCCAAGGCTGGTGCAATCCTGGGTTGCCCAGGGAGATCCCCATAATGCCAATGACCTTGTGAGGTTGGTAGAAAGGTACCAGGCGGTCAAGAGTGCTTTGGGGAAGTAAGGGGTGGGAGCATCTCCATACTGTGGTTCCCAACAGGGGGGATGGACACCCAAAAGAGGGGAACTAGAACCACATCTGGGGGGCGTCCTAGAGTTCAGGAGGGGTCTGAGTTGCTACCAAAGGCCCCATCCAATAACTTAATTTGTTGGCAATGTCACACCCCGGGTCTAATAGTGACCTGTTGCCCTATGACCAACGAGCCAGTAGACTGCAGCACAGGACGGCGCTACTTTGCATATCCTGCCTGCAGTGCTGTCCCTCCACGAGGTGTGGGACCGCAGGCATGCCCCGTGTCAGTGAATGGAGCGCAAATGACTGGTCTGTTCGATTCTGGGAGTTTGGTAACCCTAGTAGGGCCATAATTCCTCATCGTCTGATTCTGCAGAAAAAGGTGGACATCTGCTGTATCCATCGAGACGCTAAGGACTACCCTGTGGTCCTAGTGGTCATAGGCACAAACTGTAGCACCGAGTCCCATGAGGTGGGCGTAGTCAAGGACCTGTTGCACCCTGTTATAATAGGGCAGGACTTTGCCTTGTTTTGGGACTTGTGGGAGAAAGGGAGGAAGCCGGGTTGCCCAGACCACAACCAGGTCGCTCCTAAAGAAACCTCGTCGCAGGCCGCAACCGACAGTTTTCCCTTTCATGTGCTTGTTGGGGGTGAGGATGAGGCAGCATCCCTGAGCTGGAGGTGGGGAAACTTTGGAAACGCCCAGCTCAGGGACTGAACTCTAAAAGGTGTGTTTAATAATGTCACTGTTCTGAATGGTGTTGCTCAAGAGTCTATGGCTGATACCTGATATCCGTACTTTGCTGGAATTGAGGCGTTAATATGACAGGTCACGAAGCTCAGAAGAGAGGTAATCGATCAGTTACTAGTGCCAGGGCCGTACAGACGCAGGGTGTTAGATATGGCCAATGCACATGTCTTAGGTGGTCATCTGGAGGTAGAAAAAACCCAGGAAAGAATCTTCCAGAGGGTCTACTGTCCCAGTTGTCACCGAGAGATTGTGAATTACTGTAGGTCCTGTCACACCTATCAGCTGACCTCCCCTGTGGCTCACTTCCGTAGCCCTTTAGTGCCACTACCTGTCATTGAGGTCCCAATCGATCGCATCACCATGGATCTAGTGGGACCCCTGGTCAAGTCCGCCAGAGCACATCAGTATATCTTGGTGGTACTGGACAACGCTACATGTTACCCGGAGGCTGTACCACCACGAAACTCCTCTGCCAAGTGCATAGTCCAGGAGCTAGTGTTACAACTCTCCTGTTAGGTTTTTTTTAGTTTGCTGGTCACATGACCATTTTTGCCTATTTAATCCGGCTCCGCCCTCCTGGCTTTGCTGGACTTCATTTGTATTTACTACTGTTGAGCTAGCTTGTTGCTCTGTTGCCGTTCTCTGTTAGTTTTGCTAGGTCTTCTGACCCCTATGCCTTTTTGTTGTGTGTTTGTCTTTGACTGCTACTATTTCTGCTAGGAGGTGTCCAACTTTTCCCAGTCCCTAGATCTTGTAGGGATCCCTCCCTCACATCTATAGGTCTGCGTTCAGACTAGCCGAGGACTTTAGCGGGTCTGATCGCAGGATCAGGTTCCCCGTTACATCGTAGGGATCTAGTTTAGTTCTATTGTAGGGACAGATCTCCTCTCTTTCCTTAGTCTCTGTAGCAGATCATAACAGTAAGTCCAGCCATAAAAGAAAAAAAAAAAAAAAAAATTTTCTCTAAGGAAAGACCTCCAGTTTTCCATCATGGTCTCGGTGCAAGATTTTTCTCAACGCTTGCAGGGACTCTCTCTGGAGGTGACCAAGCTCCAACAACACGTGAGTAGCTGTTCTGGAGCGCATTTTGTGGAACCAAAGGTACGTCTGCCTGATCTATTTTTTGGCGAACAACAAGATATTTTTTCTTTTAAAAATGCTTGTCTATTATATTTTCGTTTGAGACCCGGATCCTCTGGTGATGAATCACAGCGCATAGGGATCATAATGTCACTTTTGCGCAAAGATCCTCAGGGATGGGCCTTCTCTCTCCATTCTAGTGATCCGTGCTTTAGATCAGTGGATAGTTTTTTTTCTGCTTTGGGTTTGTTGTACGATGATCCTGATCGTGTCTCATCTGCTGAGTCTGAATTAAGACGTTTGAGGCAGGGATCAGGTAATGTGGAAAAATATTGTTCTCACTTCCGTCGGTGGTCTGCCCAGGTGGGGTGGAACGATTCTGCTTTGAAAAGCTTGTTTCTTGCAGGGCTATGTGAAAGGGTAAAGGATTTACTGATTGCTTATCCCACACCTGGAAACTTGCAGGAGGCAATGCAATTAGCTATACGGGTTGACAGGAGACTGCGTGAAAGGGTTAATGAGAGCAAATCCTCTGCTATGTCAGCTTCGAGTCCTGAGAGGTTCTGTGCTGACAATGGAGAGCCGATGGAAATTGGGGCGATGGCACTCTGCTCTCAGGAAAAAGACCGCCGACTTTCTGAAGGCTTGTGTTTCTATTGCGGAAATTCTGGTCATTTTATTAAGAGCTGTGTACTTCGTAAGAAGAAAGAAAAAAAAATGGTCAGTCATGCTCGTATTGCCTGTTTAAATTCTAAGGGAGTATTCCTATCTGCCACTACTGCTGCTCAGGATGAATTAATTGAATTTCGGGTATTTGTGGATTGTGGATCTACTCTGAATGTGATTGATGGGGGATTCTTGGAAAAACTTAGATTAGAACCTAAAACTTTGTCATCCCCTATTGCTGTGGTTTCTGTCGATGGCTCTCCCTTGAAGAGTGTTACTCACAAGGTCTGTGAATTTCCCCTCACTATTAATGGTATTCATCAAGAGAATTTGGATTTGGTGGTATTGGATAATTTGCCTTCTCCAGTAATATTGGGGTTACCCTGGTTAAAATTGCACAATCCTGTACTGGATTGGTCTACCAATGAAATTAAGTCCTGGAGCCCTAAGTGTTATGACAAGTGTTGTAACGGGCGCATTGCTGCTGTGGATAGAGGGGAATTGCCTGTACCTATTCAGGATTTTTGGAGAGTTTTTTCTGAGGAGGAGTCGCAGGTTTTGCCTCCCCATAGAGACTATGATTGTACCATTGAATTTGTCCCTGGCGCGACTCTTCCTAAGAGTCGTTTATTTAATCTTACTATTCCTGAGAGAAAGGCTTTGGAAGAATACATACAGACAAGCTTGGCTGCCGGTCACATTAGGCCTTCCAAGTCTCCTGTGGCTGTTGGATTTTTTTTTGTAAAAAAAAAAGATGGCGGTTTACGTCCTTGTCTGGACTTTTGTGAGATTAATAAAATTACTGTACGCAATCCTTACCCACTGCCATTGATTCCTGATTTATTTAACCAGTTAGTGGGGGCCAAGTGGTTCTCTAAAATTGATCTCCGGGGGGCATACAATTTGTTGCGCATGAAGGAGGGTGATGAATGGAAGACTGCTTTTAACACTCCTGTGGGTCATTTTGAGAATCTGGTTATGCCTTTTGGTCTCACCAATGCTCCAGCATTTTTTCAGAATCTTATCAATGATATCCTTAGACCTTTAATCGGCAAAAATGTGGTTGTGTATTTGGATGACATTTTGATTTATTCGCCGGATCTGGAGTCTCATTGGCAGAGCGTACGTGAGGTATTACAGTTATTAATGGACAATTCGCTTTTTGCTAAGCTGGAGAAATGTGAGTTCGCTGTACAGAGAATTAGTTTTTTGGGCTACATTATCTCCAGTGAAGGTTTTGAGATGGACCCGGTTAAAGTTCAAGCTGTGCAGGAATGGCCTAGGCCTATTGGTTTCAAATCGATACAGAGGTTTTTGGGTTTCGCCAATTATTACAGAAAATTCATAAAAAATTTTTCTATTATTGTCAAACCGCTGACCGATCTCACCAGGAAAGGTGCTAATGCGGTTCAGTGGACTTCTGAGGCCATTGAAGCTTTTGTGTTTCTAAAGGAGAGGTTCACCTCTGCTCCCATCCTTATGCAGCCTGATGTGACTAAGCCGTTTTTGGTTGAGGTTGATGCTTCTTCGGTGGGGGTCGGTGCGGTGTTGTCTCAGGAAAACAAGGATGGAGTACATCCCTGTGCCTTTTTTTCAAAAAAATTTTCCGAGACTGAACTTAATTACGATATTGGTAATCGGGAATTGCTGGCGATTAAACTCGCATTTGAACACTGGCGTCATCTCTTGGAAGGTGCTGAATTTCCCATTCAGGTTTTCACTGATCATAAAAATCTGATCTATCTTGATGCTGCCAAGCGCTTGAATGCCCGTCAGGCTAGGTGGGCACTTTTTTTCTCGCGGTTTAATTTTTCCGTTACTTACATCCCGGGTACCAAGAATGTTAAAGCGGATGCTTTGTCTCGCAGCTTTTCTCCCATGGTCGGTGTTGAGGAGGAAGAGGAGACCATTTTACAAGAAGGTGTTGTGATTGCTGCTTTGGACTCCCTTTTGGAGGATGAGATTCTTAAAGCACAGGAGAATGCCCCATCTAACACTCCCCATGGGAGGTTGTTTGTGCCTAGGACCTTTAGGAGAGATTTGTTTGTTGAGTGTCATGAGTCTCGGTTGGCAGTTCATCCAGGAATTTCTGAGACCAAGAGACTTGTGGGTCGCAGTTTTTGGTGGCCTGGATGGCAGAAGGAAGTCATTAAGTGGGTGCGCCAATGTACTGTGTGTGCAAGATCCAAGTCTTCGCATGCTCCTGCTGCGGGGTTGCTTTTCCCTCTGGAGGTTCCTAGTGCACCTTGGACACATCTGGCTATGGACTTTATTACTGACCTTCCTCCCTTTGAAGGTTTCACGGTCATCTGGGTGGTCGTGGACCGTTTTAGCAAGATGTGTCACTTGGTTCCCTTCATCAAACTGCCTTGCGCTAAGACACTCGCCACGGCCTTTGTCAAGGAAATTGTCAGACTACATGGTGTTCCTACTGACATTGTTTCTGATAGGGGACCTCAGTTCGTGGCTCGTTTTTGGCGTGCCTTTTGTGACAGGTTGGGAGTTCATTTGTCGTTTTCATCCGGATATCATCCTGAGTCTAATGGCCAGACAGAAAGGAAGAACCAGGATGTTGAGCAGTTCTTGCGTTGTTTTGTGGCAGACAATCAAGAGGGGTGGTCTGAGTTTCTGCCACTTGCTGAATTGGCTCTTAACAACCATACATCCTCTTCTGCTGGGTGTTCGCCTTTTTTTTGTTGTTCTGGGAGACATCCGTCTTTTTGGTCATTCTCCAAATTGGTTTCGGCTGTGCCTGAGGAGGAGAGTTTTTCCTGTGATTTGGAGAGAGTTTGGACGGATGTGCGTGGTAATCTTCAGGAGGCTAACAAAAAATCTAAGAGGTACTTTGATAGGAAACGGCAAGAGGTTTTGTTTGCTGTTGGTGACATGGTTTGGTTGTCCTCTAAGAATCTGCGATTGAGGATTCCTTCTAAAAAATTGGGTCCCAAGTTCGTAGGGCCCTTTAATGTACTTCAGATAGTTAGCCAATCTGCTGTTAGGCTGGAGGTTCCTACGTCCTGGAGGATTAATCCGGTGTTTCATGTTTCTCTGTTGAAAAAATCTGATGTGTCGGATGGTGATGCCTCTGTCACTGTTCCTCCTGTGGTGGAGGACGGGGAATATGAAATTTCCCGCATCCTAAATTCTAGACGGTATAGAGGGAGTTTGCAGTATCTCGTCGCTTGGAAGGGTTTCGGACCTGAGGATAACTCATGGGTGAGGGCGGATGATGTTTCTGCTTCCAGACTTGTCCGAGCGTTTCACAGGAGGTTTCCTGGTAAGCCTGGGCCTAGGGGATCCGGAGGATCCTCTTAGAAGAGGGGGTACTGTTACAACTCTCCTGTTAGTTTTTTTTAGTTTGCTGGTCACATGACCATTTTTGCCTATTTAATCCGGCTCCGCCCTCCTTGCTTTGCTGGACTTCATTTGTATTTACTACTGTTGAGCTAGCTTGTTGCTCTGTTGCCGTTCTCTGTTAGTTTTGCTAGGTCTTCTGACCCCTATGCCTTTTTGTTGTGTGTTTGTCTTTGACTGCTACTATTTCTGCTAGGAGGTGTCCAACTTTTCCCAGTCCCTAGATCTTGTAGGGATCCCTCCCTCACATCTATAGGTCTGCGTTCAGACTAGCCGAGGACTTTAGCGGGTCTGATCGCAGGATCAGGTTCCCCGTTACATCGTAGGGATCTAGTTTAGTTCTATTGTAGGGACAGATCTCCTCTCTTTCCTTAGTCTCTGTAGCAGATCATAACAGCTAGTCCACGTCTTTTCTAGAATGGGGTTGCGTAAGGAGATCCTAACGGACCAAGGGACCCCATTTATGTCAAGGGGGATGAGGGAGTTGTGAAAAATCCTGCAAATCACACAACTCAGGACCTCAGTCTACCACCCCCAGACAGACGGCTTAGTGGAGAGGTTTAATAAAACCTTGAAGGCCATGTTGAAGAAGGTCGTTGAGAAAGACGGTCGGGACTGGGACTGTCTACTGCCGTACCTTCTGTTTTCTATTAGAGAAGTCCCACAGGCCTCTACTGGCTTCTCCCCATTTGAGCTGTTATATAGCTGACAGCCCCTTGGACTCCTGGATGTAGCAAAGGAGGGTCTACACCCTACAGGATTGTAATGGAACATGTGGCCCAGATGCAAGAGAGGATTGCTGAGGTGATGCCTATTGTGAAAGAACACCTCCTCAAAGCACAAGAGGCACAGTCAAGGGTGTACTAAAGATCGGTGAGGGTGAGACACTTCCACCTTGGCAATTGGGTACTAGTGCCTACGGTGGAGAGCAAATTCCTGACCAAGTGGCAGGGCCCCTATGAAGTTCTTGAAAAGCTTGGCAATGTCAACTATAGAGTCCACTAACCAGGGAAAAGGAAGCCCTACCAGGTGTACCACGTCAACCTGATCAAGCCAAATGACATAGGGAGTTTGTGGAAGCTCCTGTTTGGTGGCGAAGACCAAAGCCCACGTGGAGGAAGTCAAGCTGGCAAAGTTGCTGTCACATGCCCAGAAGCCACAGTGCCGAGAGTTGCTACAGCGGAACTGAGACCTGTTCTCAAAACTACCAGGGTGTACTCGGATCATAGAGCATGAGTTTCTTCCGGGTCATCATGTCCAAGTAAATATGAAGCCGTATCGGATTCCTGAAGCCCACCGAGAGGTAATTGCAAAAGAGGTGAAGCGGATGCTGAGCATGGGAGTCATTGAGGAGTCCAGGAGTGGCTGGTCCAGTCCCAAAGTCTTAGTGCCAAAACCAGATAGAGAATGGCAGTTTTGCAATGACTATAGGAAACTCAACAAAGTCTTGAAGTTTGACACCTACCCAATGCCCAGTGTAGATGAACTGTTTGAAAGATTGGGGCCAGCCAGGTATATTATCACCCTTGACCTCACTAAAGAAATTGGCAAATACCCATGTCCCAAGATGCCAAGGAGAAGACGGTCTTCTCAACGCCAGATGGTTGATTCTACTTCACAAGGATGTCGTTTGGGTTGGAAGAAGCCCTGGCTACCTTCCAGAGGACCATGGACTTGATTCCAGCTCCCCACAAGAAGTATGCAGCAGTCTACTTGGATGACATCGTGATCTATAGCCAGGATTGGGGAAGCCATCTGAGCAAAGTCCAGGCGATACTTGATTCTTTAAAGAAGGCAGGGTTTTCTATAAACCTGAAGAAATGTGCCATGGGCATTGAAGAAACCAAATACTTGGGTTATGTCGTAGGGAGAGGTGAAATAAAGCCCCAAATAAAGTCGACGTGATCAAGAGTTGGCCACAACCCCTCTCAGGGAAACAGGTCAAAGCGTTCCTAGGCATCGTGGGCTATTACCGCCGGTTCATCCCTAACTTCGTCATGATAGCGGCCCCTTTGACAGACCTCCTTACAGGGACAAAGTCGGTTATGGCTAAGTAATCTCCAGAAGCTGAGACTGCCTTCGCGGAACTGAAGGTAGCTCTGTGTAAACAGACAGTTATGGTGGCACCGGATTTCTCAAATAAGTTTGTGGTCCAGACAGACATGTCAGATGTCGGGCTGGGTGCTGTCCTATCACAAGAAGTGAACGGGGAAGAGCATCCCATAATGTATTTAAGTCAGAATGTGACATCCTGTGGGAAAAATTACTCCATTGTGGAAAAGGCCATCAAGTGGGTGTTGGACACTTCAAGATACTACCTCTTAGGCAGGAAGTTCAGGCTAGTGTCAGACCATGCCCCACTAAGGTGGATGAGGGACAAGAAGGGGAACGATGCCGGAGTGACCAGATGGTCCCTAGCCCTTCAGGATTTTAGCTTCCATGCAGAGCATAGGCCCGGGAAACTGCATGGCAATGCTGATGCACTGTCGAGGGTCCACTGCTTGATAGCATTTCGGGGTGGCGACGCTGCACCGTATGCCCCCTCTACTCCAGACTCATACACAAGTATATAGACTATTCTATACCCGCCTATATTGGTTTATTATTATGGAATAGTTTATACGTTAGGAGCTATTTCCATCATTGCCCTCTCTTGCGTCCTGTGGTTCTTTTGCACAATATTTATTTACACCCTGATAGAGGTAGTACATATGTTTTCCCCATATCTAATACATATAGTCTGTATTGATATACACCTGGTTTCTTATTGTTTTATTTATATGTGTATTATATATATATATATATATATGTATATACACATATACATAATGGGTATGGAAAGTATTCAGACCCCTTGTGATCCTCATTGAGATGGTTCTACTCCTTCATTGGAGTCCAGCTGTGTTTAATTAAACTGATAGGACTTGATTTGGAAAGGCACACACCTGTCTGTATAAGACCTCACAGCTCACAATGCATGTCAGACCAAATGAAAACCATGAGCTCAAAGAAACTGCCCAAGGAGCTCAGAGACAGAATTGTGGCAAGGCACAGATCTGGCCAAGGTTACAAAATAATTTCTGCATTACTCAAGGTTCTTAAGAGCACAGTGGCCTCCATAATCCTTAAATGGAAGAAGTTTGGGACCACCAGAAGTCTTCCTAGACCTGGCCATCCAGTCAAACAGTGCAATCGTGGGAGAATATCCATGGTGAGAGAGGTAAAGAAGAACCCCAAAATCACTGTGACTAAGCTCCAGAGATGCAGTAGGGAGATGGGAGAAAGTTCCACAAGGTCAACTATCACTGCAGCCCTCCACCAGTCAGGCCTTTATGGCAGAGTGGCCCGACGGAATCCTCTCCTCAGTGCAAGACAAATGAAAGTCCGCATAGAGTTTGCTCAAAAACACATGAAGGACTCCCAAACTATGAGAAATAAGATTCTCTGGTCTGATGAGATGAAGATAGATCTTTTTGATGATAATTCTAAGCGGTATGTGTGGAGAAAACCAGGCACTGCTCATCACCTACCCAATACAATCCCAACAGTGAAACATGGTGGTGGCAGCATCATGCTATGGGGGTGTTTTTCAGCTGCAGGGACATGACGACTGGTTGCAATTGAAGGAAACATGAATGCGGCCAAGTACAGAGATTTCCTGAGTGAAAACCTCTTCCAGAGTGCTCTGGACCTCAGACTTGGCCGAAGGTTCACCTTCGAACAAGACAATGACCCTAAGCACACAGCTATAATGACAAAGGAGTGGCCTCACAACAAGTCTGTGACCATTCTTGACTGGTCCAGCCAGAGCCCTGACCTAAACCTAATTGAGCATCTCTGGAGAGACCTGAAAATGGCTGTCCACCAACGTTCACCATCCAACCTGTCGGAACTGGACAGGAACTGCAACGAAGAATGGCAGAGGATCCCCAAATCCAGGTGTGAAAAACTTGTTGCTTCATACCCAAGAAGACTCATGGCTGTACTAATTCAAAAGTGTGCTTCTACTCAATACCGAGCAAGGGGGCTGAATATTTATGACCATGTGATATTTCAGTTTTTCTTTTTTAATAAATTTGCAAAAATTTCTAGATTTCTGTTTTTTTTCCAGTCAAGATAGGATGCAAAGTGTACTTTAATGAGAATAAAATGAACTTTTTAGAATTTATCAAATGGCTGCAATGAAACAAAGAGTGAAAAATTTAAAGGGGTCTGAATACTTTCTGTACCCACTGTATGTATATATATGTATTCTGGTGGCAATGGTATATATTCCATTGATTTGTACTGTACATTTGCATGTGGGAAACACATGTTGTTCAGCGCTTTCTCCTGGTTGCTTTGTTCCCACCCCTATTCGTATTTTAGCTTGATCCATTAAAATTTGTTATATTTTAGCATAGTCTGGTCTTCTTTTTGGTTCTATATGAGTGGTTTTCTGTGTTTTAGTTACCGATTGGTCTATACAGTCCTTTTTAAACATGCACCCTGACTAGGTAGTGTATGTATGTATGTGTGTATATATATATATATATATATATATATATATATGTTTATATATATAATATATATACATACATGCATGCATACATACATACATACACACACACAGTGCTATACTTAATACATTTCCTTCTCAGAACTGATTATTCCTTTTCTAATCTTCATGTGTATCGTGATTTTCGAATTTTTAGTTTTTTTGCTTATTGATAGCCAAGCCCGCCAGCTTTGGGCAGAGGAGGGTATGTGAGATGGCCACCGGACAGGTCCTCGAGGTTGTTAGCTTCGGTGATGTAAACCCAGAAAAGCATGCTCCAGCACATATAGTACTGAAAGGGTTAATAGGTCGTATGAGGGCCGCTTTTACGAGCAGTCATAAGAGATTGGTGGGAATGGCTGCTCACATATCCCCACCCCGGGGGCGTGGTTTGGTAAATAAAATGGAGACCAATTGTCTCATTCTGTGTCTGGAGATATGTGGATCTCCAGGATGCTGGTCTGTGCTAAACACCTAAGGATTGGAAACTGACCTGAGCGGTCGAACCCGCAACATTGTATGGACATTTTACTTTGTATTTCCACTTTGTGCCGGAAAAGGGTGTTTTAGTTTTGCTACCTGAGCAGTTTATGCTGTCTGAATAAACTAGCCTGGATTTCAATGAAAATGCTTCCTGTGCCTACCTCAGCCGCAGCCGAGTGAGTACCAAACCGTACAATAGCTATACAATATTAGTGTCTGCTATACAAGGAGTAATGCTGCATTCAGGAGAAATTGCGTAATAAATTGTGCAGTCTAAAAATTAGGGCTGAAGTAACATTTTAGCTGAATGGAATTTGACTAAATGGAATTATTAATTTTTTTTTCTTATATTTTCATTAATGCAAAGCACCTCAAGGAATAGCAAACTTCTTGTATGCTTTGAAACCTCCATTCTTTAAATTGGGGTGTTTTTTAGGGGGTTACAATAAAAGGCCCTTCAAAGTCACTTCAAAAGTGAATAGGTCCATAAAAATGCAGTTTATTTTAAATTTCCTTGGAAATATGAAAAATTGCTGCTAAAATTGTAACCCCTTCATGACCTTTGACATACCTATACGTCCTGATCGGGAAGGGATTCCCAACCACTGACATACAGTAACATCATGACGATTGTGCGGGGCCCAGGGGCTGTGCCCTCACCATCATCGTCGGGAGCTTGGCTTAAGTGATAGCAGAGCCTCGGCTGTCACTGTCAGGAGCATTGCCCTCACCATTCCCAGCTTTTTAACCCCTTAAATGTCGTTATCAATAGAAATAACAGCATTTAGAAGGCTTGAGGAGGGAGAGGGCTCCCTCTCCTACGTGATCTGCATCGGGTGCCATCATACACTGGGAGATCCCCTGAGGTGCCATAACAGCCTGAGGACCGCATTTTACAAAGTACACCTCTCAGTGAACTCATCTAGGGGTGCAATGATCATATTAACACCATGGGTGTGTCACAGAATTTTATACCATTGGGCAGTGAAGAAAAAATAATTACATTTTTATCTCAAATATTTTGTTTTAGCCCCAGATTTTACATTTTAAATGGGGTTAATGGATAAAACTGGCCCCTCAAATGTGGCCCACAATTTCTGCTGAATGTGGCAATACCTCATATGTGACTGTACAGTACTGCTTAGCCACACGGCGACACTCGGGAAGGACGGAGCGCTATTTGACTGCTGGAGTATAGGTTTTCCTAGAATAGTTTGCGGACTCCATATACAGAGACCCTAAATGCTAAAAGAGCAGAATACCCCCCCTCAAGTGACCCCATTTTGTAAGTTATACCCCTGCCAAACATGTGGATGGTAAATCTGATGTAGGCACACACTGGAGCTCTGGAGGGCGGGGGTGGGAGGGTAGCATTAAAATTTCGGAGCACAGAATTTGCTATATTTCTTTTGGGGGCGAGGAGTTATTTCACTTTTCCAGTGCCCTTGTGCTACCAGTAACGTGGAAGCACCCTATATTTACATTGACAGATGAAACCAGGGGAGGAGTCCTGAGGAGATAATTTGCATATTCCCACTGCATTTTGGGATAAGTGAAGAGTCTCCGCGAGCTCAAAGAACACTGGATTTTGGCCGTTGGAGCTGAAAGGAGGACATCGATAAACCGAATTTTGGAGCGTTTTTCACTGTTTTCATAACACATTAACAATAAGAACATGGAAGAGTCCAGGAGCCATTTGGTGAGCTGCATATCCTGATACATGTTCACATACTTGCCAGGGAAAAGCCAAACTTCACATGCCAGAAATGCAAGCTTGTGTCCCTGTTGGAGGAAAAGTTGTGAAATCTAGAAGAGAGGTTAACTACCTTGAAAATCATTAAGGAAGGTGAAGAGTTCTTAGAGGAGAATTATCTCTTCATGATACAGGAAGAGAAGAAATTCGAACTGCACCTGATGAAACAGAGGAATGGAAGCATGTGACCCAGAGAAGCAGGAGTATCGAGAAGCAGTCAGCACCCATACTGCTCAGGAACCAGTACCAGGCTCTCACACAGGAGAACCATGAAGAAATACAGCAAGATAAGACTTTGCCCACAATGAATAACCTTGTAAGCCCTCAGAATCCTCCTGGATAGAGAAAGAAAATGTTGTGAAGGAAAAACGGAGAGTGGTGGTCATGGGGGATTCCCTGTTGAGAGGAACAGAGGCCGCTATCTGCAGACCAGACATAACCTCAAGAGAAATGTGCTGTTTTCCAGGAGCAAAAATTAAAGATGTGTCTGACAGGATATCAAGACTTTTCAGACCTACAGATCACTACCCATTCCTGCTAATACATGTGGGGACAAATGACCCTGCAAGAAAGGACCTGGAAACCATCTGCAGTGACTTTGAAGATTTAGGCAAGAAAGTGAAAGAATTGGGAGCGCAGGTGGTCTTCTCATCCATCCTCCCAGTGGATGGCCATGGAACAATGAGGTGGAATAAGATTCTACAGGTGAACAACTGGCTACGTCGATGGTGCTGTCAACAAGGATTTGGATTTCTGGATCACGGAATGAATTATCTATATGATGGACTACTTGCTAGAGATGGGGTGCCCCTTACGAAGACTGGAATACATGTATTTGGAAGTCGCCTTGCTACACTCATCAGGAGAGCTTTAAACTAGAACAATGTGGGAAGGGAAGCAAAAGGCCAGAAAAAGCCATACAGCTGACAAATACTATTGAGATCTCTGCTATTGGAAGCGGAAAGGAAGAACAAAGACAAAAAAATCGAAGTAATAAAAATATGGGAGGAAGAGAAACCAATCACAAACTAAAATGTTTTTATACAAATGCACAAAGCATGGGCAACAAACAAGGAGAATTGGAACTACTAACGCAGGAAAAGAAATATGATGTCACTGAAACTTGGTGGGACGATACACATGATTGGAATACAAGGCTAAAAGGATACAACTTATTTGTAAGAAGCAGACTTGATAAACGAGGAGGAGGTGTCGCATTGTATGTTAGAAAAGCGTATATCTGCAGAGAGATTGAAGCAGAGACTGGGAGTTCTGTGGAAAGTGTTTGGGTAAGAATACAAGGAGAGAACAACGGAAAGGACACCATTGTAGGCATTTACTACAGGCCACCTGGGCAAGCTGAAGATATTGATGAACACTTTATGTATCAAATGACCAAGTTCTCCAAAAAATATGACGTAGTGGTCATGGGAGATTTCAACTATCCAGACATTTGTTGGGAATCTCTCTCAAGTAAAACTAACAGGTCAAGCAAATTCTTATCCTCTCTTGCTGACAACTTTATCTTCCAAAAGGTAGGGGAGAAAACAAGGGGATCTGCTACTTTGGATCTAATCCTTATAAACAGGGAGGAAATGGTTGAGGAGATAAAAGTGGCTGGGACCCTAGGAGGCAGCGATCATGCTATTATAGAATTTTGGATAACTAGAGGAGGAAGACATGTGAAGACTCAAACTTCAAGGTTAGATTTTAAATAGGCAGATTTTAAGAGACTCAGAAAGAGAATAGGAGGGATCCAATGGCTGGATGTCCTTAAGGACAAAAATGTCCAGGAAGGATGGGAAATTTTTAAAAATGAGATTCTCAAAGCACAATCGTTAACAATCCCGAAAAGTAGGAAGAATGGGAAGCATTTAAGGAAACCAGGATGGATGAACACAGAACTTAAACACATGCTAAAAAGAAAGAAAGAAATGTTTATCAAATGGAAAGAAGGAGTCATATCTAAAGAAGATTATAATGCAGTCTGCAGATCCTGCAGGGCACGTATCAGGTCAGCTAAAGCTGACAATGAATTAAGGCTTGCAAGAGATGTCAAAAGCAATAAAAAAGGATTTTGGGGGTATGTCAAAAGTAAAAGAAAAGTCAAAGATGCTATAGGATTTTTACAGGATGAAAATGGTGAAATGGTAAGAAAGGATGTTGAGAAGGCCGAACTTTTTAATTCCTATTTTGCATCTGTTTTCTCTCAGAAAGAAAATGGAGATTCAACTGATCTTCACTGTCCTATTAAAGGAATTGAAGAATCCAGGTTATCTGTAAACAGAAAGATTGTGAGGGAATATTTAGCTAACATAAATGAGTTCAAGTCTCCAGGTCCAGATGAATTAAACCCCAGAGTACTGAAGGAGATCGTAGAAGAAATTTTAGAACCACTCTCCATAATCTTTGAAAATTCTTGGAGAACAGGAGAAGTCCCAGAAGACTGGAGAAGAGCAAATGTTGTTCCTATCTTCAAAAAGGGGAAGAAAGTGGACCCAGGGAACTATAGGCCGGTGAGTCTGACTGCTATACCAGGAAAGATTTTTGAACAAATTATTAAACAACATGTATGTAAGTACCTGGATAAGAATGAAGTGATTAACCAGAGTCAGCATGGGTTTGTAACTAACAAATCATGTCAGACTAACTTAATTTCCTTCTATGACAGAATCACTGACTGGGTGGATCAGGGAAATTGTTATGGGGACGGTTGCAAACAACTTTTATTAAATAATGGAAAGCAACCTTACACGGGGTCCGCGATACAGCCTGGTGGACTGCGGCCAAACACCTTCCGGGTGAGAAGGTAAAACAACCAACTTAAATAACAATCCCTTCCGTGTTACTGCACACCGGAACAGGATTAGGGATTCGCACTATCTCCGTTAACAGCACGAGAGATGTGCGATAAATAATATATCTGTAGCCCTGTTAACTGCATAGGGACTACACAGCAGACGCTAGGATGCGTGTGTGACTCACGTCGGCGAATACGTGCTTCCAGCCGGCGTGCTACCGGACTGAGGAGTATCTCTCCACGTGGCTTACAGGCGGTGCCGGGAATAGGGTGTCTGCAGACTGCTCGGGGTGTATGGCGACCCCTTTGTCGTAGCCAGACTGTCAGATGAAGCTACCTGCCTATTTCATCTAAGCCTGCCTATTTCATCTAAGCCTGCCTATTTCCACTAAACCTGCCTGCCAGAAACTAAAGCACACGTGGAGCCCAAAAGACCAAGCGTCCACACAACACCATCACAGGTCAATGATCAGAGCGCGCCGCCATGTTTGTGAGGGGGCTATTTAAAGATTAAGCCCTGCCCACCGTCACACTATTGATGACGTCACCCGCAACCAATCAGGCGGCGCCAGGTCACCGGATCAGCTGACTCCCAAACCACCAATCACGGTCCACCATGTCACGGGCATGTTCAGTGCAGAGAATCCTGGACTTAAGCTTTAGCAGCCCTGTTTCCCTCCGCAACCTATCCTTCATGTTGCTAGGAACAAAGACCCGAGAGACAACCTGTACATCTCGTGCACCAGCTAGGCTTTGGGACTGATGATGATGCTGAGCAGCATCAGCCCTGGCTGGACTGGAATGGGAGACTACAGAATCCACTGATGGTTCTGAACCCATTTCAAATCCAGCAAACACCTGACACTTAACAGAAATGGCGTAGATATAGTATATCTTGACTTCAGCAAAGTATTTGACAAAGTATCTCACACCATCCTTATTGAAAAAATGACCAAGTATTGAAAGGACAAGGCAACTGTTAGGTGGATTCATAACTGGCTTAGTGATCGGACTCAACGGGTGGTTGTAAATGGCTTCACATCCAGCTGGATGAATGTCTGAAGTGGGGTACCACGGGGCTCTGTCCTGGGACCTGTATTGTTCAACATCTTTATCAATGATAGGGCTGTATGGCGGCTTGTTTCTTGTGGGACAAGATGACGTTTTCAGCGGTACTAATTTTATTTATATTTGTTTTTTTTATCGTGTTTCATTCCCCTTTTTTTCCCAGTGGCATGGTGATAAAGCATCGTTAGCCTCGTTTTTTTAAGTTTTTTTTGTGCGGCGTTCACTGAAGGGGTTAACTAGTGTGACACTTTTATAGGTCGGGTTGTTCCAGACTCGGCAATACCAAATATGTGTACTTTGTTTTATTTTATTTATTTATTTATTTTTTACATAAAAATGTGTATTTATTAGTGAATATTTTTTTAAAATTATTATTATTTATTTAATTTTTTTACATATTTTTACACATTTTTTGCCATTTATTCTTTACTTTTTACTTAGTCCCTTTATGGGACTTTCACTTGTTTCTCTTTGATCACAGGTATAATGTATTGCAATGTACTAGATTGCAGTGCATTCATTATACCTTTAGTGAAAGCTCCTGAGCCCATGCTGTGAGCATGGTTTCAGCAGCTTTCCGTAGCTTGGTGACCCGGGGGTCGTCATGACGACCCCTGGTCACCATGGCAATGATTGGGCCCCACGACATCGCAGGGCCACCGATCTGTCAGCGGATTTAACAGCCAGGGGTGGTGCTGACACGGCTACTAGCTGTTTAGTGCCGGAGCTCAGCCACTGGCGGTGCTGAACTCCGGCACTGATCGGGCTGAGACGCTGATATTTCAGCATCTTCTGCACGATCATGCTGAGATCGGTCAGTCAGATTGACTGACCGATCGCAGCGATCTAGGTGTGTGGACCGACCATATGGCTCCCTGCACCCCATCTTGTGCTGCTCAGCTGTCATAGATAGCTGTCCGCACTTATCTGTCACTGCGTGTTTACACGCTGTGACAGTTTAAAGCCATAACGGACACTGCACGGCAAGGAGCATTAACTTACACCTGCTCATGCCGTGCAGTGTCCGTCATTGGGCGTTATGGGGTTAATACCGCTGTCAAGTGTGATGGTGACATGTAACAGACTTTAACATAATGGCCATCAGTTCTAATGAACATGGGGCCACCGTGCAGTATGAATGCACATTGACGAAGGGTTACCTTGACTGCCGGATGACCACTTTAAAAAAATATATATATGGCTCTCAGAATATGGTGACAAAAGCCAAATTGTTTTTGTAAATGTTTTTATTTTATTTTTAATTAGTAAATCATGAATAGAAATATATAGATTTGGGATCCCGTAACCATACTGACCCATAGAGCAAAGGTAACAGATCACCACCTGATTACCACAAAGTAAGCGGCGCTAGTACAAAACCTTGAAAAAGAAAATGTGGAATTACAGTTTTTCTCCTCACCGTTTCCACTTATTTCATAGAATAAGTTGTGTTCTGCAAAAAACAAGCCCTCTTGCGGCTATGTCGAAATATTAGAAAGGTTATGGTTCTTGTTACAAGGAGAGGAAAAACTAAGTTACAATATCCTGGGGAAAAGCTCTGTGTCTGCCTCCTGAAAACCTCCAGCTCAGGGTTTGTTACCCGACCGACGACATGTTTAACAGATTCCTTTGACTAAACCACCCTTCACATGTCCATATAATACCGGTACTGGAAAAATGGTACCGGTGTCATAAGTATTTTGGATCAGTGTGTCGTCCGTGTGCCATCAGTGTTCCATCCGTGTGCAATTCATTTTTTTTCCACCATGACTTAAATATCAATTCCAAAGCTTCTCCTATACTTTGCAGTGTTAAACATGTACAGCACACGGTTGTCACAAGGATGTTTCACACGGAGCCAGAAATGTGTATTGGCCCTTGTAATCCATGCGGACGGGTCTCATGCAAAGATCACCATAGATTATGATAGGTATGTGTGCATACGTGTCTTCAGTGCATGTGAAAGCGAATGCCACACGTGCTGAAAACATGTACATGTGAAGGAAGCTTTACACACTGTGTGAACAAGTATGAAAAGTCACCTCTTAATCATTGAATTAAGGTTTTCTCTTTTGGTTCCATTGCCATGGGTATAAAATCCAGCATCTAAGCATGTAGTCTGCCTGTGCGAACAGTTGTGATAAAATGGCTCGTTCTAAAGAGCTCCCTGAATTCAGCATCTTGCTGTCATATGTTGTCACAAGTCAGTTCATGAAAGTTCAAATAAGACATGGCTGGGTGAGTTTGGTGTGGAAGAACATGACTGACCCTTCAAGAGACCTAACCTCAACTCCATCAGATAGATACCTTTTGGATTAACCAGAGATTACAAGCCAGGTCCCCTTGTCCAACATCAGTGTCTGACCTGATAACTGCTCTTCTGGAAGAATGGACAACAAATTGCACAGAAATATCCCCCAATTTTTTTTTTTAGAGTGGAAGCTTTATTAGCTGCAAAGGGAGATCAACTCCATGTTAATGACCCTGGATTTAAAAAGGAATGTCATAAAATTTCCTCCAGGAGTAATGTGTATGTGTCCCAATAATTTTATCCCTACAGTGTGTAATAGGTTCTGCTTCTTCCATGGTGAGAGGTGGAGACTGCTTCTCTGATGATGTGTAAATCTGGAGGTGAATGAGAATCATAATCAGTTTTGTTATATATTTTAGGAAGGAAGTCCAGAATAAGAGGCTTAAAGCGCCCAATAATTGAAGACAGTGAGGATGAGGAGGTGCAGCCAACGTAAGCACTAAATACGACTATCATTCGTTACATTGTATTGTAAGGCTATGTTCACATGTCTGGTAGTTATACCTGTTTTTGGATTTGTTAGGGGTGATAAAAAATGAAAAGATACAATGCAAAAATAGTTCATTCAAATAAGGACGGGAATGTCTTAAATTGTTTTCTTTTTTACTGCAATCTGTTTTTTAGCAGGATCATGTGTCGATTTGCCATGAGCGTTACCCGTTGGCCATCGCTCATAGCAGATGATCATTTTAACCATGTGTAGCACAAGTGATCGGATGAAAGCACCTTCAAGTCTTCTAAGGAAACTATTAAGGCCAGAAAAAAGTAAAAAAAAAATGTTTTTTTTTTTAAAAATATAAACGTTCAAATCACCCCCCTTTTGCCCCATTCAAAATAAATGAATAATAAAACTAAAATATACATATATTGCTGCATTCTGAATCGCCCGATCTATCAAGATATAAAAAGAATTAATCCAAATGGTAAACTGTGTAACGAGAAAAAAAAACAAAACACCAGAATTAAGTTATTTTGGTCGCTGCAACATCGCAATAAAACGTAATGACAAGCAATTAAAACATTATATCTACCTAAAAATATTATCAATAAAACCTTCAGCTCAGCGTGCGAAAAATAAGCCCTCACCCAGCCCCAGATCCTGAAAAAGGGAGACGCTACGGGTCTCGGAATATGGCGCCATTATAATTTTTTTTACAAACTTTAGAATTTATTTCACCACTTTAAAAAAAATAACCTATTCATGTTTGGTATCTGCAAACTCATAATGACCTGGAGAATCATAATTGCAGGTCAGTTTTAGCATTTAGTGAACATGGTAAAAAAAAACAACAACCAAGAGACAAGTGTAGAATTATACTTTTTTTGCAATTTTGACGCACTTTTGAATTTTTTCCTTTTTCTCCAGTACACGACATTGTAAAACCAATGATGTCGTTCAAAATTACAATTCGTCCCAGAAAAAATAAACCATCACAGGGACATATTAAAAAATAAAAAAGTTATGCCTCTGGGAAAAAGGGGAGTGAAAAACGGAAAATCCCAAGGTCGTGAAAGGGTTAAAGGACAGAAATCCTCAACTATAGTGATTGAACAGTACCACCACATACCACCATAGCATTACTGAATCTCTCTATACCATGTGTGGTTAATACCGTAACTAATACTGCCATATAGTTACTAAATTATACTTTTATAACATGATTTTAGAACCACCATACTGTAACTGAAAAACAGCATCATATTGTGACTTTATCACTTGGGGTCTGAGCTGTTTTGATGCCCAGCGATCAAAAAGTTATTTAATTCTAAATGCCCTCAGACTCATGAGATAGAAGTTGGCTAAACCCGGTGATTTTGGCTTGAATCGGTTAGCTTCCTAACGTCTGTGGGGACAGGCCTGATTCTAGCTTTTTTTTTTGGTGCCCAAGGCGAAAATTCAAGTGGCACCCCTCCCAGCAGTTCATGGTATACCTGCAGTGAATAAACACAATCCCATCATTGTTTTTTAGGTTTTGCTTTTAAGATATTCATTATGTGGTAAAAGTGACGTGTGAACATGATTCTCCAGGTCTTTGTGATTACAGTAATCCTAAACGTTCAGAGATTCTTATTTTTGTTAAAAAAAACAACATTTAACTTGTGATGCTTTTTTAAGGACCTGTTAGAACAATAAAAATATATCTATGAAGCTATGTGAGGGCTGTTTTTTGCACAGTAAGTTGAAATATTTATTGCTATCAATTCAGGGTGCATACATTTGGATGGCTTTTTGCTGTAAGAGGTGTGGTGACAAGAAAAAGTAGTTCTTCTATTTTTTTTTCTCTTTACTGCATATGTTAGTTCTTTTTATATTTTGATAGATCAGACTTTTAAGGATGTGGACATACCAAATTTTCTTTAATTGTTTAATTTGTGTTTAATGAGGGAAGACCGCACCAGATCCATGATCATTAAATAAATACATCACCAGAACTTTCCATCAGTACATGAATGGCATCAGCATCCTCATCAGTACTTAGATACAGCACCAAAACAACCATTAATACACTAATTCATTATTAGAACCATAATCGGTAATTGAATATAGCACTGGGACCATCATTATTAATTGAATACATCGCCAGAACCACCAACTGCACATGAATACAGTGAAGAGCAAAAGAGTATCAATCTTTTGAACTTTTGACTTTCAGGCTCCATATCTCACCATCCACTACTTATTTTATTGTGAGACTACCCTCATTTTATAGACAATCATCTTGTCTATCTCATATATAAACTTGAGTTGCAACTATTTGGCATATGATTAATTATGCAGATTCTTGTCATGTCACTGCACTGTTACTGTTTTGCTCCTAAAAATCTAAATACAATTTTTTATTATTTTATTAGTATTTTGTAAATCCACCTTTGGCTTTCAACACTGCCTGAATCCTTCTGGGCATGCTCTCGATCAGATTCAAACATGTCTTGACCGACATCTAATTCCGGGTCTCTTTTACATGTTCCCAGTTGGTGCATGCTCTTCGACTCGCTTGGATATGTATATAGTTTTTTATTCCATTCTACCCACAAGTGTTAAATTGGATTAAGGTCTGAGGTCTGTGGGGGCCAATCCAGCACTTCGACTTCATTGTCATTGAACCATTTATTTGCCAATCTCAACATATGCTTTGGGTCGTTGTCCTACTGGAACACTATGTTGTCCTTTTCATACCGATGGTACTCGAGTGTACAAAGTAATTAGTCTGGTAGGATACTCACATATAGCTCAGCATTGAGACCACCATCGATTCTGGTAAAGTATCCAACGCCTTTAGCTGTGAAACAACCCCATATCATCAGACTTCCTTCACCGAACTTGACAGTTCCTTCAATTTCTCCATCCTTTAGCCCCATTTTCCTTTGTTTCTTCCAGACCCATTTTCACCCATCATAGCCTAGTCTATTGACTTTTGTCCCATAGCTGCAAACCACCCGTTTCCTATCTTCTACAGTTCACTTTTCATACCTTTTTGCAAACTTGTGTCGACGCTTCTTATGATGATATTGAAGTCGATGCTTCTTCATCTTTTTTTGAGCCACCATTCAAGACTTGTGTAACATGCGTTACACGGTGCTTGCATAGACATCTGTGATCTCACTATTACGAAACTTACAAGTCACTCCAGCCCGTGATATTGGAAGCAGACTTTGCATCCGTAAGTATGGCAAAAGAGGTGACGGGAAATGCATGATTGGAGCAGTAGGCTGGTACTCAAAAGGAGTTGGATATGCTGGAGACCTTGAAATGGTCTGGGAAGAAGCGCTCCCTGAAGGACGATACATTGCATACCGCATAGACTGCTCTTATCTAGGAGAGGCATCTGAGGTATCAGTGAGGAAGTGGTGGGTGCTGCCTTACATGGTAATTGTAGGGTCTTGTGATGGTGTAGGTGTCTATCTGCCCTTTTTGACACCCACCTGGTTAGGTAAAATGCAATATCCAAGTAGTTGTTGGTGAATTAAGACCCATGAGAACAATGAACATTTCTTCACTCCACATTTGCAAGTACAACTCCCTCTACCTTGATGGTTTTATCATTTAAAATAGTATTTTTCTTTTCACTTTGACTCTTAACACAGACCTTGATTTGTATGTTTCTACAGAAAGAAATTCACAAGAAATGAGGAAACCCCTCCGTCGTCTTTTGTGGCTTTTGAAAGCGACGTTTTGTGAGTAATTTTGACAACATATAATAAGTATAAGTTAAACTTCACTTAAAAGCTATGTTCACAAATGTTGTGTTTTTTTAGCATTTTTTGCTGCAGATTTTTATGCAAATTTTCAGCTGTGTCTTGCAGTACCAGCAAAGTCTATGAGAAACCAGAATTCTCTGTTCACACATCATGCTTTTTTGTTGTTGTGTATTTTGTGCCTTGGTTGGGTTTTTGGAAAATAGAGCATGTCACTTTCAGCATTTTTGTCAGTGTTTTTTCACCCATGGGAAATAATGGGTGGTTGTAAAGGGAAGTGTCCCAGGTTGTACATGTATATACATGCTAGCCATGCTTGCAGATAAGTATACATGTATATATTGGCCCCACATCTCCCCATGTGTTTCAGTCTGTTTGCTGCTGGGGGAGGTTTCAATAGAATGTCCAGCCATGTGCTAAATCAGGTTTTGCGAGTATGGTTGGACATGAACAAAGATCTTAGCCAGTGGGCGGGGAATAATACATCATTTCCTGTGACATGAAGCTGGACACTGGCTGGACTTAAAACCCCAGAATGCACATGTGCTAGGGCCCCTTAGACTCTTGAGGATGGACATAACAACACATGGCTGAGTATCTCTCTTCCCCTGTAACTTCTTTACTTACTAGCCCTACATACCCTGTACTAACCCTCCTAGATATTGATAGATATATATAGGCAAAGTTAGTATAGTTGGGTGGGCCGATATTGCATGAGTGATTAGCAAACGTGGGTGGAAAATATATTAGGTAATTGGAAATTGTGAATCCGTTTTGTGTACTGTGTTAGTGTGATACCTAGTAGTATATTAACTGTAGACTTTTGTGTAATAAATACCTTTTATTAGCACACGGTTTTGTCTCAGTTGGTATATAGTATAAGGCACAGATAACGTTAGTGGAAATTAATTATTAATAGTCAAGTTTGATGTTAATAGTTAATATCAGACCTCAGTAGAGGTGTAGGAGAGTGCCCCCATTAATTACTGATATTTTGGAGGAAAATCACATCCTTATACAGTGGTGAAAAAAATGCTGAAAAAATGCACCAAAATTTGCAGCAGCGTTTTTGATGGTGAAATAGAATGGGTTTTTTTTTTAACAGAACTTTATGTACATGCATAAATAGAGACAGGACAATGAAAAAAATCGCTGAAAAAACTCACAAAAAATGCATCAAAAAACGCAGCAAAACGTTTTTGACGCAGCTGATTTCCTGCCAGAGATTGTGTTTTGATGCAGTTTTCTGAAGCTGAAAAACACAACATGTGTGAACACAGCCAAAGTAAAACTTAAAGGGGTTTACCTGCAAAGTTCATTTTAATCAATAGATCTTGATAATAATAAATTCCACAATTGGATGTGTTTAAATAAAATGTTCATGTGCTGAGATAATCTTATAAATGGGCCCCTGCTGTGTAGTGTGTAATGGCTTTGTCTGACGGTACAGGGACATGGACAGATAATTCCACAGCTCCTGGGAAGGGGGAGACGCAAAAGAGTCTACAGACATTACAGGACTGGATCACAAAAAATTCTTTCTTTGAGGTAAAACATTTTTTAAAACCAGGCAGGGAAATGTTTTATCTCACATTCATTTTCAAGGAAAACGAACGAGTGCAATCCGATAAAAAATTGGATTCTACTTTGACCAATATTAATCTATGAGTTACCGCTCATCTGTGATTTTTTTCACAGCTGAAATCGGACTTAGAAAAAAAATCGCAAGTCAATGGGTGCGAGAAAAAAAAATCACACGGCTCTCGGACCTTGCGAGTGCCGTTCAATTTTTAAATACCCAGAATCAGTTAATTTATTTGAAAGAAACACACAGACTCCTTTAATAAATCTAAATTTAACTAATAACATAACACCCATTCCATTGAAGCCGATGTCAATTGAAATAAAATAATAAAGCATCATCATCCTCACCTGTCCCTGACGTGAATAAAATCATCCATTTGTTGCACGACAGGTCTAGGTCTGCTACATCAAGATGGCAGGCTGTATTGTCGCAAGATACGACTATACAGTCTGCCATCCTGCAGAGACAATTAGCTGTGCAAGCTTGCGCACCTCAGTGTGCTGGCAGAAAGGTCATCGGAGTCCTTATCCAATGAACTCTGTTCACCTCACTAACATTAACGCATGTGCGGTGAGAACTTTCCCACAGCACTGCAGTAAAAAAAGAACACACTTTGTAACGTGTGTTTTCACAGCGCAAATGCACCCAAAGACACATGCATATCATAAATAAATAAAAAAAAATGATGTGGGTTCCCCCTTTCTTTTTATAACCAGCCTTTGTAAAGAACAGAGGTGTGCTCTTGTATTAACAAGATAGGAAGGTCCATAGATATTGGCCCTTTCCCAGCCTAAAAATAAAAGCCTGCAATTACCCCAGAATTGGCGCATCAATGAGATGCGCCAACTCAGGCTCTTTGCTGGCTTTTCCTGATTGCGTTGGTGCAGTGGCAATTGGGGTAGTAGTTTTATCAGGTTGATGTCAGCTTTGTAATGTAATGATTGACAAAAGTCTGGGATGGGCTGAAATGTTTTGTATGTGGATCTCCATTAAAAAGAACTTTTAATCAACCACGTGAGTGACGGGATTCATCATTTTAAGCCTTGTAATGTCAGCTGGCATCAAAACCAAGGGTTAGTAATGGAGTGGTGTGTATCAGACATCCCCATTACTAACCCAGTAATAAAAAAAAACAAAAACACACACACACACAGGAAAACATAGTTTATTTTAAAGAACACTCCCCCACACCTCGTTCACCTATTTATTAAAAAGCAAAAAAAAAACCATGAAGATCCAACGTAATCCAGCCAATCAGAAGAAGTCCAAAAATGGGAACCTGAAAGACATAAAAGGAAAGTTAAATAAATAAAAGGAAGAAACTCTCGCTCATTCGCCAATTTATTTTTAAATTACAATCTCTGCACCTGCGACGTAACCCATTGGGGTTCCCACGACATCTAACGATTCTGTACAGCAAGCTATGGAGCGTCGTTTTGAGAACCATGCTTCATAGGTCACTCCCGGTTATGTCTCACAACCGATAACGTCAGTAACTTAGTAATGTCATCGCTCATGAGTAGTGTTGAGTGATACCTTCCGATATCAGGAAATATCGGATCGGATTGGATCGGGCCGATACTCAAAAAGTATCGGATATCGCCGATTCCGATACCGGAAACCAATGCAAGTCAATGGGACACAAATATCGGAATGAAAATAAACCCTTTCTTTCCTTGTAGGTTAATTCTACATGAAGGAAAACAACTAACAATAATGTAGAATGTATTGGGGGAGGTGGTTGCCCAAATCGATGGGAACAGTGCTCACAGTGAAACATGAAAAGCCGGCAATTCAGCAGCGGCATACACCGGTACCCGACAATTTAGAACAGAAAGAATAGAGCTTCACACATAGATTAGATAGATAGAAACATGTCAGTCACATATATAAGAAGTACAGTGACAGTGTTGCTTACTGTACTTGTCATTTAGTGTAAAGGATTTATTTAAAAAAATAGTGTTTTCATGCACTGTCTCTTTAAAAAAGCCGGCCGGCAATTCAGCAGCGGTACCCGACAATTTAGAACAGAAAGATAGACCATCACACATAGATTAGATAGATATTATGTATGTGACTGACATATTTCTAAGTACAGAGACAGTGTTGGTTACTGTACTTGTCATTTAGTGTTAAAATAAAGGATTTATTAAAAAAAAAATTGGCGTGGGGTTCCCCGTAATTTTAGGCTCTAGCGGAGGTTAAGCAGATGGCTGGGGCAGATGTTTGAAGTCTGGGAAGGGGGTAATACCCACGGAGCTTCCCAGGCTACTAATATCAGCCCCCAGCTGAATACCTAGCCTTTTCTAGCTATTAAAATGGGGGACCTCCCCAAAAAAATGACGTGGGGTCCCCCCTATGTTAATAACTAGCAAAGGCTAGGCAGACAGCTGGGGGCTGATATTAATAGCCCAGGAAGGGTGCCATGAATTTTGGCACCCTCCCAGGCTAGAAACACCAGCCGTCAGCCGCCCCCAGAAATGTCGCATCCATAGGATGCGCCAATTCTGGCACATAGCCTCGCTCTTCCCACTGCCCTGTAGCGGTGGCAGTGGGGTAATAGGGCTGGGGTTGATGTCAGCTTATAATGCCAGCTGACATCAAGCCCAGGTTAGTAATGGAGAGGCGTCTATAAGACACCCCCATTGCTAACCCCATAGTCAAAGTTACAAAAAAACACAAACACCCAGAATAAAGTCCTTTAATTGAAATAAACACACAATTCTTTATTGTTCTAAATTAAACCATACTTACCATCACGCCCATTCCAGCTGAAGCCAACGATCTCCTGCAATAAAAGAAAAATAATAAAGCAACATCATCCTTACTTTTCCATGGTTCCCAGGATAGCTCCAGCTCTGCTACATCGAGATGACGGGCTGGACCGCAGCAGAAAGCTGCCATCTAGCCTGTCATCCCGCAGACACTGAGAAGCGCAGGTATGCTTGCGCTCCTCAGTTTCTGGCTGTGACGGCATCCAGATGAGCCGACAATGAACTCAGCTCACCTCATGCATGTCACTGACAGCGTGGGAGAATTCTCCTGCGCATGCGGCGAGCTTGAGAGAATTCTCACGCTGAAGCGCTTAGCGCAGCAGAATTTTCCCACGCTGTCAGTGACGTGCATGAGGTGAGCTGAGTTCATTGGACATAACCTCGGCTCATCTGGATGCCGTCACAGCCAGACACTGCAGAGCGCAAGCATGCGTACTCTTCTCAGTGTCTGCGGGATGACAGGCTGGATGGCAGCTTTCTGCTGCGGTCCAGCCTGTCATCTCGATGTAGCAGAGCTGAAGCTGTCGTGGGAACCATGGAAAGGTAAGGATGATGTTGCTTTATTATTTTTCTTTTATTGCAGGAGATCGTTGACTTCAGCTGGAATGGGCGTGATGGTAAGTATGGCTTAATGTAGAACAATAAAGAATTGTGTGTTTATTTCAATTAAAGGACTTTTTTCTGAGTGTTGTGTTTTTTTTAAATACTTTACTAGAAATTCATGGCGGTCATGTCTAATAATGGCGTGACCCCATGAATTTCGGGCTTAGGGCCAGCTGATAATGCCAAGCTGGCCCTAAACCCTTTATTACCCAGTGAGCCACCGCACCAGGGCCCTGGATGAGTTGGGTACAGCGCCAGAAGATGGCGCTTCTATGAACGCGCCATTTTCCGGGGTGACTGTGAACTACAATTTGCTGCGGGGGGGGGGGGGGGGGGCAGAAAGCTTGGGCCTCCCTGCTCTGCGGATACCAGCCCCCAGCTGCCTAGTTGTACCTGGCTGAACACAAAAATAGGGTGAAGCCCCTCATATTTTTTTTTTTTTATTATCTCATGAAATTCATGAAATAATTTAAAAAAAAAGGGCTTCTCTATATTGTTGTGTCCGGCCAGGTACAAATAGGCAGTTGGTGGTTGAGGGCAGCCCGTTCATGGATGCTGTACCTGGCTAGACACAAATATAGTGCGAAGCCCCACGTCAATTTTTTTTTAAAATTATTTCGTGAATTTCCTGAAATAATTTTTTAAAAATTGACATGGGGCTTCGCACTATATTTGTGTCCAGCCAGGTACAGCAGGCAGGAAGGGGCAGCCCCCAACCACCAGCTGCCTATTTTTACCTGGCCGGACACAACAATATAGGGAAGCCCTTTTTTTCTTAATTGTTTCATGAAATAATTTAAAAAAAAATACGTGGGGCTTCGCGCTATTTTTGTGTCCAGCCAGGTACAACTAGGCAGCTGGGGGCTGGAATCTGCAACGCAGGGAGGCCCAAGCTTTCTGCCCCCCCCCCCGCTGCAAATTGCAGTCCGCAGCCACCCCGGAAAATGGCGCGTTCATAGAAGCGTCATCTTCTGGCGCTGTACCCAACTCATCCAGGGCCCTGGTGCGGTGGCTCACTGGGTAATAAAGGGGTTAGGGCCAGCTTGGTATTATCAGCTGGCCCTAAGCCCGAAATTCATGGGGTCACGCCAATATTAGACATGACCGCCATGAATTTCTAGTAAAGTATTTCAAAAAACACAACACCCAGAATAAAGTCCTTTAATTGAAATAAACACACAATTCTTTATTGTTCTAAATTAAACCATACTTACCATCACGCCCATTCCAGCTGAAGCCAACGATCTCCTGCAATAAAAGTAAAATAATAAAGCAACATCATCCTTACCTTTCCATGGTTCCCAGGACAGCTTCAGCTCTGCTACATTCACATGACAGGCTGGATCGCAGCCGAAAGCTGCCATCCAGCTTGCCATGACGCAGACACTGAGAAGCGCAGGCATGCTTGCGCTCCTCAGTGTCTGGCTGTAACGGCACAAAGATGAGCCGAGGTCATGTCCAATGAACTCAGCTCACCTCATGCACGTCACTGACAGCGTGGGAAAATTCTCCTGCACTCAGCGCTTCAGCGTGAGAATTCTCCCACGCTGCATGAGGTGAGCTGAGTTCATTGGACATGCACGTCACTGACAGCGTGGGAAATTTCTCACTCTGAAGCGCTATGTACAGTAGAATTTTCCCACGCTGTCAGTGACGTGCATGAGGTGAGCTCATGTCGAATGAACTCAGCTCACCTCATGCACGTCACTGATAGCGTGGGAAAATTCTCCTGCACTCAGCGCGTCAGCAGGAGAATTCTCCCACGCTGTCATTGACGTGCATGAGATGAGCTGAGTTCATTGAACATGAACTCGGCTCATCTGGATGCCGTCACAGCCAGACACTGAGGAGCGCAAGCATGTCTGCGCTTCTCAGTGTCTGCTGCATGGCAAGCTGGATGGCAGCTTTCTGCAGCGATCCAGCCTGTCATGTGAATGTAGCAGAGCTGAAGCTGTCGTGGGAACCATGGAAAGGTAAGGATGATGTTGCTTTATTATTTTACTTTTATTGCAGGAGATCGTTGGCTTCAGTCGGAATGGGCGTGATGGTAAGTATGGTTTAATTTAGAACAATAAAGAATTGTGTCTTTATTTCAATTAAAGGACTTTATTCTGGGTGTTTATGTTTTTTTTTTAACTTTGACTATGCTCCATTACTAACCTGGGCTTGATGTCAGCTGGCATTATAAGCTGACATCAACCCCAGCCCTATTACCCCACTGCCACCGCTACAGGGCAGTGGGAAGAGCGAGGCTAAGTGCCAGAATTGGCGCATTCTATTTATGCGCCATTTCTGAGGCGGCTGACGGCTGGTGTTTCTAGCCTGGGAGGGGGCCAATATTCATGGCACCCTTCCTGAGCTATTAATATCAGCCCCCAGCTGTCTGCCTAGCCTTTGCTAGCTATTAAAATAGGGGGGACCCCACGTCATTTTTTTGGGGGGTCCCCCATTTTAATGAGACATGACCGGGAGTGACCCGTGAAGCGACCTATGAGCCCATTCCAATAAAATGAAGGTAAACTATTTCATCAACTGTTGTGTTCAAACTTTTTATTGGTACTGTACATGAGCATCCCTTTATAGTGAACCCCTTCAGTGCTGTTACTTTTTCTTCTCTTTGTAATTTATTACTCAAGAAGCTGTCCTCTTTACTCATATATCCTGAAGTTCTAAATCTTGAAGGGGTTGTCCGGTCAAAATGGATAAGTCTGCAGTCACACTGTGTGACTGCAGACTCATGAATCCCCCTAGCACAGGCACTTTGCGCTATGGGGATTTGCCGATATGAGACCCGGGACCGGAGGCTATGTATGGTTTCATGTTTGTGTATGTGAATGGTTAAAGTGGGTCTGTCTCCAGATTTCACAATCCTTCCTCTTCTGCTACTGGTGACATCTCTCACTGCTAAGTGCAAACAGATGCTGGTACGGAAAGTATTCAGACCCCTTTAAATTTGTCACTCTTTTTTTCATTGTAGCCATTTGGTAAATTCTAAAATGTTCATTTTTTTTCTCATTAAAGTACACTCTGCACCCCATCTTGACTGAAAAAAAAACAGAAATGTAGACATTTTTGCAAATTTATTAAAAAATAATATCTGAAATATCATATGGTCATAAGTATTCAGACCCTTTGCTCAGACACTCATATTTAAGTCACATGCTGTCCATTTCCTTGTGATCCTCCTTGAGATGGTTCTACTCCTTCATTGGAGTCCAGCTGTGTTTAATTAAACTGATAGGACTTGATTTGAAAAGGCACACACCTGTCTGTATAAGACCTCACAGCTCACAGTGCATGTCAGACCAAATGAGAATCATGAGCTCAAAGGAACTGCCCAAGGAGCTCAGAGACAGAATTGTGGCAAGACACAGATCTGGCTAAGGTTGCAAATGAATTTCTGCATTACCCAAGGTTCCTAAAAGCAAAGTGGCCTCCATAATCTTTAAATGGAAGAAGTTTGGGACCACCAGAAGTCTTCCTAGACCTGGCCGTCCAGCCAAACAGAGCAATCATGGGAGAAGAGCCTTGGTGAGAAAGGTAAAGAAGAACCCCAAGATCACTGTGGCTGAGCTCCAGAGATGCAGTAGGGAGATGGGAGAAAGTTCCACAAAGTCAACTATCACTGTAGCACTCCACCAGTTGGGCCTTTATGGCAGAATGGCCCGATGGAAGCCTCTCCTCAGTGCAAGAAATATGAAAGCCTGCATAGAGTTTGCTGAAAAACACATGAAGGACTCCAGACTATGAGAAATAAGATTCTCTGGACCGATGAGATGAAGATAGAACTTTTTGGTGATAATTCTAAGCGGTATGTGTGGAGAAAACCAGGCACTGCTCATCACCTGCCCAATACAATCCCAACAGTGAAACATGGTGGTGGCAGCATCATGCTATGGGGGTCTTTTTCAGCTGCAGGGACATGACGACTGGTTGCAATTGAAGGAAACATGAATGTGGCCAAGTACAGAGATATCCTGGATGAATACCTCTACCAGAGTGCTTTGGACCTCAGACTTGGCCGAAGGTTCACCTTCGAACAAGACAATGACCCTAAGCACACAGCTATAATGACAAAGGCGTGGCTTCAGAACAACGCTGTGACCATTCTTGACTGGTCCAGCCAGAGCTCTGGCCTAAACCCAATTGAGCATCTCTGGAGAGACCTGAAAATGGCTGTCTACTAACGTTCACCATCCAACCTGACAGAACTGGAGAAAGGAAGAATGGCAGAGGATCCCCAAATCCAGGTGTGAAAAAATTGTTGCATCATTCCCAAGAAGACTCATGACTGTACTAGCTCAAAAGAGTGCTTCTACTCAATACCGAGCAAAGGGGCTGAATAGTTATGACCATGTGATATTTCAGTTTTTCTTGTTTAATAAATTTGCAAAAATTTCTACATTTCTGTTTTTTTTTTCAGTCAAGATGGAATGCAGAGTGCACTTTAATGAGAAAAAAATGAACTTTTTAGAATTTACCAAATGGCTGCAATGAAACAAAGAGTGAAAAATTTAAAGGGGTCTGAATACTTTCCGTACCTACTGTATATTGTCCTCTATTTGGTTCTTCCTGAACCTTGGTATTTGGTGATTCTTCCTATGGTCAGAATGCACCTAGGTCTTTCTAGGGTCTCAACTGATGTAATATTACTTTTTCTTTCCTTAAAGGGAACCTGTGACATGAAAGAAGCTATTTTTCTGCATATATGGGGTTAATCTGCAGATTAATAGCGTTCTGAACCTGCCCAGCACTTAGACCCCTACTGTCATGAGGAAATGATCTTTATTCCTCCTTTTAGCATTCTGGTTTCAGTCACGGGCGGCGCCGGCGCGGGTTCAGTCACCGTTCTCTGTATAGAGAGCGGTGGCTGTAACCTCGTCCCCGCCAGTGATTGACAGCCGGCCCTACTGCTGAGCTGCTGTAAGTCAGTGCAGGGGGAGTGTTTGCAGCCACTTCTCACTATACGCAGAGCGGTGACTGAACCCGCATCTACGCCACTCCCGAGACTGAAATCCAATGGATGCCGGGAGAAATAAAGTTCAGAGCAGGGTTAATCTGGAGATTATCCCCATATCTGCAGTCTGATTGTGTTTTTTTCAGGTGACAGGTTCCCTTTAAGGAAAGAACCATTTTTTATTGTAGTTAATAATTCTCACATGCATGTAGTAATGTCTTTTTTTTTCTTAAATCTGCAGCGCAAGTGGGCCTAGCGAACAACTCTACGAGCATTCAGAAGGTATAATGAAATCTATGACTTTATATTTTATTGATTCCAAACTTTTTATAGGTTTTATAAAATGTACATATAAATAATAGCTTGACACCGGCAATAAAATCTAAAAGGGAATTTGTCGGCAGGTTTAACTTCTCATCTGAGAGGAGCGTAATGTAGACAAATAGAAGCTGAATCCAACAATGTATCACTTAGATTACTGGTTGCAGCAGTTCTGACCCAATCAGAGCTTTTAGATTTAGAATGAAGCAGAGCTGAGAAAGCTGTCCCCACCCACACCAGGCTCTCCATGTACAAAGTCCATAGACGGTGTGCTGCTTATCACAGCAGGGGGCGTTGCTGGACTAGTGTTGTCCAGCAATGTTAATCTCTTCTTGATAAATCCTTGACAATTACTAAGCAACACCGCACGCACTTTGACAAGTGACACATCTCTGAATTCTGTGTTTCAGCCGCTATCTCCTGCTGTCCTCAGATTACATAGCAAAAACCTGCTGACAGATTCCCTTTAACCCCTTTACAACCCAAGGTGGTTTGCACGTTAATGACCAGGCCAATTTTTACAATTCTGACCACTATCACTTTATGAGGTAATTACTCTGGAACGCTTCAACGGATCCCCCTGATTCTGAGATTGTTTTTTCGTGACATATTGTACTTCATGATTGTGGTAAAATTTCTTCGATATCACTTGCGTTTATTTGCGAAAAAAATGGAAATTTGTCGAAAATTTTGAAAATTTTGCAATAAATAACATTTCCCACATGTCTACTTTACATCAGCACAATTTTGGAACCAACATTTTTTTTTTGTTAGGGAGATATAAGGGTTAAAAGTTGACCAGCGATTTCTCATTTTTACAACAAAATTTACAAAAACAATTTTTTTAGGGACCACATCACATTTGAAGTCACTTTGAGGGGTCTATATGACATAAAATACCCAAAAGTGACACCATTCTAAAAACTGCACCCCTCAAAGTGCTCAAAACCACATTCAAGAACTTTATTAACCCTTCAGGTGCTTCACACCAATTAATTGAACATGAAAGGAATAAATGGACATTTAACTTTTTTTCACTAACATTTTATTTTAGACCCCAATTTTTGTATTTTCACAAGGGTACCAGGAGAAATTGCACCCCATAAGTTGTTGTGCAATTTCTCCTAAGTATGCAGATACCCCATGTGTTGGAGAAAACTACTGTTTGGGCGCATGTCAGGGCTCGGAAGGGAAGGAGTGACGCTTTTGAGCGCAGACTTTGATGGAATGGTCTGTGGGCGTGCTGTCACGTTGTCAGAACCCCTGATGTGCCTAAACAGTGGAAATGCCCAACACGTGCCCCCTTTTTGGTAGTGGTAGTTGATTTTTGAATTTTATAATGTAGTTGTTAGGAGGGCGGTTGCAGACAACTTTATTAAAATGGAACGCAACCGACCTCGGGGTCCGCGATGCAGCCTGGAGGACTGCTGCCGAACACTTTCCGGGTGGAAAGGTACGCAACCAACTTAAATGTTAAACCCTTCCGTGTTACCGCACACATGAACGGGTATAGCGGTTCGCTCTATCTCCGTTAACTGCACGGGAGAAGAGTGACCGGGATAGCACCTACTTAACTGAAGAACCACTCCGTGTTAATGCACACGGAGCTGGCTTTAGCGGTTCACACAATCTCCAAGACCTGCAGGGAGACATGCGACTGGAGGGAAAGCAGTAGCCCTGTCTTCGATACAGGCGCTACGCTGTAGGGATTGGCGCTAGATGCGTGTATGACTACGCGACGGGTACACGTGCCTCCAGCCGGCGTGCCACCGGACAGAAGGTTACTACTCCACGTGGCTGACAGGCGATAGCCGTGGACAGGGTGTCTGCAGGCTGCTCGAGGTATTAGGAGACTCCTTTGGCTGAGCCAGGCTGCTAGACGTAGCTACCTGCCTAAGCAAATCTAAGCCTGCCTGAGTGACCTACGCTAATTAGCCAAGCTAACTCTGGCATCGGCAGGTCACGGAGAGAGCAGCTAGAGAGCACGTGGAATACACTCGTCCACACAAACAACACTTGCAAAATGATCTGAGCGCTTCGCCATGTTTGTGGGGGAGGCCTTTTAAAGACTAAGCCCTTACCCACGCGCCATTGGTGATGTTACCCGTGGACCAATCAGTCGGTGGCAGGTCACCGGGTCAGGTGAGTGCCAACCCACCAATCATGATCCGCCAGGTCACGGACATGCTCAGTTCGGCAAATCCTGGACTTAGATTCCACAAGCCCTGTCTCCTTCTGCAACCTATGCTTAACATTGCTAGGCACAACTACCTGGGAGATAAACAGTGCTCGCGGACCAGCTAGGCGTTGGGGCTGATGGTGATTCTGAGCAGCATCAGCCCTGGCTGGACTGCAATGGGAGACCATAGAAGGTCCTGGACCCATTTCAAATCCAGCACCAGACTGACACCTAACAGTAGTGTTATACATCAGTTGTATAGGACAACCTGATGAACACTACACAACTGATGTATGACAACCTGACGAACACTACGTCAGTTGTGTAGTGTTTGTCAGGTTCTCATACGTCAGAAATTAATTTAATAGTCCATCGAAGTATGGTACCTTTTGAAGCAGTCTTTCATACACAGGCCAGGTTTGTCAGGGCAGTTGTCACATTGATAAATGGTGTCCTTGCGTATTCCACTTTTATAACACACTTGGCTCCTCTTTTGTGACTTTCCTTTTTTTCCGCTGTGAGGGATCTGCCCTGGGAAATGCTGGCCTGGTACAATTCTCAGTCCTTCAATTCCGGAACTACTAGGGCCTGCTCTGTCACCGCTGCCAAATATCAGGGCCTTGATAACAGTCTCCTGGAAGTGAAGGTACGACGTAGAAGTCTGGCCTGCACATTGTGACAGAAGGAAAGCGTTGTGCATTGCCATCTGTACAATGTGCACGGCCAGCTTCTTATACCATACCTTGGCCTTTCTGAAAGATCAACTCCCCCCATGTACTTGTACCCCACTACACAGTCTGGTTTGGCGACCTGTGTAGTGGAACCTCTTACAGAGCTGAGGGTGCTGTCATCACCATGTATGGTGGTCAACAAAAGGACATCCCTCTTGTCCTTGTACTTGACCATCAGCAGGTGGTCGCTACATTGGGCTCTGCTCTCACCCCTTCTGAGCAGCTGCCCAATTAGCGTCTTTGGGAGGCCTTTCTAATTTTTGCGGACAGTACCGCAGGCTGCAGTACGTCGCGCAGAGAGGGACTTGAAGAGCGGGATACTTGTATAAAAGTTATCCACAAAGAGGTGATAACCTTTATCCAGCAGTGGGTGCACCAAGTCCTACACAATTTTCCCACTCACTCCCAGAATGGGGAGGCATTCAGGGGGTTCAATCTGGGAGTCCTTCCCTTCATAAACTCTAAACTTGTGAGTGTACCCTGAGGTACTCTGAAAAAGTTTATACAGCTTGATCCCGTACCTGGACCTCTTACTGGGCAGGTACTGCCGGAATCCAAGCCGCCTTTTAAAAGAGATTAAGGACTCATCCACGCAGATGTCCCTTTGCGGCACGTCCACTTCAGCAAACTTGTTGTTGAAGTGTTCGATGACCGGCCGAACTTTGAAAAGACGATCAAAGTTCGGGTCATCGCGTGCAGGACACCTTGCATTATCTTGGTAATGCAAGAACTTGTGGATGGCCTGAAAGCGTCTCCAGATCATGGCCATTCGGAACACTGGAGTGTTATACAAAACGTCAACACTCCAGTATTGCCGAAGTTTGGGCTTGTTCAGGATCCCCATAAGAAGGACCAGGCCCCAAAACTTCATCATTTCTACTGTGTCTACAGGAGACCAGTTAGAAAATGATGAAGAGGGGTTTTGTTCCAAAAATTGATGAGCGTATAAATTAGTTTGGCCCACCATGAGGTTTACAAAATCCTCAGAGAAAAAGACTTTGAAAAAGTCTATTTCTGTGAGGCCGGTGGTGTCAAACTTGATTCCTGATTCCGCCACAAAATCAGTAATCAGTGGTGCATCATTTTCGGGGGGCGAGGTCCATATGGGATCAGTAGTGGGGAGCGCTGGATCATTGTCTCTCCTGCGGCGATGGCGGGGCAGTCCAGCAGAACCGGAGGAAGAGGAGGAAGAAGAGGAAGATGAGTTGGAAAATTAAATAAATGTGGGATCCTCGCCCTCGCTGTCAGTGTCGGTGGCAAGAATAGCGTATGCCTCCTCCGCTGAATAGCGAGTTTGGGATGAGCGGGACATTGTTTTTTATGTATGTGGTGCGTGTGTGTTAATACTTTATTTAGAGTGTGTGTGTGTCAATACTTTATTTAGAGTGTGTGGAAAAAGGAAATTCTGTATGTGGTGCAAACAGCAACGATGTCACCGATCAATACTCGGCGGCTGCTGGATGTGCGCACGGATGTGTGGGGAGTGGGAAGAGGGAAATTGGGGTGGTTGAGGGGAGATCAGAGATGACTTACCAAAGTCCTCTCTGTTCTTCTTTCAGGATCAGGAGCCTGGACCGGGAGCCCGGCGCTGGTGACCAGGAGCCCGGCGCAGGAGACTGGGAGCCCGGAGCAGGAAACCGGGAGCCCGGAGCAGGAGACCGGCGCTGGTGACCGGGAGCCCAGAGCAGGAGACCGGGAGCCCGGAGCAGGAGACCGGTACTGGAGCTGGAGAACAGAACCAAGAGAATTAACAGGGACACTGGGGTGAGGGAGATTGGGGTGGGAAGGGGGGTAAAAAGATGGGGGAGTGGGGAGAGGGGGATTGGGGTGGATGAGGGGAGATCAGAGATGGACTTACCAAGGGGTCAACAGGATCAGCAGCAGGACCGGAACAGGAGACGGAGCCCGGAGCAGGAGACCGGAGCTGGTGACCGGGAGCCTGGAACGAGAGCCCGGCGCTGGTGACCGGGAGCCTGGTGCCGGAGCCCGGCGCTGGTGACCGGGAGCGGAGCTGGAGACTCGGACCGGAGCTGGAGACCGCTGCAGGACGCAGAAAAAAGAATGGTGGTAAGGGGGGGTAAAAAGAGGGGGGAGGGGGGATTGGGGTGGATGAGGGGAGAACAGACTTACCAAAGTCTTCTCTGCAGGATCAGCAGCAGGATCAGCAGCAGGCTCTGGAGCAGGATACCCAGGACGCTGGAGCAGAAGATCCAGGAGCAGCAGCAGCGACTGGAACAGGTGAGAAGATGGTCTTGTGGTGTCACAGAATATTCTGTGGCACTACAAGGCTCAGCACACACACATCAGATGTGACCGCTCTGTAGAAATCCTCACCAAGTGTGAGGGTCTGCAGGGCGGTCACAGGGTGATGATGGGGTGGTGACAGGTGGAGGTAGTCAGGTAATCTGATTGGAGCAATCAATGTCATCAATGATTGCTCCAATCAGAGTTCCTGAATACAGGTGACCGGGCGGTCACAGGGAGGTGTCACCTCTCTGTGACCCCCTGTGGTGCATGCTGTGCCCCAGCCATCTGATTGGTGACATTGATTGCACCAATCAGACATGGCTGTAGCAGAGCACGCACCACAGGGGGTCACAGAGAGGTGACACCTCCCTATGACAGCCCGGTCACCTGTATTCAGGAACTCTGATTGGAGCGATCGATGTCATCATCGATCGCTCCAATCACAGCAGTCTGGGGACTTTGATTACATTACAGGGGGTCATGGGGCAGTGACAGGCAGGTCACAAGCCGGTCACCGCCCCATGACCGTCCTGTTGTCGCGCTACGATCGGTGCGATCGATGTGATCGGCGATCGCACCGATCATAGCAGTCTGGGGCCAGGGCTGGGGTGTCCTAGCAATAGCCTAGGATCGGTGCTCTTTGATCTGCAGCCTAGGATCGGTGCTCCTCTGTTTCCGGCAATGCCGGAAACAGTGAGTAATGCTGTAAAGAGGTGTAAAGGGGTTAACAGAGCATGGATCGGGGGTCGGCAATTAGTTTTCTCAAGGGCTCACATGAAATACTGTGACTGTAGTGCAGGGCTAAACCAACACACTGAATTTAAGAATATTAGTGGAAATATTAAGCAAAGTTATATTAATTTATACTGCTTACTATTGATGAGAATTAAGTATGTTGATCCACTGCCACTATTAGGCAATGTGCCCACAATGCAGAAACGCTCCGGATTTTTCCTGAGCTTTTCTGCATCTCCCTGGCAGAAAAAACTCATGCAGATTTTACATGCGTATTTTCAGCCCGGGACAAACGTTTGTCACGCGTTTAGCACATGCGATTTCCCATGCGGGTTGTCAAGCGTTTTCTAAAAGATTTTGGCTTGGAAAAGTGCTTGACAACTTGGTCACACTATATAAATCCATGCAACCGTGTGACCAAGTTAGTTAAAAAAAAGAATAAAAATGGTAAAAACTCTAAAAAAATCCATTATACTCACTTTCCGATGGCCCACGGTCTCCTTCTCCGGTCTCCCTGGTGGCCCGTGGTGGTGTAAAAGGACCTTCCATGATGTAATTTAGTCAGGTGACAGGTCACATGACCGCTGACGTTGACGAGCCACTGGGGAGCCAAGACACACCGGAGAGAAGACCGCAGGCCATCAGAAGGTGAGTATAATGTTTTTTTTAATTTTAATTTTTTTTTTACAGGTACTATGGTACCCGGGTCTGGATGAGAGTCTCCTCTTCTCCATCCGCACATTGAATTGCTTAATTTCCGCATGTGTACATGTAGTCATGCAGATATTATGCGATTCAATGCAAGTCAATGGCAGCAAAAACGCTGCGCTTACGCAAAATAGTTGGTAGTGCTGCGCTTTTTTCTGTAATAATAATCCGCAGCGGATATTTCCGCAGCATGTGCACAGCACATGTGGATTATCATTGGGGAACATTGCAGACCTCCTACCAAGCGTTTTTTAAGCGTAATTGCCGCTGCAGAAACGCTTAAAAAACGCATAGTGGGCACACAGCCCACTAGAGCTTATTTTATTGTGTTCTTACTAGGAGCAGCCAATCAAAACCATATGATTTATGAATTATTATAACGTCTCATGCAGGGGCGGGCACTGAGACCAAAGGGTCCCTGTGCAAGAATTGTGTATGGCCCCCCCTTCTTAAAGGGGACTTTCATTTTAATTATTTTTGTGCTCATCGGCTTGCGCTAGGGAAAAAAAATAATAAAATCAGAGTTACTCATTTTCACCTAGTCTAAAAATAATAAAATCAGAGTTACTCATTTTCACCTAGTCTAAAAATAATAAAATCAGAGTTACTCATTCTCACCTAGTCTAAAAATAATAAAATCAGAGTTACTCATATTCACGTAGTCTAAAAATAATAAAATCAGTTACTCATTTTCACCTAGTCTAAAAATAATAAAATCAGAGTTACTCATTTTCACCTAGTCTAAAAATAATAAAATCAGACTTACTCATTTTCACCTAGTCTAAAAATAATAAAATCAGAGTTACTCATTTTCACCTAGTCTAAAAATAATAAAATCAGAGTTACTCATTTTCACCTAGTCTAAAAATAATAAAATCAGAGTTACTCATTTTCACCTAGTCTAAAAATAATAAAATCAGAGTTACTCATTCTCACCTAGTCTAAAAATAATAAAATCAGAGTTACTCATTTTCACCTAGTCTAAAAATAATAAAATCAGAGTTACTCATTCTCACCTAGTCTAAAAATAATAAAATCAGAGTTACTCATTTTCACCTAGTCTAAAAATAATAAAATCAGAGTTACTCATTTTCACCTAGTCTAAAAATAATAAAATCAGAGTTACTCATTTTCACCTAGTCTAAAAATAATAAAATCAGAGTTACTCATTTTCACCTAGTCTAAAAATAATAAAATCAGAGTTACTCATTCTCACCTAGTCTAAAAATAATAAAATCAGAGTTACTCATTTTCACCTAGTCTAAAAATAATAAAATCAGAGTTACTCATTCTCACCTAGTCTAAAAATAATAAAATCAGAGTTACTCATTCTCACCTAGTCTAAAAATAATAAAATCAGAGTTACTCATTTTCACCTAGTCTAAAAATAATAAAATCAGTTACTCATTTTCACCTAGTCTAAAAATAATAAAATCAGAGTTACTCATTTTCACCTAGTCTAAAAATAATAAAATCAGAGTTACTCATTTTCACCTAGTCTAAAAATAATAAAATCAGAGTTACTCATTTTCACCTAGTCTAAAAATAATAAAATCAGAGTTACTCATTTTCACCTAGTCTAAAAATAATAAAATCAGTTACTCATTTTCACCTAGTCTAAAAATAATAAAATCAGAGTTACTCATTTTCACCTAGTCTAAAAATAATAAAATCAGAGTTACTCATTTTCACCTAGTCTAAAAATAATAAAATCAGAGTTACTCATTTTCACCTAGTCTAAAAATAATAAAATCAGAGTTACTCATTTTCACCTAGTCTATTGATGTCTTTATGCTCCTCGCCTGTCCGTGTTTACAGGCTGCAGTGGTAATATCTCATGTGACCACTGTAGCCAATCATAGGGTCAGCAGCTTGTTCCATCTACCTTGGCATTACTGCTGAGCTCAGTCATTAAAAGGGTTTTCCTACAAACAAAAGTTAATTTTATAAATTGGCTGTGTCTGACCGTGTGCGGAACATGGTCTGATCATACCACAGCTCCTGGGCAGGGAAGGCTGCAAAAGACAATTCAGACATTCCAGCACGGGATCTCATAGGATTGATTCATTTTGTGAGGTAAAATATTTCACTGCCTGTGTTTAAACAATATTTTACCTCTCAAAATGAATCCTTTGTGATCCCCTGATGTAATGTCTGTATTGTCTTTGGCTTCCTCCTCCGCTCAGGAGCTGTGGTATTTTCCATACACGGTCAGACACAGACCATTTTTAAAATGAACTTTTGTTTCTGGGAAAACCCCTTTAAGCTCCAGCAGTCACGTGTTTTAGTCAGGACATCACGGCTGCAGCCTGAAAACAAAGACCAGGGCAGTAGCGGAAGAGGAATTGCTGACCCTGAGAGTATCCCTGATTTTATTGTTTTTCTCTAGGGCAAGCCTAAGGACAGTAAAAGAATTAAAACAGAAATTCACTTTAAGTAACATTATTTGATGCAATAAAAACATGTTAGGCACACATCAAAAAATCACTTGTCATACAAGTAACATGAGTGCATCACACACCAGACACATCACACAAGCACAGCGCAGACTTGAGAGATGTCACACAAGCACAGCGCAGACTTGAGAGATGTCACACAAGCACAGCGCAGACTTGAGAGATGTCACACAAGCACAGCGCAGACTTGAGAGATGTCACACAAGCACAGCACAGACTTGAGAGATGTCACACAAGCACAGCGCAGACTTGAGAGATGTCACACAAGCACAGCGCAGACTTGAGAGATGTCACACAAGCACAGCCCAGACTTGAGAGATGTCACACAAGCACAGCACAGACTTGAGAGATGTCACACAAGCACAGCACAGACTTGAGAGATGTCACACAAGCACAGCACAGACTTGAGAGATGTCACACAAGCACAGCGCCGACTTGAGAGATGTCACACAAGCACAGCGTAGACTTGAGAGATGTCACACAAGCAGAGCGCAGACTTGAGAGATGTCACACAAGCACAGCGCAGACTTGAGAGATGTCACACAAGCACAGCGCAGACTTGAGAGATGTCACACAAGCACAGCGTAGACTTGAGAGATGTCACACAAGGTGAGCGCAGACTTGAGAGATGTCACACAAGCCCAGCGCAGACTTGAGAGATGTCACACAAGCACAGCGTAGACTTGAGAGATGTCACACAAGCACAGCACAGACTTGAGAGATGTCACACAAGCACAGCGCAGACTTGAGAGATGTCACACAAGCACAGCGTAGACTTGAGAGATGTCACACAAGCACAGTGCACAAATTACACAAGTAGATGTGCACATATCAGAAAGATCACAAGAATAAGCTGCACACATCTTACAAGTACTCCAACACGCATCACAGAAGTGCAGGACATACCGAGGAATTCTGAAGAGACAAGTTAGAATGGCTCTACATTCAGGTTCTAAAATGGTCGTTCTGGAGGAATAGAAAGAGATAGATGTTACTTTATGTCACCAACTTATTCGTTCCATGTGTAGAAGACTTGGTGCTGTCCTTAACAATCATAGAGGTCATACAAAATACTACATGTAGTAGTTTTGGTGTAGGGTGCATCACTGAATTTGGGTAAAACTGAAGATTTTGTAATGAAAGTTATGATATTAACATTACTTTCATGCTATGGGTGAAAAAAATGTTCTGTGAAACTCCGTCTTGTTAGTATTTTGGAAACCGTTCTTGTGTTCAGTGAGGTATTAACTAAAATCCTACTTCTTATAGTCACTTTATGCAGGGCACTGAAAAAAAAATGATATTCATACATACCACACACCTACATGTTACATACATTGTTTTATCACCCTGACTAATCAGTATTTCCTTTTATTACTGGCATGATATGCCTGCACTTTTGAGCATAGGTATGTACTGCACATTACCATTTCATGTTTCTTAGCCCTATCTTGTGGTAATCAGTATTAACCTTTCTGACAGCCCCATTTTTCATATCTGAAACGTCACTTTATTTGGTAATAACTTTGAAATGCTTCTGCTAGTCATTCTGATATTCTGATCTTCTTTTTGGAACAAATTGTACCTGTTGCAGCTGGTAAATTTTAAATTAATACGTTTTGTTGTTATTCATGAAAATATCCCAGATTTTCTAAAAATTTAGAAAAATGTGAAATTTTAAACTTAAAGCGGTTGTGCCACCATAAAGAATACAATTGACCAACCAGAAAAGGTGGAAATAAATCGTTTTGTAATTTATAGTGATTCAAAATTATGCTTCATTCAAAAGATACCAAGGTTTTATTTTTCAAATGCTGTTCTCTGGCGCCCCCTTGCATTATTCCATTACGTCCTGGTAGTGGGTGATCAGCTGGTCGAGTTTGCGCAGTTCCTGGCGTAAGAGCTCCCTACTCTCAGCGTGCAAAATGTATTCTCTGTCACAACTCTCCCTGCTGTAAGCACAGCCTGTGTGTGATTCACCCCCTCCCCCTGTGCTCATAGCTCACAGCTGATCTCCGGGTGAGATACCCCATCCCAATGTGCTCACAGCTCACCTCTGGGTCAGAAAACCCCCTCCTCCTCTGCTCATAGCTCTCAGTTGATCTCCGGGTGAGATACCCCCTCCCCCTGAGCTCATAGCTAATCTCCGGGTGAGTTACCCCTTCCCAATGCGCTCACAGTTGATCTCAGCGTGAGACACCCCCTCCCAATGCGCTCACAGCTCATCTCCGGGTGAGTTACCCCCTCCCCCTGCCCTCTCAGCTCATCTCCAGGTGAGATACCCCCTCCCCCTGCCCTCTCAGCTCATCTCCAGGTGAGATACCCCCTCCTCCTGCACTCACAGCTGATCCCCGGGTGAGACACCTTCCCCCTGGGCTCACAGCTGATCTCCGGGTGAGACACCCCCTCCCCCTGTGCTAACAGCTCATATTCGGGTGAGATACCCCCTCCCCCTGAGCTCACTGCTGATCTCCGGGTGAGACACAGCCTCCCTCTGCACTCACAGCTCATCTCCGAGTGAGATACCCCCTCCCCCTGCGCTCACTGCTGATCTCTAGGTGAGATACCCCCTCCCCCTGCACTCACAGCTGATCTCCGAGTGAGATACTCCCCTGCCCTCACAGCTCATCTCCGAGTGAGATACTCCCCTGCCCTCACAGCTCAACTCCGAGTGAGATACTCCCCTGCCCTCACAGCTCATCTCCGAGTGAGATACTCCCCAGCCCTCACAGCTCATCTCCGAGATACTTCCCTGCCCTCACAGCTCATCTCCGAGTGAGATACTCCCCTGCCCTCACAGCTCATCTCCGAGTGAGATACTCCCCTGCCCTCACAGCTCATCTCCGAGATACTTCCCTGCCCTCACAGCTCATCTCCCAGTGAGATACTCCCCTGCCCTCACAACTCATCTCCGAGTGAGATACTCCCCTGCCCTCACAGCTCATCTCCGAGTGAGATACTTCCCTGCCCTCACAGCTCATCTCCCAGTGAGATACTCCCCTGCCCTCACAGCTCATCTCCCAGTGAGATACTCCCCTGCCCTCACAGCTCATCTCCGAGTGAGATACTCCCCTGCCCTCACAGCTCATCTCCGAGATACTTCCCTGCCCTCACAGCTCATCTCCCAGTGAGATACTCCCCTGCCCTCACAGCTCATCTCCGAGTGAGATACTCCCCTGCCCTCACAGCTCATCTCCGAGATACTTCCCTGCCCTCACAGCTCATCTCCCATTGAGATACTCCCCTGCCCTCACAGCTCATCTCCGAGTGAGATACTTCCCTGCCATCACAGCTCTTCTCCGAGTGAGATACTCCTCTGCCCTCACAGCTCATCTCCGAGTGAGATACTCCCCAGCCCTCACAGCTCATCTCCCAGTGAGATACTCCCCTGCCCTCACAGCTCATCTCCGAGTGAGATAAACCCTTTCCCTGTGCTCACTGCTGATCTCCGGGTGAGATACCCCCTCCCCCTGCACTCACAGATCATCTCCGGGTGAGATACCCCCTCTCCCTGCGCTCACTGCTGATCTCCAGGTGAGACACAGCCTCCCCCTGCACTCATAGATCATCTCCGGGTGAGATACCCCCTCTCCCTGCGCTCACTGATGATCTCCGGGTGAGACACAGCCTCCCCCTGCGCTCACTGCTGATCTCCGGGTGAGACACAGCCTCCCCCTGCACTCACAGCTTATCTCCGGGTGAGACACAGCCTCCCCCTGCGCTCACTGCTGATCTCCGGGTGAGACACAGCCTCCCCCTGCACTCACAGCTTATCTCCGGGTGAGACACAGCCTCCCCCTGCACTCACAGCTCATCTCCGAGTGAGATACCCCCCTCTCCCTGCGCTCACTGCTGTTCTCCGGGTGAGACACAGCCTCCACCTGCACTCACAGCTCATCTCCAAGTGAGATACCCCCTCCCCCTGCACTCACAGCTCATCTCCAAGTGAGATACCCCCTCCCCCTGCGCTCACTGCTGATCTCCGGGTGAGACATAGCCTCCCCCTGCACTCACAGCTTATCTCCGAGTGAGATATCCCCCTCTCTCTGCGCTCACTGCTGATCTCCGGGTGAGATACCCCCTCCCCCTGCACTCACAGCTCATCTCCGGGTGAGAAACAGCCTCCCCCTGCACTCACAGCTCATCTCCAAGTGAGATACCCCCCTCTCCCTGCACTCACTGCTGATCTCCGGGTGAGAAACAGCCTCCCCCTGCACTCACAGCTCATCTCCAAGTGAGATACCCCCTCTCCCTGCACTCACTGCTGATCTCTAGGTGATATACCCCCTCCCCCTGCACTCACAGCTCATCTCCGAGTGAGATACCCCCTCCCCCTGCACTCACAGCTCATCTCCGAGTGAGATACCCCCCTCCCCCTGCGCTCACTGCTGATCTCTAGGTGAGATACTCCCCCTGCGCTCACTGCTGATCTCCGAGTGAGATACCCCCTCCCCCTGTGCTCACAGCTCAGCTCTGGGTGAGATCATCTGCTTCACAGACTAAGTATGGGAAGTGTTTCCCTGCTATCGGGCTCTCAAGTCTGTGAAGCAGATGATCTCACCCGGAGATGAGCTGTGAGCACAGGGGGAGAGGGTGTCTAACCTGGAGATGAGCTATGAGCTGTGAGCACAATGGGAGGGAGTATCTCACCTGGAGATCATCTGTGAACACAGGGGGGGGGTATCTCACCTGTTGATCAGCTGTGAGTGCAGGGGGAGGGAGTGTCTCACCCCGAGATCAGCTATGAAGCAGGGGGAGGAGGTGTCCCACCTGGAGATCAGCTATGAGCACAGGGGGAGGGGGTGAATGACAGACACTCTGTGTTTACAGCAGGGAGCCTTGTGACAAAGAATACGTTGTGCATAACAATAGAGAACAAATGGAAGTCAGCTCACCCTCCAGGATTTCAGTGTGTTGAAGCCAGGAACAACGTGTGGTCACACTTGGAATCAATGCAAAAAAGAAGTGAAAAATTCCATTAAGTCAAATTCCATTCAGCTAATATGTTACTTTAGACCCAAATTTTAGCCTGCACAATTTATTATGTAATTTCTCCTAAAGGCAGCATTGCCCCATACATAGCAGACACTAATATTTTCTAGCTATATACAGTACATGGCATGAAGGGTAAACAAAGCGGTTGTGCCACAATAAAGAATACAGTTAACCAACCAGAAAAGGTGGAAATAAACAGTTTTGTAATTTACATTGATTCAAAATTATGCTTCATTCAAAAGTTACCAAGCTTTTACTTTTATGAATGCTGCTCTCTGGCGCCCCCCTGGCGTTATTATCCTACGTCCTGGTAGTGGGTGATCAGCTGGTCGGGTTTGGGAAGTTCCTGTCATAAGAGCTTCCAACCGGCAGTTTGCACAATGTATTGCAAGAAAAGAAATGAAAAATTCCATCTCCAAAAAAGTTGTATTAAAAAATTCCAAGTTGTTATTACATCATTTTAACATCTGATGAGGTCACAAGGTACATGGGGATTCACATAGCAACGCGTTTCCAAAGCCAACCAGCTTTCTTTGTCAAGCTACTATGACATGATTCTGTGATCTTTTAAATATTTCCGAAACCAATTACAAGTAATACACCAATTACATGACCAATGAGATCACACCCATTACATGACCAATGAGACAAATACATAGAAAGTTACATATCAAATACACTGCTCATAAAATAAAGGGAACACTTAAACAACAGAATATAACTCCAAGTAAATGAAACTTCTGTGAAATCAAACTGTTCACTTAGGAAGCAACACTGATTAACAATCAATTTCACATGCTGTTGTGCAAATGGAATAGACAATAGATGGAAATGATTGGCAATTTTCAAGACACCCTCAATAAAGGAGTGGTTCTGCAGGTGGGGAGCACAGACCATATCTCAGTACCAATGCTTTCTGGCTGATGTTTTGGTCACTTTTGAATGTTGGTTGTACTTTCATACTTGTGGTAGCATGAGACGGACTCGACAACCCACAGAAGTTGCTCAGGTAGTGCAGCTCATTCTGGATGGCACATCAATGCAAGCTGTGGCAAGAAGGTTTGCTGTGTCTGTCACCGTAGTGTCCAGAGGATGGATGCACTACCAGGAGACAGGCCAGTACAAAAGGAGACGTGGAGAGGGCCGTAGGAGAGCAACAACCCAGCAGCAGGACCTCTACCTCCACCTTTGTGCAAGGAGGAACAGGAGGAGCACTGCCAGAGCCGTGCAAAATGACCTCCAGCAGGTCACAAATGTGCATGTGTCTGCACAATCAGTTGGAAACCTACTCCATGAGGGTGGTATGAGGGTCTGACGTCCACAGATGGGGGTTGTGCTCACAGCCCAACACCGTGCAGGACACTTGGCATTTGCCACATAACACCAGGATTGGCAAAGTCGCCACTGGCACCCTGGGCCTACTTCTGAGGCATCTGTCTGTACAATGAAAGTTTCCTTGAAGTTGGGGCTGATGAGGACCGGCTGTTCACACAGGGCCAACTTCATGGACTGAAAGGCTTCTTCTGCCTGAAGGTTCCACTGAACCATTACTGATTTTTTTCCTTTCAAGAGATCGGTCAGGGCCGCCGTTCTCCCAGCAAAATTAGGTATAAACCGGCGGTAATACCCAAGGATGTTAAGGAACGCCCTCACCTGCTGTGTATTTGACGGTTTAGGACAATTTTTTATGGCCTCAACTTTATTGATTTGGGGCTTGATAACTCCTCGGCCAATCGCATACCCCAAATATCGGGCTTCCTCTAGCCCTATCGCACATTTTTTTGGGTTTGCCGCTAACTCAGCGACTCTGAGAGAATCCAGCACTGCTTGTACCTGGGATAGATGCGTATGCCAGTCGGTGCTAAAGATGATAATATCATCTAGATATGCGGAGGCGTACTACTGATGAGACTTGAGCACTATGTCCATCAACCTCTGGAATGTAGCCAGGGCCCCATGTAACCCAAAAGGTAAGACCGCATAGTGATATAGACCCTCCGTAGTTATGAAGGCGGTCTTTTCCTCCGCCGATTTCGTGAGACTTACCTGCCAGTAACCCTTGGTGAGATCGAGCGTGGTAAAGTACTGGGCCTACCCCAGTCTCTCAATCAGCTCATCCACCCTGGGCATTGGATAAAGGTCAAACTTCGACACTTCATTTAATTTTCGGAAATCGTTACGGAAGCGTAACGATCCGTCTGGTTTCGTAATCAGTACAATGGGGCTAGCCCACTCTGTGATTTCTCGATGACGCCTAACTGGAGCATCTGTTTTACCTCAGCCGTGATGGCTTGCCTCCGGGCTTCGGTTACCCGGTACGGTCTCTTTCGCACCCTTACCCCAGGTTCGGTGACAATATCGTGTTGGAGAACTGTAGTCCTACCCGGTAGCTCTGAGAACACGTCGGTATTCTGCTGCACCAGTGAGCGAGCCGCCCGTCGCTGCTGTTTAGTGAGAGCATCACTTATCCTGACCTCTCCCCCGGACGCATCCCTGGCTGAAGGTAGAGAACTCTCTGGTGATATGCCTGGAGTGATGTCTGTAACTAACCACTCTCGATCTTTCTAAGATTTCCTCCTTCCGGGCTGATACACCTGGTAATTTACCTCCCCCACCTTTTCTCGAACCTCATATGGCCCTTTCCACTTGGCCATGAGCTTACTCTCGGCTGTGGGTACAAGTACTAACACCCGATCGCCCTTATTAAAAGACCTGACTCTGGCTCTTTTATTATATGTGCGCCTCTGGGCTGCCTGGGCATCTAACAAATGTTCTTTCACGATGGGCATGACCGCCGCGATCCAGTCCTGCATGCTAGCCACGTGTTCAGTTATACTCCTATGTGGAGTCGGCTCTTGTTCCCACGTCTCTTTGGCTACGTCCAACAGACCTCTAGGGTGTCTGCCGTACAATAACTCAAAGGGAGAGACAACCCTGTGGAAGCCTGGGGTACCTCACGGATGGCGAACATCAAATAGGGTAGCAACATGTCCCAATCCCTTCCGTCCTTAGAAACCACCTTTTTTAACATGAACTTGAGGGTTTTATTGAACCGTTCTACTAGCCCGTCGGTTTGAGGTTGGTACACCGAGGTGCGCAATTGTTTAATTTTTAGCAGTTTGCACACTTCCCTTGTCATTTTGGACATAAAAGGGGTCCCCTGATCCATCAGGATCTCCTTAGGTAGTCCAAGGCGACAGAACATGGCAAACAGCTCCCGTGCAATTTGTTATGCCGAGGTGTGGCGTAGCGGTATAGCCTCCGGGCACCGGGTGGCACAGTCGACGACCATCAGTATATGTTGGAGGCCACGAGCGAATTTTACAATGGACCCTACCAAGTCCATTGCAATCCTTTCAAAAGGTACCTCTATTACTGGCAGGGGTACCAATGAGCTACGGAAACTTGCGGTGGGTGTGGTCAACTGACATTCAGGGCAGGATTCACAGTACTTTTGGACCTCCGCGTAAATCCCCAGCCAAAAGAACCGCTGCAAGATACGCTCTTACGTCTTTTTAACCCCCAAGTGTCCACCCAGCAGGTGTGTGTGTGCCAACTGCAGACGGTACAACTGAGATACCACTAACTGTTCCACGACCTGGTCCCTGATTTTGTCTACCCTATAGAGCAACTCACTCTTGACTACCATGCGTGTAAATACAGTATCTGCACGGAGCTGTTGAGCTACGCCATTTACCTCTGACACCCTTTCCCGCGCCCGAGTCAGAGTGGCATCCTGTAGCTGAACTGTCCCAAACGTGCCCCGGGACACTTCCGGCTCGGGGGGCAAGTCTCTTTCCAACACAGTCCCATAGGGAAGAGTTTTTACCACCCCCACCACATGTTTTATGTCTCCACATGGCTTGGATAAAACTACCTGCGGTTGGGTACTCTCGGAGGTCCCCATGAATGCACACAACCCCCGACAGTCCGTCCACTGAGGTTGTCTCCTGCCACCATCGACCCATGTACCAAAGTCACTAGGCTCACCGAATCTAGGAGGGCCTCTGTGGGGTACCCATTAACCAGTACCTGACACAGTTGGGGTTCACTGTCAGGGGGGTCGGCGCTCGCAGTGCAGACAGTCTGGGCGTACATTGAGACCCGGTGGATAATCCCGCAGTCCATGGGTTCCGTAGTTAGGGGGCAGTTAGCAACCACATGTCCCTTCCCCTGACACCGTCAGCACCTAATGGTGGAGGTACTGTTAGGTCTTATGACTGTTTGGGAGGGAACTGGTCTCCTGCGACTCTCATTTCAGGTTACCCCTTCAGCACGGGTACGGTGCTGACTGTCCTCAGCAGAGGGACGCGACCCCTTTCCAGGTTCCTGATTTGGCAGGGATCGGCGTGACAGCCGCGAGGGGGCAGAGTCCCGGATAAAGTCCTGAATGGCTGAGTAGCGCTCGATCAGCCTGACCACCTGGTCGAGTGTGCTGGAGTCCCCTTGCCCCACCCAACTTTGGATAGCGGCTGGCAGAGTCCTCACCAGCCGGTCAACAGCACCCTCTCCACCATCTGGGCTGGAGACAAAGTCTCAGGCTGGAGCAACCTCTTTACCAGCTGCAGGAGGTCATAAGCCTGAGACCGGGCGTGTCGGGTATCCACATAAGCCTATGAAAATACATGCTGAGCCCTCACGTATGTATTGACCCCCAGTCGGGCAAGGATCTCACCTTTCAGTCTCTGGTAGTCCTTTTTTCCTCCCGACTGAGGTCGAAGAAGGCCTTTTGGGCATCGCCGACCAGAAACTGAGCCACCGCTTCTGCCCACTGGCCATCCGGTAGGTTTTCCGGCTCCTCTGTGCGCTCATAAATGGTCAGGAAGGCTTCCACATCGTCCTCCGGTCCCATCTTCCTCAACGCTGAGCGAACCTTGTCCCTAGCCTCGCGACGTTCCGGGGCTGGTGCCGTCGGCCTCTCCCGCAGGGCAGCAATCTGTTGCAGCAACAGTTCTTTGGTTTTTGCTGCTGCTGGTACAGTAGCTGCTGCTGCTGATTATGCTGCTGTTCCCGCTCCTGCCTCTGAGACTGCAGCTGCTGCTGCTGGGTAAGTACCAGCTGCTTTAACAGCTCCTCCATTTTATCCACGGGGTGGGGCTGAAAGGTGGCCGGCCGGATTGTGGTCATGCAGCGGCCAGTGGGGTATGCCTCAGTCACTATGCCCGCATTCTCCACCAAGCTGTAAGGCAGCGGTGTTCACACCGTGCAGTAACTGAGGCAGTGACCCAAGCAAGTCCAATATAAACAGCTTTATTCAGCAACTCACCGGTAAACAGAAAAGTCCTCTGGGATAACACAAGTCCTTAAACAACGGTTGCCATAGGCAACGGCTGCGCCAGGCCACTCAGAGCCTGACAGGTGCAGAGCCTTCCCAGGCGTGGGTTCAGCCACACTCAATCCTGCTGAGCTTTCCTGCTATGCTGCTAGTAGGTTCCAACATAGAACCACACTAATCCTTAGTGCAGGGTTTTTAAAGGACCTGTGGCAAGAGCCACTGGAAAACCCGGGTTGGAGGGAGGAGGCCGCCCCACTGCCTTCCTGTAGCCTCCCCCAAGAAATGAAGGCCCTGCCGGGTTTTACTTAATCTGCCTTAGCCAGATAGCCTGACCAGGTCAATGCTCACCTTCAATCGAGTAAATAAGGTTCCGGCACTCATAAATGATCAAAAAGTCAAATATTAAATTAAACTCAATTTCTTTTATTGTTGCTCCAGTGAGTGATTTGCCCAACGTTTCAACCCCACCAGGGTTTTCATCAGAGGCTTTAAACGAGATTATACATGTAAATGGAAAAACAGACAAAAAATAATTAGCATCTAGTACTGATTACATGCATAGAAAAAATAACTGAAAAAACAACAAATAAGTGATCGATGCCTCGTATGAGGACCGGTGTGTTTATCCGAAGAGAGTTGTAGTTAATCATCAGGGTGCCATAAAATTCAAATGACGTAGCAGAACCAGTGTTGGTGACTGAAAAGGTTTGATCTAGAAAAGTGCTATGGTGCACATTAAGGAACAATACAAGTAAGGCATTTGTGGAAAAAATCAGATGTATGTGAAATAAACAGGTAGAGAAAAGCAGAAAAAAGGGGAACAAAAAATAGAGAGCAGTAGATAGTTAAAATCCAAGGAGACCTAAATACCCTAAATCAATTGAGTTTGGAGCCATAGGAGGTAAGTATTCCTCAGGATGAATCTCTGACAGCTGGAACGGAGATTAAAATGAAAATTCAAATACCAGGAGAAATTTAAATGAATAAGAGAAAGAAAAGAAAAACAAAGGTAAAACATGGTCGGATATATACCAAATGTGGAGGTTGATTTAGAGTCCCCAGTGATAAGTAGTATGTGGCATATGGCCACCAGACTCCAGGGGGGGGAAATTACTGCATGGAATCACGTTGTGTTCCTGGCACCTATCTCATATAGTTGAGCCTGGTCTTTAGATTTCTTCTAATGCTCACCTTCATTCCTGCATTGCAGCCGGAGGTGAGCGTGTGACTGCAATGCACTCCAATGGATTTAATAGGTCTCTGTACACATTCTGGGGGATATATAACGTCCCTCGTATACGATCCCGGTCACTGCATCACATTGGTTTCGGAAATATTTAAAAGATCACAGAATCATGTCATAGTAGCTTGACAAAGAAAGCTGGTTGGCTTTGGAAACGCGTTGCTATGTGAATCCCCATGTACCTTGTGACCTCATCAGATTTTAAAATGATGTAATAACAACTTGGAATTTTTTAATACAACTTTTTTGGAGATGGAATTTTTCATTTCTTTTCTTGCAATACATTGTGCAGACTGCCGGTTGGGAGCTCTTATGACAGTAACTGCCCAAACCCGACCAGCTGATCACCCACTACCAGGATGTAGGGGAATAACGCCAGGGGGCGCCAGAGAGCAGCATTCATAAAAGTAAAAGCTTGGTAACTTTTGAATGAAGCATAATTTTGAATCACTGTAAATTACAAAACTATTTATTTCCACCTTTTCTGATTGGTTAACTGTATTCTTTATGGTGGCACAACCGCTTTGTTTACCCTTAATGCCATGTACTGTATATAGCTAGAAAATATTAGTGTCTGCTATGTATGGGGCAATGCTGCGTTTAGGAGAAATTACATAATAAATTGTGCAGGCTAAAATTTGGGTCTAAAGTAACATATTAGCTGAATGGAATTTGACTTAATGGCATTTTTAATTCTTTCATTCCATTTTGCATTAATTAACCCCTTTATGGACTTGGACATATCCATACACCCAGGTCCATGGTACTTAAAGGGGTTGTCCACTACTATGTAAAATATGCCAAAGCATTATTATGTTGAAAAGCAGCTTCTTTGTAACTGCCTCCCTCTTCCTTTTCTGCCTGTGAGTGGCGCTATGACTGACCACTCACAGGCATCACTTAACCCCCGGCTGCAGCCGGCTCTGACATCCGCTGATGTCACGACAAGTCCAGACTGCTGCCGGGGGTCTCTCTCTTCCGCGTTCCATGGTGGCTGCTGGGTTGTGTGCGGTGTTATCCCCGCAAGTCATACCCAGCATCCACCGCACGCTGTCCTTCTCCCCATTCATTGGAAAAGCGCGCGGTGGATGCTAGGTGTGACACGGTGGGGTAACCCCGCCTACATCCCAGAAGCCACCACTGGGACCCCAGCGCTGAGTCACGCCTCAATAAACGGGACGTCAGCGGGGGTTCACGTGCTGCCTGTGAGCGGCCAGTGATAGCGCCGCCCACTGGCAGAGGAAGGTAATTATAAAGAAGTTGCTTTTCATTATAAAAACGCTTTGGCATATTTTAAATATTAGTGTACAACCCCTTAAAAGCGCACCTCAGCATAAATCTACCATTAGGTGTAAGAGGACAATGCTGCCAGTTCCCTTTCATCTTGTTTCTGCCGGACATAACGTTTCACAATTACGCTACTTGGAGTCTATTCCTTTGAAAAGGCGAGGTGGCAACAGAATACACAGATTGAAGGAGAGGCAGGCATATGGCCTCAATCCAGAGTATGAACTGTCTTATTGATTAACATATTCCTTTGTTTCCTCTGTGTTATTTAACCAGTGGATTAGCGATATCTGTTGACATAATTTTACTGTTAAATACATACAGTACAGACCAAAAGTTTGGATACACCTCTGGGAACTCCTTCAAGATTGTTGGAAGACCATTTCCAGTGATTACCTCTTGAAGCTCATCAAGAGAATGCCAAGAGTGTGCAAAGCAGTCATCAAAGCAAAAGGTGACTACTTTGAAGAACCTAGAATATAAGACATATTTTCAGTTGTTTCACACTTTTTTGTTAAGTATATAATTCCACATGTGTTAATTCATAGTTTTGATGCCTTCAGTGTGAATGTACAATTTTCATAGTCATGAAAATACAGAAAAATCTTTAAATGAGAAGGTGTGTCCAAACTTTTGGTCTGTACTGTAATTTTATGTGTTTCCTACATATATATCCTAATTGTTTTTTTCCCCCTTTTGTCTCCCTTTAGGTCATTTGAACGCTTCACCAGGTATCAAAAAAACCTTACTTTTGGCTCTTACTTTTCTTGTCTATGTTTGCCATCCCATTTCCCCTTTTCTGTATTCTTTCTTTTTCTTTGCTTTATCCTTCTGACTCATTCTACACATCTACCATGCCCTATTTCTTTAATTATGTTGTTCGCGTGTGCGCCATTTAACCTTGAGTGCTAGATTCATGGTGCTCTTCTTTCAAGTCCTGCTCTATGGTACCATGTTCCCTATGCTCAGACTTTTGAGTAAAATGGTGCTCGCGTGTGCACAGTAGCATCTCTCGGCAACCAAAAGATGCTACTGCGCATGCGCGGGCGTCCATGTTGGGGATGTAAATTTCACATGGGCAGAGAAATTACACAGTCAGTATGTAAAAGAGTAGGCAGGTCACTGAAAGCACAGTGACCTGTCAGAGGAAAGAGATAGGAATACATGAATACAGAAGCAGAGCACCAGAGCACATACATATCATTATGGCAGCAGAACTGAAACTAAAGATGATAAAAGAACCACTGGACGTATTACAACATCCAAGGTATCATTTTACTCAGTTTAACGGCGCCCACCTGACAGTGTATGTAGTTTTCTAAGCACAATCCTGCTGACAGATTCACTTTAACAAACTTGGACGTATGGATACGTCATGACGATAGACATCGATCGGAGCATTTAGAGAGCTTGTATAGGGAGGAAGCCCTCTCTGCCCTTGGATTGGCGCCGCAAAAATCAGAATAGAAAGCGATCAAAAAATGTCATGTGCCTGAGAATGATACCAATAAAACGTCAACTCGTTCCGTAAAACAAGCCCTCACATGACGCTGTCGGACAAAATATGGAAAAATTATAGCTCTCAAAATATAGTGATGCCAAAAAAAAGCGTCTTTTAGTGTGTGACAGCTGTCAAACAAAAAGAAAACGATTAAACCTACAATAATCTCCAAGAGGAATATTCTGCCCCCATGGCTGTGCTGTAAATATAGGGTGCTGTGTCTTCACCTTTACTTACAAGGGCGATGGACACAGATAGCTTTAACTCGGCTGCAGGCAGGCACGTTGTAAAGAATTCAGAAGAAGCTTTATTTATCTTGAGAAATCTTGTAAGAATGCATGCATCAACAGCAGGTAAAAATAACTTTTCCTGAGACAGGCTGTAAGCACATGAGCTCCTAATTGTTGCAAGATGGAAAATTAGGAAAGGCTGGAAGAAGAAGGGAGGGGCTAGCTACATCACAGTCACATAAGAGGGAGACAGGGAGAGAGAAGAGACAAACTTTAAGGAAGGTGAACCTTACAGCAATGCAATCAAACAGTAATACACAGCAACTGTAAAAAGTTCAGTATATAGTAAGCAAATTTCCCATTCATGGGACGTAACACTCCCCGTCTGAAATCTTTAGATTTTAATGAATCGTTTAATGTGATGTCTTCTGGGAATGGCATGGTAGACCTGAAAGACAAAAGAAAATACTCAAGCAAACAACAATAACTGTAATAGTTGTAGTCCAATTTTCCATTGAAGTCTTCTACAGCCGGATAATCCGAGTCCAAAACAGAAGCCCATCTTCGGATTGGGGAAGCCGCAATGTGCAAACACTTCCACCAACCTAAGAATCCACTGGGAAAAGTTCAAATGTCCCAACACAGCTGGAAGTATATGGCGGTAGGCTCTCCGTCGTAAGCTGTGTCCTGAAGCAGTGTCTTTCATGTGATGACCTCCTTTTGTAAAAGGAGTAGAAGTTCAGTGACTGGACGAAAGAAAACACGAGATGACCTTGACTTCTACCTTACAAGTCTTTCCATCGTTGCTTGGTGTAATCTTGGTGATAAGACCCATTGGCCAGTCATTGCGATGAGCTTCTTTATCTTTAAGGAGGATGAGGTCTCCCTCTTGGAGGTTAGGTTTTGCAGTCTGCCATTTGTGACTGGTTTGAAGTAAGTGCAGGTATTCAGCCTTCCAGCGGTGCCAAAAGACATTAGAAAAATGTTGTACCTGTTTCCACTGACACCTGTAAATGTCTCCGTCCACAAACTTCCCTGGAGGGATTTCAGCATCTCCAACCTTCTGAGTAAGAAGTGTGGCAGGAGTAAGAATCATTGGAGCTTTGGGGTCCGATGATAATGGTACCAATGGTCTTGCATTTATCACAGCAGACACTTCAGCAAGGAAGGTAACCAGGACTTCATAGGTGAGAGGTAGCTTATGATCCAGCAACATCGAATCAAGGATTCCTCGAGCAATGCCAATCATGCTTTCCCAGGATCCTCCCATATGCGATGAATGAGGAGGGTTGAACACCCAAGTGCACCCATTGTCAGTCTAGAAGTTGTCTAACTGTAGTTCCTTGCACGCTCCCACAAAGTTAGTGCCACAGTCAGATCTGAGCTATTTGGCTGGTCCCCAGATAGAAAAGAATCTTCTGAGAGCATTTATGAAGACAGGTGAACAGCACAGCCCACCACTTACTGTTTGCGGCTCCACCACGGATTCTTGTTGTAACAACCGACCATGGTCCAAAAACATCTACGCCGACGTTTGTGAATGGCTGGTCTGTGTTTAGCTGATCTGCTGGGAGATTTGCCATCTGTAGATGTTAGTGTTTTCTTCTTACTTTTTCTCACATAAAGCATTTATGGAGCTCTGAGGAGACACATCTCTTCATCCCCACGATCCAGAGGCCAGCGGACCTTATGATGCCTTCGGCAAACTGTCTGCCTTGGTGCTGCACTTTTTCATGATGGTGATGGAACAATAGTGTAGCATTGTAGTGCCGACCCGGAATGATGATACGATTCTGCTCCTTATTACATAGATCAGCCTTCTCTATATGACCATCACCTTTAACAGTCCGTAATGATCGACCACTGGGTTCAATTCAAGCAGTAAACTGTTCTTGGACAGGCTTGTACCCTTTTGTGATACTGTCGATCTCGTGACCATATTCTTGTTGCACTCACCGCTGAATTGCTCGGCATGTATGATGTCAGCAACAGTAGGGTATCCTCTACACATGTGCCAGCCACAACACTGATGATTTGTCACTGGCAAAGGAATGAGCGATATGAACAAGACGAGCTATGGCCCGCACAACAGCTGACCATTTTGAGAAGCTTTCAAAGCGGTGAGATCTTAGTTTTGATTTTGGCATCACAGAAGTGTAGCGCGTAGAGGTGATTGGTCTGATCTCTTTTTCAGACTCCGATTCCACCAGCTTATAAGTGTTGTTGATGTCCTTTGAACTAGAATCCTTATATAAGAGACTTGGAGGTGACAGCCACATGTTGTCATTGAGCTTAGACGCGGCTGTGAATCTTGTCCCTCAGTCAGCTGGGTTCAGGTCAGTAGAGACGTAGTGCCAGTGTTCAGGTATAGAAAAGCTTCTGATACGCTCTACTCTATTGCTGATGTAGACGTAAAATTGTTTTTTTGGTTGTAAATGTAACCAAGTACCACTCTACTGTCTGTGTATAATGTAAATGAATCAATCACAATGTCCATTTCATCCTTTATAGCTTCAGCTAATTCCACTGCCTGTAGGGCAGCACAAAGTTTGAGTCTTGGTACAGAGTGAGACGGTTTCAGTGTTAGTTTTGCCTTGCCAAGGATGAATCCACAATGTACCTTGTTGTTGCCTTCTGAGGTTTTCAGGTAGGCTACTGCAGCTATGGCCTCTGTAGATGCGTCGGAGAAAATGTGGATTTCTCTCCTGGTGGAGGCTGAAAGGGTGCTTAGGGAATAACTGCGTGAGACTTGGACATGCTCTAAGACCTTCAGAGACTTCTTCCATATCTCCCACCTTTGTTGTTTCTGGGATGGTAGCGGAGTGTCCCAATCCATGCTCTCGGGGGTCAACTGTCTCAACAGTATATTGCCGTGATGGCAAACCTTTTACAGACTGAGTGCCCAAACTGCAACCCAAAACCCACTTATTTATCGCCAAGTGCCAATATGGCAAATTAACCCGAATACTGAGGATTTAGTTTAGGAAAAACAACTCGTACAGAGAGCTGGCGAGGGCATCATAGAGCAGCCACAGAAAGGAGCAGGGTATGAGACTGCAGAAATAAAGAATGTGCTCACTCCCATCTTGGTATATGCCAAAATCCATGTATATATGTTGCCCCCCCACCAATCCATGTATATATGCTGCCTCCCCCCCACCAATCCATGTATACACAGTGGTGGCCAAAAGTATTGGCACCCCTGCAATTCTGTCAGATAATACTCAGTTTCTTCCTGAAAATGATTGCAATCACAAATTCTTTGGTATTACTCTCTTCATTTAATTTGCTTGCAAGGAAAAAACACAAAAGAGAATGAAGCAAAAATCAAATCATTGATCATTTCACACAAAACTCCAAAAATGGGCCAGACAAAAGTATTGGCACCCTCAGCCTAATACTTGGTTGCACAACCTTTAGCCAAAATAACTGCGAACAACCGCTTCCGATAACCATCAATGAGTTTCTTACAATGCTTTGCTGGAATTGTAGACCATTCTTCTTTGGCAAACTGCTGCAGGTCCCTGATATTTGAAATGTGCCTTCTCCAAACTGCCATTTTGAGATCTCTCCACAGGTGTTCTATGGGATTCAAGTCTGGACTCATTGCTGGCCACATTAGAAGTCTCCACTGCTTTCTCTCAAACCATTTTATAGTGCTTTTGGAAGTGTGTTTTGGGTCATTGTCCTGCTAGAAGACCCATGACCTCTGAGTGAGACCCAGCTTTCTCACACTGGGCCCTACATTATGCTGCAAAATTTGTTGGTAGTCTTCAGACTTCATAATGCCATGCACACGGTCAAGCAGTCCAGTGCCAGAGGCAGCAAAGCAACCCCAAAACATCAGGGAACCTCCACCATGTTTGACTGTAGGGACCGTGTTCTTTTCTTTGAATGCCTCTTTTTTTTCCTGTACACTCTATGTTGATGCTTTTTCCCAAAAAGCTCTACTTTTGTTTCATCTGACCAGAGAACATTCTTCCAAAACGTTTTAGGCTTTCTCAGGTAAGTTTTGGCAAACTCCAGCCTGGCTTTTTTATGTCTCGGGGTAAGAAGTGCGCTCTTCCTGGGTATCCTACCATACAGTCCCTTTTCATTCAGACGCCGATGGATAGTACGGGTTGACACTGTTGTACCATCGGACTGCAGGGCAGCTTGAACTTGTTTGGATGTTAGTCGAGGTTCTTTATCCACCATCCGCACAATCTTGCGTTGAAATCTCTCGTCAATTTTTCTTTTCCGTCCACATCTAGGGAGGTTAGCCACAGTGCCATGGGTTTAAACTTCTTGATGACACTGCGCACGGAAGACACAGGAACATTCAGGTCTTTGGAGATGGACTTGTAGCCTTGAGATTGCTCATGCTTCCTCACAATTTGGTTTCTCAAGTCCTTAGACAGTTCTTTGTTCTTCTTTCTTTTCTGCATGCTCAATGTGGTACACACAAGGACTCAGGACAGAGGTTGAGTCAACTTTAATCCATGTTAACTGGCTGCAAGTGTGATTTAGTTATTGCCAACACCTGTTAGGTGCCACAGGTAAGTTACAGGTGCTGTTAAGTACATGAATTAGAGAAGCATCACATGATTTTTCAAAGGGTGCCATTACTTTTGTCCAGCCCCTTTTTTAGGTTTGGTGTGGAATTATATCCAATTTGGCTTTAGAATAATTCTTTTTGTGTTTTTTTCATTGAATACAAATTAAATGAAGAGAATAATACCAAAGAATTTGTGATTGCAATCATTTTCAGGAAGAAACTGAGTATTATCTGACAGAATTGCAGGGGTGCCAATACTTTTGGCCAGCATTGTATGAAGTCAGCACTCCATTTTTTTCATTATATTTATATAATTGAATATGAATTTCTTCTAAATGTGATCCATGAAATTAATGTAAATAGGGTATAATGATATTTACATGAAATTATTTTCAAGGTACCCAATTAATTTCTCTGTCAATTTCTTAATAGAAGAGGTATAGTAACGCTCATGATGGTGTCATCAGCACTGGCTATATTGGAGTATTCGAAGCAGCGCAACACGGCACAAACGTCCTTCATGGAAGCCCATTCATTGGTGGTTAAGTGGTGTTGTTCTTCACAGCATCTCTCCCCCGTGCGTGCTGCAGCTGAAACTCTACCATTGCCTGCTGCTGCTCACACGGTCTCTCCAGCATATGTAAGGTGAAGTTCCATCTTGGCACGTTGCATATGAGGCAGTGAGTGTGAAGGTAGAAGTGATGCTGCAGCGCAGGCTGGTCAGCAGCCGCAGGGTGATAACGCCAAAAGCATGCACATGCTGCCCTCACTTTCAGCAGCACCTCTGATATATGTGGGTCATTTTTAAGGAAGCTCTACACCACCAAATTCAGCACATGCGCCAGGCAAGGGATGTGAATCAAACCAGCTAGGCCCAGAGCTGCTAGAGTTTAGAAGAGAGTTTTCTTTTATTTCAAACATGTTTTCTGATGTCTCCTGTTGCTGTTTTATTTGTGCCATTTTCATCCTTTAAAAATCTGTTCATCTCTCTATCTGCAGAGAACCTGGATTTACCACCTACTGTACAGTAAGTGTTTTACAATTTGTAGATATTTTTTAACTAAAAGTAGCAGACTAGTAAAACTTTTTTTTTAATTCATTCGGTCACTTGTCCACCAGACTACATCATTTTGCTAGTATTAATTTATTAAGTTGTTCTCATAGAGACTCCTTCAGAATTACATGTCTTTGTCTTTCCTGAGGAGGGTCACAAGAAATGAGTGCATTTGATTGAATTGCATGGTCTGTACCACACAAGATCTACACTGTGAAAAGCAAAATGACCTATGATAGTTACTGATGAGAATAAGACTGCTCCTGGCACACATGTATGAAGAAGATAAAGACAGTTTAGCCATCCTCACTAAATAGTTGTAATCTAATCATGTAATTGGTGGTGGCAAATTCTGACAGGTTAAGCTGGAGAGCATAGAGGACTTTATGGGGGAGTAGTTGGGGCAATTAGTCTTGGTTTCATCTCTCCACGTCTTGGCTGGTGCCATTCAGCCTCACTTCATTCACTTTCAGTATATATAACCCATGAGGTATAGTAGACAATGCGTTGGAATAAGCAGGTTTATGTCCTCAGTCATGCGCTTACATAGCACGGTGCCTAAAAATGAGCCTCTGTTCTGCACTTTCAATCATATTTGTCTATTGGAGAAAACGCTACTTTAGTGGTGCACAGTCTCAGCTGTATTATTGTCTTCTAATACTTTATTGACATTGATTACATACAGTACAGACCAAAAGTTTGGACACACCTTCTCATTTAAAGATTTTTCTGCATTTTCATGACTATGAAAATTGTACATTCACACTGAAGGCATCAAAACTATGAGATAACACATGTGGAATTATATACTTAACAAAAAAGTGTGAAACAACTGAAAATATGTCTTATATTCTAGGTTCTTCAAAGTAGCCACCTTTTGCTTTGATGACTGCTTTGCACACTCTTGGCATTCTCTTGATGAGCTTCAAGAGGTAGTCACCAGAAATGGTCTTCCAACAATCTTGAAGGAGTTCCCAGAGATGCTTAGCACTTGTTGGCCCTTTTTCCTTCACTCTGCGGTCCAGCTCACCTCAAACCATCTCGATTGGGTTCAGGTCTGGTGACTGTGGAGGCCAGGTCATCTGGCGTAGCACCCCATCACTCTCCTTCTTGGTCAAATAGCCCTTACACAGCCTGGAGGTGTGTTTGTGGGTCATTGTCCTGTTGAAAAATAAATGATGGTCCAACTAAACGCAAACTGGATGGAATAGCATGCCGCTGCAAGATGCTGTGGTAGCCATGCTGGTTCAGTATGCCTTCAATTTTGAATAAATGCCCAACAGTGTCACCAGCAAAGCACCCCCACACCATCACACCTCCTACTCCATGCTTCACGGTGGGAACCAGGCATGTAGAGTCCATCCATTCACCTTTTCTGCGTCGCATAAAGACACAGTGGTTGGAACCAAAGATCTCAAATTTGGACTCATCAGACCAAAGCACAGATTTCCACTGGTCTAATGTCCATTCCTTGTGTTCTTTAGCTCAAACAAGTCTCTTCTGCTTGTTGCCTGTCCTTAGCAGTGGTTTCCTAGCAGCTATTTTACCATGAAGGCTTGCTGCACAAAGTCTCCTCTTAACAGTTGTTGAAGAGATGTGTCTGCTGCTAGAACTCTGTGTACCATTGACCTGGTCTCTAATCTGAGCTGCTGTTAACCTGCGATTTCTGAGGCTGGTGACTCGGATAAACTTATCCTCAGAAGCAGAGGTGACTCTTGGTCTTCCTTTCCTGGGGCGCTCCTCATGTGAGCCAGTTTCTTTGTAGCGCTTGATGGTTTTTGCAACTGCACTTGGGGACACTTTCAAAGTTTGCCCATTTTTTTGGACTGACTGACCTTCATTTCTTAAAATAATGATGGCCACTCGTTTTTCTTTACTTAGCTGCTTTTTTCTTGCCATAATACAAATTCTAGCCGTCTATTCAGTTGGACTATCTACTGTGTATCCACCAGACTTCTGCACAACACAACTGATGGTCCCAACCCCATTTATAAGGCAAGAAATCCCACTTATTAAACCTGACAGGGCACACCTGTGAAGTGAGAACCATTTCCGGTGACTACCTCTTGAAGCTCATCAAGGGAATGTCAAGAGTGTGCAAAGCAGTCATCAAAGCAAAAGGTGGCTTCTTTGAAGAACCTAGAATATAAGACATATTTTCAGTTGTTTCACACTTTTTTGTTAAGTATATAATTCCACATGTGTTAATTCATTGTTTTGATGCCTTCAGTGTGAATGTACAATTTCCATAGTCAAGAAAATACAGAAAAATATTTAAATGAGAAGGTGTGTCCAAACTTTTGGTCTGTACTGTATGTGAAAATGAAAGCACTCATATTGAATGGCATAATAACTTTCCATGTAGTTAGTTCAATTACTTATATTTTTTCCTAATGTAGTATGTGTTGTTGCAAATACTGTATTTATAGAAGGTAAAACTAGTTTCTGCATTATATAGTGACACATTTTGTGCATATTTAGTGATTACTTGCTTCCTGACAAGTTAAAGGAAATGGTGGAGGATGACCCGGATCCTTATTTTGGGAATATGAACAGCTCTCCCGAATTGCCAGAACCATTCCTTATACCGCAGGTAAAATACTGTGTATGATAGTCTGTGTGATGCATTTTGAAGTGTTTCAACGCATAATTTAAATGTATTGGGTATGGACATGACCAAGTGAAGCACTACATTGTTTCATCCTTCATGTTGATGTCTATATTTAAATTTACATTCTGCCAATATTTGTTGTGATAGATTGGTTCTATTCATGTTTCATTAAAAAGAAAGTCTGCCTAAGTGCTCCATGTTAGAAGATTTTCTCCTCTCTACATGACAGGTTAGGAAACTATTAGAAGTACCTGACCTGCGGTTCGGAGACGTCTTTTCTAGCAGGAGAGGAAGCTATAGAGAAGGTGAGATTGGAAGGACACAGAAAATATGACTGTCCATTTGATATAGCTTGAATACTAATATTCATCAAAGATGATTTTACTAAATAACACTTATTAAAGGGGTTTTCCATTTCAGAAAAGCCTGGTCTCCAGACGTAGTCCAGGGTCGGACTGGGGAGTCTGGGGCCCACAGGGGTAATTGACTCTAGGGGCCCACCTACAGCAATATGCAAATATCTGTTATCCGCTATCCCTGTTATAGTGGAGCATTGACTGGCGGCTCCGGCACATCTACCGTGCACATACTATAACTGGGATGTACAATTACGATAGTATGCATTAAAGGGGTCCTTTGGTTAAAGCAAGTTATCACCGATCCATGGGCTCCACAGGAGAGGTGATCACTTATTGATCGTTTTGGTCCGAACATTGGAAAACGCACTGATCAGAAGAATGGGGAAGTTTTATCCCTGTCAGGACATTTATCCCCATTTTAAAATGCAGTGACAGATGGGATGTCTGACCGCAGCTCCATTCATTCTCTTGGGGGCTTCCAAAAAAAGAGCTGTGCTCACAGCCACTGTGGGAATGATTGGATCAGTGATCGAGTCGCACATGAGCTCCAGTCTAATGGGGAGAAAAGCTTCACATTCTGCCGATTGTATGCCAGCAGTCAGGACCCCACCAATCAATAACTTATCACTTATCCTGTGGAGAGGTGATTACTTGTTTTCACCAGAGACCCTTGTAAGTGTACCTCTGACGCTCTGGTACAACTCCTAAAATATATACTAAATTGGGTACAGTAGTTCAATGCAGTTTGTGGAAAATATTTTTTTCATAAGAATTTGGGAAAGTTATGAAATGTTCTATAAATGTCTGTCTTATTCCTGTTCTAAGGATCTAGACTTTTTTAAATTTATCACTTAAATATGAACCATGTATGAGGGAGTCGGAGTCGGAAACATGGAAATTGAGGAGTCAGAGTCTGGGTCGAAGGTTTGGCTTACCGACTCCACAGCCCTGCATATTACCGCCACTTACTGACCGAATAATACCACATACAAAGAACAAGTACGGCCACACCATGACCAGACCACATATTACCACCACAAAGTGACAATAATACCACATGCAAGGAAAAAATACTGCCACGCTATGACCGGACAACATATTACCACCACCACAAAGTGACCAAATACTACAATGCTGATCATGAATACAAACCACAATACTAACAACACTGTTATTACCACCAGCGACATTATACACAGGAGTTCTGTATATACACCGCGTGCAGAATTATTAGGCAAATGAGTATTTTGATCACTTTGATACTTTTTTATACATGTTATCCTACTGCAAGCTGCATAGGCTTGAGAGCCAACTACCAATTAAGTAAATCTGGTGATGTGCATCTCTGTAATGAGGAGGTGTGTTGACTAATGACATCAACACCCTATATAAGGTGTGCTTAATTATTAGGCAACTTCCTTTCCTTTGGCAAAATGGGTCAGAAGAGAGATTTGACGGGCTCTGAAAAGTCCAAAATTGTGAGATGTCTTGCAGAGGGATGCAGCAGTCTTGAAATTTCCAAACTTTTGAAGCGTGATCACCGAACAATCAAGCGTTTCATGGCAAATAGCCAACAGGGTCGCAAGAAGCATGTTGGCCAAAAAAGGCGCAAAATAAGTGCCCATGAATTGAGGAAAATCAAGCGTGAAGCTGCCAAGATGCCATTCGCCACCAGTTTTGCCATATTTCAGCGCTGCAGCGTTACTGGAGTATCAGAAAGCACAAGGTGTGCTATACTCAGGGACATAGTCAAGGTAAGGGAGGCTGAAAAACGACCACCTTTGAACAAGAAACATAAGGTAAAACTTCAAGAATGGGCCAAGAAATATCTTAAGACTGATTTTTCAAAGGTTTTATGGACTGATGAAATGAGAGTTACTCTTGATGGGCCAGATGGATGGGCCAGAGGCTGGATCAGTAAAGGGCAGAGAGCTCCACTCCGATTCAGTCGCCAGCAAAGTGGAGGTGGGGTACTGGTATGGGCTGGTATCATCAAAGATGAACTTGTGGGACCTTTTCGGGTTGAGGATGGAGTGAAGCTCAGCTCCCAGACCTACTGCCAGTTTCTGGAAGACAACTTCTTCAAGCAGTGGTACAGGAAGAAGTCGGTATCGTTCAAGAAAAACATGATTTTCATGCAGAACAATGCTCCATCACATGCATTCAACTACTCCACAGCGTGGCTGGCCAGTAAAGGTCTAAAGGAAGAAAAAATAATGACATGGCCCCATTGTTCACCTGATCTGAACCCCATAAAGAACCTGTGGTCCATCATAAAATGTGAGATGTACAGGGAAGGAAAAGAGTACACCTCTTGGAACAGTGTCTGGGAGGCTGTGGTGGCTGCTGCACGCAGTGTTGATCAAAAACAGATCAAGCAACTGACAGAATCTATGGATGGAAGGCTGTTGAGTGTCATCATAAAGAAAGGTGGCTATATTGATCACTAATTTTTTTGTTTTTGCATGTCAGAAATGTTTATTTCTAAATTTTGTGCACTGATATTGGTTTACCTGGTGAAAATAAACAAGTAAGATGGGATTATATTTGTTTTTCATTTTTTCATTAAGTTGCCTAATAATTCTGCGCAGTAATCGTTACCTGCACAAACAGATATCCTCCTAAGATCTAAAAAAAAACCACTCCAACTTCCAAAAATATTAAGCTTGGATATTTGAGTCTTTTGGGTTGATTGAGAAGATAGTTGTTGATCAATAATAGAAATAATCCTCTAAAATACAATTTGCCTAATAATTCTGCACACAGTGTAGTGTCAGTGTACAGATAATATAGTGATCACTAGTGACATTATAAACAGGAGCGCTGTGTATAGTGTACAAATAATACAGTGATCACCAGTGACATTATACACGGGAGCTCTGTATATACTATATAGTGTAAGTGTTCATGTAATACACTGACTCACCAATGATGTCTCTAGGTGAAGTCCTTCATCTTCGCTTTTCTTCTTCGTCTGGTACAGACCGCCATCACTTCTTCCAGCCATGAATCATCTCTGCAGAAAATAACACACAGTTATCAATAACTGATCGCTTCTAGAGCACGTTCCCACTTTTTCCCCCCTGACTTCTACACTACACCAGTTGAAGAAAAAAAAGCGACATAGTGCCGCCCTGCACAGTAACAGGACCCCACTTTTGGTCCCTCCCATGGAAAACAGTTTCCTAAAAAGTAAATTATATTACAGAAGTAATAATGTTCATAATTGGAATCTAAAGTAATTATGTTCCCCACTCGCCACCATAAACAGTAATTAAGTCGCTTGTCCAGCCTGGCTCCCCCCCCCATATATCCCTTCTGTTCCCCATATGTCCAGCGTGGCCCCTTTATATTTATCCTAGCCCACGTGTATCGAGCCTGCGCCCCCCCCATATATCCATCCTGGCCCCCATGTGTCGAGCCTGCCCCCCCATTTATCCATCCTGGCCTCCATGTGTCCAGCTGCCCCCCCATATATCCATCCTGGCCTCCATGTGTCCATTCTCCCCCCCCCCCCCATATATCCATCCTGGCCTCCATGTGTCCAGCCTGCCCCCCCATATATTGATCCTGGCCTCCATGTGTCCAGCCTGCCCCCCCATATATCCAGCCTGCCCCCCCCCCTTATATCCATCCTGCCCCCCTTCCCATGTGTCCAGCCAAACCCCCCATCCTTACATGTTCAGCCAGGCCCCCCTTATGTATCCAGCCAGCCCCCCCATTTATGTGTCCAGTCAGGCCCCCTCACCCATGTGTCCAGCCGGGCACCCCCTTATGTGTCCAGCAGGCTCCCCCTTATGTGTCCAGCCAGGCTCCCCCTTATGTGTTCAGCCAGGTTCCCTCCCCTCCCATGTGTCCAGCCAGGCTCCCCCTTCCATGTGTCCAGCCAGGCTCCCCCCTTATGTGTCCAGCTAGGCTCCCCCTTATGTGTCCAGCCAGCCACCCCTCCCATGTGTCCAGCCAGGCACCCCCTTGTGTGTCCAGCCAGGCTCCCTCATAATGTATCCAGCCAGGCTCCTTCCTTATGTGTCCAGCCAGGCTCCCTCCTTATGTGTCCAGGCAGGCTCCTCCTCCCATGTGTCCAGCCAGGCTCCCCCTCCCATGTGTCCAGACAGGCTTCCCCTTCCATGTGTCCAGCCAGGCTCCCCCTCCCATGTGTCTAGACAGGCTCCCCCTTCCATGTGTCCAGCCAGGCTCCCCGTCCCATGTTTCCAGCCAGGCTCCCCCCCTTACGTGTCCAGCCAGGCTCCCTCCTTATGTGTCCAGCCAGGCTCCCTCCTTATGTGTGCAGCCAGGCCCCCCCTTGTGTGTCCAGCCAGGCCCCTCCCTTGTGTGTCCAGCCAGGCCCCCTCATTTTGTATCCATCCAGGCCCCCCCTTTTGTGTCCAGCCAGGTCCCCCTTGTGTGTCCATCCAGGATCCCCTCTTATGTGTCCTCCCAGGCTCCCCCTCCCATGTGTCCAGCCGGTCTCCCCCTCCCATGTGTCCAGACAGGCTTCCTCATGTGTCCAGCCAGGCTCCCACCTTATGTGTCCAGGCAGGCCCCCCCCCTCCCATGTGTCCTGCCAGGCTCCCCCTCCCATTTGTCCAGCCAGTCTCCCCCTCTCATGTGTCCAGCCAGGTCCCTCTCTTGTGTGTCCAGCCAGGCCCCCATCCCATTCTGCATTCATTCACACACACAAAGATTCCTCTTAATATAATCAAAATATAAACCAATAACTCTAGTATTTTTCATCTTTGCAGGATACAACCAGGCTCTGTAGTTTTGGTCGGGGAAATAGGAGCTTGTCCCTGTAGGGTGTTCTTATACATAATAAGCCAGCATGGTGCACTACACGCATCTGTGTGACTGGCACATTATACAGGTTTTATTCATGTGCATTTAAATTCTGATCATTCACCCCTTTCCCTATGAATGGTCGGTGTGAGTGGTTGTTCATCAGTATGTTGCACCTGTGCTACCTCCCAGCTTTTATCCCTGGAGTTTGTCTGTATCCAGCAGTTAAATTAAGAATAAAAATAGGATTTTTTTTTTTACAAAATCTTCAGTTTTTCTCAAATTTGTTAATGCAAAAATGTATACACCCCACATCAAAAACTACTACTTGTAGTGTTTTGTATGACCTCCATGACTTTTAAGGACAGCAACAAGTTTTCTAGGCATGGAATGAACAAGTTGGAGACATACTGCAACATCTATTTTTTCCCTTTCTTCAAGAACAACCTCTTTTAGAGCCTGGATGCTGGATGGACAGTGATGCTTAAAGGGGTTTTCCTCACAAAAAAAGTACATTTTAATCAATAGATTTTGTAATAATATTAAGTTCCACAATTGTATGTGTTTAAATAAAATGTTCCTGTGCTGAGATGATCTTATAAATGTTCCCCTGCTGTGTACTGTGTAATGGCCGTGTCTGATCGTACAGGGACATGGTCTGATCATTCCATAGCTCCTGGGCAAGGGGAAGCAAAAGAATATACAAACATTACAGCATGGGGTCACAACTGATTCTTTTTGTGAGATAAAACATTTCCCTGCCTGTTTTTAAACAATGTTTTACTTCAAAGAAAGAATCATCTGCGATCCCCTGATGTAATATCAGTGCACATTTTTTTTCTACCCCCTGCCCAAGAGATGTGGTATGATCAGACCATGTTCCTTCCTGGTCAGGCACAGCCATTACAAAGTACACAGCAGGGGCACATTTATAAGATTATCTCAGCACAGGAACATTTTTTAAACATATCCAATTGTGGAAATTATTAGTATTCCAAGATATATTGATTAAAATGTACTATTGTTTGTGGGAAAACCCCTTTATTTTGTCTCTTCAGAATTCCCTGTAGGTCTTTTGATTGGGCTCAGATTAATTCTTGGCGACTGAATCTCTTTCACTTGTTCTTTTTTAAAAATGCAACTTATGTGTGTTTTGGATCATTGTCATGTTGGAAATTGCATGTCTACCAAGGGCACAGAGTTATGGTTGCAGATTTTCTTTCAATATAGAACAGTACATCTTTGAACTCATGATACCTTCAATGAAATATAGCTCCCCAACACCAGCAGTACTCATACAGCTCCACATAAGGATACTGCTGCCACCATGTTTTAGTGTTGGCATTATGCATTTACAAATATGAAATTAGAAAAATGCATGATGCCTACAGTGAAACATGGTGGTTGCATCAGTATCCTTAAGTGAGGCTGCATGAGTGCTGCTGATGTCGGGATCCAAAACACACATATGTTGCATTTCTGAAGAACAGATTGAAAATGATTCAGTGAGTATGTCTTCTAATCTAAACCCAAATGAAACACCTATGGGAGAAATTCTGAAGAGATAAGTTGAGCATCACGCTGCATCCAGCATCCAGGCTCTAAAATGAATGTTTTTATGCCGCCAAGTTGTTTATTCCACTCCAAGAAGAGCTGCTTTTTTCTTGCTAAAATGCAAATTCTAACAGTCTATTCAGTAGGACTATCAGCTGTGTATCCACCAGACTTCTGCACAACACAACTGATGGTCCCAACCCCATTTATAAGGCAAGAAATACCACTTATTAAACTTGACAGGGCACACCTGTGAAGTGAAAACCATTTCCGGTGACTACCTCTTGAAGCTCATCAAGAGAAGAGTGTGCAAAGCAGTCATCAAAGCAAAAATTGGCTACTTTGAAGAACCTAGAATATAATCTTTAATTATTCACATGGATTACATACAGTACAGACCAAAAGTTTGAACACACCTCATTTAAAGATTTTTCTGTATTTTCATGACTACAAAAATTGTACATTCACACTGAAGGCATCAAAACTATGAATTAACACATGTGGAATTATATACTTAACAAAAAAGTGTGAAACAACTGAAAATATGTCTTATATTCTAGATTCTTCAAAGTAGCCACCTTTTGCTTTGATGACTGCTTTGGACACTCTTGGCATTCTCTTGATGAGCTTCAAGAGGTAGTCACTGGAAATGGTCTTCCAACAATCTTGACAGAGTTCCCACTCTGCGGTCCAGCTCACCCCAAACCATCTCGATTGTGTTCAGGTCTGGTGACTGTGGAGGCCAGGTCATCTGGCATAGCACCCCATCACTCTCCTTCTTGGTCAAATAGCCCTTACACAGCCTGGAGGTGTGTTTGTGGGTCATTGTCCTGTTGAAAAATAAATGATGGTCCAACTAAACGCAAACCGGATGGAATAGCATGCCGCTGCAAGATGCTGTGGTAGCCATGCTGGTTCAGTATGCCTTCAATTTTGAATAAATCCCCAACAGTGTCACCAACAAAGCACCCCCACACCATCACACCACCACCTCCATGCATCACGGTGGGAACCAGGCATGTAGAGTCCATCCGTTCACCTTTTCTGCGTCGCACAAAGACACGGTGGTTGGAACTAAAGAACTCAAATTTGGACTCATCAGACCAAAGCACAGATTTCCACTGGTCTAATGTCCATTCCTTGAGTTCTTTAGCCCAAACAAGTCTCTTCTGCTTGTTGCCTGTCCTTAGCAGTGGTTTCCTAGCAGATATTTTACCATGAAGGCCTGCTGCACAAAGTCTCCTCTTAACAGTTGTTGAAGAGATGTGTCTGCTGCTAGAACTCTGTATGGCATTGACCTGGTCTCTAATCTGAGCTGCTGTTAACCTGCGATTTCTGAGGCTGGTGACTCGGATAAACTTATCCTCAAAAGCTGAGGTGACTCTTGGTCTTACTTTCCTGGGCGGTCCTCATGTGAGCCAGTTTCTTTGTAGCGCTTGATGGTTTTTGCAACTGCACTTGGGGACACTTTCAAAGTTTGCCCAATTTTTCGAACAGACTGACCTTCATTTCTTAAAGTAATGATGGCCACTCGTTTTTCTTTACTTAGCTGCTTTTTTCTTGCCATAAGACAAATTCTAACAGTCTATTCAGTTGGACTATCAGCTGTGTATCCTCCAGACGTCTGCACAACACAACTGATGGTCTCAACCCCTTTTATAAGGCAAGAAATACCACTTATTAAACTTGACAGGGCACACCTGTGAAGTAAGAACCATTTCCGGTGACTACCTCTTGAAGCTCATCAAGAGAATGTCAAGAGTGTGCAAAGCAGTCATCAAAGCAAAAGGTGGCTACTTTGAAGAACATAGAATATAAGACATATTTTCAGTTGTTTCACACTTTTTTGTTAAGTATATAATTCCACATGTGTTAATTCATAGTTTTGATGCCTTCAGTGTGAATGTACAATTTTCATAGTCATGAAAATACAGAAAAATCTTTAAATGGGAAGGTGTGTCCAAACTTTTGGTCTGTACTGTATATATAATGTATATATATATTATTTTTTCACCCTTACTAATAAGTGTTTCATTACTATACAGAGGAAGATTCAAAGGGAGAGGATGCTTCACCTATAGGTATGTACTGCACAATACCATTCCATGTTTCTTAACCCTGTCTCGTGTAAATCAGCCTTAAACTTCCTGACAGCCCCATTTTTCAAGTCTGATACGTCACTTTCTGTGGTAATAACTTCAAAATGCTTCTGTCAGTGATTCTGAGATTGTGATTTTGTTGTTGTAAAACATTTTACCTGTTACTACCGGTAAATTCAGATCTGTTGTTTTGTCTTTATTCATGAAAATATTCCAAATTTTCTGAAGATTTTGAAAAATGTGCAATCTTTAAACTTGTATACCCTTAATGACATGTATATAGTGTAAGATGGCTGACGGACAGGTCCTTGAGGGGAAATATGTATCATCGAGGTTGGTAGCTTCGGTGATGTAAACCCGAGAAAGCATGCTCCAGCACGTATACTGCTGACAGGGTTAATAGGGCGTATCAGGCCGGTTTTAAGAGCAGTCATAAAAAATGGGTGGGAATGGCTGCCCACATATCCCCACCTCTGGAGCGTGGTTTGGTAAATAAAATAGAGACCAAATGTCTCATTCATTGTCTGTGTCTGGAGACCTGTGGATCTCCAAGGCGTTAGTCTGTACTAAGGATTGGACACTGACCTGAGCAGGCGAACCTGCAACATTGTGTGTACATTTTACTTTGTGCTTCCACTTTGTGCCGGAAAAGGCTGTTTTTGTTTATGCTGTCTGAATAAACCAGTTTGGATTTCAATGAAAATGCTTCCTGTGTCTACCTCAACCGCAGACGAGTGAGTATTAAACCCTACAATTGGTGCTAGAAGCACAGTCACAAATCCCAAGGGGCAGTGTGACTGCTACAGGAAACCGTTTAAGTCTTGGGTGAAGGCCGTCAGCCAGTAGGGGACGTCTGGCATCATGGAGGAGCTGATAAAGCAACTGGTGCAGGCTAATCTCCGGCAGCATCAACAGCAGTAGTGGCAGCAACAGCAGTACAAGCAGCAGATAAACCTCCTAGCCGAGTTAACCCATGGCAGTTCAATCGCCCCACCCCCAAGTCCAAGTGATGACTCACTTGCCAGGAAGACGTTAAGAAGAGCCTTACAAAAGATGATCCCGGGTGATGAGGACGAGGCGTTCCTGACAATCTTTGAGAGGGTGGCGGAGCGAGAGATATTGCCTCCAGAGCAGTGGGCGGAGGTTCTGGCACCATATTTAACAGGGCAACAGCAGAAGGCCTATTATGACTTGGCCTTGCAAGATGCAAAAGAGTACACCAAGTTGAAGACTGAGATTTTGGCGTGCTTAGGAGTGACTCTGACTGACATGATGCGGGTGTACCACTGGGCCTATTGCAGTGACAAATCTTCCCGGTCCCGAATGTTTTACCTCCTACACTTGGTCCAAAAGTGGTTGCAACCGGAATCTTCCTCTCCAGCACAGATAGTGGCGAGGATTGTGATGGACAGGTTCATACACTCCCTTCCAAGGCTGGTGCAATCCTGGGTTGCCCAGGGAGATCCCCATAAAGCCAATGACTTTGTGAGGTTGGTAGAAAGGTGCCAGGCGGTCAAGAGTGCTTTGGGGAAGTAAGGGGTGGGAGCATCTCCATACTGTGGTTCCCAACAGGGGGGATGGACACCCAAAAGAGGGGAAATAGAACCACATCTGGGGGGCGTCCTAGAGTTCAGGAGGGGTCTGAGTTGCTACCAAAGGCCCCATCCAATAACTTAATTTGTTGGCGATGTCACACCCCGTGTCTAATAGTGGCCTGTTGCCCTATGACCAACGAGCCAGTAGACTGCAGCACATTACGGCGCTACTTTGCATATCCTGCCTACAGTGCTGTCTCTCCACGAGGCGTGGGACCGCAGGCATGCCCCGTGTCAGTGAATGGAGCGCAAATGACTGGTCTGTTCGATTCTGGGAGTTTGGTAACCCTAGTAGGGCCATAATTCCTCATAGTCTGATTCTGCAGAAAAAAGTGGACATCTACTGTATCCATCGAGATGCTAAGGACTACCCTGTGGTCCTAGTGGTCATAGGCACAAACTGTAGCACCGAGTCCCATGAGGTGGGCGTAGTCAAGGACCTGTTGCACCCTGTTATAATAGGGCAGGACTTTGCCTTGTTTTGGGACTTGTGGGAGAAAGGGAGGAAGCCGGGTTGCCCAGACCACAACCAGGTTGCTCCTAAAAAAACCTCGTCGCAGGCCGCAACTGACAGTTTTCCCTTTCATGTGCTTGTTGGGGGTGAGGATGAGGCAGCATCCCTGAGCTGGAGGTGGGGAAACTTTGGAAACCCCCAGCTCAGGGACTGAACTCTAAAAGATGTGTTTAATAATGTCACTGTTCTGAATGGTGTTGCTCAAGAGTCTATGGCTGATACCTGATATCCGTACTGTGCTGGAATTGGGGAGTTAATATGACAGGTCACGAAGCTCAGAAGAGAGGTAATCGATCAGTTACTAGTGCCAGGGCCGTACAGATGCAGGGTGTTAGATATGGCCAATGCACATGTCTTAGGTGGTCATCTGGAGGTAGAAAAAACCCAGGAAAGAATCTTCCAGAAGGTCTACTGGCCCAGTTGTCACCGAGAGATTGTGAATTACTGTAGGTCCTGTCACACCTATCAGCTGACCTCCCCTGTGGCTCACTTCCGTAGCCCTTTAGTGCCACTACCTGTCATTGAGGTCCCAATCGATCGCATCACCATGGATCTAGTGGGACCCCTGGTCAAGTCCGCCAGAGCACATCAGTATATCTTGGTGGTACTGGACAACGCTACATGTTACCCGGAGGCTGTACCACCACGAAACTCCTCTGCCAAGTGCATAGTCCAGGAGCTAGTCCACATCTTTTCTAGAATGGGGTTACCTAAGGAGATCCTAACGGACCAAGGGACCCCATTTATGTCAAGGGGGATGAGGGAGTTGTGAAAAATCCTGCAAATCACACAACTCAGGACCTCAGTCTACCACCCCCAGACAAACGGCTTAGTGGAGAGGTTTAATATAACCTTGAAGGCCATGTTGAAGAAGGTCGTAGAGAAAGACGGTCGGGACTGGGACTGTCTACTGCCGCACCTTCTGTTTTCTATTAGAGAAGTCCCACAGGCCTCTACTGGCTTCTCCCCATTTGAGCTGTTATATAGCTGACAGCCCCTTGGACTCCTGGATGTAGCAAAGGAGGGTCTACACCCTACAGGATTGTAATGGAACATGTGGCCCAGATGCAAGAGAGGATTGCTGAGGTGATGCCTATTGTGAAAGAACACCTCCTAAAGCACAAGAGGCACAGTCAAGGGTGTACTAAAGATCGGCGAGGGTGAGACACTTCCACCTTGGCAATTGGGTACTAGTGCCTACGGTGGAGAGCAAATTACTGACCAAGTGGCAGGGCCCCTATGAAGTTCTTGAAAAGCTTGGCAATGTCAACTATAGAGTCCACTAACCAGGGAAAAGGAAGCCCTACCAGGTGTACCACGTCAACCTGATCAAGCCATGGCGACATAGGGAGTTTGTGGAAGCTCCTGTTTGGTGGCGAAGACCAAAGCCCACGTGGAGGAAGTCAAGCTGGCAAAGTTGCTGTCACATGCCCAGAAGCCACAGTGCCGAGAGTTGCTACAGCGGAACTGAGACCTGTTCTCAGAACTACCAGGGTGTACTCGGATCATAGAGCATGAGTTTCTTCCGGGTCATCCTGTCCAAGTAAATATGAAGCCGTATCGGATTCCTGAAGCCCACCGAGAGGTGATTGCAAAAGAGGTGAAGCGGATGCTGAGCATGGGAGTCATTGAGGAGTCCAGGAGTGGCTGGTCCAGTCCCAAAGTCTTAGTGCCAAAACCAGATAGAGAATGTCAGTTTTGCAATGACTATAGGAAACTCAACAAAGTCTTGAAGTTTAACACCTACCCAATGCCCAGTGTAGATGAACTGTTTGAAAGATTGGGGCCAGCCAGGTATATTATCACCCTTGACCTCGCTAAAGGAATTGGCAAATACCCATGTCCCAAGATGCCAAGGAGAAGACGGTCTTCTCAACGCCAGATGGTTGATTCTACTTCACAAGGATGTCGTTTGGGTTGCTAGAAGCCCTGGCTACCTTCCAGAGGACCATGGACTTGATTCTAGCTCCCCACAAGAAGTATGCAGCAGCCTACTTGGATGACATTGTGATCTATAGCCAGGATTGTGGAAGCCATCTGAGCAAAGTCCAGGCGATACTTGATTCTTTAAAGAAGGCAGGGTTTTCTATAAACCTGAAGAAATGTGCCATGGGCATTGAAGAAACCAAATACTTGGGTTATGTCGTAGGGAGAGGTGAAATAAAGCCCCAAATAAAGTCGACGTGATCAAGAGTTGGCCACAACCCCTCTCAGGGAAACAGGTCAAAGCGTTCCTAGGCATCGTGGGCTATTACCGCCGGTTCATCCCTAACTTCGTCATGATAGCGGCCCCTTTGACAGACCTCCTTACAGGGACAAAGTTGGTTATGGCTAAGTAATCTCCAGAAGCTGAGACTGCCTTCGCGGAACTGAAGGTAGCTCTGTGTAAACAGACAGTTATGGTGGCACCGGATTTCTCAAATAAGTTTGTGGTCCAGACAGACATGTCAGATGTCGGGCTGGGTGCTGTCCTATCACAGGAAGTGAATGGGGAAGAGCATCCCATAATGTATTTAAGTCAGAATGTGACATCCTGTGGGAAGAATTACTCCATTGTGGAAAAGGCCATCAAGTGGGTGTTGGACACTTCAAGATACTACCTCTTAGGCAGGAAGTTCAGGCTAGTGTCAGACCATGCCGCACTAAGGTGGATGAGGGACAAGAAGGGGAACGATGCCGGAGTGACCAGATGGTCCCTAGCCCTTCAGGATTTTAGCTTCCATGCAGAGCATAGGCCCGGGAAACTGCACGGCAATGCTGATGCACTGTCGAGGGTCCACTGCTGTCGGGGTGGTGACTCTGCACCGTATGCCCCCTCTACTCCAGACTCATACACAGGTATATAGACTATTCTATACCCGCCTATATTGGTTTATTATTATGGAATAGTTTATACGTTAGGAGCTATTTCCATCATTGCCCCTCTCTTGCATCCTGTGGTTCTTTTGCACAATATTTATTTACACCCTGATAGAGGTAGTACATATGTTTTCCCCATATCTAATACATATAGTCTGTATTGATATACACCTGGTTTCTTATTGTTTTATTTATATGTGTATTATATATATATATATATATATATATATATATATATGTATATATATATACACATATACATAATGGGTATGGAAAGTATTCAGACCCCTTGTGATCCTCCTTGAGATGGTTCTACTCCTTCATTGGAGTCCAGCTGTGTTTAATTAAACTGATAGGACTTGATTTGGAAAGGCACACACCTGTCTGTATAAAGGCCCCGTCACACTAAGCGATGCAACAGCGATCCCGACAACGTTACGACCTGTCAGGGATCGTTGCTGCATCACTAATACATCGCTGGTGAGCTGTCAAACAGGCAGGCTCACCAGCGATCAGGGGAGCAGCGATATCGTGGAAAGAATCGTTCCACGATGTCCTGCTCCCGTCACCAGCCTGCTGCTTAAGCAGGAGCAGAGTGGTATCCATGGTAAACAGCGGGTTACTAAGTGCGCGCGTGCCCCTAGTAACCCGATATTTACCATGGTTACCAGCCAGATCTTTGGTCCCGCTGGTCACACACAGCGATGTGTGCTGGCCAGCGGGAGGCCAACGACCAAAAAATGGTCCAGGACACTTTGCAGCGATCAGCGACCTCACAGCAGGGGCCTGATCGTTGCAAAGTGTCACACATAGCGACATCGCTGGTGAGGTCGCTGGTGAGTCACCAAAACCGTGACACAGCAGCGATCTCGCTAGTGATATCACTATGTGAGACGGGGGCTTAAGACCTCACAGCTCACAATGCATGTCAGACCAAATGAAAACCATGAGCTCAAAGAAACTGCCCAAGGAGCTCAGAGACAGAATTGTGGCAAGGCACAGATCTGGCCAAGGTTACAAAATAATTTCTGCATTACTCAAGGTTCCTAAGAGCACAGTGGCCTCCATAATCCTTAAATGGAAGAAGTTTGGGACCACCAGAAGTCTTCCTAGACCTGGCCATCCAGTCAAACAAGGCAATCGTGGGAGACTATCCATGGTGAGAGAGGTAAAGAAGAACCCCAAAATCACTGTGACTAAGCTCCAGAGATGCAGTAGGGAGATGGGAGAAAGTTCCACAAAGTCAACTATCACTGCAGCCCTCCACCAGTCAGGCCTTTATGGCAGAGTGGCCCGACGGAATCCTCTCCTCAGTGCAAGACAAATGAAAGTCCGCATAGAGTTTGCTCAAAAACACATGAAGGACTCCCAGACTATGAGAAATAAGATTCTCTGGTCTGATGAGATGAAGATAGATATTTTTGATGATAATTCTAAGCGGTATGTGTGGAGAAAACCAGGCACTGCTCATCACCTACCCAATACAATCCCAACAGTGAAACATGGTGGTGGCAGCATCATGCTATGGGGGTGTTTTTCAGCTGCAGGGACATGACGACTGGTTGCAATTGAAGGAAACATGAATGCGGCCAAGTACAGAGATATACTGAGTGAAAACCTCTTCCAGAGTGCTCTAGACCTCAGACTTGGCCGAAGGTTCACCTTCGAACAAGACAATGACCCTAAGCACACAGCTATAATGACAAAGGAGTGGCCTCACAACAACTCTGTGACCATTCTTGACTGGTCCAGCCAGAGCCCTGACCTAAACCTAATTGAGCATCTCTGTAGAGACCTGAAAATGGCTGTCCACCAACGTTCATCATCCAACCTGTCGGGACTGGACAGGAACTGCAAGGAAGAATGGCAGAGGATCCCCAAATCCAGGTGTGAAAAACTTGTTGCTTCATACCCAAGAAGACTCATGGCTGTACTAGTTCAAAAGTGTGCTTCTACTCAATACCGAGCAAAGGGGCTGAATATTTATGACCATGTGATATTTCAGTTTTTCTTTTTTAATAAATTTGCAAAAATTTCTAGATTTCTGTTTTTTTTTCCAGTGAAGATAGGATGCAAAGTGTACTTTAATGAGAAAAAAATTAACTTTTTAGAATTTATCAAATGGCTGCAATGAAACAAAGAGTGAAAAATTTAAAGGGGTCTGAATACTTTCCGTGCCCACTGTATGTATATATATGTATTCTGGTGGCAATGGTATATATTCCATTGATTTGTACTGTACATTTGCATGTGGGAAACACATGTTGTTCAGCGCTTTCTCCTGGTTGCTTTGTTCCCACCCCTATTCGTATTTTAGCTTGATCCATTAAAATTTGTTATATTTTAGCATAGTCTGGTCTTCTTTTTGGTTCTATACGAGTAGTTTTCTGTGTTTTAGTTACCGATTGGTCTATACAGTCCTTTTTAAACATGCACCCTGACTAGGTAGTGTATGTATGTATGTATGTGTGTATATATATATATATATATATGTTTATATATATAATATATATACATACATGCATGCATACATACATACATACATACATACACACACACACACACAGTGTTATACTTAATACATTTCCTTCTCAGAACTGATTATTCCTTTTCTAATCTTCATGTGTATCGTCATTTTCGAATTTTGAGTTTTTTTGCTTATTGATAGCCAAGCCCGCCAGCTTTGGGCAGAGGAGGGTATGTAAGATGGCCACCGGACAGGTCCTCGAAGTTGTTAGCTTCGGTGATGTAAACCCAGAAAAGCATGCTCCAGCACATATAGTGCTGAAAGGGTTAATAGGTCGTATGAGGGCCGCTTTTATGAGCAGTCATAAGAGATTGGTGGGAATGGCTGCTCACATATCCCCACCCCGGGGGCGTGGTTTGGTAAATAAAATGGAGACCAATTGTCTCATTCTGTGTCTGGAGATATGTGGATCTCCAGGATGCTGGTCTGTGCTAAACACCTAAGGATTGGAAACTGACTTGAGCGGTCGAACCCGCAACATTGTATGGACATTTTACTTTGTATTTCCACTTTGTGCCGGAAAAGGGTGTTTAGTTTTGCTACCTGAGCAGTTTATGCTGTCTGAATAAACTAGCCTGGATTTCAATGAAAATGCTTCCTGTGCCTACCTCAGCCGCAGCCGAGTGAGTACCAAACCGTACAATAGCTATACAATATTAGTGTCTGCTATACAAGGAGTAATGCTGCATTCAGGAGAAATTGTGCAGTCTAAAAATTAGGGCTGAAGTAACATTTTAGCTGAATGGAATTTGACTAAATGGAATTATTATTTTTTTTTCTTATATTTTCATTAATGCAAAGCACCTCAAGGAATAGCAAACTTCTTGTATGCTTTGAAACCTCCATTCTTTAAATTGGGGTGTTTTTTAGGGGGTTACAATAAAAGGCCCTTCAAAGTCACTTCAAAAGTGAATAGGTCCATAAAAATGCAGTTTATTTTAAATTTCCTTGGAAATATGAAAAATTGCTGCTAAAATTGTAACCCCTTCATGACCTTTGACATACCTATACGTCCTGATCGGGAAGGGATTCCCAACCACTGACATACAGTAACATCATGACGATTGTGCGGGGCCCAGGGGCTGTGCCCTCACCATCATCGTCGGGAGCTTGGCTTAAGTGATAGCAGAGCCTCGGCTGTCACTGTCAGGAGCATTGCCCTCACCATTCCCAGCTTTTTAACCCCTTAAATGTCGTTATCAATAGAAATAACAGCATTTAGAAGGCTTGAGGAGTGAGAGGGCTCCCTCTCCTACGTGATCTGCATCGGGTGCCATCATACACTGGGAGATCCCCTGAGGTGCCATAACAGCCTGAGGACCGCATTTTACAAAGTACACCTCTCAGTGAACTCATCTAGGGGTGCAATGATCATATTAACACCATGGGTGTGTCACAGAATTTTATACCATTGGGCAGTGAAGAAAAAATAATTACATTTTTATCTCAAATATTTTGTTTTAGCCCCAGATTTTACATTTTAAATGGGGTTAATGGATAAAACTGGCCCCTCAAATGTGGCCCACAATTTCTGCAGAATGTGGCAATACCTCATATGTGACTGTACAGTACTGCTTAGCCACACGGCGACACTCGGGAAGGACGGAGCGCTATTTGACTGCTGGAGTATAGGTTTTCCTAGAATAGTTTGCGGACTCCATATACAGAGACCCTAAATGCTAAAAGAGCAGAATACCCCCCCTCAAGTGACCCCATTTTGTAAGTTATACCCCTGCCAAACATGTGTATGGTAAATCTGATGTAGGCACACACTGGAGCTCTGGTGGGCGGGGGTGGGGGGTAGCATTAAAATTTCAGAGCACAGAATTTGCTATATTTCTTTTGGGGGCGAGAAGTTATTTCACTTTTCCAGTGCCCTTGTGCTACCAGTAACGTGGAAGCACCCTATATTTACATTGACAGATGAAACCAGGGGAGGAGTCCTGAGGAGATAATTTGCATATTCCCACTGCATTTTGGGATAAGTGAAGAGTCTCCGCGAGCTCAAAGAACACTGGATTTTGGCCGTTGGAGCTGAAAGGAGGACATTGGTAAACCGAATTTTGGAGCGTTTTTCACTGTTTTCATAACACATTAACAATAAGAACATGGAAGAGTCCAGGAGCCATTTGGTGAGCTGCATATCCTGATACATGTTCACATACTTGCCAGGGAAAAGCCAAACTTCACATGCCAGAAATGCAAGCTTGTGTCCCTGTTGGAGGAAAACTTGCGAAATCTAGAAGAGAGGTTAACTACCTTGAAAATCATTAAGGAAGGTGAAGAGTTCTTAGACAGAGGAGAATTATCTCTTCATGATATAGGAAGAGAAGAAATTCGAACTGCACCTGATGAAACAGAGGAATGGAAGCATGTGACCCAGAGAAGCAGGAGTAACGAGATGCAGTCAGCACCCATACTGCTCAGGAACCAGTACCAGGCTCTCACACAGGAGAACCATGAAGAAATACAGCAAGATAAGACTTTGCCCACAATGAATAACCTTGTAAGCCCTCAGAATCCTCCTGGATAGAGAAAGAAAATGTTGTGAAGGTAAAACGGAGAGTGGAGGTCATGGGGGATTCCCTGTTGAGAGGAACAGAGGCCGCTATCTGCAGACCAGACATAACCTCAAGAGAAATGTGCTGTCTTCCAGGAGCAAAAATTAAAGATGTGTCTGACAGGATATCAAGACTTTTCAGACCTACAGATCACTACCCATTCCTGCTAATACATGTGGGGACAAATGACCCTGCAAGAAAGGACCTGGAAACCATCTGCAGTGACTTTGAAGACTTAGGCAAGAAAGTGAAAGAATTGGGAGCGCAGGTGGTCTTCTCATCCATCCTCCCAGTGGATGGCCATGGAACAATGAGGTGGAATAAGATTCTACAGGTGAACAACTGGCTACTTCGATGGTGCTGTCAACAAGGATTTGGATTTCTGGATCACGGAATGAATTATCTATGGGGTGCCCCTTACGAAGACTGGAAAACATGTATTTGGAAGTCGCCTTGCTACACTCATCGGGAGAGCTTTAAACTAGAACAATGTGGGAAGGGAAGCAAAAGGCCAGAAAAAGCCATACAGCTGACAAATACTATTGAGATCTCTGCTATTGGAAGCGGAAAGGAAGAACAAAGACAAAAAAATCTAAGTAATAAAAATATGGGAGGAAGAGAAACCAATCACAAACTAAAATGTTTTTATACAAATGCACAAAGCATGGGCAACAAACAAGGAGAATTGGAACTACTAACGCAGGAAAAGAAATATGATGTCATTGGAATCACTGAAACTTGGTGGGACGATACACATGATTGGAATACAAGGCTAAAAGGATACAACTTATTTGCAAGAAGCAGACTTGATAAACGACGAGGAGGTGTCGCATTGTATGTTAGAAAAGCGTATATCTGCAGAGAGATTGAAGCAGAGACTGGGAGTTCTGTGGAAAGTGTTTGGGTAAGAATACAAGGAGAGAACAACGGAAAGTACACCATTGTAGGCATTTACTACAGGCCACCTGGGCAAGCTGAAGATATGGATGAACTCTTTATGTATCAAATGACCAAGTTCTCCAAAAAATATGACGTAGTGGTCATGGGAGATTTCAACTATCCAGACATTTGTTGGGAATCTCTCTCAAGTAAAACTAACAGGTCAAGCAAATTCTTATCCTCTCTTGCTGACAACTTTATCTTCCAAAAGGTAGGGGAGAAAACAAGGGGATCTGCTACTTTGGATCTAATCCTTATAAACAGGGAGGAAATGGTTGAGGAGATAAAAGTGTCTGGGACCCTAGGAGGCAGCGATCATGCTATTATAGAATTTTGGATAACTAGAGGAGGAAGACATGTGAAGACTCAAACTTCAAGGTTAGATTTTAAATAGGCAGATTTTAAGAGACTCAGAAAGAGAATAGGAGGGATCCAATGGCTGGATGTCCTTAAGGACAAAAATGTCCAGGAAGGATGGGAAATTTTTAAAAATGAGATTCTCAAAGCACAATCGTTAACAATCCCGAAAAGTAGGAAGAATGGGAAGCATTTAAGGAAACCAGGATGGATGAACACAGAACTTAAACACATGCTAAAAAGAAAGAAAGAAATGTTTATCAAATGGAAAGAAGGAGTCATATCTAAAGAAGATTATAATGCAGTCTGCAGATCCTGCAGGGCACGTATCAGGTCAGCTAAAGCTGACAATGAATTAAGGCTTGCAAGAGATGTCAAAAGCAATAAAAAAGGATTTTGGGGGTATGTCATAAGTAAAAGAAAAGTCAAAGATTCTATAGGATTTTTACAGGATGAAAATGGCGAAATGGTAAGAAAGTATGTTGAGAAGGCCGAACTTTTTAATTCCTATTTTGCATCTGTTTTCTCTCAGAAAGAAAATGGAGCATCAACTGATCTTCACTGTCCTATTAAAGGAATTGAAGAATCCAGGTTATCTGTAAACAGAAAGATTGTGAGGGAATATTTAGCTAACATAAATGAGTTCAAGTCTCCAGGTCCAGATGAATTAAACCCCAGAGTACTGAAGGAGATCGTAGAAGAAATTTTAGAACCACTCTCCATAATCTTTGAAAATTCTTGGAGAACAGGAGAAGTCCCAGAAGACTGGAGAAGAGCAAATGTTGTTCCTATCTTCAAAAAGGGGAAGAAAGTGGACCCAGGGAACTATAGGCCGGTGAGTCTGACTGCTATACCAGGAAAGATCTTTGAACAAATTATTAAACAACATGTATGTAAGTACCTGGATAAGAATGAAGTGATTAACCAGAGTCAGCATGGGTTTGTAACTAACAAATCATGTCAGACTAACTTAATTTCCTTCTATGACAGAATCACTGACTGGGTGGATCAGGGAAATTGTTAAGGGGACGGTTGCAAACAACTTTTATTAAATAATGGAAAGCAACCTTACACGGGGTCCGCGATGCAGCCTGGTGGACTGCGGCCAAACACCTTCCGGGTGAGAAGGTAAAACAACCAACTTAAATAACAATCCCTTCCGTGTTACTGCACACCGGAACAGGATTAGGGATTCGCACTATCTCCGTTAACAGCACGAGAGATGTGCGATAAATAATATATCTGTACCCCTGTTAACTGCACAGGGACTACACAGCAGACGCTAGGATGCGTGTGTGACTCACGTCGGCGAATATGTGCTCCCAGCCGGCGTGCTACCGCACTGAGGAGTGTCTCTCCACGTGGCTTACAGGCGGTGCTGGGAATAGGGTGTCTGCAGACTGCTCGGGGTGTATGGCGACTCCTTTGTCGGAGCCAGACTGTCAGATGAAGCTACCTGCCTATTTCATCTAAGCCTGCCTATTTCCACTAAACCTGCCTGCCAGAAACTAAAGCACACGTGGAGCCCAAAAGACCAAGCGTCCACACAACACCATCACAGCTCAATGATCAGAGCGCGCCGCCATGTTTGTGGGCGGGCTATTTAAAGATTAAGCCCTGCCCACCGTCGCACTATTGGTGACGTCACCCGCAACCAATCAGGCGGCGCCAGGTCACCGGATCAGCTGACTCCCAAACCACCAATCACGGTCCACCATGTCACAGGCATGCTCAGTGCAGAGAATCCTGGACTTAAGCTTTAGCAGCCCTGTTTCCCTCCGCAACCTATCCTTCATGTTGCTAGGAACAAAGACCCAAGAGACAACCTGTACGTCTCGTGCACCAGCTAGGCGTTGGGACTGATGATGATGTTGAGCAGCATCATCCCTGGCTGGACTGGAATGGGAGACTACAGAATCCACTGATGGTTCTGAACCCATTTCAAATCCAGCAAACACCCGATGCCTAACAGAAATGGCGTAGATATAGTATATCTTGACTTCAGCAAAGTATTTGACAAAGTATCTCACACCATCCTTATTGAAAAAATGACCAAGTATTGAAAGGACAAGGCAACTGTTAGGTGGATTCATAACTGGCTTAGTGATCGGACTCAACGGGTGGTTGTAAATGGCTTCACATCCAGCTGGATGAATGTCTGAAGTGGGGTACCACGGGGCTCTGTCCTGGGACCTGTATTGTTTAACATCTTTATCAATGATTTAGATGAAGGAATTGAGGGTAAACTGATTAAATTTGCTGATGACACAAAGCTAGGAGGGATAGCTAACACAAGAGAAGAGAGAGGATTCAAAAAGACCTAAATAAACTGGAGCAGTGGGCAGCAAGTAACAGAATGTTTTTTAACAGGGAAAAATTCAAAGTACTACATCTGGGCAATAAAAATGAAAAAAGCATGTACAAAATGGGAGGAATAGAGCTAAGCAACAGTACATGTGAAAAATACTTAGTTATACTAATAGATCATAGACTGAACATGAGTAAACAGTGTGATGCAGCAGCTAAAAAAGACAAATACAATTCTGGGATGTTTTAACAGAAGCATACAATCTAGATCATGTGAAGTCATTATCGGACTTTACTCCTCCTTGTTCAGACCTCATCTGGAATACTGTGTCCAGTTTTGGGCACCACATTTTAAAAAAGACATCGACAAACTGGAGCAAGTTCAGAGAAGAGCGACCAGAATGGTGACCGGTCTGCAACCATGTCCTATGAGGAACGGTTGCAGGATTTGGGAATGTTTAGCTTGCAAAAAAGAAGACTGAGAGGAGACTTAATAGCTGTCTACAAATATGTCAAGGGCTGTCACATTGTAGAAGGATCATCTTTATTCTCATTTGCACAAGGAAAGACTAGAAGCAATGGGATGAAACTGAATGGGAGGAGACACAGATTAGATATTAGAAAAAACTTTTTGACAGTTAGGATGATCAACGAGTGGAACAGGCTGCCACGAGAGGTGGTGAGTTCTCCTTCAATGGACGTCTTCAAGCAGAGGCTGGACAGACATCTGTCTGAGATGATTTAGTGAATCCTGTTTTGAGCTGGGGGTTGGACCAGATGAGCCAGGAGGTCCCTTCCAACTCTACAATTGTATGATTCTATGAATCTGAGTATTTTGTTTGTTTTATGGATAGATTTGAAGCTTTTATTGGGAACATTTTACATAACATTTTGGATCATATTTATCCGGTGCTCTATGCTGAGCACTTATTTTGAAGTTTCCATTGAAATCTCTGGGTGACGTGATTCAGGTGACACCCCCCAGTGGATCCATTCATTATAATGAGGCAGCAGAGTTACTCTTCTGGGCTCCATCTTACCTCTGTTCAGCGTTGTCCTACTTTTCAGAGGTGTACAAAACTGCGGCCGATCGCGCATTTATGCACACCTAAAAAGACGGACAATACCGACTCACAGGCCAGACGGCATCCAGTGTTGCCATCTGCCTTGTTTTAGGGAATCGTCCTCTGGGACAGTCATGTAAGGGCTTGTTTTTTGCGGGACGATTTGACGTTTTTATTGGTACCATTTTTGGTCACATGTCATTTTTTGATTGCTTTCTATTCTAAATTTGGGGAGGGAAAATAAACAAAAACTGGCAATTCAGGAATTGTGTTTTTTTTTTTTTTTTTTTTATGCCGTTCCGCGTGTGGTAAAATTGATAAGGCAGAGTTATTCTTCAGCTCTGTACGTTTACAGCGGTACCACATTAATAGCGTTTTTATACAAAAAATATATATATATTTTGCATCGCTTTATTCTGAGAGCTATAATTTTTTTATCTTTCCACTGATGGGGCTGTATGGCGGCTTGTTTCTTGTGGGACAAGATGACGTTTTCAGCGGTACTAATTTTATATATATTTGTTTTTTTTATCGTGTTTCATTCCCCTTTTTTTCCCAGTGGCATGGTGATAAAGCATCGTTAGCCTCGTTTTTTTAAGTTTTTTTTGTGCGGCGTTCACTGAATGGGTTAACTAGTGTGACACTTTTATAGGTCGGGTTGTTCCAGACTCGGCAATACCAAATATGTGTACTTTTTTTTATTTTATTTATTTTTTACATAAAAATGTGTATTTATTAGTGAATATTTTTTTTAAATTATTATTATTTATTTAATTTTTTTACATATTTTTACACATTTTTTGCCATTTATTTTTTACTTTTTACTTAGTCCCTTTATGGGACCTTCACTTGTTTCTCTTTGATCACAGATATAATGTATTGCAATGTACTAGATTGCAGTGCATTCATTATACCTTTAGTGAAAGCTCCTGAGCCCATGCTGTGAGCATGGTTTCAGCAGCTTTCCGTAGCTTGGTGACCCGGGGGTCGTCATGACGACCCCTGGTCACCATGGCAATGATTGGGCCCCACGACATCGCAGGGCCACCGATCTGTCAGCGGATTTAACAGCCAGGGGTGGTGCTGACACGGCTACTAGCTGTTTAGTGCCGGAGCTCAGCCACTGGCGGTGCTGAACTCCGGCACTGATCGGGCTGGAGACGCTGATATTTCAGCATCTTCTGCACGATCATGCTGAGATCGGTCAGTCTGATTGACTGACCGATCGCAGCGATCTAGGTGTGCGGACCGACCATATGGCTCCCTGCACCCCATCTTGTGCTGCTCAGCTGTCATAGATAGCTGTCCGCACTTATCTGTCACTGCGTGTTTACACGCTGTGACAGTTTAAAGCCATAACGGACACTGCACGGCAAGGAGCATTAACTTACACCTGCTCATGCCGTGCAGTGTCCGTCATTGGGCGTTATGGGGTTAATACCGCTGTCAAGTGTGATGGTGACATGTAACAGACTTTAACATAATGGCCATCAGTTCTAATGAACATGGGGCCACCGTGCAGTATGAATGCACATTGACGAAGGGTTACCTTGACTGCCGGATGACCACTTTAAAAAAATACATATATGGCTCTCAGAATATGGTGACAAAAGCCAAATTGTTTTTGTAAATGTTTTTATTTTATTTTTAATTAGTAAATCATGAATAGAAATATATAGATTTGGGATCCCGTAACCATACTGACCCATAGAGCAAAGGTAACAGATCACCACCTGATTACCACAAAGTAAGCGGCGCTAGTACAAAACCTTGAAAAAGAAAATGTGAAATTACAGTTTTTCTCCTCACCGTTTCCACTTATTTCATAGAATAAGTTGTGTTCTGCAAAAAACAAGCCCTCTTGCGGCTATGTCGAAATATTAGAAAGGTTATGGTTCTTGTTACAAGGAGAGGAAAAACTAAGTTACAATATCCTGGGGAAAAGCTCTGTGTCTGCCTCCTGAAAACCTCCAGCTCAGGGTTTGTTACCCGACCGACGACATGTTTAACAGATTCCTTTGACTAAACCACCCTTCACATGTCCATATAATACCAGTACTGGAAAAATGGTACCAGTGTCATAAGTATTTTGGATCAGTGTGCCGTCCGTGTGCCATCAGTGTTCCATCCGTGTGCAATTCATTTTTTTTCCACCATGACTTAAATATCAATTCCAAAGCTTCTCCTATACTTTGCAGTGTTAAACATGTACAGCACACGGTTGTCACAAGGATGTTTCACACGGAGCCAGAAATGTGTATTGGCCCTTGTAATCCATGCGGACGGGTCTCATGCAAAGATCTCCATAGATTATGATAGGTATGTGTGCATACGTGTCTTCAGTGCATGTGAAAGCGAATGCCACACGTGCTGAAAACATGTACATGTGAAGGAAGCTTTACACACTGTGTGAACAAGTATGAAAAGTCACCTCTTAATCATTGAATTAAGGTTTTCTCTTTTGGTTCCATTGCCATGGGTATAAAATCCAGCATCTAAGCATGTAGTCTGCCTGTGCGAACAGTTGTGATAAAATGGCTCGTTCTAAAGAGCTCCCTGAATTCAGCATCTTGCTGTCATATGTTGTCACAAGTCAGTTCATGAAAGTTCAAATAAGACATGGCTGGGTGAGTTTGGTGTGGAAGAACATGACTGACCCTTCAAGAGACCTAACCTCAACTCCATCAGATAGATACCTTTTGGATTAACCAGAGATTACAAGCCAGGTCCCCTTGTCCAACATCAGTGTCTGACCTGATAACTGCTCTTCTGGAAGAATGGACAACAAATTGCACAGAAATATCCCCCAATTTTTTTTTTTAGAGTGGAAGCTTTATTAGCTGCAAAGGGAGATCAACTCCATGTTAATGACCCTGGATTTAAAAAGGAATGTCATAAAATTTCCTCCAGGAGTAATGTGTATGTGTCCCAATAATTTTATCCCTACAGTGTGTAATAGGTTCTGCTTCTTCCATGGTGAGAGGTGGAGACTGCTTCTCTGATGATGTGTAAATCTGGAGGTGAATGAGAATCATAATCAGTTTTGTTATATATTTTAGGAAGGAAGTCCAGAATAAGAGGCTTAAAGCGCCCAATAATTGAAGACAGTGAGGATGAGGAGGTGCAGCCAACGTAAGCACTAAATACGACTATCATTCGTTACATTGTATTGTAAGGCTATGTTCACATGTCTGGTAGTTATACCTGTTTTTGGATTTGTTAGGGGTGATAAAAAATGAAAAGATACAATGCAAAATTAGTTCATTCAAATAAGGACGGGAATGTCTTAAATTGTTTTCTTTTTTACTGCAATCTGTTTTTTAGCAGGATCATGTGCCGATTTGCCATGAGCGTTACCCGTTGGCCATCGCTCATAGCAGATGATCATTTTAACCATGTGTAGCACAAGTGATCGGATGAAAGCACCTTCAAGTCTTCTAAGGAAACTATTAAGGCCAGAAAAAAGTAAAAAAAAAAAATGTTGTTTTTTTTAAAAATATAAACGTTCAAATCACCCCCCTTTTGCCCCATTCAAAATAAATGAATAATAAAACTAAAATATACATATATTGCTGCATTCTGAATCGCCCGATCTATCAAGATATAAAAAGAATTAATCCAAATGGTAAACTGTGTAACGAGAAAAAAAATCAAAACACCAGAATTAAGTTTTTTTGGTCGCTGCAACATCGCAATAAAACGCAATCACAAGCGATTAAAACATTATATCTACCTAAAAATATTATCAATAAAACCTTCAGCTCAGCGTGCGAAAAATAAGCCCTCACCCAGCCCCAGATCCTGAAAAAGGGAGACGCTACGGGTCTCGGAATATGGCGCCATTATAATTTTTTTTACAAACTTTAGAATTTATTTCACCACTTTAAAAAAAATAACCTATTCATGTTTGGTATCTGCAAACTCATAATGACCTGGAGAATCATAATTGCAGGTCAGTTTTAGCATTTAGTGAACATGGTAAAAAAAAAAAACAACCAAGAGACAAGTGTAGAATTATACTTTTTTTTGCAATTTTGACGCACTTTTGAATTTTTTCCTTTTTCTCCAGTACACGACATTGTAAAACCAATGATGTCGTTCAAAATTACTATTCGTCCCAGAAAAAATAAACCATCACAGGGACATATTAAAAAATAAAAAAGTTATGCCTCTGGGAAAAAGGGGAGCGAAAAACGGAAAATCCCAAGGTCGTGAAAGGGTTAAAGGACAGAAATCCTCAACTATATTGATTGAACAGTACCACCACATACCACCATAGCATTACTGAATCTCTCTATACCATGTGTGGTTAATACCGTAACTAATACTGCCATATAGTTACTAAATTATACTTTTATAACATGATTTTAGAACCACCATACTGTAACTGAAAAACAGCATCATATTGTGACTTTATCACTTGGGGTCTGAGCTGTTTTGATGCCCAGCGATCAAACAGTTATTTAATTCTAAATGCCCTCAGACTCATGAGATAGAAGTTGGCTAAACCCGGTGATTTTGGCTTGAATCGGTTAGCTTCCTAACGTCTGTGGGGACAGGCCTGATTCTAGCTTTTTTTTTTGGTGCCCAAGGCGAAAATTCAAGTGGCACCCCTCCCAGCAGTTCATGGTATACCTGCAGTGAATAAACACAATCCCATCATTGTTTTTTAGGTTATGCTTTTAAGATATTCATTATGTGGTAAAAGTGACGTGTGAACATGATTCTCCAGGTCTTTGTGATTACAGTAATCCCAAACTTTCAGAGATTCTTATTTTTGTTAAAAAAAAAAAACAACATTTAGCTTGTGATGCTTTTTTAAGGACCTGTTAGAACAATAAAAATATATCTATGAAGCTATGTGAGGGCTGTTTTTTGCATAGTAAGTTGAAATATTTATTGCTATCAATTCAGGGTGCATACATTTGGATGGCTTTTTGCTGTAAGAGGTGTGGTGACAAAAAAAAGTAGTTCTTCTATTTTTTTTTTCTCTTTACTGCATATGTTAGTTCTTTTTATATTTTGATATATCAGACTTTTAAGGATGTGGACATACCAAATTTTTTTTAATTGTTTCATTTGTTTTTAATGAGGGAAGACCGCACCAGATCCATGATCAGTAAATGAATACATCACCAGAACATTCCATCAGTACATGAATGGCACCAGCATCATCATCAGTACTTAGATACAGCACCAAAACAACCATTAATACACTAATTCATTATTAGAACCATAATCGGTAATTGAATATAGCACTGGGACCATCATTATTAATTGAATACATCGCCAGAACCACCAACTGCACATGAATACAGTGAAGAGCAAAAGAGTATCAATGTTTTGAACTTTTGACTTTCAGGCTCCATATCTCACCATCCACTACTTATTTTATTGTGAGACTACCCTCATTTTATAGACAATCATCTTGTCTATCTCATATATAAACTTGAGTTGCAACTATTTAGCATATGATTAATTATGCAGATTCTTGTCATGCCACTGCACTGTTACTGTTTTGCTCCTAAAAATCTAAATACAATTTTTTATTATTTATTAGTATTTTGTAAATCCACCTTTGGCTTTCAACACTGCCTGAATCCTTCTGGGCATGCTCTCGATCATATTCAAACATGTCTTGACAGACATCTAATTCCGGGTCTCTTTTACATGTTCCCAGTTGGTGCATGCTCTTCGACTCGCTTGGATATGTATATAGTTTTTTATTCCATTCTACCCACAAGTGTTAAATTGGATTAAGGTCTGAGGTCTGTGGGGGCCAATCCAGCACTTCGACTTCATTGTCATTGAACCATTTATTTGCCAATCTCAACGTATGCTTTGGGTCGTTGTCCGGCTGGAACACTATGTTGTCCTTTTCATACCGATGGTACTCGAGTGTACAAAGTAATTCATCTTGTAGGATACTCACATATAGCTCAGCATTGAGACCACCATCGATTCTGGTAAAGTATCCAACGCCTTTAGCTGTGAAACAACCCCATATCATCAGGCTTCCTTCACCGAACTTGTCAGTTCCTTCAATTTCTCCATCCTTTAGCCCCATTTTCCTTTGTTTCTTCCAGACCCATTTGCACCCATCATAGCCTAGTCTATTGACTTTTGTCCCATAGCTCCAAACCACCCGTTTCCTATCTTCTACAGTTCACTTTTCATACCTTTTTGCAAACTTGTGTCGACGCTTCTTATGATGATATTGAAGTCGATGCTTCTTCATCTTTTTTTGAGCCACCATTCAAGACTTGTGTAACATGCGTTACACGGTGCTTGCATAGACATCTGTGATCTCACTATTACGAAACTTACAAGTCACTCCAGCCCGTGATATTGGAAGCAGACTTTGCATCCGTAAGTATGGCAAAAGAGGTGACGGGGAATGCATGATTGGAGCAGTAGGCTGGTACTCAAAAGGAGTTGGATATGCTGGAGACCTTGAAATGGTCTGGGAAGAAGCGCTCCCTGAAGGACGATACATTGCATACCGCATAGACTGCTCTTATCTAGGAGCGGCATCTGAGGTATCAGTGAGGAAGTGGTGGGTGCTGCCTTTCATGGTAATTGTAGGGTCTTGTGATGGTGTAGGTGTCTATCTGCCCTTTTTGACACCCACCTGGTTAGGTAAAATGCAATATCCAAGTAGTTGTTGGTGAATTAAGACCCATGAGAACAATGAACATTTCTTCACTCCACATTTGCAAGTACAACTCCCTCTACCTTGATGGTTTTATCATTTAAAATAGTATTTTTCTTTTCACTTTGACTCTTAACACAGACCTTGATTTGTATGTTTCTACAGAAAGAAATTCACAAGAAATGAGGAAACCCCTCCATCGTCTTTTGTGGCTTTTGAAAGCGACGTTTTGTGAGTAATTTTGACAACATATGATAAGTTCAAGTTAAACTTCACTTAAAAGCTATGTTCACACATGTGTTTTTTTAGCATTTTTTGCTGCAGATTTTTATGCAAATTTTCAGCTGTGTCTTGCAGTACCAGCAAAGTCTATGAGAAACCAGAATTCTCTGTTCACACATCATGCTTTTTTGTTGTTGTGTATTTTGTGCCTTGGTTGGGTTTTTGGAAAATAGAGCATGTCACTTCTTTCAGCATTTTTGTCAGTGTTTTTTCACCCATGGGAAATAATGGGTGGTTGTAAAGGGAAGTGTCCCAGGTTGTACATGTATATACATGCTAGCCATGCTTGCAGATAAGTATACATGTATATATTGGCCCCACATCTCCCCATGTGTTTCAGTCTGTTTGCTGCTGGGGGAGGTTTCAATAGAATGTCCAGCCATGTGCTAAATCAGGTTTTGCGAGTATGGTTGGACATGAACAAAGATCTTAGCCAGTGGGCGGGGAATAATACATCATTTCCTGTGACATGAAGCTGGACACTGGCTGGACTTAAAACCCCAGAATGCACATGTGCTAGGGCCCCTTAGACTCTTGAAGATGGACATAACAACACATGGCTGAGTATCTCTCTTCCCCTGTAACTTCTTTACTTACTAGCCCTACATACCCTGTACTAACCCTCCTAAATATTGATAGATATATATAGGCAAAGTTAGTATAGTTGGGTGGGCCGATATTGCATGAGTGATTAGCAAACGTGGGTGGAAAATATATTAGGTAATTGGGAATTGGGAATCCATTTTGTGTACTGTGTTAGTGTGATACCTAGTAGTATATTAACTGTAGACTTTTGTGTAATAAATAGCTTTTATTAGCACACGGTTTTGTCTCAGTTGGTATATAGTATAAGGCACAGATAACGTTAGTGGAAATTAATTATTAATAGTCAAGTTTGATGTTAATAGTTAATATCGGACTTCAGTAGAGGTGTAGGAGAGTGCCCCCATTAATTACTGATATTTTGGAGGAAAATCACGTCCTTATACAGTGGTGAAAAAAACGCTGAAAAAATGCACCAAAATTTGCAGCAGCGTTTTTGATGGTGAAATAGAATGGGGTTCTTTTTTAACAGAACTTTATGTACATGCATAAATAGAGACAGGACAGTGAAAAAAATCGCTCAAAAAAACTCACAAAAAATGCATCAAAAAATGCAGCAAAACGTTTTTGACGCAGCTGATTTCCTTCCAGAGATTGTGTTTTGATGCAGTTTTCTGAAGCTGAAAAACACAACATGTGTGAACACAGCCAAAGTAAAACTTAAAGGGGTTTACCTGCAAAGTTCATTTTAATCAATAGATCTTGATAATAATAAATTCCACAATTGGATGTGTTTAAATAAAATGTTCCTGTGCTGAGATAATCTTGTAAATGGGCCCCTGCTGTGTACTGTGTAATGGCTTTGACTGACGGTACAGGGACATGGACAGATAATTCCACAGCTCCTGGGAAGGGGGAGACGCAAAAGAGTCTACAGACATTACAGGACTGGATTACAAAAAATTCTTTCTTTGAGGTAAAACATTTTTTAAAAACAGGCAGGGAAATGTTTTATCTCACATTCATTTTCAAGGAAAACGAACGAGTGCAATCCGATAAAAAATTGGATTCTACTTTGACCAATATTAATCTATGAGTTACCGCTCATCTGTGATTTTTTTCACAGCTTAAATCTTACTTAGAATAAAAATCGCAAGTCAATGGGTGCGAGAAAAAAAAATCACACGGCTCTCGGACCTTGCGAGTGCCGTTCAATTTTTAAATACCCAGAATCAATTAATTTATTTGAAAGAAACACACAGACTCCTTTAATAAATCTAAATTTAACTAATAACATAACACCCATTCCATTGAAGCCGATGTCAATTGAAATAAAATAAGAAAGCATCATCATCCTCACCTGTCCCTGACGTGAATAAAATCATCCATTTGTTGCGCGACAGGTCTAGGTCTGCTACATCAAGATGGCAGGCTGTATTGTCGCAAGATACGACTATACAGTCTGCCATCCTGCAGAGACAATTAGCTTTGCAAGCTTGCGCACCTCAGTGTGCTGGCAGAAAGGTCATCGGAGTCCTTATCCAATGAACTCTGTTCACCTCACTGACATTAACGCATGTGCGGTGAGAACTTTCCCACAGCACTGCAGTAAAAAAAGAACACAGTTTGTAACGTGTGTTTTCACAGCGCAAATGCACCCAAAAACACATGCATATAAAAAAAATGATGTGGGTTCCCCCCTACTTTTTATAACCAGCCTTTGTAAAGAACAGAGGTGTGCTCTTGTATTAACAAGATAGGAAGGTCCATAGATATTGGCCCTTTCCCAGCCTAAAAATAAAAGCCTGCAGTTACCCCAGAATTGGCGCATCAATGAGATGCGCCAACTCAGGCTCTTTGCTGGCTTTTCCTGATTGCGATGGTGCAGTGGCAATTGGGGTAGTAGTTTTATCAGGTTGATGTCAGCTTTGTAATGTAATGATTGACAAAAGTCTGGGATGGGCTGAAATGTTTTGTATGTGGACCTCCATTAAAAAGAACTTTTCATCAACCACGTGAGTGACGGGATTCGTCATTTTAAGCCTTGTAATGTCAGCTGGCATCAAAACCAAGGGTTAGTAATGGAGTGGTGTCTATCAGACATCCCCATTACTAACCCAGTAATAAAAAAAAACAAAAACACACACACACACAGGAAAACATAGTTTATTTTAAAGAACACTCCCCCACACCTCGTTCACCTACTTATTAAAAAGCAAAACAAAACCATGAAGTTCCAACGTAATCCAGCCAATCAGAAGAAGTCCAAAAATGGGAACCTGAAAGACATAAAAGGAAAGTTAAATAAATAAAAGGAAGAAACTCTCGCTCATTCGCCAATTTATTTTTAAATTACAATCTCTGCACCTGCGACGTAACCCATTGGGGTTCCCACGACATCTAACGATTCTGTACAGCAAGCTATGGAGCGTCGTTTTGAGAACCATGCTTCATAGGTCACTCCCGGTTATGTCTCACAACCGATAACGTCAGTAACTTAGTAATGTCATCGCTCATGAGTAGCGTTGAGTGATACCTTCCGATATCAGGAAATATCGGATCGGATTGGATCGGGCCGATACTCAAAAAGTATCGGATATCGCCGATTCCGATACCGGAAACCAATGCAAGTCAATGGGACACAAATATCGGAATGAAAATAAACCCTTTCTTTCCTTGTAGGTTAATTCTACATGAAGGAAAACAACTAACAATAATGTAGAATGTATTGGGGGAGGTGGTTGCCCAAATCGATGGGAACAGTGCTCACAGTGAAACATGAAAAGCCGGCAATTCAGCAGCGGCATACACCGGTACCCGATAATTTAGAACAGAAAGAATAGAGCTTCACACATAGATTAGATAGATAGAAACATGTCAGTCACATATATAATAAGTACAGTGACAGTGTTGCTTACTGTACTTGTCATTTAGTGTAAAGGATTTATATCGAATACCGAAATCGGAAGTTCCCATAATACCTGCGCTCTGCAGTGTCTCTGAAGGATGACAAGCTGGATGGCAGCGCTCAGCTTACTGTACTTGTCATTTAGTGTAAAGGATTTATTAAAAAAAATAATAGTGTTTTCATGCACTGTCTCTTTAAAAAAGCCGGCCGGCAATTCAGCAGCGGTACCCGACAATTTAGAACAGAAAGACAGAGCATCACACATAGATTAGATAGATATTATGTATGTGACTGACATGTTTCTAAGTACAGAGACAGTGTTGGTTACTGTACTTGTCATTTAGTGTTAAAATAAAGGATTTATTAAAAAAAAATTGGCATGGGGTTCCCCGTAATTTTAGGCTCTAGCGGAGGTTAAGCAGATGGCTGGGGCAGATGTTTGAAGTCTGGGAAGGGGGTAATACCCATGGAGCTTCCCAGGCTACTAATATCAGCCCCCAGCTGAATACCTAGCCTTTACTAGCTATTAAAATGGGGTCCCCCCAAAAAAATGACATGTTTCTATGTATCTAATCTATGTGTGATGCTCTATTCTTTCTATTCTAAATTGTCGGGTACCGCTGCTGAATTGCCGGCTGGCTATTTTTAAGAGACGGTACATGAAAACACTATTATTTTTTTTTTAAATCCTTTACACTAAATGACAAGTACAGTAAGCTGAGCGCTGCCATCCAGCTTGTCATCCTTCAGAGACACTGCAGAGCGCAGGTATTATGGGAACTTCCGATTTCGGTATTCGATATTCTAAAAGTATCGGAACTCAGTATCGGAACTCCGATACCGCGAATATCGGTCGATACCCGATTTTTCAGTATCGGAATGCTCAACACTACTCATGAGACATGACCGGGAGTGACCCGTGAATCGACCTATAAGCCCATTCCAATAAAATGAAGGTAAACTATTTCATCAACTGTTGTGTTCAAACTTTTTATTGGTACTGTACATGAGCATCCCTTTATAGTGAACCCCTTCAGTGCTGTTACTTTTTCTTCTCTTTGTAATTTATTACTCAAGAAGCTGTCCTCTTTTCTCATATATCCTGAAGTTCTAAATGTTGAAGGGGTTGTCCGGTCAAAATGGATAAGTCTGCAGTCACACTGTGTGACTGCAGACTCATGAATCCCCCTAGCACAGGCACTTTGCGCTATGGGGATTTGCCAATATGAGACCCGGAACCGGAGGCTATGTATGTGTTATACATACCCCTGGCCAGTCAGCGCCGCCTCGCTTCGTTCACTTGTATGGAGCGAGGCCAGGCCCTGTCTAGTGCCGTGGATTGCCAGTAGGAGCTTCGACTAGAAGACGCAGCCTCGCTCAATACAAGTGTATGGAGAGTGAGGCCTGTTCACTGGCCAAGGGTATATATAACACATGCATACCCTGACGCGCCCCCTGGGACATATTCCTTTTTGAGGGGAATACCCGGCACCGGATCAGATGGGGGGGGTTGTAGTCTCCGAGCGGCTGTGACCCGGTCCCGTGCCCAGGGCGTCAAGCTCAGGGTTATGTGGCAGTCTTTACTGATGTTATTAAAGTTCGTTGTGTCGACTACGCCACCCGTTGTGATGCGGTCACTGTGGCCGCCGCTGCAGCAGGGTCCGCTGAGGCTGATGGTGGATGCGCAGCTTGGTGGGATAACCCCCAACGGGAGGGGTATAGCCTCAGAGGGGACAGGCGCAGAGGATGGGGGTTGTGGTGGTGCGGTGCAGCCGGTAATGATGACAGACTCGGGTAGTGCAGTTAAGGGTCTTTACTTACTGCAGATGTTCCTGGTCACTCTAGCTCCAAGTGACCTCCCGAGCCGTGCTGCGTCCACCAGGTCCTGGATCCGGCCAACCCCCAAACAAGTCCGGAGCGTGGCCCTGAGCTCTCCCTCTGTCCTTCCTTCAGCCGTCCCCACCAGTGATTCACCTAAATCCAGCTCCCTCGGGCCTTCTGTTGGGCAACCTTTGGCCTCAGGTTCCCTGACCCTCCATGTGGTGTGCCTTCAGGGTGAATGTAGTGGGTGACCGTGACAGACTCTGCCCACGGTCTCCGGTCTCTGGCTGGGGAATGTCTTTGCCCCCACCAGCTTGGGTTCCGGTACCCTCTTGCTGACTCCTCACCCGGTGTTCTTATTTGGGTTCTTGGGTCCCTTCTTTGTCCCCCTCTGGGTCTCCTTCTCTACTCCACTCTCTCTCCAGGGCTGTTGTTTCTTTCTCTCTCTTTCTGCAGGCTTGTCCTCTGCATCTGACTTACTCTCTGCGTCTGACCCTGATCCTAGTTGGTGCCCTCCTTATATATCCCTCTATGTGTGAGCTCAGGTGACCAGCACCCAATGAGCTCCTATCACTACCCAGACTGCTCCCCCTATCTGCCCCTACACTACATGGGATGTTCCTCCCCCCTCCCACTCCAGCCAGGAACAGGCTCGGTCGCACCTGCACATTTCTAAGTGGGAGTGCCGTCGGCCTGCTCCTCTGGAATGGGATGTATGTAGTGCATGCAGTCTATCTGAGCTCAGTTCCACACTCCTTCCTTACCCGGGAGTGGAATATCACACCTCTGGGTTGAGGTGCAATACCCCTGTAGCAGCCGAATCCTCAGGGTGCTACATTCCCCCCTGGTAAATCACAGCACGTCCTCGGGCTGCAAAGACAAAAACACCAAAACATACAAATTTTTATAAACATATAAAACATTATATAAAACAGTAGATATATTTATATAAATAACATTCTCGTCGTCTCTTTCTTTCTTCCTCCTCTGGTCACCGTGCAACTCGTGACCAGGTAAAGTGCGACAGTCTTTTGAAAAGCAGTTCCTTATAAAACCAGTAGGGGGCGCCTTAGGAAGCGCAACTATTTACAGGGGAATTTGGCCGTTCTCAGTCCCCGGCCAGGTAGGGGAAAGGGATGGCTGCTCACAGTCCTCAGCCTGGTTTGGGTAAGGGACACACGGGTTAAACTGTTCACTGGTCCCAACGGGGACTAAACTTCTCAGTAGTTACGGCTACTTGGGTACCCCGACGGGTAACTATATACAGTTTTTCTTTACTACTGTTCTTAATCGTAGTACCTCCTAGCCTTGAACCCGTCCGGGTCTTCTGGCTCTTCCTCCCTACACCGCAGCTCCTCCTCTGTCAGGCGATGCACGTGGAGGGCGTAAGGTCCCTTGGCACACTTGTGCCGGGTGAACGTTACCTCGTCACCGACGTAGAGGTCACGGCCTTTGTGACCCTCTGGCAGGTGAGACTCGACATCCCGTCGGGTAACGAAGACGTCACCCATGGTGTTCTGGTCCTTTATGAAGCCCCACCCATGCTGCGCATTAAACTTTATTACCGTCCCGATGGTACGGGGACGATCTGCTGCACGGGGGTCCCTTCTGGTCCGACTCTTTTGCTCCGCGCTGCGGGTCCGGGCCCATTGCTCTCTGGCCCGCCTCTCCTCCCGCTCTCTCTTGAACTCTGCCAGCTGTTGACGGCAACACTCGGTACGCTCTGTTGCAGCTGCCCGAGTCTCTCCGGTGAACCCCATCAAATCTTCTCCCGTGGGGTCCCACACGAACTGGGCTTCCTCGAGTGGAGGCGAGACCCGAGTCACGGGCTTTGGAGCCGGGATCAGGGGCTCACACAAGGGCCCTAGTCGTTGCTGCCGCTCTAGCTCAGGGTACCCTTCGGGCCAGATGAAGGGCCGCCCGTCCGGCCATGTGAGCTGGCCGAAGAGGTCCTCCCCCAGGTGTGGCACCCTTGGTATTACGGGCGCGGGCGCGGTGGTGATGGCGCCCGGGTTGCCCAGGCCTTGCGGCCAGGCCTGGGGCACCTGGAAGGTGAAGGGCACCGTTAGGACGGCGGCGCCCTGGGTTACCTGGCCTTGCGACCAGGCCGGAGGCTCCGCGGAGGTAGATGGCTCTGCTTTGGATGCGGCGCCCGGAAACGCTAGGCCCTGTGACCAGGCCGGAGGCTCTTCTTCCTGCGCCACGCTCCGGGTCACTACGCGTGACGTCACTGGGGTCGCGTCGGCGGCTTCCGGTCGTGGCCTAGTCGGTGGCGGTGTCATGGCGGTCTCGGGTACGGCAGGGGGACTTTCGGGCTCTGCGACGGGGAGCTGGGGCAGGTGGGTGGTCTTCCGGTATGGGGTATAGGCGTCCCCCTTACCTGCTGCCATACGTCTCGCTCCCTCTTCTGCGCCGTCTCCGGCCTTGGGTCCTCCCGCGTCATCCGCAGAGGTAGTCGGTGTCTTCTTCCAAGGGAGCGGGTTCCGTGGACGGATTCCAGCTTGCTGGGCCATCTCCCGGCCCCACTCCGCCAGGATCTCCCTCTGCACTCGGGCCATCCTTCCCGCGAGGCCCTCCAGGGCACTCCGCGCGCACTCCCGATCTCGGGGAAGCTGCGCCAGGATCTCCGCTAAGCCTAGCGGGGTTGTTGACTCCAGCAGGCTCCTGACCATCGGGTCGGTGCTGCTCTGCTCTGCTTCCGGCAGGCTCCTGGCCAGCGGGCCGGTGCTGCTCTGCTCTCCTCCTTCTTCCTTTTGCAGGCTCCTGGCCAGCGGGCCGGTGCTGCTCTGCTGCCGCTCCATTCCCGGGTCTACTCTTTCTCTCCTCGACTCCGGGTGCTCTTGCTCTGGACACCTCGCCTCCGGGTGCGCTCGTTCTAGACTGCTCCAAGCGACACCCATCTTTGCTCTTTTCTTTCGTCTCCTCCCACTTCGAGGGCGGTCCCGGGGCAACTCGGTGACTGTCAGCTCCAGGGGTAGTTCTTTCACGCTGACAGACACCTCCAGCATCACAGTCTCTGTTGGTGGGGGCGGTTTCCACTTTTGGCGCCATTTTCTGTCCTGGCCCACGATGGGAGGTGGCCTCTTGCCCTCCTTTGGCACGCCCATAATGGCGTCCGCTGCTCTTCCAAGGCGGGAAATCTGCGGTTTTGGCGGGAAGCGTCGCCCAGTGGCGGGAAACTCTGCAGATGGCGGGAACAAGCTGGAAATGGCGGACAATCGGCGGGAAACGACTGGTGATGGAGTCCGATGGCGTGGACCCTCCGGAACCGGCAGGAGTCTTCTTTCTGAGGTAAACTTGCACTTTTCTTCAGGCACGCAGTACCCGGGTGTTGCGGGCACGTAATCCTGCCGACTACGCCAAAGTTGACGCGCCCCCTGGGACATATTCCTTTTTGAGGGGAATACCCGGCACCGGATCAGATGGGGGGGGTTGTAGTCTCCGAGCGGCTGTGACCCGGTCCCGTGCCCAGGGCGTCAAGCTCAGGGTTATGTGGCAGTCTTTACTGATGTTATTAAAGTTCGTTGTGTCGACTACGCCACCCGTTGTGATGCGGTCACTGTGGCCGCCGCTGCAGCAGGGTCCGCTGAGGCTGATGGTGGATGCGCAGCTTGGTGGGATAACCCCCAACGGGAGGGGTATAGCCTCAGAGGGGACAGGCGCAGAGGATGGGGGTTGTGGTGGTGCGGTGCAGCCGGTAATGATGACAGACTCGGGTAGTGCAGTTAAGGGTCTTTACTTACTGCAGATGTTCCTGGTCACTCTAGCTCCAAGTGACCTCCCGAGCCGTGCTGCGTCCACCAGGTCCTGGATCCGGCCAACCCCCAAACAAGTCCGGAGCGTGGCCCTGAGCTCTCCCTCTGTCCTTCCTTCAGCCGTCCCCACCAGTGATTCACCTAAATCCAGCTCCCTCGGGCCTTCTGTTGGGCAACCTTTGGCCTCAGGTTCCCTGACCCTCCATGTGGTGTGCCTTCAGGGTGAATGTAGTGGGTGACCGTGACAGACTCTGCCCACGGTCTCCGGTCTCTGGCTGGGGAATGTCTTTGCCCCCACCAGCTTGGGTTCCGGTACCCTCTTGCTGACTCCTCACCCGGTGTTCTTATTTGGGTTCTTGGGTCCCTTCTTTGTCCCCCTCTGGGTCTCCTTCTCTACTCCACTCTCTCTCCAGGGCTGTTGTTTCTTTCTCTCTCTTTCTGCAGGCTTGTCCTCTGCATCTGACTTACTCTCTGCGTCTGACCCTGATCCTAGTTGGTGCCCTCCTTATATATCCCTCTATGTGTGAGCTCAGGTGACCAGCACCCAATGAGCTCCTATCACTACCCAGACTGCTCCCCCTATCTGCCCCTACACTACATGGGATGTTCCTCCCCCCTCCCACTCCAGCCAGGAACAGGCTCGGTCGCACCTGCACATTTCTAAGTGGGAGTGCCGTCGGCCTGCTCCTCTGGAATGGGATGTATGTAGTGCATGCAGTCTATCTGAGCTCAGTTCCACACTCCTTCCTTACCCGGGAGTGGAATATCACACCTCTGGGTTGAGGTGCAATACCCCTGTAGCAGCCGAATCCTCAGGGTGCTACAACCCTCCATTACCAGGTCTCATACCGGCAAATCCCCGCATCCCACAGTGCCTGTGCTGGGGGTTGGTATTCATAAGTCTGAAGTCACATAGAGTGACTGCAGACTTATCACTTTTGACCAGACAACCCCTTTAAATTTACTTGGTTTCATGTATGTGTATGTGAATGGTTAAAGTGGATCTGTCTCCAGATTTCACAATCCTTCCTCTTCTGCTACTGGTGACATCTCTCACTGCTAAGTGCAAACAGATGCTGGTACGGAAAGTATTCAGACCCCTTTAAATTTGTCACTCTTTTTTTCATTGTAGCCATTTGGTAAATTCTAAAATGTTCATTTTTTTTCTCATTAAAGTACACTCTGCACCCCATCTTGACTGAAAAAAAACAGAAATGTAGACATTTTTGCAAATTTATTAAAAAATAATATCTGAAATATCATATGGTCATAAGTATTCAGACCCTTTGCTCAGACACTCATATTTAAGTCACATGCTGTCCATTTCCTTGTGATCCTCCTTGAGATGGTTCTACTCCTTCATTGGAATCCAGCTGTGTTTAATTAAACTGATAGGACTTGATTTGAAAAGGCACACACCTGTCTGTATAAGACCTCACAGCTCACAGTGCATGTCAGACCAAATGAGAATCATGAGCTCAAAGGAACTGCCCAAGGAGCTCAGAGACAGAATTGTGGTAAGACACAGATCTGGCTAAGGTTGCAAATGAATTTCTGCATTACCCAAGGTTCCTAAAAGCAAAGTGGCCTCCATAATCTTTAAATGGAAGAAGTTTGGGACCACCAGAAGTCTTCCTAGACCTGGCCGTCCAGCCAAACAGAGCAATCATGGGAGAAGAGCCTTGGTGAGAGAGGTAAAGAAGAACCCCAAGATCACTGTGGCTGAGCTCCAGAGATGCAGTAGGGAGATGGGAGAAAGTTCCACAAAGTCAACTATCACTGTAGCCCTCCACCAGTTGGGCCTTTATGGCAGAATGGCCCGATGGAAGCCTCTCCTCAGTGCAAGAAATATGAAAGCCTGCATAGAGTTTGCTGAAAAACACATGAAGGACTCCAGACTATGAGAAATAAGATTCTCTGGACCGATGAGATGAAGATAGAACTTTTTGGTGATAATTCTAAGCGGTATGTGTGGAGAAAACCAGGCACTGCTCATCACCTGCCCAATACAATCCCAACAGTGAAACATGGTGGTGGCAGCATCATGCTATGGGGGTCTTTTTCAGCTGCAGGGACATGACGACTGGTTGCAATTGAAGGAAACATGAATGTGGCCAAGTACAGAGATATCCTGGATGAAAACCTCTACCAGAGTGCTTTGGACCTCAGACTTGGCCGAAGGTTCACCTTCGAACAAGACAATGACCCTAAGCACACAGCTATAATGACAAAGGCGTGGCTTCAGAACAACTCTGTGACCATTCTTGACTGGTCCAGGCAGAGCTCTGGCCTAAACCCAATTGAGCATCTCTGGAGAGACCTGAAAATGGCTGTCTACTAACGTTCACCATCCAACCTGACAGAACTGGAGAAAGGAAGAATGGCAGAGGATCCCCAAATCCAGGTGTGAAAAACTTGTTGCATCATTCCCAAGAAGACTCATGACTGTACTAGCTCAAAAGAGTGCTTCTACTCAATACCGAGCAAAGGGGCTGAATATTTATGACCATGTGATATTTCAGTTTTTCTTGTTTAATAAATTTGCAAAAATTTCTACATTTCTGGGGTTTTTTCAGTCAAGATGGAATGCAGAGTGCACTTTAATGAGAAAAAAATGAACTTTTTAGAATTTACCAAATGGCTGCAATGAAACAAAGAGTGAAAAATTTAAAGAGGTCTGAATACTTTCCGTACCTACTGTATATTGTCCTCTATTTGGTTCTTCCTGAACCTTGGTATTTGGTGATTCTTCCTATGGTCAGAATGCACCTAGGTCTTTCTAGGGTCTCAACTGATGTAATATTACTTTTTCTTTCCTTAATGGAAACCTGTGACATGAAAGAAGCTATTTTTCTGCATATATGGGGTTAATCTGCAGATTAATAGCGTTCTGAACCTGCCCAGCACTTAGACCCCTACTGTCATGAGGAAATGATCTTTATTCCTCCTTTTAGCATTCTGGTTTCAGTCACGGGCGGCGCCGGCGCGGGTTCAGTCACCGTTCTCTGTATAGAGAGCGGTGGCTGTAACCTCGTCCCCGCCAGTGATTGACAGCCGGCCCTACTGCTGAGCTGCTGTAAGTCAGTGCAGGGGGAGTGTTTGCAGCCACTTCTCACTATACGCAGAGCGGTGACTGAACCCGCATCTACGCCACTCCCGAGACTGAAATCCAATGGATGCCGGGAGAAATAAAGTTCAGAGCAGGGTTAATCTGGAGATTATCCCCATATCTGCAGGCTGATTGTGTTTTTTTCAGGTGACAGGTTCCCTTTAAGGAAAGAACCATTTTTTATTGTAGTTAATAATTCTTACATGCATGTAGTAATGTCTTTTTTTTTCTTAAATCTGCAGCGCAAGTGGGCCTAGCGAACAACTCTACGAGCATTCAGAAGGTATAATGAAATCTATGACTTTATATTTTATTGATTCCAAACTTTTTATAGGTTTTATAAAATGTACATATAAATAATAGCTTGACACCGGCAATAAAATCTAAAAGGGAATTTGTCGGCAGGTTTTACTTCTCATCTGAGAAGAGCGTAATGTAGACAAATAGAAGCTGAATCCAACAATGTATCACTTAGATTACTGGTTGCAGCAGTTCTGACCCAATCAGAGCTTTTAGATTTAGAATGAAGCAGAGCTGAGAAAGCTGTCCCCACCCACACCAGGCTCTCCATGTACAAAGTCCATAGACGGTGTGCTGCTTATCACAGCAGGGGGCGTTGCTGGACTAGTGTTGTCCAGCAATGTTAATCTCTTCGTGATAAATCCTTGACAATTACTAAGCAACACCGCACGCACTTTGACAAGTGACACATCTCTGAATTCTGTGTTTCAGCCGCTATCTCCTGCTGTCCTCAGATTACATAGCAAAAACCTGCTGACAGATTCCCTTTAACCCCTTTACAACCCAAGGTGGTTTGCACGTTAATGACCAGGCCAATTTTTACAATTCTGACCACTATCACTTTATGAGGTAATTACTCTGGAACGCTTCAACGGATCCCCCTGATTCTGAGATTGTTTTTTCGTGACATATTGTACTTCATGATTGTGGTAAAATTTCTTCGATATCACTTGCGTTTATTTGCGAAAAAAACGGAAATTTGGCGAAAATTTTGAACATTTTGCAATAAATAACATTTCCCACATGTCTACTTTACATCAGCACAATTTTGGAACCAAAATTTTTTTTTTATTAGGAAGATATAAGGGTTAAAAGTTGACCAGCGATTTCTCATTTTTACAACAAAATTTACAAAAACATTTTTTTTAGGGACCACATCACATTTGAAGTCACTTTGAGGGGTCTATATGACATAAAATACCCAAAAGTGACACCATTCTAAAAACTGCACCCCTCAAAGTGCTCAAAACCACATTCAAGAACTTTATTAACCCTTCAGGTGCTTCACACCAATTAATTGAACATGAAAGGAAAAAATGGACATTTAACTTTTTTTCACTAACATTTAATTTTAGACCCCAATTTTTGTATTTTCACAAGGGTACCAGGAGAAATTGCACCCCATAAGTTGTTGTGCAATTTCTCCTAAGTATGCAGATACCCCATGTGTTGGAGAAAACTACTGTTTGGGCGCATGTCAGGGCTCGGAAGGGAAGGAGTGACAGTTTTGAACGCAGACTTTGATGGAATGGTCTGCGGGCGTCATGTCACGTTCTCAGAACCCCTGATGTGCCTAAACAGTGGAAATGCCCAACAAGTGCCCCCTTTTTGGTAGTGGTAGTTGATTTTTGAATTTTATAATGTAGTTGTTAGGAGGGCGGTTGCAGACAACTTTATTAAAATGGAACGCAACCGACCCCGGGGTCCGCGATGCAGCCTGGAGGACTGCTGCCGAACACTTTCCGGGTGGAAAGGTACGCAACCAACTTAAATGTTAAACCCTTCCGTGTTACCGCACACATGAACGGGTATAGCGGTTCGCTCTATCTCCGTTAACTGCACGGGAGAAGAGTGACCGGGATAGCACCTACTTAACTGAAGAACCACTCCGTGTTAATGCACACGGAGCTGGCTTCAGCAGTTCACACAATCTCCAAGACCTGCAGGGAGACTTGCGACTGGAGGGAAAGCAGTAGCCCTGTCTTCGATACAGGCGCTACGCTGTAGGGATTGGCGCTAGATGCGTGTGTGACTACGCGACGGGTACACGTGCCTCCAGCCGGCGTGCCACCGGACAGAAGGTTACTACTCCACGTGGCTGACAGGCGATAGCCGTGGACAGGGTGTCTGCAGGCTGCTCGAGTTATTAGGAGACTCCTTTGGCTGAGCCAGGCTGCTAGACGTAGCTACCTGCCTAAGCAAATCTAAGCCTGCCTGAGTGACCTACGCTAATTAGCCGAGCTAACTCTGGCATCGGCAGGTCACGGAGAGAGCAGCTAGAGAGCACGTGGAATACATTCGTCCACACAAACAACACTTGCAAAATGATCTGAGCGCGTCGCCATGTTTGTGGGCGGGCCTTTTAAAGACTAAGCCCTGCCCACCGACGCGCCATTGGTGATGTTACCCGTGGACCAATCAGGCGGTGGCAGGTCACCGGGTCAGGTGAGTGCCAACCCACAAATCATGATCCGCCAGGTCACGGACATGCTCAGTTCGGCAAATCCTGGACTTAGATTCCACAAGCCCTGTCTCCGTCTGCAACCCAGGCTTAACATTGCTAGGCACAACTACCTGGGAGATAAACAGTGCTCGCGGACCAGCTAGGCGTTGTGGCTGACAGCAATTCTGAGCAGCATCATCCCTGGCTGGACTGAAATGGGAGACCATAGAAGGTCCTGGACCCATTTCAAATCCAGCACCAGACCGACACCTAACAGTAGTGTTATACATCAGTTGTGTAGGACAACCTGACGAACACTACACAACTGATGTATGACAACCTGACGAACACTACGTCAGTTGTGTAGTGTTTGTCAGGTTCTCATACGTCAGAAATTAATTTAATAGTCCATCGAAGTATGGTACCTTTTGAAGCAGTCTTTCATACACAGGCCAGGTTTGTCAGGGCAGTTGTCACATTGATAAATGGTGTCCTTGCGTATTCCACTTTTATAACACACTCGGCACCTCTTTTGTGACTTTCCTTTTTTTCCGCTGTGAGGGATCTGCCCTGGGAAATGCTGGCCTGGTACAATTCTCAGTCCTTCAATTCCGGAACTACTAGGGCCTGCTCCGTCACCGCTGCCAAATATTAGGGCCTTGATAACAGTCTCCTGGAAGTGAAGGTACAACGTAGAAGTCTGGCCTGCACATTGTGACAGAAGGAAAGCGTTGTGTATTGCCATCTGTACAATGTGCACGGCCAGCTTCTTATACCATACCTTGGCCTTTCTGAAAGCACTGTACGGCTGGAGGACTTGATCTGAAAGATCAACTCCCCCCATGTACTTGTTGTACCGCACTACACAGTCTGGTTTGGCGACCTGTGTAGTGGAACCTCTTACAGAGCTGAGGGTGCTGCCATCACCATGTATGGTGGTCAACAAAAGGACATCCCTCTTGTCCTTGTACTTGACAATCAGCAGGTGGTCACTACATTGGGCTCTGCTCTCACCCCTTCTGAGCAGCTGCCCAATTAGCGTCTTTGGGAGGCCTTTCTAATTTTTGCGGACAGTACCGCAGGCTGCAGTACGTCGCGCAGAGAGGGACTTGAAGAGCGGGATACTTGTATAAAAGTTATCCACAAAGAGGTGATAACCTTTATCCAGCAGTGGGTGCACCAAGTCCCTCACAATTTTCCCACTCACTCCCAGAATGGGGAGGCATTCAGGGGGTTCAATCCGGGAGTCCTTCCCTTCATAAACTCTAAACTTGTGAGTGTACCCTGAGGTACTCTGAAAAAGTTTATACAGCTTGATCCCGTACCTGGACCTCTTACTGGGCAGGTACTGCCGGAATCCAAGCCGCCTTTTAAAAGAGATTAAGGACTCATCCACGCAGATGTCCCTTTGGGGCATGTCCACTTCAGCAAACTTGTTGTTGAAGTGTTTGATGACCGGCCGAACTTTGAAAAGACGATCAAAGTTCGGGTCATCGCGTGCAGGACACCTTGCATTATCTTGGTAATGCAAGAACTTGTGGATGGCTTGAAAGCGTCTCCAGATCATGGCCATTCGGAACACTGGAGTGTTATACAAAACGTCAACACTCCAGTATTGCCGAAGCTCGGGTTTGTTCTGGATCCCCATAAGAAGGACCAGGCCCCAAAACTTCATCATTTCTACTGTGTCTACAGCAGACCAGTTAGAAAATGATGAAGAGGGGTTTTGTTCCAAAAATTGATGCGCGTATAAATTAGTTTGGCCCACCATGAGGTTTACAAAATCCTCAGAGAAAAAGACTTTGAAAAAGTCTATTTCTGTGAGGCCGGTGGTGTCAAACTTGATTCCTAATTCCGCCACAAAATCAGTAATCAGTGGTTCATCATTTTCGGGGGGCGAGGTCCATGTGGGATCAGTAGTGGGGAGCGCTGGATCATTGTCTCTCCTACGACGACGGCGGGGCAGTCCAGCAGAACCGGAGGGAGAGGAGGAAGAAGAGGAAGACGAGTCGGAAAAATAAATAAATGTGGGATCCTCGCCCTCGCTCACAGTGTCGGTGGCAAGAATAGCGTATGCTTCCTCCGCTGAATAGCGAGTTTGGGATGAGCGGGACATTGTTTTTTATGTATGTGGTGCGTGTGTGTCAATACTTTATTTAGAGTGTGTGTGTGTCAATACTTTATTTAGAGTGTGTGGAAAAAGGAAATTCTGTATGTGGTGCAAACAGCAACGATGTCACCGATCAATACTCGGCGGCTGCTGGATGTGCGCACGGATGTGTGGGGAGTGGGAAGAGGGAAATTGGGGTGGATGAGGGGAGATCAGAGATGACTTACCAAAGTCCTCTCTGTTCTTCTTTCAGGATCAGGAGCCTGGACCGGGAGCCCGGCGCTGGTGACCTGGAGCCCGGCGCTGGTGACCAGGAGCCCGGCGCAGGAGACTGGGAGCCCGGAGCAGGAAACTGGGAGCCCGGAGCAGGAGACCGGCGCTGGTGACCGGGAGCCCAGAGCAGGAGACCGGGAGCCCGGAGCAGGAGACCGGGTGCCCGGAGCTGGAGACCGGTACTGGAGCTGGAGACCGGTACTGGAGCTGGAGAACAGAACCAAGAGAATTAACAGGGACACTGGGGTGAGGCGGATTGGGGTGGGAAGGGGGGGCAAAAAGATGGGGGAGTGGGGAGAGGGGGATTGGGGTGGACGAGGGGAGATCAGAGATGGACTTACCAAAGGGTCAGCAGGACTGGAACAGAAGACCCGGAGCAGGAGACCGGGAGCCCGGAGCAGAAGACCGGGAGCCCGATGCTGGAGACCGGGAGCGCGGAGCAGGAGACCGGGAGCCCAGAGCAGGAGTCCGGTACTGGAGCTGGAGACCAGAACCGAGAGAATTGACAGGGACACTGAAGTGAGGGAGATTGGGGTGGGAAGGGGGGTAAAAAGATGGGGGAGAGGGGGGTTGGGGTGGATGAGGGGAGATCAGAGATGGACTTACCAAGGGGTCAACAGGATCAGCAGCAGGACCGGAACAGGAGACGGAGACCGGAGCAGGAGACCGGCGCTGGTGACCGGGAGCCCGGAACGAGAGCCCGGCGTTGGTGACCGGGAGCGGAGCTGGAGACTCGGACCGGAGCTGGAGACCGCTGCAGGACGCAGAAGAAAAAATGGTGGTAAGGGGGGGGGTAAAAAGAGGGGGGAGGGGGGATTGGGGTAGATGAGGGGAGAACAGACTTACCAAAGTCTTCTCTGCAGGATCAGCAGCAGGATCAGCAGCAGGCTCTGGAGCAGGATACCCAGGATGCTGGAGCAGAAGATCCAGGAGCAGCAGCAGCAGCGACTGGAACAGGTGAGAAGATGGTCTTGTGGTGTCACAGAATATTCTGTGGCACTACAAGGCCCAGCACACACACATCAGATGTGAACGCTCTGTAGAAATCCTCACCAAGTGTGAGGGTCTGCAGGGCGGTCACAGGGTGATGATGGGGTGGTGACAGGTGGAGGTAGTCAGGTAATCTGATTGGAGCAATCAATGTCATCAATGATTGCTCCAATCAGAGTTCCTGAATACAGGTGACCGGGCGGTCACAGGGAGGTGTCACCTCTCTGTGACCCCCTTTGGTGCATGCTGTGCCCCAGCCATCTGATTGGTGACATTGATTGCACCAATCAGACATGGCTGTAGCAGAGCACGCACCACAGTGGGTCACAGAGAGGTGACACCTCCCTATGACAGCCCGGTCACCTGTATTCATGAACTCTGATTGGAGCGATCGATGTCATCATCGATCGCTCCAATCACAGCAGTCTGGGTACTTTGATTACATTACAGGGGGTCATGGGGCAGTGACAGGCAGGTCACAAGCCGGTCACCGCCCCATGACCGCCCTGTTGTCGCGCTACGATCGGTGCGATCGATGTGATCGGCGATCGCACCGATCATAGCAGTCTGGGGCCAGGGCTGGGGTGTCCTAGCAATAGCCTAGGATCGGTGCTCTTTGATCTGCAGCCTAGGATCGGTGCTCCTCTGTTTCCGGCAATCACATTGCCGGAAACATTGAGAAATGATGTAAAGGGGTGTAAAGGGGTTAACAGAGCATGGATCGGGGGTCGGCAATTAGTTTTCTCAAGGGCTCACATGAAATACTGTGACTGTAGTGCAGGGCTAAACCAACACACTGAATTTAAGAATATTAGTGGAAATATTAAGCAAAGTTATATTAATTTATACTGCTTACTATTGATGAGAATTAAGTATGTTGATCCACTGGCACTATTAGGCAATGTGCCCACAATGCAGAAACCCTCCGGATTTTTCCTGAGCTTTTCTGCATCTTCCTGGCAGAAAAAACTCATGCGGATTTTACATGCGTATTTTCAGCCTGGGACAAGCGTTTGTCACGAGTTTAGCACATGCGATTTCCCATGCGGGTTGTCAAGCGTTTTCTAAAAGATTTTGGCTTGGAAAAGTGCTTGACAACTTGGTCACACTATATAAATCCATGCAACCGTGTGACCAAGTTAGTTAAAAAAAAGAATAAAAATGGTAAAAACTATAAAAAACCCCATTATACTCACCTTCCGATGGCCCACGGTCTCCTTCTCCAGTCTCACTGGTGGCCCGTGATGGTGTAAAAGGACCTTCCATGATGTAATTTAGTCAGGTGACAGGTCACATGACCGCTGACGTTGACGAGCCACCGGGGAGCCAAGACACACCGGAGAGAAGACCGCAGGCCATCAGAAGGTGAGTATAATGTTTTTTTTTATTTTAATTTTTTTCTTACAGGTACTATGGTACCCGGGTCTGGATGAGAGTCTCCTCTTCTCCATCCGCACATTGAATTGCTTAATTTCCGCATGTGTACATGTAGTCATGCAGATATTATGCGATTCAATGCAAGTCAATGGCGGCAAAAACGCTGCGCTTACGCAAAATAGTTGGTAGTGCTGCTCTTTTTTCCGTAATAATAATCCGCAGCGGATATTTCCGCAGCATGTGCACAGCACATGTGGATTATCATTGGGGAACATTGCAGACCTCCTACCAAGCGTTTTTTAAGCGTAATTGCCGCTGCAGAAACGCTTAAAAAACGCATAGTGGGCACACAGCCCACTAGAGCTTATTTTATTGTGTTCTTACTAGGAGCAGCCAATCAAAACCATATGATTTATGAATTATTATAACGTCTCATGCAGGGGCGGGCACTGAGACCAAAGGGTCCCTGTGCAAGAATTGTGTATGGCCCCCCCTTCTTAAAGGGGACTTTCATTTTAATTATTTTTGTGCTCATCGGCTTGCGCTAGGGAAAAAAAATAATAAAATCAGAGTTACTCATTTTCACCTAGTCTAAAAATAATAAAATCAGAGTTACTCATTTTCACCTAGTCTAAAAATAATAAAATCAGAGTTACTCATTTTCACCTAGTCTAAAAATAATAAAATCAGAGTTACTCATTTTCACCTAGTCTAAAAATAATAAAATCAGAGTTACTCATTTTCACCTAGTCTAAAAATAATAAAATCAGAGTTACTCATTTTCACCTAGTCTAAAAATAATAAAATCAGAGTTACTCATTTTCACCTAGTCTAAAAATAATAAAATCAGAGTTACTCATTTTCACCTAGTCTAAAAATAATAAAATCAGAGTTACTCATTTTCACCTAGTCTAAAAATAATAAAATCAGAGTTACTCATTTTCACCTAGTCTAAAAATAATAAAATCAGAGTTACTCATTTTCACCTAGTCTATTGATGTCTTTATGCTCCTGGCCTGTCCGTGTTTACAGGCTGCAGTGGTAATATCTCATGTGACCACTGTAGCCAATCATAGGGTCAGCAGCTTGTTCCATCTACCTTGGCATTACTGCTGAGCTCAGTCATTAAAAGGGTTTTCCTACAAACAAAAGTTAATTTTATAAATTGGCTGTGTCTGACCGTGTGCGGAACATGGTCTGATCATACCACAGCTCCTGGGCAGGGAAGGCTGCAAAAGACAATTCAGACATTCCAGCACGGGATCTCATAGGATTGATTCATTTTGTGAGGTAAAATATTTCACTGCCTGTGTTTAAACAATATTTTACCTCTCAAAATGAATCCTTTGTGATCCCCTGATGTAATGTCTGTATTGTCTTTGGCTTCCTCCTCCGCTCAGGAGCTGTGCTATTTTCCATACACGGTCAGACACAGACCATTTTTAAAATGAACTTTTGTTTCTGGGAAAACCCCTTTAAGCTCCAGCAGTCACGTGTTTTAGTCAGGACATCACGGCTGCAGCCTGAAAACAAAGACCAGGGCAGTAGCGGAAGAGGAATTGCTGACCCTGAGAGTATCCCTGATTTTATTGTTTTTCTCTAGGGCAAGCCTAAGGACAGTAAAAGAATTAAAACAGAAATTCACTTTAAGTAACATTATTTGATGCAATAAAAACATGTTAGGCACACATCAAAAAATCACTTGTCATACAAGTAACATGAGTGCATCACACACCAGACACATCACACAAGCACAGCGCAGACTTGAGAGATGTCACACAAGCACAGCGCAGACTTGAGAGATGTCACACAAGCACAGCGCAGACTTGAGAGATGTCACACAAGCACAGCGCAGACTTGAGAGATGTCACACAAGCACAGCGCAGACTTGAGAGATGTCACACAAGCACAGCGCAGACTTGAGAGATGTCACACAAGCACAGCGCAGACTTGAGAGATGTCACACAAGCACAGCGCAGACTTGAGAGATGTCACACAAGCACAGCGTAGACTTGAGAGATGTCACACAAGCACAGCGCAGACTTGAGAGATGTCACACAAGCACAGCGCAGACTTGAGAGATGTCACACAAGCACAGCGCCGACTTGAGAGATGTCACACAAGCACAGCGCAGACTTGAGAGATGTCACACAAGCACAGCGCAGACTTGAGAGATGTCACACAAGCACAGCCCAGACTTGAGAGATGTCACACAAGCACAGCACAGACTTGAGAGATGTCACACAAGCACAGCGCGGACTTGAGAGATGTCACACAAGCACAGCGCAGACTTGAGAGATGTCACACAAGCACAGCGCAGACTTGAGAGATGTCACACAAGCACAGCGCAGACTTGAGAGATGTCACACAAGCACAGCCCAGACTTGAGAGATGTCACACAAGCACAGCACAGACTTGAGAGATGTCACACAAGCACAGCGCGGACTTGAGAGATGTCACACAAGCACAGCGCAGACTTGAGAGATGTCACACAAGCACAGCGCAGACTTGAGAGAAGTCACACAAGCATAGCGTAGACTTGAGAGATGTCACACAAGCACAGCGCAGACTTGAGAGATGTCACACAAGCACAGCGCAGACTTGAGAGATGTCACACAAGCACAGCGTAGACTTGAGAGATGTCACACAAGCACAGCGCAGACTTGAGAGATGTCACACAAGCACAGTGCAGACTTGAGAGATGTCACACAAGCACAGCATAGACTTGAGAGATGTCACACAAGCACAGCGTAGACTTGAGAGGTGTCACACAAGCACAGTGCACAAATTACACAAGTAGATGTGCACATATCAGAAAGATCACAAGAATAAGCTGCACACATCTTACAAGTACTCCAACACGCATCACAGAAGTGCAGGACATACCGAGGAATTCTGAAGAGACAAGTTAGAATGGCTCTACATTCAGGTTCTAAAATGGTCGTTCTGGAGGAATAGAAAGAGATAGATGTTACTTTATGTTACCAACTTATTCGTTCCATGTGTAGAAGACTTGGTGCTGTCCTTAACAATCATAGAGGTCATACAAAATACTACATGTAGTAGTTTTGGTGTAGGGTGCATCACTGAATTTGGGTAAAACTGAAGATTTTGTAATGAAAGTTATGATATTAACATTACTTTCATGCTATGGGTGAAAAAAATGTTCTGTGAAACTCCGTCTTGTTAGTATTTTGGAAACTGTTCTTGTGTTCAGTGAGGTATTAACTAAAATCCTACTTCTTATAGTCACTTTATCCAGGGCACTGAAAAAAAAAATGATATTTATACATACCACACACCTACATGTTACATACATAGTTTTATCACCCTGACTAATCAGTATTTCCTTTTATTACTGGCATGATATGCCTGCACTTTTGAGCATAGGTATGTACTGCACATTACCATTTCATGTTTCTTAGCCCTGTCTCGTGGTAATCAGTATTAACCTTTCTGACAGCCCCATTTTTCATATCTGAAACGTCACTTTATTTGGTAATAACTTTGAAATGCTTCTGCTAGTCATTCTGATATTCTGATCTTCTTTTTGGAACAAATTGTACCTGTTGCAGCTGGTAAATTTTAAATTAATACGTTTTGTTGTTATTCATGAAAATATCCCAGATTTTCTAAAAATTTAGAAAAATGTGAAATTTTAAACTTAAAGCGGTTGTGCCACCATAAAGAATACAATTGACCAACCAGAAAAGGTGGAAATAAATCGTTTTGTAATTTATAGTGATTCAAAATTATGCTTCATTCAAAAGATACCAAGCTTTTATTTTTCAAATGCTGTTCTCTGGCGCCCCCTTGCATTATTCCATTTCGTCCTGGTAGTGGGTGATCAGCTGGTCGAGTTTGCGCAGTTCCTGGCGTAAGAGCTCCCTACTTGCAGCATGCAAAATGTATTCTCTGTCACAACTCTCCCTGCTGTAAGCACAGCCTGTGTGTGATTCACCCCCTCCCCCTGTGCTCATAGCTCACAGCTGATCTCCGTGTGAGATACCCCCTCCCAATGTGCTCACAGCTCACCTCTGGGTCAGAAAACCCCCTCCTCCTCTGCTCATAGCTCTCAGTTGATCTCCAGGTGAGATACCCCCTCCCCCTGAGCTCATAGCTAATCTCCAGGTGAGAAAACCCTTCCCAATTCGCTCACAGTTGATCTCAGGGTGAGACACCCCCTCCCAATGCGCTCACAGCTCATCTCCGGGTGAGTTACCCCCTCCCACTGCCCTCTCAGCTCATCTCCAGGTGAGATACCCCCTCCCCCTGCCCTCTCAGCTCATCTCCAGGTGAGATACCCCCTCCTCCTGCACTCACAGCTGATCCCCGGGTGAGACACCTTCCCCCTGGGCTCACAGCTGATCTCCAGGTAAGAAACCCCCTCCCCTTGTGCTAACAGCTCATATTCGGGTGAGATACCCCCTCCTCCTGCACTCACAGCTGATCTCCAGGTGAGATACCCCCTCCCCCTGCCCTCTCAGCTCATCTCCGGGTGAGATACCCCCTCCCCCTGAGCTCACTGCTGATCTCCGGGTGAGACACAGCCTCCCTCTGCACTCACAGCTCATCTCCGAGTGAGATACCCCCTCCCCCTGCGCTCACTGCTGATCTCTAGGTGAGATACTCCCCTGCCCTCACAGCTCATCTCCGAGTGAGATACTCCCCTGCCCTCACAGCTCATCTCCGAGTGAGATACTCCCCGGCCCTCACAGCTCATCTCCCAGTGAGATACTCCCCGGCCCTCACAGCTCATCTCCGAGTGAGATATTCCCCTGCCCTCACAGCTCATCTCCGAGTGAGATACTCCCCTGCCCTCACAGCTCATCTCCGAGTGAGATACTCCCCAGCCCTCACAGCTCATCTCCCAGTGAAATACTCCCCGGCCCTCGCAGCTCATCTCCGAGTGAGATATTCCCCTGCCCTCACAGCTCATCTCCGAGTGAGATACTCCCCTGCCCTCACAGCTCATCTCCGAGTGAGATACTCCCCTGCCCTCACAGCTCATCTCCGAGTGAGATACTCCCATGCCCTCACAGCTCATCTCCGAGTGAGATACTCCCCTGCCCTCACAGCTCATCTCCGAGTGAGCTACTTCCCTGCCCTCACAGCTCTTCTCCGGGTGAGATACTCCCCAGCCCTCACAGCTCATCTCCGAGATACTTCCCTGCCCTCACAGCTCATCTCCGAGTGAGATACTCCTCTGCCCTCACAGCTCATCTCCGAGATACTTCCCTGCCCTCACAGCTCATCTCCGAGTGAGATACTCCTCTGCCCTCACAGCTCATCTCCGAGTGAGATACTCCCCAGCCCTCACAGGTCATCTCCGAGATACTTCCCTGCCCTCACAGCTCATCTCCGAGTGAGATACTCCCCTGCCCTCACAGCTCATCTCCGAGTGAGATACTCCCCTGCCCTCACAGCTCATCTCCGAGTGAGATACTCCCCTGCCCTCACAGCTCATCTCCGAGTGAGATACTCCCCAGCCCTCACAGCTCATCTCCGAGTGAGATACTTCCTTGCCCTCACAGCTCTTCTCCGAGTGAGATACTCCCCTGCCCTCACAGCTCATCTCTGAGTGAGATACTCCCCTGCCCTCACAGGTCTTCTCCGAGTGAGATACTCCCCAGCCCTCACAGCTCATCTCCGAGTGAGATACTCGCCAGCCCTCACAGCTCATCTCCCGGTGAGATACTCCCCTGCACTCACAGATCATCTCCGGGTGAGATACCCCCTCCCCCTGCGCTCACTGCTGATCTCCGGGTGAGACATAGCCTCCCCCTGCACTCACAGCTTATCTCCGAGTGAGATATCCCCCTCTCCCTGCGCTCACTGCTGATCTCCGGGTGAGATACCCCCTCCCCCTGCACTCACAGATCATCTCCGGGTGAGATACCCCCTCCCCCTGCACTCACAGCTCATCTCCAAGTGAGATACCCCCTCCCCCTGCGCTCACTGCTGATCTCTAGATGAGATACCCCCTCCCCCTGCACTCACAGCTCATCTCCATGTGAGATACCCCCTCCCCCTGCGCTCACTGCTGATCTCTAGGTGAGATACCCCCTCCCCCTGCACTCACAGCTCATCTCCAAGTGAGATACCCCCTCCCCCTGCGCTCATTGCTGATCTCCGAGTGAGATACCCCCTCCCCCTGCACTCACAGCTCATCTCCAAGTGAGATACCCCCTCCCCCTGCACTCACAGCTCATCTCCAAGTGAGATACCCCCTCCCCCTGCGCTCACTGCTGATCTCCGAGTGAGATACCCCCTCCCCCTGCGCTCACTGCTGATCTCCAGGTGAGACACAGCCTCCCCCTGCACTCACAGCTCATCTCCGAGTGAGATACCCCCTCCCCCTGCGCTCACTGCTGATCTCTAGGTGAGATACTCCCCCTGCGCTCACTGCTGATCTCTAGGTGAGATACCCCCTCCCCCTGTGCTCACAGCTCAGCTCTGGGTGAGATCATCTGCTTCACAGACTAAGTATGGGAAGTGTTTCCCTGCTATCGGGCTCTCAAGTCTGTGAAGCAGATGATCTCACCCGGAGATGAGCTGTGAGCGCAGGGGGAGAGGGTGTCTAACCTGGAGATGAGCTATGAGCTGTGAGCACAATGGGAGGGAGTATCTCACCTGGAGATCATCTGTGAACACAGGGGGGGGGGGGGGTATCTCACCTGTTGATCAGCTGTGAGTGCAGGGGGAGGGAGTGTCTCACCCCGAGATCAGCTATGAAGCAGGGGGAGGAGGTGTCCCACCTGGAGATCAGCTATGAGCACAGAGGGAGGGGTGAATGACAGACACTCTGTGTTTACAGCAGGGAGCCTTGTGACAAAGAATACGTTGTGCATAACAATAGAGAACAAATGGAAGTCAGCTCATCCTCCAGGATTTCAGTGTGTTGAAGCCAGGAACGTGTGGTCACACTTGGAATCAATGCAAAAAAGAAGTGAAAAATTCCATTAAGTCAAATTCCATTCAGCTAATATGTTACTTTAGACCCAAATTTTAGCCTGCACAATTTATTATGTAATTTCTCCTAAAGGCAGCATTGCCCCATACATAGCAGACACTAATATTTTCTAGCTATATACAGTACATGGCATGAAGGGTAAACAAAGCGGTTGTGCCACCATAAAGAATACAGTTAACCAACCAGAAAAGGTGGAAATAAATAGTTTTGTAATTTACAGTGATTCAAAATTATGCTTCATTCAAAAGTTACCAAGCTTTTACTTTTATGAATGCTGCTCTCTGGCGCCCCCTGGCGTTATTCCCCTACGTCCTGGTAGTGGGTGATCAGCTGGTCGGGTTTGGACAGTTCCTGTCATAAGAGCTTCCAACCGGCAGTCTGCACAATGTATTGCAAGAAAAGAAATGAAAAATTCCATCTCCAAAAAAGTTGTATTAAAAAATTCCAAGTTGTTATTACATCATTTTAACATCTGATTAGGTCACAAGGTACATGGGGATTCACATAGCAACGCGTTTCTAAAGCCAACCAGCTTTCTTTGTCAAGCTACTATGACATGATTCTGTGATCTTTTAAATATTTCCGAAACCTATTACAAGTAATACACCAATTACATGACCAATGAGATCACACCCATATTAAAAAAAAAACCTCTTAACAACACACCCCAATAAGAACAAGTAGAGACAAATACATAGAAAGTTACATATCAAATACACTGCTCATAAAATAAAGGGAACACTTAAAAAACTGAATATAACTCCAAGTAAATCAAACTTCTGTGAAATCAAACTGTCCACTTAGGAAGCAGCACTGATTAACAATCAATTTCACATGCTGTTGTGCAAATGGAATAGACAATAGATGGAAATGATTGGCAATTTTCAAGACACCCTCAATAAAGGAGTGGTTCTGCAGGTGGGGAGCACAGACCATATCTCAGTACCAATGCTTTCTGGTTGATGTTTTGGTCACTTTTGAATGTTGGTTGTACTTTCATACTTGTGGTAGCATGAGACGGACTCGACAACCCACAGAAGTTGCTCAGGTAGTGCAGCTCATTCTGGATGGCACATCAATGCAAGCTGTGGCAAGAAGGTTTGCTGTGTCTGTCACCGTAGTGTCCAGAGGCTGGAGGCACTTCCAGGAGGCAGGCCAGTACAAAAGGAGACATGGAGAGGGCCGTAGGAGGGCGACAACCCAGCAGCAGGACCTCTACCTCCGCCTTTGTGCAAGGAGGAAGAGGAGGAGCACTGCCAGAGCCGTGCAAAATGACCTCCAGCAGGTCACAAATGTGCATGTGTCTGCACAATCAGTTGGAAACCGACTCCATGAGGGTGGTATGAGGGTCTGACGTCCACAGATGGGGGTTGTGCTCACAGTCCAACACCGTGCAGGACGCTTGGCATTTGCCACATAACACCAGGATTGGCAAAGTGGCCACTGGCACCCTGGGCCTACTTCTGAGGCATCTGTCTGTATAATGAAAGTTTCCTTGAAGTTGGGGCTGATGAGGACCGGCTGTCCACACAGGGCCAACTTCATGGACTGAAAGGCTTCTTCTGCCTGAAGGTTCCACTGAACCATTACTGATTTTTTTCCTTTCAAGAGATCGGTCAGGGCCGCCGTTCTCCCAGCAAAATTAGGTATAAACCGGCGGTAATACCCAAGGATGTTAAGGAACGCCCTCACCTGCTGTGTATTTGACGGTTTAGGCCAATTTTGTATGGCCTCAACTTTATTGATTTGGGGCTTGATAACTCCTCGGCCAATCGCATACCCCAAATATCGGGCTTCCTCTAGCCCTATCGCACATTTTTTTGGGTTTGCCGTTAACTCAGCGACTCTGAGAGAATCCAGCACTGCTTGTACCTGGGATAGATGCGTATGCCAGTCGGTGCTAAAGATGATAATATCATCTAGATATGCGGAGGCGTACTCCTGATGAGACTTGAGCACTATGTCCATCAACCTCTGGAATGTAGCCAGGGCCCCATGTAACCCAAAAGGTAAGATCGCATAGTGATATAGACCCTCCGGAGTTATTAAGGCGGTCTTTTCCTCCGCCGATTTCGTGAGAGGTACCTGCCAGTAACCCTTGGTGAGATCGAGCGTGGTAAAGTACTGGGCCTACCCCAGTCTCTCAATCAGCTCATCCACCCTGGGCATTGGATAAAGGTCAAACTTCGACACTTCATTTAATTTTCGGAAATCGTTACGGAAGCGTAACGATCCGTCTGGTTTCGTAATCAGTACAATGGGGCTAGCCCACTCTGTCATTTCTCGATGACGCCTAACTGGAGCATCTGTTTTACCTCAGCCGTGATGGCTTGCCTCCGGGCTTCGGGTACCCGATACTGTCTCTTTCGCACCCTTACCCCAGGTTCGGTGACAATGTCATATTGGGGAACTGTAGTCCTACCCGGTAGCTCTGAGAACATGTCGGTATTCTGCTGCACCAGTGAGCAAGCCGCCCGTCGCTGCTGTTTAGTGAGAGCATCACTTATCCTGACCTCTCCCTCGGACGCATCCCTGGCTGAAGGTAGAGAACTCTCTGGTGATATGCCCGGAGTGATGTCTGTAACTAACCACTCTCGATCTTTCTAAGGTTTTCGCAGGTTTACATGATAAAGCTGCTCCCGTTTACTCCTTCCGGGCTGATACACCTGGTAATTTACCTCCCCCACCTTTTCTCGAACCTCATATGGCCCTTGCCACTTGGCCATGAGCTTACTCTCGGCTGTGGGTACAAGTACTAACACCCGATCGCCCTTGTTAAAAGACCTGACTCTGGCTCTTTTATTATATGTGCGCCTCTGGGCTGCCTGGGCATCTAACAAATGTTCTTTCACGATGGGCATGACCGCCGCGATCCGGTCCTGCATGCTAGCCACGTGTTCAGTTATACTCCTATGTGCAGTTGGCTCTTGTTCCCACGTTTCTTTGGCTACGTCCAACAGACCTCTAGGGTGTCTACCGTACAATAACTCAAAGGGAGAGAACCCTGTGGAAGCCTGGGGTACCTCACGGATGGCGAACATCAAATAGGGTAGCAACATGTCCCAATCCCTTCCGTCCTTAGAAACCACCTTTTTTAACATGAACTTAAGGGTTTTATTGAACCGTTCTACTAGCCCGTCGGTTTGAGGTTGGTACACCGAGGTGCGCAATTGTTTAATTTTTAGCAGTTTGCACACTTCCCTTGTCATTTTGGACATAAAAGGGGTCCCCTGATCCATCAGGATCTCCTTAGGTAGTCCAAGGCGACAGAACATAGCAAACAGCTCCCGTGCAATTTGTTATGCCGAGGTGTGGCGTAGCGGTATAGCCTCCGGGCACCGGGTGGCACAGTCGACGACCACAAGTATATGTTGTTGGCCACGAGCGGATTTTACAATGGACCCTACCAAGTCCATTGCAATCCTTTCAAAAGGTAGCTCTATTACTGGCAGGGGTGCCAATGAGCTACGGAAACTTGCGGTGGGTGTGGTCAACTGACATTCAGGGCAGGATTCACAGTACTTTTGGACCTCCGCGTAAATCCCCAGCCAAAAGAACCGCTGCAAGATACGCTCTTACGTCTTTTTAACCCCCAAGTGTCCACCCAGCAGGTGTGTGTGTGCCAACTGCAGACGGTACAACTGAGATACCACTAACTATTCCACGACCTGGTCCCTGATTTTGTCTACCCTATAGAGCAACTCACTCTTGACTACCATGCGTGTAAATACAGTATCTGCACGGGGCTGTTGAGCTACACCATTTACCTCTAACACCCTTTCCCGCGCCCGAGTCAGAGTGGCATCCTGTAGCTGAACTGTCCCAAACGTGCCCCGGGACACTTCCAGCTCGGGGATCGATGGGGTCTCCTCGACCTCTCCTGCCAGCACCTCTAGGGGAAACCTATCGGGGTCACACTCTGTCCCTAGGTTGGACACCACTACGGCAGGTACCCCTGAATCAGGTTCGTCGGGTACAGCGCCTATAATACATTTTATCGTGGGAGAGTGGATTTTGTTTTTCCACAGAGTCCAGAACAGGGGCAAGTCTCTTTCCAACACAGTCCCATAGGGAAGAGTTTTTACCACCCCCACCACATGTTTTATGTCTCCACATGGCTTGGATAAAACTACCTGCGGTTGGGTACTCTCGGAGGACCCCATGAATGCACACAACCCCCGACAGTCCGTCCACTGAGGTTGTCTCCTGCCACCATCGACCCATGTACCAAAGTCACTAGGCTCACCGAATCTAGGAGGGCCTCTGTGGGTTACCCATTAACCAGTACCTGACACAGTTGGGGTTTACTGTCAGGGGGGTCGGCGCTCGCAGTGCAGACAGTCTGGGCGTACATTGAGACCCGGTGGATAATCCCGCAGTCCATGGGTTCCGTAGTTAGGGGGCAGTTAGCAACCACATGTCCCTTCCCCTGACACCGTCAGCACCTAATGGTGGAGGTACTGTTAGGTCTTATGACTGTTTGGGAGGGAACAGGTCTCCTGCGACTCTCATTTCGGGTTACCCCTTCAGCACGGGTACGGTGCTGACTGTCCTCAGCAGAGAGACGCGACCCCTTTCCAGGTTCCTGAGTTGGCAGGGATCAGCGTGACAGCCGCGAGGGGGCAGAGTCCCGGATAAAGTCCTGAGTGGCTGAGTAGCGCTCGATCAGGCTGACCACCTGGTCGAGTGTGCTGGAGTCCCCTTGCCCCACCCAACTTTGGATAGCGGCTGGCAGAGTCCTCACCAGCCGGTCAACAGCACCCTCTCCACCATCTGGGCTGGAGACAAAGTCTCAGGCTGGAGCAACCTCTTTACCAGCTGCAGGAGGTCATAAGCCTGAGACCGGGCGTGTCGGGTCTCCACATAAGCGTATGAAAATACATGCTGAGCCCTCACGTATGTATTGACCCCCAGTCGGGCAAGGATCTCACCTTTCAGTCTCTGGTAGTCCTTTTTTCCTCCCGACTGAGGTCGAAGAAGGCCTTTTGGGCATCGCCGACCAGAAACTGAGCCACCACTTCTGCCCACTGGCCATCCGGTAGGTTTTCCGGCTCCTCTGTGCGCTCATAAATGGTCTGGAAGGCTTCCACATCGTCCTCCGGTCCCATCTTCCTCAACGCTGAGCGAACCTTGTCCCTGGCCTCGCGACGTTCCAGGGCTGGTGCCGTCGGCCTCTCCCGCAGAGTAGCAATCTGTTGCAGCAACAGTTCTTTGGTTTTTGCTGCTGCTGGTACAGTAGCTGCTGCTGCTGATTATGCTGCTGTTCCCGCTCCTGCCTCTGAGACTGCAGCTGCTGCTGCTGGGTAAGTACCAGCTGCTTTAACAGCTCCTCCATTTTATCCACGGGGTGGGGCTGAAAGGTGGCCGGCCGGATTGTGGTCATGCAGCTACCAGTGGGGTATGCCTCAGTCACTATGCCCGCATTCTCCACCAAGCTGTAAGGCAGCGGTGTTCACACCGTGCAGTAACTGAGGCAGTGACCCAAGCAAGTCCAATATAAACAGCTTTATTCAGCAACTCACCGGTAAACAGAAAAGTCCTCTGGGATAACACAAGTCCTTAAACAACGGTTGCCATAGGCAACGGCTGCGCCAGGCCACTCAGAGCCTGACAGGTGCAGAGCCTTCCCAGGCGTGGGTTCAGCCACACTCAATCCTGCTGAGCTTTCCTGCTATGCTGCTAGTAGGTTCCAACATAGAACCACACTAATCCTTAGTGCAGGGTTTTTAAAGGACCTGTGGCAAGAGCCACTGGAAAACCCGGGTTGGAGGGAGGAGGCCGCCTCACTGCCTTCCTGTAGCCTCCCCCAAGAAATGAAGGCCCTGCCGGGTTTTACTTAATCTGCCTTAGCCAGATAGCCTGACCAGGTCAATGCTCACCTTCAATCGAGTAAATAAGGTTCCGGCACTCATAAATGATCAAAAAGTCAAATATTAAATTAAACTCAATTTCTTTTATTGTTGCTCCAGTGAGTGATTTGCCCAACGTTTCAACCCCACCAGGGTTTTCATCAGAGGCTTTAAACGAGATTATACATGTAAATGGAAAAACAGACAAAAAATAATTAGCATCTAGTACTGATTACATGCATAGAAAAAATAACTGAAAAAACAGCAAATAAGTGATCGATGCCTCGTATGAGGACCGGTGTGTTTATCCGAAGAGAGTTGTAGTTAATCATCAGGGTGCCATAAAATTCAAATGACGTAGCAGAACCAGTGTTGGTGACTGAAAAGGTTTGATCTAGAAAAGTGCTATGGTGCACATTAAGGAACAATACAAGTAAGGCATTTGTGGAAAAAATCAGATGTATGTGAAATAAACAGGTAGAGAAAAGCAGAAAAAAGGGGAACAAAAAATAGAGAGCAGTAGATAGTTAAAATCCAAGGAGACCTAAATACCCTAAATCAATTGAGTTTGGAGCCATAGGAGGTAAGTATTCCTCAGGATGAATCTCTGACAGCTGGAACGGAGATTAAAATGAAAATTCAAATACCAGGAGAAATTTAAATGAATAAGAGAAAGAAAAGAAAAACAAAGGTAAAACATGGTCGGATATATACCAAATGTGGAGGTTGATTTAGAGTCCCCAGTGATAAGTAGTATGTGGCATATGGCCACCAGACTCCAGGGGGGGGAAATTACTGCATGGAATCACGTTGTGTTCCTGGCACCTATCTCATATAGTTGAGCCTGGTCTTTAGATTTCTTCTAATGCTCACCTTCATTCCTGCATTGCAGCCGGAGGTGAGCGTGTGACTGCAATGCACTCCAATGGATTTAATAGGTCTCTGTACACATTCTGGGGGATATATAACGTCCCTCGTATACGATCCCGGTCACTGCATCACATTGGTTTCGGAAATATTTAAAAGATCACAGAATCATGTCATAGTAGCTTGACAAAGAAAGCTGGTTGGCTTTGGAAACGCGTTGCTATGTGAATCCCCATGTACCTTGTGACCTCATCAGATTTTAAAATGATGTAATAACAACTTGGAATTTTTTAATACAACTTTTTTGGAGATGGAATTTTTCATTTCTTTTCTTGCAATACATTGTGCAGACTGCCGGTTGGGAGCTCTTATGACAGGAACTGCCCAAACCCGACCAGCTGATCACCCACTACCAGGATGTAGGGGAATAACGCCAGGGGGCGCCAGAGAGCAGCATTCATAAAAGTAAAAGCTTGGTAACTTTTGAATGAAGCATAATTTTGAATCACTGTAAATTACAAAACTATTTATTTCTACCTTTTCTGGTTGGTTAACTGTATTCTTTATGGTGGCACAACCGCTTTGTTTACCCTTAATGCCATGTACTGTATATAGCTAGAAAATATTAGTGTCTGCTATGTATGGGGCAATGCTGCGTTTAGGAGAAATTACATAATAAATTGTGCAGGCTAAAATTTGGGTCTAAAGTAACATATTAGCTGAATGGAATTTGACTTAATGGCATTTTTAATTCTTTCATTCCATTTTGCATTAATTAACCCCTTTATGGACTTGGACATATCCATACACCCAGGTCCATGGTACTTAAAGGGGTTGTCCACTACTATGTAAAATATGCCAAAGCATTTTTATGTTGAAAAGCAGCTACTTTGTAACTGCCTCCCTCTTCCTTTTCTGCCTGTGAGTGGCGCTATGACTGACCACTCACAGGCATCACTTAACCCCCGGCTGCAGCCGGCTCTGACATCCGCTGATGTCACGACAAGTCCAGACTGCTGCCGGGGGTCTCTCTCTTCCGCGTTCCATGGTGGCTGCTGGGTTGTGTGCGGTGTTATCCCCGCAAGTCATACCCAGCATCCACCGCACGCTGTCCTTCTCCCCATTCATTGGGAAAGCGCGCGGTGGATGCTGGGTGTGACACGGTGGGGTAACCCCGCCTACAACCCAGAAGCCACCACTGGGACCCCAGCGCTGAGTCACGCCTCAATAAACGGGACGTCAGCGGGGGTTCACGTGCTGCCTGTGAGCGGCCAGTGATAGCGCCGCCCACTGGCAGAGGAAGGTAATTATAAAGAAGTTGCTTTTCATTATAAAAACGCTTTGGCATATTTTAAATATTAGTGTACAACCCCTTAAAAGCGCACCTCAGCATAAATCTACCATTAGGTGTAAGAGGACAATGCTGCCAGTTCCCTTTCATTTTGTTTCTGCCGGACATAACGTTTCACAATTACGCTACTTGGAGTCTATTCCTTTGAAAAGGCGAGGTGGCAACAGAATGCACAGATTGAAGGAGAGGCAGGCATATGACCTCAATCCAGAGTATGAACTGTCTTATTGATTAACGTATTCCTTTGTTTCCTCTGTGTTATTTAACCAGTGGATTAGCGATATCTGTTGACATAATTTTACTGTTAAATACATACAGTACAGACCAAAAGTTTGGATACACCTCTGGGAACTCCTTCAAGATTGTTGGAAGACCATTTCCAGTGATTACCTCTTGAAGCTCATCAAGAGAATGCCAAGAGTGTGCAAAGCAGTCATCAAAGCAAAAGGTGGCTACTTTGAAGAACCTAGAATATAAGACATATTTTCAGTTGTTTCACACTTTTTTGTTAAGTATATAATTCCACATGTGTTAATTCATAGTTTTGATGCCTTCAGTGTGAATGTACAATTTTCATAGTCATGAAAATACAGAAAAATCTTTAAATGAGAAGGTGTGTCCAAACTTTTGGTCTGTACTGTAATTTTATGTGTTTCCTACATATATATCCTAATTGTTTTTTCCCCCTTTTGTCTCCCTTTAGGTCATTTGAACGCTTCACCAGGTATCAAAAAAACCTTACTTTTGGCTCTTACTTTTCTTGTCTATGTTTGCCATCCCATTTCCCCTTTTCTGTATTCTTTCTTTTTCTTTGCTTTATCCTTCTGACTCATTCTACACATCTACCATGCCCTATTTCTTTAATTATGTTGTTCGCGTGTGCGCCATTTAACCTTGAGTGCTAGATTCATGGTGCTCTTCTTTCAAGTCCTGCTCTATGGTACCATGTTCCCTATGCTCAGACTTTTGAGTAAAATGGTGCTCGCGTGTGCACAGTAGCATCTCTCGGCAACCAAAAGATGCTACTGCGCATGCGCGGGCGTCCATGTTGGGGATGTAAATTTCACATGGGCAGAGAAATTACACAGTCAGTATGTAAAAGAGTAGGCAGGTCACTGAAAGCACAGTGACCTGTCAGAGGAAAGAGATATGAATACAGAAGCAGAGCACCAGAGCACATACATATCATTATGGCAGCAGAACTGAAACTAAAGATGATAAAAGAACCACTGGACGTATTACAACATCCAAGGTATCATTTTACTCAGTTTAACGGCGCCCACCTGACAGTGTATGTAGTTTTCTAAGCACAATCCTGCTGACAGATTCACTTTAACAAACTTGGACGTATGGATACGTCATGACGATAGACATCGATCGGAGCATTTAGAGAGCTTGTATAGGGAGGAAGCCCTCTCTGCCCTTGGATTGGCGCCGCAAAAATCAGAATAGAAAGCGATCAAAAAATGTCATGTGCCTGAGAATGATACCAATAAAACGTCAACTCGTTCCGTAAAACAAGCCCTCACATGACGCTGTCGGACAAAATATGGAAAAATTATAGCTCTCAAAATATAGTGATGCCAAAAAAAAGTGTCTTTTAGTGTGTGACAGCTGTCAAACAAAAAGAAAACGATTAAACCTACAATAATCTCCAAGAGGAATATTCTGCCCCCATGGCTGTGCTGTAAATATAGGGTGCTGTGTCTTCACCTTTACTTACAAGGGCGATGGACACAGATAGCTTTAACTCGGCTGCAGGCAGGCACGTTGTAAAGAATTCAGAAGAAGCTTTATTTATCTTGAGAAATCTTGGAAGAATGCATGCATCAACAGCAGGTAAAAATAACTTTTCCTGAGACAGGCTGTAAGCACATGAGCTCCTAATTGTTGCAAGATGGAAAATTAGGAAAGGCTGGAAGAAGAAGGGAGGGGCTAGCTACATCACAGTCACATAAGAGGGAGACAGGGAGAGAGAAGGGACAAACTTCAAGGAAGGTGAACCTTACAGCAATGCAATCAAACAGTAATACACAGCAACTGTAAAAAGTTCAGTATATAGTAAGCAAATTTCCCATTCATGGGACGTAACACTCCCCGTCTGAAATCTTTAGATTTTAATGAATCGTTTAATGTGATGTCTTCTGGGAATGGCATGGTAGACCTGAAAGACAAAAGAAAATACTCAAGCAAACAACAATAACTGTAATAGTTGTAGTCCAATTTTCCATTGAAGTCTTCTACAGCCGGATAATCCGAGTCCAAAACAGAAGCCCATCTTCGGATTGGGGAAGCCGCAATGTGCAAACACTTCCACCAACCTAAGAATCCACTGGGAAAAGTTCAAATGTCCCAACACAGCTGGAAGTATATGGCGGTAGGCTCTCCGTCGTAAGCTGTGTCCTGAAGCAGTGTCTTTCATGTGATGACCTCCTTTTGTAAAAGGAGTAGAAGTTCAGTGACTGGACGAAAGAAAACACGAGATGACCTTGACTTCTACCTTACAAGTCTTTCCATCGTTGCTTGGTGTAACCTTGGTGATAAGACCCATTGGCCAGTCATTGCGATGAGCTTCTTTATCTTTAAGGAGGATGAGTTCTCCCTCTTGGAGGTTAGGTTTTGCAGTCTGCCATTTGTGACTGGTTTGAAGTAAGTGCAGGTATTCAGCCTTCCAGCGGTGCCAAAAGACATTAGAAAAGTGTTGTACCTGTTTCCACTGACACCTGTAAATGTCTCCGTCCACAAACTTCCCTGGAGGGATTTCAGCATCTCCAACCTTCTGAGTAAGAAGTGTGGCAGGAGTAAGAATCATTGGAGCTTTGGGGTCCGATGATAATGGTACCAATGGTCTTGCATTTATCACAGCAGACACTTCAGCAAGGAAGGTAACCAGGACTTCATGGGTGAGAGGTAGCTTATGATCCAGCAACATCGAATCAAGGATTCCTCGAGCAATGCCAATCATGCTTTCCCAGGATCCTCCCATATGCGATGAATGAGGAGGGTTGAACACCCAAGTGCACCCATTGTCAGTCTAGAAGTTGTCTAACTGTAGTTCCTTGCACGCTCCCACAAAGTTAGTGCCACAGTCAGATCTGAGCTATTTGGCTGGTCCCCAGATAGAAAAGAATCTTATGAGAGCATTTATGAAGACAGGTGAACAGCACAGCCCACCACTTACTGTTTGCGGCTCCACCACGGATTCTTCTTGTAACAACCGACCATGGTCCAAAAACATCTACGCCGACGTTTGTGAATGGCTGGTCTGTGTTTAGCTGATCTGCTGGGAGATTTGCCATCTGTAGATGTTAGTGTTTTCTTCTTACTTTTTCTCACATAAAGCATTTATGGAGCTCTGAGGAGACACATCTCTTCATCCCCACGATCCAGAGGCCAGCGGACCTTATGATGCCTTCGGCAAACTGTCTGCCTTGGTGCTGCACTTTTTCATGATGGTGATGGAACAATAGTGTAGCATTGTAGTGCCGACCCGGAATGATGATACGATTCTGCTCCTTATTACATAGATCAGACTTCTCTATATGACCATCACCTTTAACAGTCCGTAATGATCGACCACTGGGTTCAATTCAAGCAGTAAACTGTTCTTGGACAGGCTTGTACCCTTTTGTGATACTGTCGATCTCGTGACCATATTCTTGTTGCACTCACCGCTGAATTGCTCGGCATGTATGATGTCAGCAACAGTAGGGTATCCTCTACACATGTGCCAGCCACAACACTGATGATTTGTCACTGGCAAAGGAATGAGCGATATGAACAAGACGAGCTATGGCCCGCACAACAGCTGACCATTTTGAGAAGCTTTCAAAGCGGTGAGATCTTAGTTTTGATTTTGGCATCACAGAAGTGTAGCGCGTAGAGGTGATTGGTCTGATCTCTTTTTCAGACTCCGATTCCACCAGCTTATAAGTGTTGTTGATGTCCTTTGAACTAGAATCCTTATATAAGAGACTTGGAGGTGACAGCCACATGTTGTCATTGAGCTTAGACGCGGCTGTGAATCTTGTCCCTCAGTCAGCTGGGTTCAGGTCAGTAGAGACGTAGTGCCAGTGTTCAGGTATAGAAAAGCTTCTGATACGCTCTACTCTATTGCTGATGTAGACGTAAAATTGTTTTTTTGGTTGTAAATGTAACCAAGTACCACTCTACTGTCTGTGTATAATGTAAATGAATCAATCACAATGTCCATTTCATCCTTTATAGCTTCAGCTAATTCCACTGCCTGTACGGCAGCACAAAGTTTGAGTCTTGGTACAGAGTGAGACGGTTTCAGTGTTAGTTTTGCCTTGCCAAGGATGAATCCACAATGTACCTTGTTGTTGCCTTCTGAGGTTTTCAGGTAGGCTACTGCAGCTATGGCCTCTGTAGATGCGTCGGAGAAAATGTGGATTTCTCTCCTGGTGGAGGCTGAAAGGGTGCTTAGGGAATAACTGCGTGAGACTTGGACATGCTCTAAGACCTTCAGAGACTTCTTCCATATCTCCCACCTTTGTTGTTTCTGGGATGGTAGCGGAGTGTCCCAATCCATGCTCTCGGGGGTCAACTGTCTCAACAGTATATTGCCGTGATGGCAAACCTTTTACAGACTGAGTGCCCAAACTGCAACCCAAAACCCACTTATTTATCGCCAAGTGCCAATATGGCAAATTAACCCGAATACTGAGGATTTAGTTTAGGAAAAACAACTCGTACAGAGAGCTGGCGAGGGCATCATAGAGCAGCCACAGAAAGGAGCAGGGTATGAGACTGCAGAAATAAAGAATGTGCTCACTCCCATCTTGGTATATGCCAAAATCCATGTATATATGTTGCCCCCCCACCAATCCATGTATATATGCTGCCTCCCCCCCACCAATCCATGTATACACAGTGGTGGCCAAAAGTATTGGCACCCCTGCAATTCTGTCAGATAATACTCAGTTTCTTCCTGAAAATGATTGCAATCACAAATTCTTTGGTATTACTCTCTTCATTTAATTTGCTTGCAAGGAAAAAACACAAAAGAGAATGAAGCAAAAATCAAATCATTGATCATTTCACACAAAACTCCAAAAATGGGCCAGACAAAAGTATTGGCACCCTCAGCCTAATACTTGGTTGCACAACCTTTAGCCAAAATAACTGCGAACAACCGCTTCCGATAACCATCAATGAGTTTCTTACAATGCTTTGCTGGAATTGTAGACCATTCTTCTTTGGCAAACTGCTGCAGGTCCCTGATATTTGAAATGTGCCTTCTCCAAACTGCCATTTTGAGATCTCTCCACAGGTGTTCTATGGGATTCAAGTCTGGACTCATTGCTGGCCACATTAGAAGTCTCCACTGCTTTCTCTCAAACCATGTTATAGTGCTTTTGGAAGTGTGTTTTGGGTCATTGTCCTGCTAGAAGACCCATGACCACTGAGTGAGACCCAGCTTTCTCACACTGGGCCCTACATTATGCTGCAAAATTTGTTGGTAGTCTTCAGACTTCATAATGCCATGCACACGGTCAAGCAGTCCAGTGCCAGAGGCAGCAAAGCAACCCCAAAACATCAGGGAACCTCCACCATGTTTGACTGTAGGGACCGTGTTCTTTTCTTTGAATGCCTCTTTTTTTTCCTGTACACTCTATGTTGATGCTTTTTCCCAAAAAGCTCTACTTTTGTCTCATCTGACCAGAGAACATTCTTCCAAAACGTTTTAGGCTTTCTCAGGTAAGTTTTGGCAAACTCCAGCCTGGCTTTTTTATGTCTCGGGGTAAGAAGTGCGCTCTTCCTGGGTATCCTACCATACAGTCCCTTTTCTTTCAGACGCCGATGGATAGTACGGGTTGACACTGTTGTACCATCGGACTGCAGGGCAGCTTGAACTTGTTTGGATGTTAGTCGAGGTTCTTTATCCACCATCCGCACAATCTTGCGTTGAAATCTCTCGTCAATTTTTCTTTTCCGTCCACATCTAGGGAGGTTAGCCACAGTGCCATGGGTTTAAACTTCTTGATGACACTGCGCACGGAAGACACAGGAACATTCAGGTCTTTGGAGATGGACTTGTAGCCTTGAGATTGCTCATGCTTCCTCACAATTTGGTTTCTCAAGTCCTTAGACAGTTCTTTGTTCTTCTTTCTTTTCTCCATGCTCAATGTGGTACACACAAGGACCCAGGACAGAGGTTGAGTCAACTTTAATCCATGTTAACTGGCTGCAAGTGTGATTTAGTTATTGCCAACACCTGTTAGGTGCCACAGGTAAGTTACAGGTGCTGTTAAGTACATGAATTAGAGAAGCATCACATGATTTTTCAAAGGGTGCCAATACTTTTGTCCAGCCCCTTTTTTAGGTTTGGTGTGGAATTATATCCAATTTGGCTTTAGAATAATTCTTTTTGTGTTTTTTTAATTGAATACAAATTAAATGAAGAGAATAATACCAAAGAATTTGTGATTGCAATCATTTTCAGGAAGAAACTGAGTATTATCTGACAGAATTGCAGGGGTGCCAATACTTTTGGCCAGCATTGTATGAAGTCAGCACTCCATTTTTTTCATTATATTTATATAATTGAATATGAATTTCTTCTAAATGTGATCCATGAAATTAATGTAAATAGGGTATAATGATATTTACATGAAATTATTTTCAAGGTACCCAATTAATTTCTCTGTCAATTTCTTAATAGAAGAGGTATAGTAACGCTCATGATGGTGTCATCAGCACTGGCTATATTGGAGTATTCGAAGCAGCGCAACACGGCACAAACGTCCTTCATGGAAGCCCATTCATTGGTGGTTAAGTGGTGTTGTTCTTCACAGCATCTCTCCCCCGTGCGTGCTGCAGCTGAAACTCTACCATTGCCTGCTGCTGCTCACACGGTCTCTCCAGCATATGTAAGGTGGAGTTCCATCTTGGCACGTTGCATATGAGGCAGTGAGTGTGAAGGTAGAAGTGATGCTGCAGCGCAGGCTGGTCAGCAGCCGCAGGGTGAGAACGCCAAAAGCATGCACATGCTGCCCTCACTTTCAGCAGCACCTCTGATATATGTGGGTCATTTTTAAGGAAGCTCTACACCACCAAATTCAGCACATGCGCCAGGCAAGGGATGTGAATCAAACCAGCTAGGCCCAGAGCTGCTAGAGTTTAGAAGAGAGTTTTCTTTTATTTCAAACATGTTTTCTGATGTCTCCTGTTGCTGTTTTATTTGTGCCATTTTCATCCTTTAAAAATCTGTTCATCTCTCTATCTGCAGAGAACCTGGATTTACCACCTACTGTACAGTAAGTGTTTTACAATTTGTAGATATTTTTTAACTAAAAGTAGCAGCCTAGTAAAACTTTTTTTTTAATTCATTCGGTCACTTGTCCACCAGACTACATCATTTTGCTAGTATTAATTTATTAAGTTGTTCTCATAGAGACTCCTTCAGAATTACATGTCTTTGTCTTTCCTGAGGAGGGTCACAAGAAATGAGTGCATTTGATTGAATTGCATGGTCTGTACCACACAAGATCTACACTGTGAAAAGCAAAATGACCTATGACAGTTACTGATGAGAATAAGACTGCTCCTGGCACACATGTATGAAGAAGATAAAGACAGTTTAGCCATCCTCACTAAATAGTTGTAATCTAATCATGTAATTGGTGGTGGCAAATTCTGACAGGTTAAGCTGGAGAGCATAGAGGACTTTATGGGGGAGTAGTTGGGGCAATTAGTCTTGGTTTCATCTCTCCACGTCTTGGCTGGTGCCATTCAGCCTCACTTCATTCACTTTCAGTATATATAACCCATGAGGTATAGTAGACAATGCGTTGGAATAAGCAGGTTTATGTCCTCAGTCATGCGCTTACATAGCACGGTGCCTAAAAATGAGCCTCTGTTCTGCACTTTCAATCATATTTGTCTATTGGAGAAAACGCTACTTTAGTGGTGCACAGTCTCAGCTGTATTATTGTCTTCTAATACTTTATTGACATTGATTACATACAGTACAGACCAAAAGTTTGGACACACCTTCTCATTTAAAGATTTTTCTGCATTTTCATGACTATGAAAATTGTACATTCACACTGAAGGCATCAAAACTATGAGTTAACACATGTGGAATTATATACTTAACAAAAAAGTGTGAAACAACTGAAAATATGTCTTATATTCTAGGTTCTTCAAAGTAGCCACCTTTTGCTTTGATGACTGCTTTGCACACTCTTGGCATTCTCTTGATGAGCTTCAAGAGGTAGTCACCAGAAATGGTCTTCCAACAATCTTGAAGGAGTTCCCAGAGATGCTTAGCACTTGTTGGCCCTTTTGCCTTCACTCTGCGGTCCAGCTCACCTCAAACCATCTCGATTGGGTTCAGGTCTGGTGACTGTGGAGGCCAGGTCATCTGGCGTAGCACCCCATCACTCTCCTTCTTGGTCAAATAGCCCTTACACAGCCTGGAGGTGTGTTTGTGGGTCATTGTCCTGTTGAAAAATAAATGATGGTCCAACTAAACGCAAACTGGATGGAATAGCATGCCGCTGCAAGATGCTGTGGTAGCCATGCTGGTTCAGTATGCCTTCAATTTTGAATAAATGCCCAACAGTGTCACCAGCAAAGCACCCCCACACCATCACACCTCCTACTCCATGCTTCACGGTGGGAACCAGGCATGTAGAGTCCATCCATTCACCTTTTCTGCGTCGCATAAAGACACAGTGGTTGGAACCAAAGATCTCAAATTTGGACTCATCAGACCAAAGCACAGATTTCCACTGGTCTAATGTCCATTCCTTGTGTTCTTTAGCACAAACAAGTCTCTTCTGCTTGTTGCCTGTCCTTAGCAGTGGTTTCCTAGCAGCTATTTTACCATGAAGGCTTGCTGCACAAAGTCTCCTCTTAACAGTTGTTGAAGAGATGTGTCTGCTGCTAGAACTCTGTGTACCATTGACCTGGTCTCTAATCTGAGCTGCTGTTAACCTGCGATTTCTGAGGCTGGTGACTCGGATAAACTTATCCTCAGAAGCAGAGGTGACTCTTGGTCTTCCTTTCCTGGGGCGCTCCTCATGTGAGCCAGTTTCTTTGTAGCGCTTGATGGTTTTTGCAACTGCACTTGGGGACACTTTCAAAGTTTGCCCATTTTTTTGGACTGACTGACCTTCATTTCTTAAAATAATGATGGCCACTCGTTTTTCTTTACTTAGCTGCTTTTTTCTTGCCATAATACAAATTCTAACCGTCTATTCAGTTGGACTATCTACTGTGTATCCACCAGACTTCTGCACAACACAACTGATGGTCCCAACCCCATTTATAAGGCAAGAAATCCCACTTATTAAACCTGACAGGGCACACCTGTGAAGTGAGAACCATTTCCGGTGACTACCTCTTGAAGCTCATCAAGGGAATGTCAAGAGTGTGCAAAGCAGTCATCAAAGCAAAAGGTGGCTTCTTTGAAGAACCTAGAATATAAGACATATTTTCAGTTGTTTCACACTTTTTTGTTAAGTATATAATTCCACATGTGTTAATTCATAGTTTTGATGCCTTCAATGTGAATGTACAATTTTCATAGTCATGAAAATACAGAAAAATCTTTAAATGAGAAGGTGTGTCCAAACTTTTGGTCTGTACTGTATGTGAAAATGAAAGCACTCATATTGAATGGCATAATAACTTTCCATGTAGTTAGTTCAATTACTTATATTTTTTCCTAATGTAGTATGTGTTGTTGCAAATACTGTATTTATAGAAGGTAAAACTAGTTTCTGCATTATATAGTGACACATTTTGTGCATATTTAGTGATTACTTGCTTCCTGACAAGTTAAAGGAAATGGTGGAGGATGACCCGGATCCTTATTTTGGGAATATGAACAGCTCTCCCGAATTGCCAGAACCATTCCTTATACCGCAGGTAAAATACTGTGTATGATAGTCTGTGTGATGCATTTTGAAGTGTTTCAACGCATAATTTAAATGTATTGGGTATGGACATGACCAAGTGAAGCACTACATTGTTTCATCCTTCATGTTGATGTCTATATTTAAATTTACATTCTGCCAATATTTGTTGTGATAGATTGGTTCTATTCATGTTTCATTAAAAAGAAAGTCTGCCTAAGTGCTCCATGTTAGAAGATTTTCTCCTCTCTACATGACAGGTTAGGAAACTATTAGAAGTACCTGACCTGCGGTTCGGAGACGTCTTTTCTAGCAGGAGAGGAAGCTATAGAGAAGGTGAGATTGGAAGGACACAGAAAATATGACTGTCCATTTGATATAGCTTGAATACTAATATTCATCAAAGATGATTTTACTAAATAACACTTATTAAAGGGGTTTTCCATTTCAGAAAAGCTTGGTCTCCAGACGTAGTCCAGGGTCGGACTGGGGAGTCTGGGGCCCACAGGGGTAATTGACTCTAGGGGCCCACCTACAGCGATATGCAAATATCTGTTATCCGCTATCCCTGTTATAGTGGAGCATTGACTGGCGGCTCCGGCACATCTACCGTGCACATACTATAACTGGGATGTACAATTACGATAGTATGCATTAAAGGGGTCCTTTGGTTAAAGCAAGTTATCACCGATCCATGGGCTCCACAGGAGAGGTGATCACTTATTGATCGTTTTGGTCCGAACATTGGAAAACGCACTGATCGGAAGAATGGGGAAGTTTTATCCCTGTCAGGACATTTATCCCCATTTTAAAATGCAGTGACAGATGGGATGTCTGACCGCAGCTCCATTCATTCTCTTGGGGGCTTCCAAAAAAAGAGCTGCGCTCACAGCCACTGTGGGAATGATTGGATCAGTGATCGAGTCGCACATGAGCTCCAGTCTAATGGGGAGAAAAGCTTCACATTCTGCCGATTGTATGCCAGCAGTCAGGACCCCACCAATCAATAACTTATCACTTATCCTGTGGAGAGGTGATTACTTGTTTTCACCAGAGACCCTTGTAAGTGTACCTCTGACGCTCTGGTACAACTCCTAAAATATATACTAAATTGGGTACAGTAGTTCAATGCAGTTTGTGGAAAATATTTTTTTCATAAGAATTTGGGAAAGTTATGAAATGTTCTATAAATGTCTGTCTTATTCCTGTTCTAAGGATCTAGACTTTTTTAAATTTATCACTTAAATATGAACCATGTATGAGGGAGTCGGAGTCGGAAACATGGAAATTGAGGAGTCAGAGTCTGGGTCGAAGGTTTGGCTTACCGACTCCACAGCCCTGCATATTACCGCCACTTACTGACCGAATAATACCACATACAAAGAACAAGTACGGCCACACCATGACCAGACCACATATTACCACCACAAAGTGACAATAATACCACATGCAAGGAAAAAATACTGCCACGCTATGACCGGACAACATATTACCACCACCACAAAGTGACCAAATACTACAATGCTGATCATGAATACAAACCACAATACTAACAACACTGTTATTACCACCAGCGACATTATACACAGGAGTTCTGTATATACACCGCGTGCAGAATTATTAGGCAAATGAGTATTTTGATCACTTTGATACTTTTTTATACATGTTATCCTACTGCAAGCTGCATAGGCTTGAGAGCCAACTACCAATTAAGTAAATCTGGTGATGTGCATCTCTGTAATGAGGAGGCGTGTTGACTAATGACATCAACACCCTATATAAGGTGTGCTTAATTATTAGGCAACTTCCTTTCCTTTGGCAAAATGGGTCAGAAGAGAGATTTGACGGGCTCTGAAAAGTCCAAAATTGTGAGATGTCTTGCAGAGGGATGCAGCAGTCTTGAAATTTCCAAACTTTTGAAGCGTGATCACCGAACAATCAAGCGTTTCATGGCAAATAGCCAACAGGGTCGCAAGAAGCATGTTGGCCAAAAAAGGCGCAAAATAAGTGCCCATGAATTGAGGAAAATCAAGCGTGAAGCTGCCAAGATGCCATTCGCCACCAGTTTTGCCATATTTCAGCGCTGCAGCATTACTGGAGTATCAGAAAGCACAAGGTGTGCTATACTCAGGGACATAGTCAAGGTAAGGGAGGCTGAAAAACGACCACCTTTGAACAAGAAACATAAGGTAAAACTTCAAGAATGGGCCAAGAAATATCTTAAGACTGATTTTTCAAAGGTTTTATGGACTGATGAAATGAGAGTTACTCTTGATGGGCCAGATGGATGGGCCAGAGGCTGGATCAGTAAAGGGCAGAGAGCTCCACTCCGATTCAGTCGCCAGCAAAGTGGAGGTGGGGTACTGGTATGGGCTGGTATCATCAAAGATGAACTTGTGGGACCTTTTCGGGTTGAGGATGGAGTGAAGCTCAGCTCCCAGACCTACTGCCAGTTTCTGGAAGACAACTTCTTCAAGCAGTGGTACAGGAAGAAGTCGGTATCGTTCAAGAAAAACATGATTTTCATGCAGAACAATGCTCCATCACATGCATTCAACTACTCCACAGCATGGCTGGCCAGTAAAGGTCTAAAGGAAGAAAAAATAATGACATGGCCCCATTGTTCACCTGATCTGAACCCCATAAAGAACCTGTGGTCCATCATAAAATGTGAGATGTACAGGGAAGGAAAAGAGTACACCTCTTGGAACAGTGTCTGGGAGGCTGTGGTGGCTGCTGCACGCAGTGTTGATCAAAAACAGATCAAGCAACTGACAGAATCTATGGATGGAAGGCTGTTGAGTGTCATCATAAAGATAGGTGGCTATATTGATCACTAATTTTTTTGTTTTTGCATGTCAGAAATGTTTATTTCTAAATTTTGTGCACTGATATTGGTTTACCTGGTGAAAATAAACAAGTAAGATGGGATTATATTTGTTTTTCATTTTTTCATTAAGTTGCCTAATAATTCTGCGCAGTAATCGTTACCTGCACAAACAGATATCCTCCTAAGATCTAAAAAAAAACCACTCCAACTTCCAAAAATATTAAGCTTGGATATTTGAGTCTTTTGGGTTGATTGAGAAGATAGTTGTTGATCAATAATAGAAATAATCCTCTAAAATACAATTTGCCTAATAATTCTGCACACAGTGTAGTGTCAGTGTACAGATAATATAGTGATCACTAGTGACATTATAAACAGGAGCTCTGTGTATAGTGTACAAATAATACAGTGATCACCAGTGACATTATACACGGGAGCTCTGTATATACTATATAGTGTAAGTGTTCATGTAATACACTGACTCACCAATGATGTCTCTAGGTGAAGTCCTTCATCTTCGCTTTTCTTCTTCGTCTGGTACAGACCGCCATCACTTCTTCCAGCCATGAATCATCTCTGCAGAAAATAACACACAGTTATCAATAACTGATCGCTTCTAGAGCACGTTCCCACTTTTTCCCCCCTGACTTCTACACTACACCAGTTGAAGAAAAAAAAGCGACATAGTGCCGCCCTGCACAGTAACAGGACCCCACTTTTGGTCCCTCCCATGGAAAACAGTTTCCTAAAAAGTAAATTATATTACAGAAGTAATAATGTTCATAATTGGAATCTAAAGTAATTATGTTCCCCACTCGCCACCATAAACAGTAATTAAGTCGCTTGTCCAGCCTGGCTCCCCCCCATATATCCCTTCTGTTCCCCATATGTCCAGCGTGGCCCCTTTATATTTATCCTAGCCCACGTGTATCGAGCCTGCGCCCCCCCATATATCCATCCTGGCCCCCATGTGTCGAGCCTGCCCCCCCATTTATCCATCCTGGCCTCCATGTGTCCAGCTGCCCCCCCATATATCCATCCTGGCCTCCATGTGTCCATTCTCCCCCCCCCCATATATCCATCCTGGCCTCCATGTGTCCAGCCTGCCCCCCCATATATTGATCCTGGCCTCCATGTGTCCAGCCTGCCCCCCCATATATCCAGCCTGCCCCCCCCCCTTATATCCATCCTGCCCCCCTTCCCATGTGTCCAGCCAAACCCCCCATCCTTACATGTTCAGCCAGGCCCCCCTTATGTATCCAGCCAGCCCCCCCATTTATGTGTCCAGTCAGGCCCCCTCACCCATGTGTCCAGCCGGGCACCCCCTTATGTGTCCAGCAGGCTCCCCCTTATGTGTCCAGCCAGGCTCCCCCTTATGTGTTCAGCCAGGTTCCCTCCCCTCCCATGTGTCCAGCCAGGCTCCCCCTTCCATGTGTCCAGCCAGGCTCCCCCCTTATGTGTCCAGCTAGGCTCCCCCTTATGTGTCCAGCCAGCCACCCCTCCCATGTGTCCAGCCAGGCACCCCCTTGTGTGTCCAGCCAGGCTCCCTCATTATGTATCCAGCCAGGCTCCTTCCTTATGTGTCCAGCCAGGCCCCCCCTTGTGTGTCCAGCCAGGCCCCTCCCCTGTGTGTCCAGCCAGGCCCCCCCATTTTGTGTCCATCCAGGCCCCCCCTTTTGTGTCCAGCCAGGTCCCCCTTGTGTGTCCATCCAGGATCCCCCCTTATGTGTCCTCCCAGGCTCCCCCTCCCATGTGTCCAGCCGGTCTCCCCCTCCCATGTGTCCAGACAGGCTTCCTCATGTGTCCAGCCAGGCTCCCACCTTATGTGTCCAGGCAGGCCCCCCCCCTCCCATGTGTCCTGCCAGGCTCCCCCTCCCATTTGTCCAGCCAGTCTCCCCCTCTCATGTGTCCAGCCAGGTCCCTCTCTTGTGTGTCCAGCCAGGCCCCCATCCCATTCTGCATTCATTCACACACACAAAGATTTCTCTTAATATAATCAAAATATAAACCAATAACTCTAGTATTTTTCATCTTTGCAGGATACAACCAGGCTCTGTAGTTTTGGTCGGGGAAATAGGAGCTTGTCCCTGTAGGGTGTTCTTATACATAATAAGCCAGCATGGTGCACTATACGCATCTGTGTGACTGGCACATTATACAGGTTTTATTCATGTGCATTTAAATTCTGATCATTCACCCCTTTCCCTATGAATGGTCGGTGTGAGTGGTTGTTCATCAGTATGTTGCACCTGTGCTACCTCCCAGCTTTTATCCCTGGAGTTTGTCTGTATCCAGCAGTTAAATTAAGAATAAAAATAGGATTTTTTTTTTTACAAAATCTTCAGTTTTTCTCAAATTTGTTAATGCAAAAATGTATACACCCCACATCAAAAACTACTACTTGTAGTGTTTTGTATGACCTCCATGACTTTTAAGGACAGCAACAAGTTTTCTAGGCATGGAATGAACAAGTTGGAGACATACTGCAACATCTATTTTTTCCCTTTCTTCAAGAACAACCTCTTTTAGAGCCTGGATGCTGAATGGACAGTGATGCTTAAAGGGGTTTTCCTCACAAAAAAAGTACATTTTAATCAATAGATTTTGTAATAATATTAAGTTCCACAATTGTATGTGTTTAAATAAAATGTTCCTGTGCTGAGATGATCTTATAAATGTTCCCCTGCTGTGTACTGTGTAATGGCCGTGTCTGATCGTACAGGGACATGGTCTGATCATTCCATAGCTCCTGGGCAAGGGGAAGCAAAAGAATATACAAACATTACAGCATGGGGTCACAACTGATTCTTTTTGTGAGGTAAAACATTTCCCTGCCTGTTTTTAAACAATGTTTTACTTCAAAGAAAGAATCATCTGCGATCCCCTGATGTAATATCAGTGCACATTTTTTTTCTACCCCCTGCCCAAGAGATGTGGTATGATCAGACCATGTTCGTTCCTGGTCAGGCACAGCCATTACACAGTACACAGCAGGGGCACATTTATAAGATTATCTCAGCACAGGAACATTTTTTAAACATATCCAATTGTGGAAATTATTAGTATTCCAAGATATATTGATTAAAATGTACTATTGTTTGTGGGAAAACCCCTTTATTTTGTCTCTTCAGAATTCCCTGTAGGTCTTTTGATTGGGCTCAGATTAATTCTTGACGACTGAATCTCTTTCACTTGTTCTTTTTTAAAAATGCAACTTATGTGTGTTTTGGATCATTGTCATGTTGGAAATTGCATGTCTACCAAGGGCACAGAGTTATGGTTGCAGATTTTCTTTCAATATAGAACAGTACATCTTTGAACTCATGATACCTTCAATGAAATATAGCTCCCCAACACCAGCAGTACTCATACAGCTCCACATAAGGATACTGCTGCCACCATGTTTTAGTGTTGGCATTATGCATTTACAAATATGAAATTAGAAAAATGCATGATGCCTACAGTGAAACATGGTGGTTGCATCAGTATCCTTAAGTGAGGCTGCATGAGTGCTGCTGATGTCGGGATCCAAAACACACATATGTTGCATTTCTGAAGAACAGATTGAAAATGATTCAGTGAGTATGTCTTCTAATCTAAACCCAAATGAAACACCTATGGGAGAAATTCTGAAGAGATAAGTTGAGCATCACGCTGCATCCAGCATCCAGGCTCTAAAAAGAATGTTTTTATGCCACCAAGTTGTTTATTCCACTCCAAGAAGAGCTGCTTTTTTCTTGCTAAAATACAAATTCTAACAGTCTATTCAGTAGGACTATCAGCTGTGTATCCACCAGACTTCTGCACAACACAACTGATGGTCCCAACCCCATTTATAAGGCAAGAAATACCACTTATTAAACTTGACAGGGCACACCTGTGAAGTGAAAACCATTTCCGGTGACTACCTCTTGAAGCTCATCAAGAGAAGAGTGTGCAAAGCAGTCATCAAAGCAAAAGTTGGCTACTTTGAAGAACCTAGAATATAATCTTTAATTATTCACATGGATTACATACAGTACAGACCAAAAGTTTGAACACACTTCATTTAAAGATTTTTCTGTATTTTCATGACTACAAAAATTGTACATTCACACTGAAGGCATCAAAACTATGAATTAACACATGTGGAATTATATACTTAACAAAAAAGTGTGAAACAACTGAAAATATGTCTTATATTCTAGATTCTTCAAAGTAGCCACCTTTTGCTTTGATGACTGCTTTGGACACTCTTGGCATTCTCTTGATGAGCTTCAAGAGGTAGTCACTGGAAATGGTCTTCCAACAATCTTGACAGAGTTCCCACTCTGCGGTCCAGCTCACCCCAAACCATCTCGATTGTGTTCAGGTCTGGTGACTGTGGAGGCCAGGTCATCTGGCATAGCACCCCATCACTCTCCTTCTTGGTCAAATAGCCCTTACACAGCCTGGAGGTGTGTTTGTGGGTCATTGTCCTGTTGAAAAATAAATGATGGTCCAACTAAACGCAAACCGGATGGAATAGCATGCCGCTGCAAGATGCTGTGGTAGCCATGCTGGTTCAGTATGCCTTCAATTTTGAATAAATCCCCAACAGTGTCACCAACAAAGCACCCCCACACCATCACACCACCACCTCCATGCATCACGGTGGGAACCAGGCATGTAGAGTCCATCCGTTCACCTTTTCTGCGTCGCACAAAGACACGGTGGTTGGAACTAAAGAACTCAAATTTGGACTCATCAGACCAAAGCACAGATTTCCACTGGTCTAATGTCCATTCCTTGAGTTCTTTAGCCCAAACAAGTCTCTTCTGCTTGTTGCCTGTCCTTAGCAGTGGTTTCCTAGCAGATATTTTACCATGAAGGCCTGCTGCACAAAGTCTCCTCTTAACAGTTGTTGAAGAGATGTGTCTGCTGCTAGAACTCTGTATGGCATTGACCTGGTCTCTAATCTGAGCTGCTGTTAACCTGCGATTTCTGAGGCTGGTGACTCGGATAAACTTATCCTCAAAAGCTGAGGTGACTCTTGGTCTTACTTTCCTGGGCGGTCCTCATGTGAGCCAGTTTCTTTGTAGCGCTTGATGGTTTTTGCAACTGCACTTGGGGACACTTTCAAAGTTTGCCCAATTTTTCGAACAGACTGACCTTCATTTCTTAAAGTAATGATGGCCACTCGTTTTTCTTTACTTAGCTGCTTTTTTCTTGCCATAAGACAAATTCTAACAGTCTATTCAGTTGGACTATCAGCTGTGTATCCTCCAGACGTCTGCACAACACAACTGATGGTCTCAACCCCTTTTATAAGGCAAGAAATACCACTTATTAAACTTGACAGGGCACACCTGTGAAGTAAGAACCATTTCCGGTGACTACCTCTTGAAGCTCATCAAGAGAATGCCAAGAGTGTGCAAAGCAGTCATCAAAGCAAAAGGTGGCTACTTTGAAGAACATAGAATATAAGACATATTTTCAGTTGTTTCACACTTTTTTGTTAAGTATATAATTCCACATGTGTTAATTCATAGTTTTGATGCCTTCAGTGTGAATGTACAATTTTCATAGTCATGAAAATACAGAAAAATCTTTAAATGGGAAGGTGTGTCCAAACTTTTGGTCTGTACTGTATATATAATGTATATATATATTATTTTTTCACCCTTACTAATAAGTGTTTCATTACTATACAGAGGAAGATTCAGAGGGAGAGGATGCTTCACCTATAGGTATGTACTGCACAATACCATTCCATGTTTCTTAACCCTGTCTCGTGTAAATCAGCCTTAAACTTCCTGACAGCCCCATTTTTCAAGTCTGATACGTCACTTTCTGTGGTAATAACTTTAAAATGCTTCTGTCAGTGATTCTGAGATTGTGATTTTGTTGTTGTAAAACATTTTACCTGTTACTACCGGTAAATTCAGATCTGTTGTTTTGTCTTTATTCATGAAAATATTCCAAATTTTCTGAAGATTTTGAAAAATGTGCAATCTTTAAACTTGTATACCCTTAATGACATGTATATAGTGTAAGATGGCTGACGGACAGGTCCTTGAGGGGAAATATGTATCATCGAGGTTGGTAGCTTCGGTGATGTAAACCCGAGAAAGCATGCTCCAGCACGTATACTGCTGACAGGGTTAATAGGGCGTATCAGGCCGGTTTTAAGAGCAGTCATAAAAAATGGGTGGGAATGGCTGCCCACATATCCCCACCTCTGGAGCGTGGTTTGGTAAATAAAATAGAGACCAAATGTCTCATTCATTGTCTGTGTCTGGAGACCTGTGGATCTCCAAGGCGTTAGTCTGTACTAAGGATTGGACACTGACCTGAGCAGGCGAACCTGCAACATTGTGTGTACATTTTACTTTGTGTTTCCACTTTGTGCCGGAAAAGGCTGTTTTTGTTTATGCTGTCTGAATAAACCAGTTTGGATTTCAATGAAAATGCTTCCTGTGTCTACCTCAACCGCAGACGAGTGAGTATTAAACCCTACAATTGGTGCTAGAAGCACAGTCACAAATCCCAAGGGGCAGTGTGACTGCTACAGGAAACCGTTTAAGTCTTGGGTGAAGGCCGTCAGCCAGTAGGGGACGTCTGGCATCATGGAGGAGCTGATAAAGCAACTGGTGCAGGCTAATCTCCGGCAGCATCAACAGCAGTAGTGGCAGCAACAGCAGTACAAGCAGCAGATAAACCTCCTAGCCGAGTTAACCCATGGCAGTTCAATCGCCCCACCCCCAAGTCCAAGTGATGACTCACTTGCCAGGAAGACGTTAAGAAGAGCCTTGCAAAAGATGATCCCGGGTGATGAGGACGAGGCGTTCCTGACAATCTTTGAGAGGGTGGCGGAGCGAGAGATATTGCCTCCAGAGCAGTGGGCGGAGGTTCTGGCACCATATTTAACAGGGCAACAGCAGAAGGCCTATTATGACTTGGCCTTGCAAGATGCAAAAGAGTACACCAAGTTGAAGACTGAGATTTTGGCGTGCTTAGGAGTGACTCTGACTGACATGATGCGGGTGTACCACTGGGCCTATTGCAGTGACAAATCTTCCCGGTCCCGAATGTTTTACCTCCTACACTTGGTCCAAAAGTGGTTGCAACCGGAATCTTCCTCTCCAGCACAGATAGTGGCGAGGATTGTGATGGACAGGTTCATACACTCCCTTCCAAGGCTGGTGCAATCCTGGGTTGCCCAGGGAGATCCCCATAAAGCCAATGACTTTGTGAGGTTGGTAGAAAGGTGCCAGGCGGTCAAGAGTGCTTTGGGGAAGTAAGGGGTGGGAGCATCTCCATACTGTGGTTCCCAACAGGGGGGATGGACACCCAAAAGAGGGGAAATAGAACCACATCTGGGGGGCGTCCTAGAGTTCAGGAGGGGTCTGAGTTGCTACCAAAGGCCCCATCCAATAACTTAATTTGTTGGCGATGTCACACCCCGGGTCTAATAGTGGCCTGTTGCCCTATGACCAACGAGCCAGTAGACTGCAGCACATTACGACGCTACTTTGCATATCCTGCCTGCAGTGCTGTCTCTCCACGAGGCGTGGGACCGCAGGCATGCCCCGTGTCAGTGAATGGAGCGCAAATGACTGGTCTGTTCGATTCTGGGAGTTTGGTAACCCTAGTAGGGCCATAATTCCTCATAGTCTGATTCTGCAGAAAAAAGTGGACATCTACTGTATCCATCGAGATGCTAAGGACTACCCTGTGGTCCTAGTGGTCATAGGCACAAACTGTAGCACCGAGTCCCATGAGGTGGGCGTAGTCAAGGACCTGTTGCACCCTGTTATAATAGGGCAGGACTTTGCCTTGTTTTGGGACTTGTGGGAGAAAGGGAGGAAGCCGGGTTGCCCAGACCACAACCAGGTTGCTCCTAAAAAAACCTCGTCGCAGGCCGCAACTGACAGTTTTCCCTTTCATGTGCTTGTTGGGGGTGAGGATGAGGCAGCATCCCTGAGCTGGAGGTGGGGAAACTTTGGAAACGCCCAGCTCAGGGACTGAACTCTAAAAGATGTGTTTAATAATGTCACTGTTCTGAATGGTGTTGCTCAAGAGTCTATGGCTGATACCTGATATCCGTACTGTGCTGGAATTGGGGAGTTAATATGACAGGTCACGAAGCTCAGAAGAGAGGTAATCGATCAGTTACTAGTGCCAGGGCCGTACAGATGCAGGGTGTTAGATATGGCCAATGCACATGTCTTAGGTGGTCATCTGGAGGTAGAAAAAACCCAGGAAAGAATCTTCCAGAAGGTCTACTGGCCCAGTTGTCACCGAGAGATTGTGAATTACTGTAGGTCCTGTCACACCTATCAGCTGACCTCCCCTGTGGCTCACTTCCGTAGCCCTTTAGTGCCACTACCTGTCATTGAGGTCCCAATCGATCGCATCACCATGGATCTAGTGGGACCCCTGGTCAAGTCCGCCAGAGCACATCAGTATATCTTGGTGGTACTGGACAACGCTACATGTTACCCGGAGGCTGTACCACCACGAAACTCCTCTGCCAAGTGCATAGTCCAGGAGCTAGTCCACATCTTTTCTAGAATGGGGTTACCTAAGGAGATCCTAACGGACCAAGGGACCCCATTTATGTCAAGGGGGATGAGGGAGTTGTGAAAAATCCTGCAAATCACACAACTCAGGACCTCAGTCTACCACCCCCAGACAGACGGCTTAGTGGAGAGGTTTAATATAACCTTGAAGGCCATGTTGAAGAAGGTCGTAGAGAAAGACGGCCGGGACTGGGACTGTCTACTGCCGCACCTTCTGTTTTCTATTAGAGAAGTCCCACAGGCCTCTACTGGCTTCTCCCCATTTGAGCTGTTATATAGCTGACAGCCCCTTGGACTCCTGGATGTAGCAAAGGAGGGTCTACACCCTACAGGATTGTAATGGAACATGTGGCCCAGATGGAAGAGAGGATTGCTGAGGTGTTGCCTATTGTGAAAGAGCACCTCCTAAAGCACAAGAGGCACAGTCAAGGGTGTACTAAAGATCGGCGAGGGTGAGACACTTCCACCTTGGCAATTGGGTACTAGTGCCTACGGTGGAGAGCAAATTCCTGACCAAGTGGCAGGGCCCCTATGAAGTTCTTGAAAAGCTTGGCAATGTCAACTATAGAGTCCACTAACCAGGGAAAAGGAAGCCCTACCAGGTGTACCACGTCAACCTGATCAAGCCATGGCGACATAGGGAGTTTGTGGAAGCTCCTGTTTGGTGGCGAAGACCAAAGCCCACGTGGAGGAAGTCAAGCTGGCAAAGTTGCTGTCACATGCCCAGAAGCCACAGTGCCGAGAGTTGCTACAGCGGAACTGAGACCTGTTCTCAGAACTACCAGGGTGTACTCGGATCATAGAGCATGAGTTTCTTCCGGGTCATCCTGTCCAAGTAAATATGAAGCCGTATCGGATTCCTGAAGCCCACCGAGAGGTGATTGCAAAAGAGGTGAAGCGGATGCTGAGCATGGGAGTCATTGAGGAGTCCAGGAGTGGCTGGTCCAGTCCCAAAGTCTTAGTGCCAAAACCAGATAGAGAATGTCAGTTTTGCAATGACTATAGGAAACTCAACAAAGTCTTGAAGTTTAACACCTACCCAATGCCCAGTGTAGATGAACTGTTTGAAAGATTGGGGCCAGCCAGGTATATTATCACCCTTGACCTCGCTAAAGGAATTGGCAAATACCCATGTCCCAAGATGCCAAGGAGAAGACGGTCTTCTCAACGCCAGATGGTTGATTCTACTTCACAAGGATGTCGTTTGGGTTGCTAGAAGCCCTGGCTACCTTCCAGAGGACCATGGACTTGATTCTAGCTCCCCACAAGAAGTATGCAGCAGCCTACTTGGATGACATTGTGATCTATAGCCAGGATTGTGGAAGCCATCTGAGCAAAGTCCAGGCGATACTTGATTCTTTAAAGAAGGCAGGGTTTTCTATAAACCTGAAGAAATGTGCCATGGGCATTGAAGAAACCAAATACTTGGGTTATGTCGTAGGGAGAGGTGAAATAAAGCCCCAAATAAAGTCGACGTGATCAAGAGTTGGCCACAACCCCTCTCAGGGAAACAGGTCAAAGCGTTCCTAGGCATCGTGGGCTATTACCGCCAGTTCATCCCTAACTTCGTCATGATAGCGGCCCCTTTGACAGACCTCCTTACAGGGACAAAGTCGGTTATGGCTAAGTAATCTCCAGAAGCTGAGACTGCCTTCGCGGAACTGAAGGTAGCTCTGTGTAAACAGACAGTTATGGTGGCACCGGATTTCTCAAATAAGTTTGTGGTCCAGACAGACATGTCAGATGTCGGGCTGGGTGCTGTCCTATCACAGGAAGTGAATGGGGAAGAGCATCCCATAATGTATTTAAGTCAGAATGTGACATCCTGTGGGAAGAATTACTCCATTGTGGAAAAGGCCATCAAGTGGGTGTTGGACACTTCAAGATACTACCTCTTAGGCAGGAAGTTCAGGCTAGTGTCAGACCATGCCGCACTAAGGTGGATGAGGGACAAGAAGGGGAACGATGCCGGAGTGACCAGATGGTCCCTAGCCCTTCAGGATTTTAGCTTCCATGCAGAGCATAGGCCCGGGAAACTGCATGGCAATGCTGATGCACTGTCGAGGGTCCACTGCTGTCGAGGTGGTGACTCTGCACCGTATGCCCCCTCTACTCCAGACTCATACACAGGTATATAGACTATTCTATACCCGCCTATATTGGTTTATTATTATGGAATAGTTTATACGTTAGGAGCTATTTCCATCATTGCCCCTCTCTTGCATCCTGTGGTTCTTTTGCACAATATTTATTTACACCCCATATCTAATACATATAGTCTGTATTGATATACACCTGGTTTCTTATTGTTTTATTTATATGTGTAATATATATATATATATATATATATATATATATATATATATATGTATATATATATACACATATACATAATGGGTATGGAAAGTATTCAGACCCCTTGTGATCCTCCTTGAGATGGTTCTACTCCTTCATTGGAGTCCAGCTGTGTTTAATTAAACTGATAGGACTTGATTTGGAAAGGCACACACCTGTCTGTATAAAGGCCCCGTCACACTAAGCGATGCAACAGCGATCCCGACAACGTTACGACCTGTCAGGGATCGTTGCTGCATCGCTAATACATCGCTGGTGAGCTGTCAAACAGGCAGGCTCACCAGCGATCAGGGGAGCAGCGATATCGTGGAAAGAATCGTTCCACGATGTCCTGCTCCCGTCACCAGCCTGCTGCTTAAGCAGGAGCAGGCTGGTAACTATGGTAAACATCGGGTTACTAAGTGCGCGTGTGCCCCTAGTAACCCGCTGTTTACCATGGATACCACTCTGCTACGGTGCGCGGGAGCCTCCGCGCACCGTAGCAGAGTGGTATCCATGGTAAACAGCGGGTTACTAAGTGCGCGCGTGCCCCTAGTAACCCGATATTTACCATGGTTACCAGCCAGATCTTTGGTCCCGCTGGTCACACACAGCGATGTGTGCTGGCCAGCGGGAGGCCAACGACCAAAAAATGGTCCAGGACACTTTGCAGCGATCAGCGACCTCACAGCAGGGGCCTGATCGTTGCAAAGTGTCACACATAGCGACATCGCTGGTGAGGTCGCTGGTGAGTCACCAAAACCGTGACACAGCAGCGATCTCGCTAGTGATATCACTATGTGAGACGGGGGCTTAAGACCTCACAGCTCACAATGCATGTCAGACCAAATGAAAACCATGAGCTCAAAGAAACTGCCCAAGGAGCTCAGAGACAGAATTGTGGCAAGGCACAGATCTGGCCAAGGTTACAAAATAATTTCTGCATTACTCAAGGTTCCTAAGAGCACAGTGGCCTCCATAATCCTTAAATGGAAGAAGTTTGGGACCACCAGAAGTCTTCCTAGACCTGGCCATCCAGTCAAACAAAGCAATCGTGGGAGAATATCCATGGTGAGAGAGGTAAAGAAGAACCCCAAAATCACTGTGACTAAGCTCCAGAGATGCAGTAGGGAGATGGGAGAAAGTTCCACAAAGTCAACTATCACTGCAGCCCTCCACCAGTCAGGCCTTTATGGCAGAGTGGCCCGACGGAATCCTCTCCTCAGTGCAAGACAAATGAAAGTCCGCATAGAGTTTGCTCAAAAACACATGAAGGACTCCCAGACTATGAGAAATAAGATTCTCTGGTCTGATGAGATGAAGATAGATCTTTTTGATGATAATTCTAAGCGGTATGTGTGGAGAAAACCAGGCACTGCTCATCACCTACCCAATACAATCCCAACAGTGAAACATGGTGGTGGCAGCATCATGCTATGGGGGTGTTTTTCAGCTACAGGGACATGACGACTGGTTGCAATTGAAGGAAACATGAATGCGGCCAAGTACAGAGATATCCTGAGTGAAAACCTCTTCCAGAGTGCTCTGGACCTCAGACTTGGCCGAAGGTTCACCTTCGAACAAGACAATGACCCTAAGCACACAGCTATAATGACAAAGGAGTGGCCTCACAACAACTCTGTGACCATTCTTGACTGGTCCAGCCAGAGCCCTGACCTAAACCTAATTGAGCATCTCTGGAGAGACCTGAAAATGGCTGTCCACCAACGTTCACCATCCAACCTGTCGGAACTGGACAGGAACTGCAAGGAAGAATGGCAGAGGATCCCCAAATCCAGGTGTGAAAAACTTGTTGCTTCATACCCAAGAAGACTCATGGCTGTACTAATTCAAAAGTGTGCTTCTACTCAATACCGAGCAAGGGGGCTGAATATTTATGACCATGTGATATTTCAGTTTTTCTTTTTTAATAAATTTGCAAAAATTTCTAGATTTCTGTTTTTTTTCCTGTCAAGATAGGATGCAAAGTGTACTTTAATGAGAAAAAAAATGAACTTTTTAGAATTTATCAAATGGCTGCAATGAAACAAAGAGTGAAAAATTTAAAGGGGTCTGAATACTTTCTGTACCCACTGTATGTATATATATGTATTCTGGTGGCAATGGTATATATTCCATTGATTTGTACTGTACATTTGCATGTGGGAAACACATGTTGTTCAGCGCTTTCTCCTGGTTGCTTTGTTCCCACCCCTATTCGTATTTTAGCTTGATCCATTAAAATTTGTTATATTTTAGCATACTCTGGTCTTCCTTTTGGTTCTATATCATTGGTTTTCTGTGTTTTAGTTACCGATTGGTCTATACAGTCCTTTTTAAACAAGCACCCTGACTAGGTAGTGTATGTATGTATGTATATATACATGTGTGTGTGTATATATATATATATATATATATATATATATATATATATAATATATATACATACATGCATGCATGCATACATACATACATACATACATACATACACACACACAGTGTTATACTTAATACATTTCCTTCTCAGAACTGATTATTCTTCTTCTAATCTTCATGTGTATCGTCATTTTCGAATTTTGAGTTTTTTTGCTTATTGATAGCCAAGCCCGCCAGCTTTGGGCAGAGGAGGGTATGTAAGATGGCCACCGGACAGGTCCTCGAGGTTGTTAACTTCGGTGATGTAAACCCAGAAAAGCATGCTCCAGCACATATAGTACTGAAAGGGTTAATAGGACGTATGAGGGCCGCTTTTATGAGCAGTCATAAGAGATTGGTGGGAATGGCTGCTCACATATCCCCACCCCGGGGGCGTGGTTTGGTAAATAAAATGGAGACCAATTGTCTCATTCTGTGTCTGGAGATATGTGGATCTCCAGGATGCTGGTCTGTGCTAAACACCTAAGGATTTGAAACTGACCTGAGCGGTCGAACCCGCAACATTGTATGGACATTTTACTTTGTATTTCCACTTTGTGCCGGCAAAGGGTGTTTTAGTTTTGCTACCTGAGCAGTTTATGCTGTCTGAATAAACTAGCCTGGATTTCAATGAAAATGCTTCCTGTGCCTACCTCAGCCGCAGCCGAGTGAGTACCAAACCGTACAATAGCTATACAATATTAGTGTCTGCTATACAAGGAGTAATGCTGCATTCAGGATAAATTGTTTAATAAATTGTGCAGTCTAAATATTAGGGCTGAAGTAACATTTTAGCTGAATGGAATTTGACTAAATGGAATTATTAATTTTTTTTTCTTATATTTTCATTAATGCAAAGCACCTCAAGGAATAGCAAACCTCTTGTATGCTTTGAAACCTCCATTCTTTAAATTGGGGTGTTTTTTAGGGGGTTACAATAAAAGGCCCTTCAAAGTCACTTCAAAAGTGAATAGGTCCATAAAAGTGCAGTTTATTTTAAATTTCCTTGGAAATATGAAAAATTGCTGCTAAAATTGTAACCCCTTCATGACCTTTGACATACCTATACGTCCTGATCGGGAAGGGATTCCCAACCACTGACATACAGTAACATCATGACGATTGTGCCGGGCCCAGGGGCTGTGCCCTCACCATCATCGTCGGGAGCTTGGCTTAAGTGATAGCAGAGCCTCGGCTGTCACTGTCAGGAGCATTGCCCTCACCATTCCCAGCTTTTTAACCCCTTAAATGTCATTATCAATAGAAATAACAGCATTTAGAAGGCTTGAGGAGGGAGAGGGCTCCCTCTCCTACGTGATCTGCATCGGGTGCCATCATACACTGGGAGATCCCCTGAGGTGCCATAACAGCCTGAGGACCCCATTTTACAAAGTACACCTCTCAGTGAACTCATCTAGGGGTGCAATGATCATATTAACACCATGGGTGTGTCACAGAATTTTATACCATTGGGCAGTGAAGAAAAAATAATTACATTTTTATCTCAAATATTTTGTTTAGCCCCAGATTTTACATTTTAAATGGGGTTAATGGATACAACTGGCCCCTAAAATGTGGCCCACAATTTCTGCTGAATGTGGCAATACCTCATATGTGACTGTACAGTAGTGCTTAGCCACACGGCGACACTCGGGAAGGACGGAGCGCTATTTGACTGCTGGAGTATAGGTTTTCCTAGAATAGTTTGCGGACTCCATATACAGAGACCCTAAATGCTAAAAGAGCAGAATACCCCCCCTCAAGTGACCCCATTTTGTAAGTTATACCCCTGCCAAACATGTGGATGGTAAATCTGATGTAGGCACACACTGGAGCTCTGGAGGGCGGGGGTGGGGGGTAGCATTAAAATTTCGGAGCACAGAATTTGCTATATTTCTTTTGGGGGCGAGGAGTTATTTCACTTTTCCAGTGCCCTTGTGCTACCAGTAACGTGGAAGCACCCTATATTTACATTGACAGATGAAACCAGGGGAGGAGTCCTGAGGAGATAATTTGCATATTCCCACTGCATTTTGGGATAAGTGAAGAGTCTCCGCGAGCTCAAAGAACACTGGATTTTGGCCGTTGGAGCTGAAAGGAGGACATCGGTAAACCGAATTTTGGAGCGTATTTCACTGTTTTCATAACACATTAACAATAAGAACATGGAAGAGTCCAGGAGCCATTTGGTGAGCTGCATATCCTGATACATGTTCACATACTTGCCAGGGAAAAGCCAAACTTCACATGCCAGAAATGCAAGCTTGTGTCCCTGTTGGAGGAAAAGTTGCGAAATCTAGAAGAGAGGTTAACTACCTTGAAAATCATTAAGGAAGGTGAAGAGTTCTTAGACAGAGGATAATTATCCCTTCATGATACAGGAAGAGAAGAAATTCGAACTGCACCTGATGAAACAGAGGAATGGAAGCATGTGACCCAGAGAAGCAGGAGTATCGAGAGGCAGTCAGCACCCATACTGCTCAGGAACCAGTACCAGGCTCTCACACAGGAGAACCATGAAGAAATACAGCAAGATAAGACTTTGCCCACAATGAATAACCTTGTAAGCCCTCAGAATCCTCCTGGATAGAGAAAGAAAATGTTGTGAAGGAAAAACGGAGAGTGGTGGTCATGGGGGATTCCCTGTTGAGAGGAACAGAGGCCGCTATCTGCAGACCAGACATAACCTCAAGAGAAATGTGCTGTCTTCCAGGAGCAAAAATTAAAGATGTGTCTGACAGGATATCAAGACTTTTCAGACCTACAGATCACTACCCATTCCTGCTAATACATGTGGGGACAAATGACCCTGCAAGAAAGGACCTGGAAACCATCTGCAGTGACTTTGAAGACTTAGGCAAGAAAGTGAAAGAATTGGGAGCGCAGGTGGTCTTCTCATCCATCCTCCCAGTGGATGGCCATGGAACAATGAGGTGGAATAAGATTCTACAGGTGAACAACTGGCTACGTCGATGGTGCTGTCAACAAGGATTTGGATTTCTGGATCACGGAATGAATTATCTATATGATGGACTACTTGCTAGAGATGGGGTGCCCCTTACGAAGACTGGAAAACATGTATTTGGAAGTCGCCTTGCTACACTCATCAGGAGAGCTTTAAACTAGATCAATGTGGGAAGGGAAGCAAAAGGCCAGAAAAAGCCATACAGCTGACAAATACTATTGAGATCTCTGCTATTGGAAGCGGAAAGGAAGAACAAAGACAAAAAAATCTAAGTGATAAAAATATGGGAGGAAGAGAAACCAATCACAAACTAAAATGTTTTTATACAATTGCACAAAGCATGGGCAACAAACAAGGAGAATTGGAACTACTAACGCAGGAAAAGAAATATGATGTCATTGGAATCACTGAAACTTGGTGGGACGATACACATGATTGGAATACAAGGCTAAAAGGATACAACTTATTTGCAAGAAGCAGACTTGATAAACGAGGAGGAGGTGTCGCATTGTATGTTAGAAAAGAGTATATCTGCAGAGAGATTGAAGCAGAGACTGGGAGTTCTGTGGAAAGTGTTTGGGTAAGAATACAAGGAGAGAACAACGGAAAGGACACCATTGTAGGCATTTACTACAGGCCACCTGGGCAAGCTGAAGATATGGATGAACTCTTTATGTATCAAATGACCAAGTTCTCCAAAAAATATGACGTAGTGGTCATGGGAGATTTCAACTATCCATACATTTGTTGGGAATCTCTCTCAAGTAAAACTAACAGGTCAAGCAAATTCTTATCCTCTCTTGCTGACAACTTTATCTTCCAAAAGGTAGGGGAGAAAACAAGGGGATCTGCTACTTTGGATCTAATCCTTATAAACAGGGAGGAAATGGTTGAGGAGATAAAAGTGGCTGGGACCCTAGGAAGCAGCGATCATGCTATTATAGAATTTTGGATAACTAGAGGAGGAAGACATGTGAAGACTCAAACTTCAAGGTTAGATTTTAAATAGGCAGATTTTAAGAGACTCAGAAAGAGAATAGGAGGGATCCAATGGCTGGATGTCCTTAAGGACAAAAATGTCCAGGAAGGATGGGAAATTTTTAAAAATGAGATTCTCAAAGCACAATCGTTAACAATCCCGAAAAGTAGGAAGAATGGGAAGCATTTAAGGAAACCAGGATGGATGAACACAGAACTTAAACACATGCTAAAAAGAAAGAAAGAAATGTTTATCAAATGCAAAGAAGGAGTCATATCTAAAGAAGATTATAATGCAGTCTGCAGATCCTGCAGGGCACGTATCAGGTCAGCTAAAGCTGACAATGAATTAAGGCTTGCAAGAGATGTCAAAAGCAATAAAAAAGGATTTTGGGGGTATGTCAAAAGTAAAAGAAAAGTCAATGATGCTATAGGATTTTTACAGGATGAAAATGGTGAAATGGTAAGAAAGGATGTTGAGAAGGCCGAACTTTTTAATTCCTATTTTGCATCTGTTTTCTCTCAGAAAGAAAATGGAACATCAACTGATCTTCACTGTCCTATTAAAGGAATTGAAGAATCCAGGTTATCTGTAAACAGAAAGATTGTGAGGGAATATTTAGCTAACATAAATGAGTTCAAGTCTCCAGGTCCAGATGAATTAAACCCCAGAGTACTGAAGGAGATCGTAGAAGAAATTTTAGAACAACTCTCCATAATCTTTGAAAATTCTTGGAGAACAGGAGAAGTCCCAGAAGACTGGAGAAGAGCAAATGTTGTTCCTATCTTCAAAAAGGGGAAGAAAGTGGACCCAGGGAACTATAGGCCGGTGAGTCTGACTGCTATACCAGGAAAGATCTTTGAACAAATTATTAAACAACATGTATCTATGTACCTGGATAAGAATGAAGTGATTAACCAGAGTCAGCATGGGTTTGTAACTAACAAATCAAGTCAGACTAACTTAATTTCCTTCTATGACAGAATCACTGACTGGGTGGATCAGGGAAATTGTTAAGGGGACGGTTGCAAACAACTTTTATTCAATAATGGAAAGCAACCTTACACAGGGTCCGCGATGCAGCCTGGTGGACTGCGGCCAAACACCTTCCGGGTGAGAAGGTAAAACAACCAACTTAAATAACAATCCCTTCCGTGTTACTGCACACCGGAACGGGAATAGGGATTCGCACTATCTCCGTTAGCAGCACGAGAGATGTGCGATAAATAATATATCTGTAGCCCTGTTAACTGCACAGGGACTACACAGCAGACGCTAGGATGCGTGTGTGACTCACGTCGGCGAATATGTGCTCCCAGCCGGCGTGCTACCGCACTGAGGAGTATCTCTCCACGTGGCTTACAGGCGGTGCTGGGAATAGGGTGTCTGCAGACTGCTCGGGGTGTATGGCGACCCCTTTGTCGGAGCCAGACTGTCAGATGAAGCTACCTGCCTATTTCATCTAAGCCTGCCTATTTCCACTAAACCTGCCTGCCAGAAACTAAAGCACACGTGGAGCCCAAAAGACCAAGCGTCCACACAACACCATCACAGCTCAATGATCAGAGCGCGCCGCCATGTTTGTGGGCGGGCTATTTAAAGATTAAGCCCTGCCCACCGTCGCACTATTGGTGACGTCACCCGCAACCAATCAGGCGGCGCCAGGTCACCGGATCAGCTGACTCCCAAACCACCAATCACGGTCCACCATGTCACAGGCATGCTCAGTGCAGAGAATCCTGGACTTAAGCTTTAGCAGCCCTGTTTCCCTCCGCAACCTATCCTTCATGTTGCTAGGAACAAAGACCCAAGAGACAACCTGTACGTCTCGTGCACCAGCTAGGCGTTGGGACTGATGATGATGTTGAGCAGCATCATCCCTGGCTGGACTGGAATGGGAGACTACAGAATCCACTGATGGTTCTGAACCCATTTCAAATCCAGCAAACACCCGATGCCTAACAGAAATGGCGTAGATATAGTATATCTTGACTTCAGCAAAGTATTTGACAAAGTATCTCACACCATCCTTATTGAAAAAATGACCAAGTATTGAAAGGACAAGGCAACTGTTAGGTGGATTCATAACTGGCTTAGTGATCGGACTCAACGGGTGGTTGTAAATGGCTTCACATCCAGCTGGATGAATGTCTGAAGTGGGGTACCACGGGGCTCTGTCCTGGGACCTGTATTGTTTAACATCTTTATCAATGATTTAGATGAAGGAATTGAGGGTAAACTGATTAAATTTGCTGATGACACAAAGCTAGGAGGGATAGCTAACACAAGAGAAGAGAGAGGATTCAAAAAGACCTAAATAAACTGGAGCAGTGGGCAGCAAGTAACAGAATGTTTTTTAACAGGGAAAAATTCAAAGTACTACATCTGGGCAATAAAAATGAAAAAAGCATGTACAAAATGGGAGGAATAGAGCTAAGCAACAGTACATGTGAAAAATACTTAGTTATACTAATAGATCATAGACTGAACATTAGTAAACAGTGTGATGCAGCAGCTAAAAAAGACAAATACAATTCTGGGATGTTTTAACAGAAGCATACAATCTAGATCATGTGAAGTCATTATCGGACTTTACTCCTCCTTGTTCAGACCTCATCTGGAATACTGTGTCCAGTTTTGGGCACAACATTTTAAAAAAGACATCGACAAACTGGAGCAAGTTCAGAGAAGAGCGACCAGAATGGTGACCGGTCTGCAACCATGTCCTATGAGGAACGGTTGCAGGATTTGGGAATGTTTAGCTTGCAAAAAAGAAGACTGAGAGGAGACTTAATAGCTGTCTACAAATATGTCAAGGGCTGTCACATTGTAGAAGGATCATCTTTATTCTCATTTGCACAAGGAAAGACTAGAAGCAATGGGATGAAACTGAATGGGAGGAGACACAGATTAGATATTAGAAAAAACTTTTTGACAGTTAGGATGATCAACGAGTGGAACAGGCTGCCATGAGAGGTGGTGAGTTCTCCTTCATTGGACGTCTTCAAGCAGAGGCTGGACAGATATCTGTCTGAGATGATTTAGTGAATCCTGTTTTGAGCTGAGGGTTGGACCAGATGAGCCAGGAGGTCCCTTCCAACTCTACAATTGTATGATTCTATGAATCTGAGTATTTTGTTTGTTTTATAGATAGATTTGAAGCTTTTATTGGGAACATTTTACATAACATTTTGGATCATATTTATCCGGTGCTCTATGCTGAGCACTTATTTTGAAGTTTCCATTGAAATCTCTGGGTGACGTGATTCAGGTGACACCCCCCAGTGGATCCATTCATTATAATGAGGCAGCAGAGTTACTCTTCTGGGCTCCATCTTACCTCTGTTCAGCGTTGTCCTACTTTTCAGAGGTGTACAAAACTGCGGCCGATCGCGCATTTATGCACACCTAAAAAGACGGACAATACCGACTCACAGGCCAGACGGCATCCAGTGTTGCCATCTGCCTTGTTTTAGGGAATCGTCCTCTGGGACAGTCATGTAAGGGCTTGTTTTTTGCGGGACGATTTGACGTTTTTATTGGTACCATTTTTGGTCACATGTCATTTTTTGATTGCTTTCTATTCTAAATTTGGGGAGGGAAAATAAACAAAAACTGGCAATTCAGGAATTGTGTTTTTTTTTTTTTTTTTTTTATGCCGTTCCGCGTGTGGTAAAATTGATAAGGCAGAGTTATTCTTCAGCTCTGTACGTTTACAGCGGTACCACATTAATAGCGTTTTTATACAAAAAATATATATATATTTTGCATCGCTTTATTCTGAGAGCTATAATTTTTTTATCTTTCCACTGATGGGGCTGTATGGCGGCTTGTTTCTTGTGGGACAAGATGACGTTTTCAGCGGTACTAATTTTATATATATTTGTTTTTTTTATCGTGTTTCATTCCCCTTTTTTTTCCCAGTGGCATGGTGATAAAGCATCGTTAGCCTCGTTTTTTTAAGTTTTTTTTGTGCGGCGTTCACTGAATGGGTTAACTAGTGTGACACTTTTATAGGTCGGGTTGTTCCAGACTCGGCAATACCAAATATGTGTACTTTTTTTTATTTTATTTATTTTTTACATAAAAATGTGTATTTATTAGTGAATATTTTTTTTAAATTATTATTATTTATTTAATTTTTTTACATATTTTTACACATTTTTTGCCATTTATTTTTTACTTTTTACTTAGTCCCTTTATGGGACCTTCACTTGTTTCTCTTTGATCACAGATATAATGTATTGCAATGTACTAGATTGCAGTGCATTCATTATACCTTTAGTGAAAGCTCCTGAGCCCATGCTGTGAGCATGGTTTCAGCAGCTTTCCGTAGCTTGGTGACCCGGGGGTCGTCATGACGACCCCTGGTCACCATGGCAATGATTGGGCCCCACGACATCGCAGGGCCACCGATCTGTCAGCGGATTTAACAGCCAGGGGTGGTGCTGACACGGCTACTAGCTGTTTAGTGCCGGAGCTCAGCCACTGGCGGTGCTGAACTCCGGCACTGATCGGGCTGGAGACGCTGATATTTCAGCATCTTCTGCACGATCATGCTGAGATCGGTCAGTCAGATTGACTGACCGATCGCAGCGATCTAGGTGTGCGGACCGACCATATGGCTCCCTGCACCCCATCTTGTGCTGCTCAGCTGTCATAGATAGCTGTCCACACTTATCTGTCACTGCGTGTTTACACGCTGTGACAGTTTAAAGCCATAACGGACACTGCACGGCAAGGAGCATTAACTTACACCTGCTCATGCCGTGCAGTGTCCGTCATTGGGCGTTATGGGGTTAATACCGCTGTCAAGTGTGATGGTGACATGTAACAGACTTTAACATAATGGCCATCAGTTCTAATGAACATGGGGCCACCGTGCAGTATGAATGCACATTGACGAAGGGTTACCTTGACTGCCGGATGACCACTTTAAAAAAATACATATATGGCTCTCAGAATATGGTGACAAAAGCCAAATTGTTTTTGTAAATGTTTTTATTTTATTTTTAATTAGTAAATCATGAACAGAAATATATAGATTTGGGATCCCGTAACCATACTGACCCATAGAGCAAAGGTAACAGATCACCACCTGATTACCACAAAGTAAGCGGCGCTAGTACAAAACCTTGAAAAAGAAAATGTGGAATTACAGTTTTTCTCCTCACCGTTTCCACTTATTTCATAGAATAAGTTGTGTTCTGCAAAAAACAAGCCCTCTTGCGGCTATGTCGAAATATTAGAAAGGTTATGGTTCTTGTTACAAGGAGAGGAAAAACTAAGTTACAATATCCTGGGGAAAAGCTCTGTGTCTGCCTCCTGAAAACCTCCAGCTCAGGGTTTGTTACCCGACCGACGACATGTTTAACAGATTCCTTTGACTAAACCACCCTTCACATGTCCATATAATACCGGTACTGGAAAAATGGTACCGGTGTCATAAGTATTTTGGATCAGTGTGTCATCCGTGTGCCATCAGTGTTCCATCCGTGTGCAATTCATTTTTTTTCCACCATGACTTAAATATCAATTCCAAAGCTTCTCCTATACTTTGCAGTGTTAAACATGTACAGCACACGGTTGTCACAAGGATGTTTCACACAGAGCCAGAAATGTGTATTGGCCCTTGTAATCCATGCGGACGGGTCTCATGCAAAGATCTCCATAGATTATGATAGGTATGTGTGCATACGTGTCTTCAGTGCATGTGAAAGCGAATGCCACACGTGCTGAAAACATGTACATGTGAAGGAAGCTTTACACACTGTGTGAACAAGTATGAAAAGTCACCTCTTAATCATTGAATTAAGGTTTTCTCTTTTGGTTCATTGCCATGGGTATAAAATCCAGCATCTAAGCATGTAGTCTGCCTGTGCGAACAGTTGTGATAAAATGGCTCGTTCTAAAGAGCTCCCTGAATTCAGCATCTTGCTGTCATATGTTGTCACAAGTCAGTTCATGAAAGTTCAAATAAGACATGGCTGGGTGAGTTTGGTGTGGAAGAACATGACTGACCCTTCAAGAGACCTAACCTCAACTCCATCAGATAGATACCTTTTGGATTAACCAGAGATTACAAGCCAGGTCCCCTTGTCCAACATCAGTGTCTGACCTGATAACTGCTCTTCTGGAAGAATGGACAACAAATTGCACAGAAATATCCCCCAATTTTTTTTTTTAGAGTGGAAGCTTTATTAGCTGCAAAGGGAGATCAACTCCATGTTAATGACCCTGGATTTAAAAAGGAATGTCATAAAATTTCCTCCAGGAGTAATGTGTATGTATGCCAATAATTTTATCCCTACAGTTTGTAATAGGTTCTGCTTCTTCCATGGTGAGAGGTGGAGACTGCTTCTCTGATGATGTGTAAATCTGGAGGTGAATGAGAATCATAATCAGTTTTGTTATATATTTTAGGAAGGAAGTCCAGAATAAAAGGCTTAAAGCACCCAATAATTGAAGACAGTGAGGATGAGGAGGTGCAGCCAACGTAAGCACTAAATACGACTATCATTCGTTACATTGTATTGTAAGGCTATGTTCACATGTCTGGTAGTTATACCTGTTTTTGGATTTGTTAGGGGTGATAAAAAATGAAAAGATACAATGCAAAATTAGTTCATTCAAATAAGGACGGGAATGTCTTAAATTGTTTTCTTTTTTACTGCAATCTGTTTTTTAGCAGGATCATGTGCCGATTTGCCATGAGCGTTACCCGTTGGCCATCGCTCATAGCAGATGATCATTTTAACCATGTGTAGCACAAGTGATCGGATGAAAGCACCTTCAAGTCTTCTAAGGAAACTATTAAGGCCAGAAAAAAGTAAAAAAAAAAAATGTTGTTTTTTTTAAAAATATAAACGTTCAAATCACCCCCCTTTTGCCCCATTGAAAATAAATGAATAATAAAACTAAAATATACATATATTGCTGCATTCTGAATCGCCCGATCTATCAAGATATAAAAAGAATTAATCCAAATGGTAAACTGTGTAACGAGAAAAAAAATCAAAACACCAGAATTAAGTTTTTTTGGTCGCTGCAACATCGCAATAAAACGCAATCACAAGCGATTAAAACATTATATCTACCTAAAAATATTATCAATAAAACCTTCAGCTCAGCGTGCGAAAAATAAGCCCTCACCCAGCCCCAGATCCTGAAAAAGGGAGACGCTACGGGTCTCGGAATATGGCGCCATTATAATTTTTTTTACAAACTTTAGAATTTATTTCACCACTTTAAAAAAAATAACCTATTCATGTTTGGTATCTGCAAACACATAATGACCTGGAGAATCATAATTGCAGGTCAGTTTTAGCATTTAGTGAACATGGTAAAAAAAAACAACAACCAAGAGACAAGTGTAGAATTATACTTTTTTTTGCAATTTTGACGCACTTTTGAATTTTTTCCTTTTTCTCCAGTACATGACATTGTAAAACCAATGATGTCGTTCAAAATTACAATTCGTCCCAGAAAAAATAAACCATCACAGGGACATATTAAAAAATAAAAAAGTTATGCCTCTGGGAAAAAGGGGAGCGAAAAACGGAAAATCCCAAGGTCGTGAAAGGGTTAAAGGACAGAAATCCTCAACTATATTGATTGTATTGATTGAACAGTACCACCACATACCACCATAGCATTACTGAATCTCTCTATACCATGTGTGGTTAATACCGTAACTAATATTGCCATATAGTTACTAAATTATACTTTTATAACATGATTTTAGAACCACCATACTGTAACTGAAAAACAGCATCATATTGTGACTTTATCACTTGGGGTCTGAGCTGTTTTGATGCCCAGCGATCAAAAAGTTATTTAATTCTAAATGCCCTCAGACTCATGAGATAGAAGTTGGCTAAACCCGGTGATTTTGGCTTGAATCGGTTAGCTTCCTAACGTCTGTGGGGACAGGCCTGATTCTAGCTTTTTTTTTTGGTGCCCAAGGCGAAAATTCAAGTGGCACCCCTCCCAGCAGTTCATGGTATACCTGCAGTGAATAAACACAATCCCATCATTGTTTTTTAGGTTTTGCTTTTAAGATATTCATTATGTGGTAAAAGTGACGTGTGAACATGATTCTCCAGGTCTTTGTGATTACAGTAATCCCAAACTTTCAGAGATTCTTATTTTTGTTAAAAAAAACAACATTTAGCTTGTGATGCTCTTTTAAGGACCTGTTAGAACAATAAAAATATATCTATGAAGCTATGTGAGGGCTGTTTTTTGCATAGTAAGTTGAAATATTTTTTGCTATCAATTCAGGGTGCATACATTTGGATGGCTTTTTGCTGTAAGAGGTGTGGTGACAAAAAAAAGTAGTTCTTCTATTTTTTTTTCTCTTTACTGCATATGTTAGTTCTTTTTATATTTTGATAGATCAGACTTTTAAGGATGTGGACATACCAAATTTTTTTTAATTGTTTAATTTTTTTTTAATGAGGGAAGACCGCACCAGATCCATGATCATTAAATGAATACATCACCAGAACATTCCATCAGTACATGAATGGCACCAGCATCCTCATCAGTACTTAGATACAGCACCAAAACAACCATTAATACACTAATTCATTATTAGAACCATAATCGGTAATTGAATATAGCACTGGGACCATCATTATTAATTGAATACATCGCCAGAACCACCAACTGCACATGAATACAGTGAAGAGCAAAAGAGTATCAATGTTTTGAACTTTTGACTTTCAGGCTCCATATCTCACCATCCACTACTTATTTTATTGTGAGACTACCCTCATTTTATAGACAATCATCTTGTCTATCTCATATATAAACTTGATTTGCAACTATTTGGCATATGATTAATTATGCAGATTCTTGTCATGTCACTGCACTGTTACTGTTTTGCTCCTAAAAATCTAAATACAATTTTTTATTATTTTATTAGTATTTTGTAAATCCACCTTTGGCTTTCCACACTGCCTGAATCCTTCTGGGCATGCTCTCGATCAGATTCAAACATGTCTTGACCGACATCTAATTCCGGGTCTCTTTTACATGTTCCCAGTTGGTGCATGCTCTTCGACTCGCTTGGATATGTATATAGTTTTTTATTCCATTCTACCCACAAGTGTTAAATTGGATTAAGGTCTGAGGTCTGTGGGGGCCAATCCAGCCCTTCGACTTCATTGTCATTGAACCATTTATTTGCCAATCTCAACATATGCTTTGGTTCGTTGTCCTACTGGAACACTATGTTGTCCTTTTCATACCGATGGTACTCGAGTGTACAAAGTAATTCGTCTTGTAGGATACTCACATATAGCTCAGCATTGAGACCACCATCGATTCTGGTAAAGTATCCAACGCCTTTAGCTGTGAAACAACCCCATATCATCAGGCTTCCTTCACCGAACTTGACAGTTCCTTCAATTTCTCCATCCTTTAGCCCCATTTTCCTTTGTTTCTTCCAGACCCATTTTCACCCATCATAGCCTAGTCTATTGACTTTTGTCCCATAGCTCCAAACCACCCGTTTCCTATCTTCTACAGTTCACTTTTCATACCTTTTTGCAAACTTGTGTCGACGCTTCTTATGATGATATTGAAGTCGATGCTTCTTCATCTTTTTTTGAGCCACCATTCAAGACTTGTGTAACATGCGTTACACGGTGCTTGCATAGACATCTGTGATCTCACTATTACGAAACTTACAAGTCACTCCAGCCTGTGATATTGGAAGCAGACTTTGCATCCGTAAGTATGGCAAAAGAGGTGACGGGGAATGCATGATTGGAGCAGTAGGCTGGTACTCAAAAGGAGTTGGATATGCTGGAGACGTTGAAATGGTCTGGGAAGAAGCGCTCCCTGAAGGACGATACATTGCATACCGCATAGACTGCTCTTATCTAGGAGAGGCATCTGAGGTATCAGTGAGGAAGTGGTGGGTGCTGCCTTTCATGGTAATTGTAGGGTCTTGTGATGGTGTAGGTGTCTATCTGCCCTTTTTGACACCCACCTGGTTAGGTAAAATGCAATATCCAAGTAGTTGTTGGTGAATTAAGACCCATAAGAACAATGAACATTTCTTCACTCCACATTTGCAAGTACAACTCCCTCTACCTTGATGGTTTTATCATTTAAAATAGTATTTTTCTTTTCACTTTGACTCTTAACACAGACCTTGATTTGTATGTTTCTACAGAAAGAAATTCACAAGAAATGAGGAAACCCCTCCGTCGTCTTTTGTGGCTTTTGAAAGCGACGTTTTGTGAGTAATTTTGACAACATATAATAAGTTCAAGTTAAACTTCACTTAAAAGCTATGTTCACACATGTTGTGTTTTTTTTAGCATTTTTTGCTGCAGATTTTTATGCAAATTTTCAGCTGTGTTTTGCAGTACCTACCAGCAAAGTCTATGAGAAACCAGAATTCTCTGTTCACACATCATGCTTTTTTGTTGTTGCGTATTTTGTGCCTTGGTTGGGTTTTTGGAAAATAGAGCATGTCACTTCTTTCAGCATTTTTGTCAGTGTTTTTTCACCCATGGGAAATAATGGGTGGTTGTAAAGGGAAGTGTTCCAGGTTGTACATGTATATACGTATCTGCATGCTAGCCATGCTTGCAGATAAGTATACATGTATATATTGGCCCCACATCTCCCCATGTGTTTCAGTCTGTTTGCTGCTGGGGGAGGTTTCAATAGAATGTCCAGCCATGTGCTAAAACAGGTTTTGCGAGTATGGTTGGACATGAACAAAGATCTTAGCCAGTGGGCAGGGAATAATACATCATTTCCTGTGACATGAAGCTGGACACTGGCTGGACTTAAAACCCCAGAATGCACATGTGCTAGGGCCCCTTAGACTCTTGAAGATGGACATAACAACACATGGCTGAGTATCTCTCTTTCCCTGTAACTTCTTTACTTACTAGCCCTACATACCCTGTACTAACCCTCCTAGATATTGATAGATATATATAAGCAAAGTTAGTATAGTTGGGTGGGCCGATATTGCATGAGTGATTAGCAAACGTGGGTGGAAAATATATTAGATAATTGGGAATTGTGAATCCGTTTTGTGTACTGTGTTAGTGTGATACCTAGTAATATATTAACTGTAGACTTTTGTGTAATAAATACCTTTTATTAGCACACAATTTTTTCTCAGTTGGTATATAGTATAAGGCACAGATAACATTAGTGGAAATTAATTATTAATAGTCAAGTTTGATGTTAATAGTGAGGCTGAGTTCACACGATGCGTTTTTCATGCGTTTCCGCGGCGTTTTTGCAGTTGCGTAAACACCGCGGAAACGCATGAAAAACGCAGGTAGAAGGGCAGCAATGTTCCCCAATTGAAATCCGCATGTGCTGTGCCCATGATGCGGATTTTTCCGCAGCGTAAATGCTGCGGTCAAAAATCCGCAGCATGTCAATTAATTTTGCGGAAACGCTGCTCTTTTGCCGCCATTGACTTGCATTAGACCGCATGGAATCCGCATCACTGTATATGTTGATGCGCTTTTCATGCGGTCTAATGTGCGGATGGTATCCGGGTGTGGAGGAGAGGACTCTCATCCAGACCCAGGTACCATTAAAAAAAAAAGAATAAAATAAAAAATATATATATTCTCACCTTCTGACGGCCCGCGCTGCGTCCTGCCGGCTTCCCGCGCACTTCGCGGTTGAATGAAGGACCTTCGCTGACGTCAGAGTCATGTGACGGGTCACGTGACGCTGACGTCGGAAGGTCCTAAAGTCTTCACTGCCGGCAGCCGGGACCGATGAAGCAGGACACCGGGGGCCATCAGAGGGTAAAGTATATATTTATTTTTTATTTTTTGACATTCACACACTATATAAATCCATGCCGGTTGCATGGATTTATATAGTGTGAAGTTGACAAGCACTTTCCAAGTGATGCTAAAATCGCTCGGGAAGCACTTGTCAACCCGCATGCGGAAATGAAAGTGAAGACCGCTTCATTTCCGCATGTCCCTGGCAGGAAACCGCATGTACAATCCGCATGCTTTTTTTCCTGCCAGAAAGATGCAGAAACGCTCAGGAAAAAATCCTGAGCATTTCTGCATAGTGTGCACATAGCCTTAATATCGGACCTCAGTAGAGGTGTAGGAGAGTGCCCCCATTAATTACTGATATTTTGGAGGAAAATCACGTCCTTATACAGTGGTGAATAAAACGCTGAAAAAATGCACCAAAATTTGCAGCAGCATTTTTGATGGTGAAATAGAATGGGGTTCTTTTTTAACAGAACTTTATGTACATGCATAAATAGAGACAGGACAGTGAAAAAAATCGCTGAAAAAACTCACAAAAAATGCATCAAAAAACGCAGCAAAACGTTTTTGACGCAGCTGATTTCCTGCCAGAGATTGTGTTTTGATGCAGTTTTCTGAAGCTGAAAAACACAACATGTGTGAACACAGCCAAAGTAAAACTTAACCGGTTCCCGACCGCCCACTGTAGATAAACGTCCGCGCTGCCTGGACTCTGTGCAGCGCCGACGTTTAAAAACGGTGGGTGGTCGCGCAGCGCTCAGGACCCCCAGGGTCCTGCAAGCACTGCGATTCCGGTGCAGAGCGTTAGCTCTGACAGGGAACATCATCAGGCCCTGATTAGATCAGGTCCCGGTGATGTTAACCCTTTGCTGTCTTCTATATGCTGCGATCTATAGTGATCGCGGCAAATAGGAGACAGCAGGAGGAGAGGGGGTCGTCTTACTTACCTCCGAAGACCTCCGTTTCCTTTCAGGACCTGGGGTTGCTATGGCAGCTGGAGGTCACATGACCGCCTCCAGCTCTGCCATATATGGTGTCCTGTCTGGCTCAGCCTGCAAGCTGAGCCAGACAGGAGACTGACTGAAACAGTCAGTGAAGATCTCATGTAATGTAATACATGTCTATTACATTACATGAGATCAGTGATCAGAAAAATAAAAATTAATGTCCCATACAGGGACTAAGTAAAAATGTAAAAAAAAGTTAAAAAAAAGTTTTAAAACTATTAAAAAAAAATCACAAAATAAATAAAAATAAATAAATAAAATATTAAACCAATAAATCCATATATTTTTACAAAACCAAAAAAAGTACACATATTTGGTATCGCCGCGTCCGAAACAACCCGAGCTATAAAACTGTCACACTAATTAACTCCTTCTGTGCATACCGTAATAAAAATAAATAAAAAACGGAGCAAAAAAATATGCTTTTTCATCATATCGCCAAACAAAAAGTGGAAAAAAATGCGATCAAAAAGCAGAATAGAAATAAAAATGGTACCACTGAAAACATCATAAAAAAAAGCCGCCATACAGCTCCATCAGACGAAAAATAAAAAAGTTATAGCGCTCAGAATAAAGCAATGCAAAAAAAATATTTTTTTTCTATAAAATTGTTTTATTGTGTAAAAGCGCCAAAACATTAAAAAAAATACAGTAAGTGTAGTATCGCTGTAAACGTACTGACCCGAAGAATAACGCTGCCTGATCACTTTTACCACACGCAGAACGGCATAGAAAAAAACTCAAAAAACAATTCCTGAAGTGTTTGTTTTTGTTAATTTTACCTCCCAAAAAACGGAATAGAAAGCGATCAAAAAATGTCACGTACCCAAAAATGGTACCAATAAAAATGTCAACTCGTCCCGCAAAAAACAAGCCGTCACATGACTCTGTCGGCCGAAATCTGGAAAAATTATAGCTCTCAAAATATGGTGATGCAAAAACTAGATTTTGCAAAAAAAGCGTATTTTAGTGTGTGACAGCTGTCAGTCATAAAAACCCGATATAAATCTGGTATCTCTGTAATCGCACCGACCCGAAGAATAAAGTAATCTAATCAGTTATATCACACTAGGAACGGCGTAAAAAATAAATTAAACCAATTCTTCACCTGCTACTGATTTGTTTATTATGTCTCCCAAAGATCCCAGTAAGGCTCTGCTCATATTTATCCTGTGCTCTGCGCTGAGCACTTACACCAGAGTTTCCGTGTAAATCTCTGAAATACGTGATTCAGCCGGAACCCATGATGGAAGATTCCCTGTAATGAGGCAGATATAGGCCACTGTGGACGCTGTCTAGCCTGGGATCCCACGGTGTCATTTGTTTTAGGCGTGCATAAAAGTGCGGTTGGCCACAGTTTTGTGCACTTCTGAAAAAAAGGACACCGCTAAACAGAGGCCAGACGGAGTAGAGAGTAACTCTGCTGCCTCATTATAGTGAATGGATCCTGCAGGGGTTTCATCTGAATTACATCACTTGGAAATTTAGATGGAAACCCCGATGTAAGTGCTCAGCCTAGAGCGCCGGATAAATGTTACGTAAAATGTTCCCAATAAAAGCTTCAACTCAGTCCTCAAAAAAAGCTAGTCCCCACTCAGGTCCGTCATCTGTTAAAAATATAAGGGACTTCCAAGTTACTGGTAGCAGAAAGGCTCTGGAAAAGCAAAATGACCCTTGCCCCCCAAAAGAAATTCAGAAAATTTTGTGCTCCCAAATCCAAATGCCTATTCTACAATAATTTGTTCTCCAATTGTCAAATAGCACTCCGTACCCCCAGATCTCACCGTATGGCTAAGTGGTACGATACAGCCACATATGGGGTATTGCCACTTTTAGAAGAAATTGTGTGACACATTTCGGCACCATTTTTACCCATTGCCCTGTGTGAAAATGTAAAATCTGAGGGTAAAACATTTTTTTGTGGTAAAAATATAATTATGCTTTTTTCACTGCCCAATGGTATAAATTTAAAAATTAAAAAATACTCACTACTTCCCTAGATGAATTCCTTGAGAGGTGTAGTTTACAAAATGGGGTCACTTGTGGGGGTTTCTGCTGTTTTGACATGTCAGCGACTCTTCAAATGTGACATGGTGTCTGCTGCCTATCCCAGCCAACATAGCGCTCCTTTCTCTTCCGAACCCTGCCGTACACCAAAGCAGTGGTTTTCCCCCACATATGGGGTATCGGCGTACTCAGGAGAAATTGTACAACAAATTTCATGGTGCAATTTATCCTGTTACCCTTATGATAATGCAAAATTAGGGAATGAAAAACATTTTTTATGGGAAAAATGTGAAAATTTTATTTTTACGGCTCAATATTATAAACTTCTGTGAAGCAGCTGGGGGTGCAAGGTGCTCACCACACATCTAGATAAGTTCCCTAAGGGGTCTAGTTTCCAAAATGGTGGCACTTGTGGGGGGTTTCCACTGTTTAGGCACATCAGGGGCTCCCCAAATGTGACATGGCGTCCGCTAATTATTCAAACAAATTTTACATTCAAAAAGTCAAATGGCGCTCCTTCCCTTTCAAACCCTGCCATGTGCCCAAACAGTAATTTGCCTCCACATATGGGGTATCGGCGTGTTCAGGAGAAATTGCACAACAAATTTCATGGTGCAACTTATCCTGTTACCCTTATGATAATACAAAATTAGGGAATGAAAAACATTTTTTGAGGGAAAAATGTGAAAATTTTATTTTTACGGCTCAATATTATAAACTTCTGTGAAGCAGCTGGGGGTGCAAGGTTCTCACCTCACATCTAGATAAGTTCCCTAAGGGGTCTAGTTTCCATAATGGTGGCACTTGTGGGGGGTTTCCACTGTTTAGGCACATTAGGGGTTCCCCAAATGCGACATGGCGTCTGCTAATTATTCAAACAAATTTTACATTCAAAAAGTCAAATGGCGCTCCTTCCCTTTCAAACCCTGCCATGCGCCCAAACAGTAATTTGCCTCCACATATGGGGTATCAGCGTGTTCAGGAGAAATTGCACAACAAATTTCATGGTGCAATTTATCCTATTACCCTTATGATAATGCAAAATTAAGGGATGAAAAACGGTTTTGTGGGAAAAATGTGAAAATTTTATTTTTACAGCTCAATATTATAAACTTCTGTGAAGCACCTTGGGGTTCAAGGTGCTCACCACACATCTAGATAAGTTCCCTATGGGGTCTAGTTTCCAAAATGGTGTCACTTGTGGGGGTTTAGGCACATCAGGAGCTCTCCAAACGCAACATGGCGTCTGCTAATTATTCAGACAAATTTTACATTCAAAAAGTCTAATGGCGCTCCTTCCCTTCCGAACCCTGCAGTGCGCCCAAACAGTGATTTTCCCTCACATATGGGGTATCAGCACGCTCAAGAGAAATTGCACAAAAAAATTTGGGGTCCATTTTTTCCTGTTACCCCTGTGAATATAAAAAAAATTGGGTCTAAAGTAACATTTTTGTGAAAAAAGTTAAATGTTAATTTTTTTCTTCCACATTCCAAAAATTCCTGTGAAGCACCTGAAGGGTTAATAAAGTTCTTGAATGTGGTTTTGAGCACCTTGAGGGGTGCAGTTTTTAGAATGGTGTCACTTTTGGGTATTTTCTGTCATAAAGACCCCTCAAAGTGACTTCAAATATGATGTGGTCCCTAAAATAATGTCTTTGTAAATTTTGTTGGAAAAATGAGAAATCGCTGGTCAACTTTTAACCCTTATAGCTCCCTAACAAAAAAAAATTTTGGTTCCAAAATTGTGCTGATGTAAAGTAGACATGTGGGAAATGTTATTTATTAACTATTTTGTGTGACATATCTCTCTGATTTAAGGGCATGAAAATTCAAAGTTTGAAAATTTCAAAATTTTCGCCAAATTTCCGATTTTTTCACAAATAAACACAAGTTATATCGAAGAAATTTTACCACTATCATGAAGTACAATATGTCATGAAAAAACAATCTCAGAATCAGGGGAATACATTGAAGCGTTCCAGAGTAATTACTTCATAAACTGGCAGTGGTCAGAATTGAAAAAATTGGCCCGGTCACGAAGGCAAAAACAGGCTCTGGTGCGAAGTGGTTAATAGTGCTGCGGTGTACAGAAACAGTTCCAGAATTTTGGGCTGAGGCCCCCCAGTCTTCCTCTATAGAGAGGGGAAATATGTGTGAAGGTACCCCAGGAGGGCTCCAAATGTGTGGGTAAAATATATATCCCTCGGGGGGGAAAATTGAAAAAAAGTTGAAAAAAATTTTTTTTGTGGACTTAGAAAATTTTCACACATGTGTCAGACTTCCAGAGAGGGGAGCATGTCAGTGCGCGCATCCGATTTCAGTTCCAGAGCGATTCATCCGATGAGTCTTTCATACTTAGTCGTTTTTGCAAAATTTTTGACTTTTTTGAAAATTTCACTTTTCTGTGAAAATCTCCGCTAAATGAGGTTATACTATGTTAGAGGCCATCCCAGGAGGGCTCCAAATGTGTGGGTAAAATATATATCCCACAGGGGGAAAATTTAAAAAAAGTCGAAAAAAATTTTTTTTTTGAGGACTTAGAAAATTTGCACACGTGTCAGATTTCCAGAGAGGGGAGCATGTCAGTGCGCGCATCCGATTTCAGTTCCAGAGCGATTCATCCGATGAGTCCTTCATACTTAGTCGTTTTTGGCAAAATTTCTGACTTTTTGAAAATTTCACCTTTTTGTGAAAACTTCCACAAAATGAGGTTATACTATGTTAGAAGGCATCCCAGGAGAGCTCCAAATGTGTGGGTAAAATATGTATCCCACAGGGGGGAAAATTGAAAAAAAAGTTGAAAAAAATTTTTTTTGTGGACTTAGAAAATTTTCACACATGTGTCAGACTTCCAGAGAGGGGAGCATGTCAGTGCGCGCATCCGATTTCAGTTCCAGAGCGATTCATCCGATGAGTCCTTCATACTTAGTCGTTTTTGTCAAAATTTTTGACTTTTTGAAAATTTCACTTTTTTGTGAAAACTTCCACAAAATGAGGTTATACTATGTTAGAAGGCATCCCAGGAGAGCTCCAAATGTGTGGGTAAAATATATATCCCACAGGGGGAAAATTGAAAAAAAGTTGAAAAAATTTTTTTTTGTGGACTTAGAAAATTTTCACACATGTGTCAGACTTCCAGAGAGGGGAGCATGTGAGTAAGCGCATCCGATTTCAGTTCCAGAGCCATTCGCGCAATGAGTCCTTCATACTTAGTCGTTTTTGGCAAAATTTCTGACTTTTTGCAAATTTCACTTTTTTGTGAAAACTTCCACAAAATGAGGTTATACTATGTTAGAGGGCATCCCAGGAGGGCTCCAAATGTGTGGGTAAAATATATATCCCACGTGGGGAAAATTGAAAAAAGTTGAAAACATTTTTTTTTGTTGACTTAGAAAATTTTCACACATGTGTCAGACTTCCAGAGAGGCGAGCATGTAAGTAAGCGCATCCGATTTCAGTTCCAGAGCGATTCATCCGATGAGTCCTTTATACTTAGTCGTTTTTGGAAAAATTTCTGACTTTTTGAAAATTTCACAATTTTGTGAAAACTTCCACAAAATGAGGTTAATATACTATGTTAGAGGGCATCCCAGGAGAGCTCCAAATGTGTGGGTAAAATATATATCCCACAGGGGGAAAATTGAAAAAAAGTTTTAAAAAAATTTTTTTGTGGACTTAGAAAATTTTCACACATTTGTCAGACTTCCAGAGAGGGGAGCATGTCAGTGCGCGCATCCGATTTCAGTTGCAGAGCGATTCATCCGATGAGTCCTTCATACTTAGTCGTTTTTGGCAAAATTTCTGACTTTTTGAAAATTTCACAATTTTGTGAAAACTTCCACAAAATGAGGTTATAATATGTTAGAGGGCATCCCAGGAGAGCTCCAAATGTGTGGGTAAAATATATATCCCACAGGGGGAAAATTGAAAAAAAGTTGAAAAAAAATTTTTTGTGGACTTAGAAAATTTTTCAACTTGTGTCAGACTTCCAGAGAGGGGAAAATGTGAGTGAGCGCATCCGATTTCAGTTCCAGAGCGATTCGCCCGATGAGTCCTTCATACTTAGTCGTTTTCAGAAGTCACAATTTTGACTTCCAGGACCCGCAAAACGTTAGTAAATTGAGCCCGCTCCCCAGTTCCAAGCGTTTTGAGGTGTCCCCGGTTGCAGTAATGCAGCCTGCCCACTAGATGTCGCAAAAGAGACAAAAAGTGAAAAAGAACCAGAATGAGGAAATTCCAGGGAGCCGAATCCGCCTGACAGTTCCAGGCGATCGGGTACTTTTTGGAATGCGTCCCTAAAGTGGGTATAGGGTGACACTCCATACAAAGACCCAGTTTTGCACACCACCGGCAGAATATATGAGAGAGAGGTACCTCTCAGCCCCGACACATTTTGACTCATTTAAGCAGGTTTTCACCTCCGTAGGCCCGGGTACGCGTTTTGGCTATGAGTCCCTGTTCGGCTGGAGGTCTGCACCTTGGCTGAACCCAGGCTTCCGCAGCTGCGTGGGGGGACTTTTGCCGGTCGCCTATCCCAAGTCAGAGAGGTGTTCCTGGGTTGAAGTGAGCCTGGCCAGACCCCCCCCACGGGCCCTGGTTCTCCACATGGGGGCGCCGTCAAGGCTAAAATCTGGATTTTTAGGCTGGGGAGAGGCTCCATGAGGGCGGATGCTTTTGTGGCTTTGACCCCAGTGCTGTTCCACATCCAGTACCCCCTCTGCAAGGGCGCCTGTACCCGAGTCTCGCTTCCAGGACTCTTGGGCACATATTTCCCGACGACAGGGGTTAGCAGCCTCCGTACTTGGGCAAGTCCCTCCACGCACCCCTGCTCTTCCTCCGATCGATCTGGCGCCGCGCTCCCGGGTGGGGAGGTGGCGCCGCTCGCTCGGCCCGGGCTTTGGAGCTCGCGCTGGCTTAAGGTGAGCGGTCCCCTTCCTCCTCTACCCCCGGGCTTTCGACACCTATCTTTGGGCGCGCACGCCGGCCTCGCCTCCCGTCCGCGGAGGTGGCCGAGCCGTGGGGAGATTGGCCCGACCCGAGCGAAGGCAGCGGTCCGACGACCCGCACGGGCGAACGGCGTGGCGCCCACCCACCCAGGCGTGGGGGCCGTCGTCCGAATCGCTCCCTGTGCGGGGAAGCACACCGATCTTCTTCGAGGGCGGCCCTTTTCTTCCAGATGCGTAACCGGCCAGCGGAGGCCCGCGCCACCCCTCGCGTCCGACAGGGCGGCCTCCGCGGCGGTGGCGACAGCGGCGGCGGTGGGTGGCGTCTCCGCGCCACTGCCGAGCTTCGCGATTTCCAGTCTTTTCCCGGGCCCCTACGTCAGTGGGGAGGACGACAGAGGTGTGGAGGCAGGCGAAGGGGGTTCTCACCGTGTGGTGTGCCCCAGCCCGACCGTCACCTTTCCCCCTCGACCCTCATCCTCCCTGGCGGCTCGGCAGGGAGAAGGAGAGAGAGAGCGAGCGCGGAAACCCCAGAGCCAAGGGGTTAGATGGAGAACGGGAGAAGGAACGAGGGCCAAGAGGTAGGGAGTACGGTGAAAGGCCGACCTGGGGTTCCCCATGCGCTCCCGCCCCCGGGCGGGGAGCAGCCCTGGGAGGAAAAGCCGCTCGGGCATCCCTTTGAGGTTACGGGCGCGAGCGGGAAGAGGGACTACTCTGGAAGGCGACGCCGACACGGCCTGGCCGACGACCAC